>NC_090445.1:1167888508-1168617437 GCF_031143425.1 Pleurodeles waltl | reverse complement strand
GAGCATTACATCACAATATAGAAACAGTGCACTTCGTCTCCCAGAACTCAGCTACGTTTCCTGTCTCTACTTGATTGTCTTAACTAGTAACATGCATGATCCCTGGAAGTCTACTTTTTAGCCAGAGACAGTGTCCCCCCCTTCCAGGCTAAGAACTTGGTAAAGAGCTTGGGAGTCCTTGTCAATAAAAATCTGTCTATGATGCCTCAAGAAGGGGCGGTGACCCTGTCCTGTTTTCTGCAGCTTTGGAAAATCAAGAAAATCTGTAAATTTTTTACCCTCGAAGCTCTTATCTAGGTTATTGTTTCATTAGTCATTTCATAGATTGACTATGCTAATTCACTCTATGTAGGCTTCCCTGAATGCATTAGCTGGACATTACAACTGGTACAAAATGAGGCTACTAGATTGATTTACTGTCAACCTAGGAATTGTCATATCACCCCCCTAATGTTGAAATTACACTGGCTGCGTGTAAAAGAGTGAACGGCTTTTAAGATCAAATCTCTCTATAGCAACTGTCCAGAGTATGTCTCCTCCCATATTCTAGGGTACACTACTACCCATAATTTGAGATCTACCCAGCTGAATCTTCTTTCTACCCCTTCTTTTAGGAAGAAGAGAATCAGAGGTGCCAGATTTTCTGAACTGGACCCCGCTTTTGGAACTCCCCTCCATCTGATATCAAATTGACCTTTTCAAATCCTAGATTCAGACAACTTCTGAGAAAACATGACTTTTCATACAAGCACAAGTGACTTGTTAAGCAGTAGATTGTGTTCCTTTTCTCAGCACCAAGAAACCGGTTGGTGTATGCATGCTCTATAAATACATTTTGACATAACATAACACTAAAAGAATATTCTCCTCGCGCAGCCTTGCCCTCAGGTCTGTCAGTACCTGCTGCACCCTGTACAAATATAGTCATGCATTATGGGACATGGAGACAGACATTTTGTTCATGTTGCCCAATGATGTCAGGCAAACCTGTGCCTTATTCATGTCTGCCAAGATGCTTTGAGGTACTCAACAGGTTTGGGCCTTGACCCTACCTACTGCCTGATTAGAGTAGTTGGGACCAGTGTGTTGCTTTGGCACTACGTTGGGATTCGCACCACCAGATTTTCTAGCGGTGTCCATCAGTTACTTATGGACATGCCCTCTGAGACAAGGTGGACTCGGCCCTTGAACCACTGCACACTCTCTTGGGCTCGCTCCACCAGTGTGGCAGTTCCCCCAGCAGTTTCACCTTCAAGGCTTAGAGAGGGGATACCAGCAGAGACAACAACGAAATGTATCTGTACAAGAGAAAGCCCGTCCCCCAATTCTTTTGTGGTTGTGGTAGGGGAACAGGTCACCATCTTCCAGGCCCACAAGTGTAATGATTTCCCAAACTACAGTTGCTGCTAAACCACTTTTGCTCACCCTCTGCAGCACAAGCTCACCTGGTGAGGTGCTGTATCATCTTTCACCGCCCCAATAGAGGAGCATCAGCTCCAGCCAATGGATCCTGCCAATTGTGAAACACGATTATATCAGTGGCTCACTGTCCCATCCACCATACCACAAAACTTTCCGAAAGACCACTTGTCCATTGCCCATACTCCGAGGGGAAGTTTAAGCTCCCTGGCAAAGGGTACCATAGAGAGAGTACCGGAATCAGGGATCAGGAATTGGCTTTTACTCCAGTTATTTCTTGCTGCTAAATATGGGTGGAGGCTTTTGCCCCAATCCTAGATGTTAGCCATTTCACCTTCTTCCTCTGGTAGGACAAGTTCAAAATACTCACCCTGGCCCAGGTTCTGTCACCCTGGATCCAGGAGAACGAATGGTGGCACATGATTTGCAGGACACCTATTTTCACATCTCCATCTCACCATCCAGCAGGCATTACCTGTCGCTTCAGGTAGTCCAAGAGCACTACAGTTCTTGGCACTTCTCTGTGTCATTACCAGTGCACCTCAATTTTTCATAAAAGTGATGGTGGTGGTCACAGCTCATCTCCAAAGGTTGGCTATACCAGTCTTTCCATACGTCAGCAAATGTTTGCTGAAGGGAGGCTTGCCTCAAAGAGTCGTAAACCGCCTCCAAAAAACGGCCCACCTGTTCACATTGTTGGCTCTCTCCATCAAAGTGACAGTGACACCGGACTCCTTCACAACAGCCTCCCTTCATTGTAGCCATCTTCTATATGGTGCTCTTCCAGGCCTTCTCTCTGCTTCAATGAGTCAACAACATTCAGGCTATGATCCTGAAGTTTCAACTTCCAAACTGGGTATCATGGACAGCAGCTCGAAAGTCTCTTGGTCTCCTGAACCCTTCTTTTGGACCCCACCATGTGGCACAAGCTGGCTGTGCAGTGTTATCTGAAGTCTCAGTAGACTCAGTACCAAGGGATTCCTTCGGATGCCATCCAGGTGTCAGAGGAGACTGCAAAAGATCTGCAGTGGTGGCTGCTTGTTCAAATTCGGACTGGAGGCAGACAAATCTACCTATCCAACTCAGAACTAACATTTGTGACAGATGCATAATTGCTGGGTTGTGTAGGTCATGTGGGGTAGGTGAAGACCAGAAGAGTCTTGTCTCGGACAGAGATTGAGTTCTGCATCAACTTGATGGAGTTAAAAGTAAATTGGTTTTCACTGAAGGTTTTCTTTAAGACCACTAGGGGGAACGAGTGCAGGTTCTCACAGAAAACACAACCACCATATGGTACTTCAGCAAACATGGAAGCATGGGGTCAAAAGACTCGATTTTTTGGGAAATGGTTGAATACTCAGGGCATTTTCCTGGTGTCACAGCATTTGGCAGGATCTTTAAATTTCACTCAGCACAGCTGATCTTGCCTAGCCGATAATAAATGGCAGTTACACTCAGAGATGGCACAGGACATCTTCCAAAAGTGGATAACCCTGGCTGAATCTATTCACCACTGCAGAGAATGCACAGTGTCCAAGATTTCGCAGTTTGGAGTTCCCAAAGAAGGTCTGCCTTGGAGACACCTTTCACCTAAGCTGGGGCTCGGGACTCCTGTATGCCTCTCTGCCCTACCTCTCCTGCCAGACTATTGAAAAAGACTGAGAAGGACTGGACCCAAGTGGTCCTATTGGCTCCAGACTGGGTGAGGAAAGTTTGGTACCCAGAACTTCTGCCCATGAGCATACATCCTCCAAATTTACTGCCCCTTCTGGAGAACCTTCTGCCTTAGCAGCAAGGCCCGTTCCTGCATTCAAACCTGCCTTACCTTCACCTCCCTCCCTGGAAGTTGAATGGTGAAGGTTTATGTTTTTTTAAATCTTTTCCCCGAAGTAAGTGTTATCTTGCCAGCCCTCCATCATAATTTATGCAGGGTGCTGGGAGATGTTTGTTGTCTGGTGTGCCTCCTGTGACATTTAGCCCTTACAGGCAAAGTTGTCTGACATTTTGTTGTTTTGTCTTTCCTTAGCCCAGAACAGCTTTGATGTGCTGACAGTTATGAGTTAAGGGTTATTTTTACAGTCTTTCTACATTTGCCTGATCAGCCATTCCTTTCAGATCCACTGTTATGTGTTTCTTAAAGGGACTGATCCATATGCTCCCGCCAACACCTTTTGTGATAACGCAGTGGGACCTAAATTTGGTTCTCACCTATTTACGGGGCACTGCCTTTGAAGCCATACAAAGCAGCTCCTAACATAGCCTAGCTGTGTAGACCGTGGTGCTTATCGCAATAACCTTCTATACAACGAGTAAGCGAACTTCAGGCCTTGTCTGCTCAACAGCCATATATATAATTCCTCTCAGACAAATTGGTCCTCCGGACAAAAGCAGCTTTCTTGCCAAAAGTAGCCATGCCCTTCTACATAGGATAATCCATCAGATTACCAGCTTTCTGTGCACAACCTCACCCTTCCAAGATGAGAAACGGCTCCACAGCCTTGACCCCAAAAGACCCTCAGGTTTTTTGCAAGAGACAATAGTTCAGACGATGAGCTGAATGCAGGCTTCTGGAGTTGAAAGAAGAGGAAAGAGGTGCAGAAGCAAACCATTTCTTGATGAATAGTGCTATGCATGGGGCTTCATGTTGACTTTTGTTGGTTCCTGACTGGGGTGGGACTACGTCCCCCGGCATAACTCTGCCTCATTTGTTTAAGGAGAGGCTGCCCGCACGCCAATCCGATGGTTAAAAGTGCTTTATTAGTATTGAGGTTCAGGCTGCCTGTTGACCTTTGCTGGCTCCTGGCTGAGGTGGGACTACATATAGTAGACATTTTAAGTGCTTTACCCCTGCATACCCTAACTCAAAATGATACAGGTGCTAAGGTTTCAACTACAGGGGTAATCACTAGCAAATGTGTTGAGAATGACATTGAGGACGCAAATAAAATTTCTCCTCCTGACTCATTTTGCCAACCACCCATTAAGGGTAAGAAATTTCCAGCTCCCTCTCCGTAGAGAGACTAACAACCTATAGATGGAAATGTGGTCTGTTGCAAAGCCTAGTAGGCCTGCTAGTAAAAGGGGCAAACCCAATTCAGCTAAATCATCGAACATTAACCAGTTACTTTTATCTGTATTGTCTATGGAAGCTCTCATCAAATCCACATTTGATTCATTGTCTACTAGACTTACAACTGTTGAAAATACTTAGGACAGCTGTTTAGAAATCTTGCAGTCTAATGCTAAAACCTTGCCACCATCTGACCTGAGTGCTAATGTGGTACACTGTCTAATGTCCATACCTTTACTCACACTTCACATAGCACTAGACAACCAAATTCCTTAGCACGTGATCCGAGTACTATCACTTCTATACAAATTAATAAGCCATCTTTAGCAATCCCACCTTCAAATGTGCAAACCAGTAACCCCAACATCTCTACCAAAGTACCTAATATAAGAGGCCGGTCACTTACTCTTGGCCTTCCTCCTGAAGCTACACCATCTGTTGTTATTTTAGCCAACATACCTACCCTTTCACACCCTGATTTAGAGTTCTAGGACAGCTTAAAGACTAAATCAATTCACTGGTTGGGGAGTAAAACTGGCTTTACAAAGGCTCTTTTTGAGGACTTAAAATTGGTACAAAAAGTCAGTTCTATTGGCAAGGAATCTAAACTGTTCTCAGGTGTTGTTATGTGTTTTAAATCTCCCTGTTTGGTAGAGCTAATTTTGAGTAGGACCACAATTAGGCTACCATCTGCTCCCCATCAACAGGTTATAACTTCCTAGTGAGTTATTTTTATAGACCTTTGAACCCTATAGAGGGGCTGGACCATTTATTAATGATGTTCCTGCCCGGTCTATAGAAGTCCTTCCCTCACTTACACGCTTAACTGTTTTTCCCCTTTGATGAGACTGAATAATGCTGACTGACAGCCAACCTCTAAGGAAATTGACCCTTTCCTCCCAACCCCTAGTCCACTTTCCCACCTGTCGACCTGCCCTTTGGCCGTATCTTCGCCCCAGCCTCCCCTCCTCCCACTGACCTGGCTGGGTGTGTCCCTTCAGGTTCTCTTCCTTTGATTCCAGGACCCCCGCCACTATGTAAGGTTTTATTTTGGAATGGATTACTTTCCAAGGTGTCACATCCCTCCTGGAAGGATTTAATATTCAACTTACATTTCATTTGTCTCCCGGAGACTAGGGTTATAGATCATCTTCATAAAAAAGGATTTAAGACTTTTCACCAACCCACTGTGCCAACCATCTCTGGTAGACCCAAGGGAAGGCTAGCCATTTATGTATGGAATACCCTGCTCCATAGCATGGCAGAAGTAACATCTGATTCACCATATTATCTAATTGTTGGCTTGCAATGTTTGTATGATACTAATTTTATAAGTGCACATTTTTATACCAATGCTTCACCACCTGAGATGCTTGCTCTATTGGTACACCTAGAACATGATCTGAATAAGTTATGTAATATCCCAGGGACGGATGCATTTTTATTGTGGGGTGGAACTTTCTATAACAGTCTGTCATTTCCCCCCTATAAGGGTTTGCGGTATGGTGGATACTAATGCATACGACCAAACCCATTTCATTCACTCTGCTTGTGGTGCAAAACTGAACGATCTATTGATAAAGTTTAAATTTGCTTTTTCAAATTCAATTATGTGCCCTCCAGTACCTTTCTATCCTACCTTATTCTTGCCTTGCATAAGCTTGAAAAATGTATATATGATTTCAGTACTTATTCTATCACCATTACTGATCATTATCCTCATAGCATAAATGTTAGACAAGTGCGGGGTTTTAAAAGTTGCCATGTCAAGCACTCTCTTGACAACACTTCCTGAAATGGCATTTGGCTTCGGTAGCCGAGGGTTAATCTGGACACATTTTTTGAAAAGTTGATCACTACTCATAGGGGTGGTTTCAATATCTGTCTAGATGAGTCATCGAATGATAAGGATATCAAGAAGTGTGACCTTATGATCTCAAATGGAATTAAACAAGCTCTTACCAGACCTGCGCCTCAGTCCAGCTCCCCCCCAAATCTGGATGGTTAATGGTCAATGCACAAAAGCCCACATGCTTCTTCTGCAAACTCTCCATGAGAACAGTCCCATGGAAGTAAGTCTACATAGGCAAGGTAATAAACTACCATTGAAGGCCAGGAAGAAGGTGCTGAAGTCTTTAGCACGGGAATCTTTGATTGAGGCTTGTGAGTCTAATGATGCATCCGCCTTCTGGCATGTTATAAACTGCCCCTTCCTAAAGGACAACAGTGCCCGTAGACTAGAGCTGGCTATTACAGAGTCAGAGTGGATTGCCCAATTTTCTAAAACCTATTCCATCCCCAACACTCATTCCCGGCGCACATATTCCATGATTGATGAAGGTAACCTATCCTTTACTTTGGATGACATAACAGTGGCAGTACTGGGTAGTAAGGGTGGCACAGCCCCAGGCTCAGATGATATACTCATTGACCAGTTTATGGCCAATTTACCCTTATGGGGCCTAATTTTAGCCACTTTGTTGGGGGCCTTCTGCTGTTCTGGGATATTGAATTCCTGGGCAGAGTCTGTCATAGTCCCCGTCTTTAATAATCAGCTCTTTGCTGTGAAAAGTAACTTAGGGAATTCTTATTTTCTGTTCCTCGTTAGTATAGTGAACGTATTTACCAGCATGTCAGTTAACAACTGCAAAATAATGAAGTCCACCACTTGAAGAGGCTATATATATTTTTAGAATAGCCAACACATCTGGAGGTAATAATGAATAAAATGGACCTGAGTCAATTGGATAGTGACCATAATTTTCCTGTGTTCTTCTTTGTATAGTTATGCTATGACTTTATTTTATAGAACCGCTATTTTTGGAGTGTTCTACATAACTTGAGGAACTTAGTTTCACCATATTTGAGAATTGTTTTTTCCTCTACTTGAAAAAATCTCTCTTAGTTATACTTGGAAGGTAAAGACAGTATTAACATAACACAATGGGCCATGTAGGTGATAGGCATTATAGTTTCACCACAGGTGGAATATAATTGTGGAATGAGTTTTGGCGCTGCATGGTTTTCGATACATGTCTTTAGATAATCATGGTGACTATTATGTCTTAGCTTTTATTGGTCTTTTGGAGCACGTCATTATGGTTTCTCTCTCTCTTTTATCCCGGTGTATGGGTTATTTGTGGCTCTCTGTACACTCTTATATTGGCATGCATTGTTATTCACATATATATTTTTTTCTGTGGAGATTGATTGTTAGATACCCAATATTCTGGCATATATGGACTCCCTCGTTTCAAGACCAATTTTTATGTTTTTTTATTAGATATCCTCTATCGATGTGGTGTCATTTCAGGAAATTGGCGTATTTCTCTGTGCGTCTGTCCCATCTACGGCTTTTATACTCACATGTGTACCCACAGTTTGAAACTGCCCTGATGAAGGTGGCCTCTTAATGAGAGGATAACAGTAACATGCATAGGCATTGGGTTCCTACAGCTCCTTGTATTTATCCATACCAACATTGTAAAATTAGGTTTTGAGCTTTATAGCTCTTTTATATATAAATATAGATTAATATTATGTCATTATTTTTATATATACTTTTTGATTACATCAAACTATGTTGATTCATTTATGGTTATTGTATGATTGAGGATTGTATGTTTGTTTTTGTATATTTTCTTGTGGGGGGTATTTGATCATAAGTTTGTGTATGGGGGTTATTTAGTCCTTATTGTACAGTAATTTAGTTGTTTGTCTATATCCATGTCTTATATCATGTAATAAAAGGAAACATGTAAATGATTTAATGAAATGTGGCTTATTGAAGATATAGAAGTATAATACTCATTTAGCCCAAGATCGGACATATAGCATAATAAGAGTTTTGACATACGATATAATGTGCGTTTATTTATACTTTGATGTCATCTTATCTATATCTATATAGTGGTAATCGATAGTAGCTTTTAGTTTATTTTTTTCACACCTTTAGTCAACCCTTGGTAGCTGTCTGCGAGCAGGCAGGCTTACCTTAGGAGATGGTTATGGAAAGCATTTAAAACACCAATAGATCTAATAAGTAAGTCACAACATACAATAAAAATTCCACACCAACGTATAAAAATAGAAAATATTGTTATCTTTAAAATGACACCGAAACAACAAAAATCCAATATAAAGATATGATTTTTTAAAGATTAAACACTTTCTAGTGCTTAAAAACCTATAGTGCCAACTTGGGACATCTGGTCGTGCTTGGTAGGGACACAGTCAAAGTTTGTAGCTGTCTGCGATGGAGCCCTGGTCAGATACACTAAGCAGGAGGCCCTGGTAAACATTTTACCTTTGGAGTTAGAAGCTTTTTGGGAGGATTTTCTCTTGACGTTTTGCAGTCCCTTCCAGCAGACCGATTTCAATGCAGCATCATCTGATTGCTTCTCCTGGAGGCCCCAGTCAAATCCTGGAAATCTGGAGCTTTCAACGGGACAAACCTGAAATCCCGGTCGGCTCGCAGTTGAAGGTGTTTAGCTCCAAACTTCTGGAACTTCTTCCTGAAGTTCCCCTAGAGAGTTCAAACTGTCCAAACTACACATCCAAGCGTCTAGAAGGTCAGTGATAGTCCATAGGAGTTTGGAACTATGGATCCCATAATGCACCTCGCCACATCTTTAAAAGTCCACTGGATGCACTTCCAGGCCGGGGACTTCTTGAGGGAGGTGGTGCAGGGAAGCTCTGTTAACCTGTTGCTTTCAGAGAGATAACTCCGTAATCCTTTTGGAAGAAGGCAAAGTCCTCATAGGGCATGAATGCATGGAGAGTGGTGAAGGCCTCATGTAGGGGGGGGGGTGTGGATGTCCCCTGGGCGGAGTGCAGCTGGTGTGCTGGGCCATGTGTGTGCAAATGGCGATGTGAAGGGGTATGGTGGGCCATAAGTGTAACAGGCTGGACGGTCTGACTGATACCATTTCCTGTGTGTATTTCTCTGGATGGTCAGTGCCCATCAAAAGAAGGGTATATGGCGTGCCATCGCCAAGGAGGTGCGGACCCTGGGGGTCTATGGCAGGCAGAGCACCCACTCGGGTGGGAGGTCCTGAGACGCTGGGCATGGAAGACGGCGGATGCTCAGCTGGGGATGGCCTACCAACGAGTAAGGAGTGCCCGTCAAACCCTGACCGCCCTGATGGCCAGCATACTGACGGTGGCCTATCCGGAGCTGGATGGGTGCTTGAGGGCATCACAGTAGCCACAAGGGGGTGAGTACAGTCTCCATCATTACAGCTTACACATGGTAGGGGATACTCGGTGGGGGATATGTGTCAGTGGGTGCCCCTAGGCCAGGCCTGACATTGCAGCGTAGGTCCCTGTGGCTAGGATTCTGAAGGGATAATCTTTCTACCTAGCTTGTAGGCATCCATTACTGGTCAGGGCTATGTGGGTCCCAGGTGTACTGAAGTTGGAGGTATGTGCCCCTACCCATGCCCTGGTAGCTAGCATTATTACTGGTAGTGCATTGCTTTGTGCGTATGGCTGTTCCCTGTGTGTGAAGGTGGTGTGTACACCAACAGTGGTGTTGGAGCAGCCACTGACCAAGTGTATCCTTTGTCTCTTCCCCCACCTTTTTGTTTTGTCACCCTGTCCTTATGTGTATCAGCATCATCTGGCAGAGGAGCAGAGGCACCGGTGACAGAGGGAGCTGCATCCCACAGGACCCAGGTGGCAGAGTCCACCGACAGTGAGGGCACCAGTGGGACGGAGGGCGAGGGGAGCACCACAGCGGAGACAGGAGGGGACAGTTCTGACACATATACCTCCTCTGATGGAAGCTCCCTGGTGGTGGTGGACACTTCTGTGACCACCCCAGCTACAGGTACAGCTGCCACCCCCGTACCAGCACTGCCCTCCCAGCAGTTCTTCAGCGAGTTGCCCATGCCCGCTCAACCAGGAGGAGCATCTCCTTCGCCCCAGGCACCTCAGACCCTGCCCCAGTTAGCTCTGCTGCCCTGAATGAGGAGGCTATTGACCTCCTGAGATCCATCTCTGTAGGGCAGTCAACCATTGTGAATGCTATCCAGGGGCTGGCAGCCCAAATGCAGCATACTAATGCATTTCTGGAGGGCATTCGCACTGGCTTGGAAGCCCAACAGAGACAAATCCAGGCTCTGGCCTCCTCTCTGATGGCAGCCATTGTCCCTGTTTCCACCCTCTCCCTCCAACTTCTTCTTCCCAATCCCATTCCCCTCAACCCCAACCTATCCCAAGCACACATGCAGACGAGCATGCACACAAGACAACACACAAGAGTGGCACAGGGAAACATAAGCACCACACATCATCCCAAAGGCACTCACACAAACACCATTGAGATGCAGACATACCGACATCCACTGCCTCCACTGTGTCCCCCTCCTTCTCCTCCACCTCCCTCCCAGTTGCGTCTACACTCACACCTGCATGCACTACACCATCATCTACTACCAGCATCACCACCACACCTAGCAAAACACACACCTCACTTTCAAACACCACTACAACAGCCATGCATACGTCCCCTGTGTCCTCTCCAACTGTGTCTGTCCCCACCCTCCTAAGGTACACAAACGCAAGCACTCAGACACCCAACAGCCATCCACCTCACAACAGCATCCAGCCTATGCACCTGCACCCAAACACAGCAGACAGACACCTCCTACAACCACTCCCTCTTCCTGCACTCCCAAACCTTCTCTCTCTTCCCGTTCCAGTGTCCCTAAGAAGCTTTTCCTCTCCACCATTGACCTCTTCCCTACCCCTCCCCCTGTCCTTCACGTCTGGCCAGGGTGCCAAGAACCCAGACAAGCACCTCAGCCACCCAGTCCTCGGACCACTAGTCTCCACACCCACTTGTGGTGGGAAAGGATCCAGGGCACCAGCCAGCCTCAAAGAAAGTGTGCCTGCCCAGTTGCTGCCAGGAAGGGCAAGGAGCCATCCCCAGCTGCTGCCAGGAAGGGCAAGGAGCCATCCCCAGCTGCTGCCAGGAAGGGCAAGGAGCATTCCCCAGTGCTGCCAGGAAGGGCAAGGAGCCTGCCCAGCTGCTGCCAGGAAGCTTAAGGGGCCTGCACCAGCAGGCAGGAAGGACAAGGGGCCTGGTGCAGGGACTCAGTTGGAGACCCCACCACCAACCATGGTTGTGCAGCCTTCCGAGGCTGCAGAGGATGGGCTGGAGCTTCCCCCCACCACCGCCACCAGCAGCAGCACCAACACCAGTGAGCAGCCATCCGAGGCTGCAGGGGATGGGCTGGAGCCTCCCCCCACCAGCAGCTGCAGCAGCACCACTACCACCACTGAGCAGCCATCACTGCTGGCGGACGGTCTGTAGTCCTGCCTCCATGGGCAGCTGTGCGGCCTGCCCCCTGCTAATCCGGTGGGAATGACACCCAGCTGAGAGGCTGTGACCTTGCACTCCCCAGGATCAGAAGCACAGTGTATGATGCCCCTCCAGAACCAGTGGGTAAGCCACCCACTCACCCCACCCTCCCCAGAATCAGAAGCACAGGGCACAATGCCCCCTCCAGAACCAGTGGGTAAGCCACCCACTTGAGATACTGTTACCTTGCACTCCCCAGGGCCAAGCACAGGGCATGTTGCCCCCTCCAGAGCATGTGGGCAAGTCATCCACTTGAGAGACTGTGGCCTTGGTGTTTGTGGTGGAGCAGGATGTAGAAGAGCATGGGGAAGTCTGAAGTTCAGGCTCCATGGCGGTGTGGTTGTTCCCTGTGTCTCCCAAGGTGAGTCCTTTCCCTTCTGTGTTGTGTTTTTGCCATACTTTTGACGTCGTTGGTATCGCCTCAGAAAAGGTGGCGGTTTCCTGGGTCTTAATATGGTGGGGGTGCATTGACTTCCGCATGGCTGTAAGCGGCTACCACCGTGGTGGCTGTTGTTTCCGCCCTGGCGGTCCGAGTGGTAAAATGGCTGTCTATCTGAGTTCGCAGTGCCATGGTCATAATTTGGCGGGAGTTACCACCACTTTATCACCGACCGCCAGGGCTGTAATGAGGGTCTGAGTTTTTTCCTCTTCTTTATAGCAAGTTATTATCCATGAAAAAGCAAGGCTGAACTGGGAAAAAGTGCTTAGTTGCATGCTCCACATTTTGATCATTTAGACCAGTGGTCTGTGATGTTTATTCAGGGGTTCCGCATCTGCTTAGAAAATAAAAAATATTAACAAATTAATAAAGAGTATAATGAATAAAGAAGGACAATTGAAAATAAATTAAAAATGTTGAAACATTCTGTAAATGTGAAGGATTTTGAAACTGGAAAAAAATTACGTTGGTAACCAGGTTGATTTGTGGGAACCGTACAAATGCATCAAACAGAACACAGTATGGAGGATAAGTGGCCTCAGTTGAACTTAGGCAATCTGAAGCCTTTCCATTAAAATGAGAATTACATTTTTTTTTTATCTGTGACACATCATTTGTGTATTTGTTTGATTAATGCTTATTTCACTATGTTTGTGTATTGTTCATAGGTTCCTAATTTCTTATCTCTCAGTGTCGGTCCGGACTTAAATAATGATTCAGTGGGGAGGGGGGTCCCCAGATTCCAGTAATGATTAAGGAGGGTCCACAGAAGTCAAAAGGTTAAGAACCACTAATATAGACCATGAAACTTAAAAACTACACAGCAAATTTTGAAATCTATCCTCATGTGACCAGGTAACTAATGTATTGAGTGGAGGAAGCGAAAAATAAAAGGTTTGCTAAAGTGTTCAATAAGCCACCATGACACACTTTTATGAGCACATGTTCTTATACGCAGGTACACTACTTAATTTGTGAAAAAAGTGAAAATAATAAATTAAGTGCAGGGGCTTGGAAGGTTTTTCTTAGGACCCTGCCTTTGCATAGGCAATGCCAGATGTGAGTTGTGGCTGCCTATATTTCATTCCTCTTTATGTCACTTTCTTCCACCACTGCAGACTTCCTGTTTCTTTATCCCACTCTTGCAAATTCTTTTTCATCTCTGCTTCCTACCTTGGACACTATATTTCTATGTTTATATTCCTCTTTCTTATGCCTGCTCTCCGGCTTAGGGTAAAAGTCTGTCGATGAAACGTGTCGATTCCCCTATAATGAGCACCGTAGAACCTGCAACCATCGGCATTAAACACAGGCTGATAACCCTGCATTAAACTCATTCGTCCTAATCTAGCCCTGATGAAGGGCTTCCAAATTCACAATGTGGTGGAATTGGAATGTACAGTAAAAAAAATCAGCCTCTTAAATGCTTAAATGAAAGAAAGCTAGCTTAAACCAACATCCTAGTCTGAATTCAGATCTCATCGTTGCGGGCAAATACGGTATATTTGGTTCTATATCTCTAAAATGTAATTATTAGCATGAGATTGGCTATTTATCGTGTTCCTTCTTGTGTCTGCTACACAGTTCTCGTTATTTTCCTTTTTTCTGCGGATGTATTGTGCCAAGAAACGTGCAGGGAAATCTTTTTATCAGTGTTGCCCACTATTGTTACAGTTGTCATGGAAACAGTTTTTGTCTGACACCTTTTATGATTTTAACCTAACGTTTAGAATTCCTGCTTGAGCAAGCTAACTTTCTGTTTTCGATGTTCAGAGGGGAAACTGCAAAAATGAGTAAGATAGATTTGAGTTTTGGATAGATATGCATCCCGGGTGTGTCTGTTTTGCCTCGAGGGTCCTCTGCTGACGAAAACTACAGAAAAGGATAGTCAGGATAGAGCTGTTAGCATTCACAGGCCCGCCATGGTGAAAGACACGGCCCTCAGCCGTGGCTGGAAGCCACCTTGAAGTAGATTGTCTATTGTGCCGCGGCATGCTGCCTCTGCACCATTTAAAGGTGTTTTACTGTACCTGTCTAATTTAAGAAAATTACAGAGTTACATTGAGTAACCCAATCATGGACGTCATTTAGGGGTCGCACCTGCGACCCCGAGCTTGCCCTTTGCGACCCCTAGCACTGACTTTGCAACCCCTGGCCCCAGAGGCGGCAGATTTAGTGCCAGGAACATAGTGGCAGCTTGTCCTCCTCATCGACATTAGTTGGGGCTCCACTCTTAGTTTTCTGTTAATATTTTATTGCACTAATAGTGAATAATAACATATTATTCACTATTAGTGTAATGAAAATGGAGTACAGTTAGCTAGAATATGCCCTTCTATGGCAGCTGACGTAAGTAAAAAATGCTTTTAAGTGTATGTTGTGTTTGCTTGTGGGTGAGAGTGTGTAAGAGTGTATGTAAGTGTGACGTATGTATGTGTAAGTATGCTTGTGTGAGTGAAAGTTGAGGTCAAAGGGCATGTTATGTCACGTCCCCTACCCCTGGCATTTCGGTAAATTGACGTCCATGAACCCAATCTGCAAATGTATTAATTAAACTAGATATTTTGAATTGAGCAAACATGCCAGCATTCCAACCACCCAAGCTTTCCTGTTCTTCCCTGCCTCTTTGAAGTGCGTGTATGTCTATACTTCCCCTGAAAAATTGAGAAGAGGCACAAACATTCCTCAGATATTCGCTGAGAAGATCAAATTACTGTTCTAACTCCTGTCCTCAAATATCTGGGGAAGGTGCTTGTTTGTGCCAATCTTTCATCAAATAGGAAGATTAAAAATACCTGCATATCTGATAGAGACAACTAGCTGCAGATTCCTTATCTTAGAATTCTGCCCAGGCGTCAGACTGGATCCGGAAATTTTTCCTCAGCAGTAACTCTGCGTCTCGGTGAAGGGCGTTGAGCGACTCCCCAGCAATGTCGTCCCCAGACATGACGTCAGCAGAGTCGATATATTTCCTCCTCCGATGCAGTGACGTCAGTTTCTTCTTTTCTGCTCAGCAACGCGGATCCGGTGCCTCAAGTACCTCGGGCCCTTTGGCCTTTTCTACCCAACGTCAGGCATTTTGTATGATTTTCTACATAAGTAATAGTGTATATGCCTTCTGGGTTTAAGCCCTGTGGATCCTGTTCCCGGCAGATGTTGGCCACGGATCCTCATCCTGTCTGCTTGTGGTGTCTGGGGTCTTATCATAACGGCACTGACTAGAACGACTGCCATCTCTTGAAGCCGAAGTCTTTCAGGGAGAGTCACATGAAGTTCCTTGCGGCGCACACGGACAAGTCCTTTTTGCACCAGCGTCGCAGTCCGTCTTTGTCTTCACGGTCTCAGGAGCACTCCAGAAGTTATTCTCGGATGGTTCCATCAACCTCGGCTCCTTCGGCGTCTTCAAGTAAGTCTTCCCAGGCACCTGCACGCTCTGTGGTGTCTCCGTGTTCTCCTCCTGTGGAGTCCGTGCCTGTGTCAACTCAAATCAAATCAAATCATTAACATTTATAGAGCGCGCTACTCACCCGTGCAGGTCTCAAGGCGCTAGGGGGGAGGTGGGGTTACTGCTGCTCGAAAAGCCAGGTCTTGAGGAGTCTCCGGAATGCAGAGTGGTCCTCGGTGGTCCTGAGGCTGGTGGGGAGGGTGTTCCAGGTCTTGGCTGCCAGGTAGGAGAAGGACCTCCCACCCACCGTGGAGCGGCGGATGCGAGGGACGGCAGAGAGCGCGAGGCCAGAGGAACGGAGGAGACGGGTGGGGGCATAGAAGCTGAGGCGACGGTTGAGGTATTCCGGTCCCTTGTTGTGGAGGGCTTTGTGTGCGTGGGTGAGAAGTCGGAAGGTGATCCTTTTGCTGACTGGGAGCCAATGCAGGTGTCTCAGGTGTGCGGAGATGTGGCTGTTGCGGGGTACGTCGAGGATGAGGCGGGCCGAGGCGTTTTGAATACGTTGCAGGCGTTTTTGGAGTTTAGCGGTGGTCCCAGCATAGAGGGTGTTGCCGTAGTCCCGGCGGCTCGTGACGAGGGCGTGGGTCACGTTTTTCTGGTGTCGGCGGGGATCCAGCGGAAGATCTTGCGGAGCATGCGGAGGGTGAGGAAGCAGGCGGGGGACACAGTGTTGACTTGTTTGGTCATGGTGAGAAGAGGGTCCAAGATGAAGCCGAGCTTGCGGGCGTGGTCTGAGGGGGTCGGTGCGGTGCCAAGGGCCGTGGGCCACCAGGAATCGTCCCATGCGGTCGGGGTGTTGCCGAGGATGAGGACTTCCGTTTTGTCCGAGTTCAGCTTTAGGCGGCTGAGCCTCATCCAATCTGCGACGTCCTTCATGCTGTCTTGTAGGTTGCTTTTAGCGCTGGCGGGGTCCTTGGTAAGAGAGAGTATAAGTTGGGTGTCGTCGGCGTAGGAGGTGATGATGATGTTGTGCTTGCGCACGATGTCGGCGAGGGGGCTCATGTAGACATTGAAGAGTGTCGGGCTGAGCGAGGAGCCTTGAGGTACGCCGCAGATGATCTCGGTGGGGTCTGAGCGAAAAGGTGGGAGGTAAACTCTTTGAGAGCGGTTTGAGAGGAAGGAGGCGATCCAGTCCAGGGCCTGGCCTTGGATCCAGGTGGAGCGGAGGTGGGTTATTAGGGTGCGGTGACAGACGGTGTCGAAGGCAGCCAAGAGGTGGAGGAGGATGAGGGCGACTGTTTCACCGTTGTCCATCAGGGTTCTGATGTCGTCTGTGACTGAGATGAGGGCGGTTTCAGTGCTTTGGTTGGTTCGGAATCCGGTTTGTGAAGGGTCGAGAAGGTTGTTGTCTTCCAGGAAGTTGGTAAGCTGTTTGTTGACGGTCTTCTCTATTACCTTGGCAGGGAAGGGGAGGAGCGAGATGGGGTGGAAGTTTTTCAGGTCGCTTGGGTCAGCCGTAGGTTTCTTTAGTAGGGCGTTGACTTCGGCGTGTTTCCAGCTTTCGGGGAAGGTAGCAGAAGAAAATGAAGAGTTGATGATGGCCTGGAGGTGCGGGGCGATGATGTCGTCGACTTTATTGAAGATGAAGTGAGGGCAGGGGTCCGATGGGGCGCCGGAGTGGATAGAGTTCATGGTGGTTTTGGTTTCTTCAGTGTTGATGTGGGTCCAGGAGTTGAGGGTGATGGCCGGGGGTGTGAGTTCGGTGATGCTTGGTTGGGTCTGGTGTCCAAAGCTGTCGTGGAGGTCGGTGATCTTGCGATGGAAGAAGGTGGCGAGGGAGTTGCACAGGTCTTGTGTGGGCGTGACGGCGTTGGCGTTGGGGGTGGAGAACTCTTTAACGATGCTGAAAAGTTCTTTGCTGTTGTGGCTGTTTTTGTCCAGTCTGTCGGTGAAGAAATTCCTTTTGGCTGCGCGGATCAGGTGGTGGTGTTCGCGGGTCGCGTTCTTGAGGGCGGTCATGTTGTCTGCGGTGTGGTCCTTGCACCAGGTTCTCTCGAGGGCGCGACAGGTTTTCTTCGATTCCTTAAGGGTGTCAGAGAACCAGAGGTTTTTTGGTGTTGGCCTGTTGATGCGTGCGTCTGAGGGGTGCAAGGTTGTCTGCGCAGTTGGTGATCCGGTTCGTGAGGATGAGGGCTGCGTCGTTGGGGTCATCGGTGGTGAGGGTGGGTTGGTTGATGGTGAGCACGGAGAAGAGCTGTTCTTCGGGGATTTTGTTCCACTGTCGACGAGGGATGGGTTGAGTGCAGAGGTGGCGGGTCTCACGTCGGAATGTGAAATGAACACAACTGTGGTCGGTCCAGTGTAGATCGGAGGCGTGGCTGAAGGAGACATGTTTGCGGGCGGAGAAAATGGGGTCAAGCGTGTGTCCGGCGATGTGGGTGGCAGTGTTCACCAGTTGCTTGAGGCCGAGGTTGCTGAGGTTGTCGAGCAGAGCAGTGGTGTTGGGGTCGTTGTTCTGTTCCAGATGGAAGTTGAGGTTGTAGGAAAGTACCATCTTGCCTGGCATGTTACCCCCATTTTTCACTGCATATATGTTGTTTTAGTTGTATGTGTCACTGGGACCCTGGTAACCCAGGGCCCCAGTGCTCATAAGTGTGCCTGTATGTGTTACCTGTGTAGTGACTAACTGTCTCACTGAGGCTCTGCTAATCAGAACCTCAGTGGTTATGCTCTCTCATTTCTTTCCAAATTGTCACTGACAGGCTAGTGACCATTTTTACCAATTTACATTGGCTTACTGGAACACCCTTATAATCCCCTAGTATATGGTACTGAGGTACCCAGGGTATTGGGGTTCCAGGAGATCCCTATGGGCTGCAGCATTTCTTTTGCCACCCATAGGGAGCTCTGACAATTCTTACACAGGCCTGCCACTGCAGCCTGAGTGAAATAACGTCCACGTTATTTCACAGCCATTTTACACTGCACTTAAGTAACTTATAAGTCACCTATATGTCTAACCTTTACCTGGTAAAGGTTAGGTGCAAAGTTACTTAGTGTGAGGGCACCCTGGCACTAGCCAAGGTGCCCCCACATTGTTCAGAGCCAATTCACTGAACTTTGTGAGTGCGGGGACACCATTACACGCGTGCACTACATATAGGTCACTACCTATATGTAGCTTCACCATGGTAACTCCGAATATGGCCATGTAACATGTCTATGATCATGGAATTGCCCCCTCTATGCCATCCTGGCATTGTTGGTACAATTCCATGATCCCAGTGGTCTGTAGCACAGACCCTGGTACTGCCAGACTGCCCTTCCTGGGGTTTCTCTGCAGCTGCTGCTGCTGCCAACCCCTCAGACAGGCATCTGCCCTCCTGGGGTCCAGCCAGGCCTGGCCCAGGATGGCAGAACAAAGAACTTCCTCTGAGAGAGGGTGTGACACCCTCTCCCTTTGGAAAATGGTGTGAAGGCAGGGGAGGAGTAGCCTCCCCCAGCCTCTGGAAATGCTTTGTTGGGCACAGAGGTGCCCAATTCTGCATAAGCCAGTCTACACCGGTTCAGGGACCCCTTAGCCCCTGCTCTGGCGCGAAACTGGACAAAGGAAAGGGGAGTGACCACTCCCCTGACCTGCACCTCCCCTGGGAGGTGTCCAGAGCTCCTCCAGTGTGCTCCAGACCTCTGCCATCTTGGAAACAGAGGTGCTGCTGGCACACTGGACTGCTCTGAGTGGCCAGTGCCACCAGGTGACGTCAGAGACTCCTTGTGATAGGCTCCTTCAGGTGTTAGTAGCCTTTCCTCTCTCCTAGGTAGCCAAACCCTCTTTTCTGGCTATTTAGGGTCTCTGTCTCTGGGGAAACTTCAGATAACGAATGCATGAGCTCAGCCGAGTTCCTCTGCATCTCCCTCTTCACCTTCTGATAAGGAATCGACCGCTGACCGCGCTGGAAGCCTGCAAACCTGCAACATAGTAGCAAAGACGACTACTGCAACTCTGTAACGCTGATCCTGCCGCCTTCTCGACTGTTTTCCTGCTTGTGCATGCTGTGGGGGTAGTCTGCCTCCTCTCTGCACCAGAAGCTCCGAAGAAATCTCCCGTGGGTCGACGGAATCTTCCCCCTGCAACCGCAGGCACCAAAAAGCTGCATCTCCGGTCCCTTGGGTCTCCTCTCAGCACGACGAGCGAGGTCCCTCGAATCCAGCGACACCGTCCAAGTGACCCCCACAGTCCAGTGACTCTTCAGCCCAAGTTTGGTGGAGGTAAGTCCTTGCCTCACCTCGCTGGGCTGCATTGCTGGGAACCGCGACTTTGCAAGCTTCTCCGGCCCCTGTGCACTTCCGGCGGAAATCCTTCGTGCACAGCCAAGCCTGGGTCCACGGCACTCTAACCTGCATTGCACGACTTTCTAAGTTGGTCTCCGGCGACGTGGGACTCCTTTGTGCAACTTCGGCGAGCACCGTTTCACGCATCCTCGTAGTGCCTGTTTCTGGCACTTCTCCGGGTGCTACCTGCTTCAGTGAGGGCTCTTTGTCTTGCTCGACGTCCCCTCTCTCTGCAAGTCCAATTTGCGACCTCCTGGTCCCTCCTGGGCCCCAGCAGCGTCCAAAAACGCCAAACGATTTGCGTGTAGCAAGGCTTGTTGGCGTCCATCCGGCGGGAAAACACTTCTGCACGACTCTCCAAGGCGTGGGGGATCCATCCTCCAAAGGGGAAGTCTCTAGCCCTTGTCGTTCCTGCAGTATTCACAGTTCTTCAGCCTAGTAAGAGCTTCTTTGCACCAACCGCTGGCATTTCTTGGGCATCTGCCCATCTCCGAGCTGCTTGTAACTTTTGGACTTGGTCCCCTTGTTCCACAGGTACCTTCAGACAGGAATCCATCGTTGTTGCATTGCTGATTTGTGTTTTCCTTGCATTCTCCCTCTAACACGACTATTTTGTCCTTAGGGGAACTTTGGTGCACTTTGCACTCACTTTTCAGGGTCTTGGGGTGGGTTATTTTGCTAACTCTCACTATTTTCTAATAGTCCCAGCGACCCTCTACAAGGTCACATAGGTTTGGGGTCCATTCGTGGTTCGCATTCCACTTCTGGAGTATATGGTTTGTGTTGCCCCTATCCCTATGTTTCCCCATTGCATCCTATTGTAACTATACATTGTTTGCACTGTTTTCTAAGACTATACTGCATATTTTTGCTATTGTGTATATATATCTTGTGTATATTTCCTATCCTCTCACTGAGGGTACACTCTAAGATACTTTGGCATATTGTCATAAAAATAAAGTACCTTTATTTTTAGTATAACTGTGTATTGTGTTTTCTTATGATATTGTGCATATGACACTAAGTGGTACTGTGGTAGCTTCACACGTCTCCTAGTTCAGCCTGAGCTGCTTTGCTAAGCTACCATTATCTATCAGCCTAAGCTGCTAGACACCCTATACACTAATAAGGGATAACTGGGCCTGGTGCAAGGTGCAAGTACCCCTTGGTACTCACTACAAGCCAGTCCAGCCTCCTACATTGGTTGTGCAGTGGTGGGATAAGTGCTTGAGACTACTTACCACTCTTGTCATTGTACTTTTCATAAGAGAAAAATATACAAAACAAGGTCAGTGTATATACACATAGCCAAAAAGTTTTGCATTTCCTCTTTTCACTCTTTTCTAAGTGCTGAAAAGTACTACTAAACTTTCAAAAAGTTCTTAAAAGTTTAAAAAGTTTTTTCTGTCTTTCCAAAAAGTTCTGAAAACTTTTTTCTCTTTGTCTATCACTTTAACTCTCTCTAAAAAATGTCTGGCACAGGCCAAAAAGTTGAACTGTCCAAACTTGCATATGATCACCTTAGCTGGAAAGGAGCAAGGAGTCTCTGCATAGAGAGAGGTTTGAGTGTAGGGAAGAATCCTTCTTTAGAACTGTTAATTAATATGCTTAGAGTACAGGATGAGGCCATAAGTGCCCAATCTGTAGAAAAAGTAGCTAATGGTTCTCAATCTGATCCAGGGACTCCCCCAGGAAAAGGTTCAGGAAAGAAACTTCTCAGCCTGCCCATTACTAGACAGTCTAGCATAGTTGGTACAGAGGTTGAATCACATCATACTGATGATGTGCTCTCACATTATACTGGTAGCCAAGCTGTTAGGGTGCCCTCTGTAAGGGACAGGTCTCCTTCTGTTCATTCCCATCATACCTCTGTATCTAGAAATGTCCCTCCCACCCACCCTGATGACAGATTGTTGGAAAGGGAGCTCAATAGATTGAGAGTGGAGCAAACCAGACTGAAGCTCAAGAAGCAACAGCTGGATTTGGATAGACAGTCTTTAGAAATAGAGAGGGAAAGACAGAAAATGGGTTTAGATACCCATGGTGGCAGCAGCAGTATTCCCCATAGTCATCCTGCAAAAGAGCATGATTCCAGGAATCTGCATAAGATAGTTCCCCCTTACAAGGAGGGGGATGACATTAACAAGTGGTTTGCTGCACTTGAGAGGGCCTGTGCTGTACAGGATGTCCCTCAAAGGCAGTGGGCTGCTATCCTATGGCTATCATTTACTGGAAAAGGTAGGGATAGGCTCCTTACTGTAAAAGAAAATGATGCTAACAATTTCCAAGTTCTTAAGAATGCACTCCTGGATGGTTATGGCTTAACTACTGAACAGTACAGGATCAAGTTCAGAGATACCAAAAAGGAGTCTTCACAAGACTGGGTTGATTTCATTGACCAGGCAGTGAAGGCCTTGGAGGGGTGGTTACATGGCAGTAAAGTTACTGATTATGACAGCCTGTATAACTTAATCCTGAGAGAGCATATTCTTAATAATTGTGTGTCTGATTTGTTGCACCAGTACTTGGTGGACTCTGATCTGACCTCTCCCCAAGAATTGGGAAAGAAGGCAGACAAATGGGTCAGAACAAGAGTGAACAGAAAAGTTCATACAGGGGGTGACAAAGATGGCAACAAAAAGAAGGATGGTAAGTCTTCTGACAAGGGTGGGGACAAATCTAAAAATGAGTCTTCATCAGGCCCACAAAAACACTCTGGTGGGGGTGGTGGGCCCAAATCCTCCTTTAATCAGAACAAGGAAAAGAAACCATGGTGCTATTTATGTAAGATAAAAGGCCATTGGACAACAGATCCCAGTTGTCCAAAGAAAGGCACCACAGCTCCTACCACTACAACCCCTACTGCTACACCTAGTGTCCCTACTAATAGCAGTGGTGGTGGGAGCAAACCTACTAATAGCCAATCCAAGGGAGTAGCTGGGCTCACTTTTGGTAATTTAGTTGGGGTTGGTCTGATTAGGGAGACCACAGAGGCTACTTTAGTCTCTGAAGGGGCTATTGACTTAGCCACTTTGGTTGCTTGCCCCCATAACTTGGAGAAGTACAAGCAACTAACCCTAATAAATGGTGTTGAGGTCCAGGCCTACAGGGACACAGGTGCCAGTGTCACAATGGTGATTGAGAAACTGGTGCACCCTGAACAACACATACTTGGACACCAGTACCAAGTAACCGATGCTCACAACATAACACAAAGCCACCCCATGGCTGTTGTAAATCTCAACTGGGGGGGGGGTATCTGGTCCAAAGAAAGTTGTGGTAGCTTCAGATTTACCTGTAGACTGTCTATTAGGGAACGATTTGGAGACATCAGCTTGGTCAGATGTGGAGTTGGAGGCCCATGCAGCAATGCTGGGCATCCCAGGGCATATTTTTGCTTTGACAAGGGCTCAGGCCAAAAAGCAAAAAGGACAGGGAAGCTTGGATCCTGGAACAATGGACCAAGTGCTCCCTAAAGCTAGGGCTAGTAGAAGCAAACCACTTCCTACTATCCCTCCCTCTACAGTGGATTCTACTTCTGAGGAAGAAGAATTCCCTCCCTGTGCAGAACCTACACCAGAGGAGCTGGAAGCAGACACTGCTGAGCTTTTGGGTGAAGGGGGGCCTGCCAGAGAGGAGCTGAGTGTGGCACAGCAAACCTGTCCCACATTAGAGGGTCTCAGACAGCAAGCTGTCAAACAGGCTAATGGGGATGTCAGTGACTCACACAGAGTTTACTGGGAGGACAACCTCTTGTACACTGAGCAAAGGGATCCTAAACCTGGAGCTGCCAGGAGATTAGTGATTCCTCAGGAGTACAGAAAGTTCCTCCTAACACTGGCACATGACATTCCCTTAGCTGGGCACCTGGGCCAAATGAAAACTTGGGACAGATTGGTACCACTGTTTCATTGGCCTAGGATGTCTGAGGACACAAAAGAATTTTGCAAGTCCTGTGAAACCTGTCAAGCCAGTGGCAAGACAGGTGGCACCCCAAAGGCACCCCTTATCCCACTGCCTGTGGTTGGGGTTCCCTTTGAAAGGGTAGGGGTTGACATAGTTGGCCCCCTTGACCCTCCTACTGCTTCAGGCAATAGGTTTATCTTGGTGGTAGTGGACCATGCCACAAGATACCCTGAAGCTATTCCTTTAAGGACCACTACAGCTCCTGCAGTGGCAAAGGCCCTCCTGGGAATATTTTCCAGGGTGGGCTTCCCAAAGGAAGTAGTATCAGACAGAGGAAGCAATTTCATGTCTGCATACTTAAAGGCCATGTGGAAGGAGTGTGGTGTAACTTACAAGTTCACAACACCCTATCATCCACAAACAAATGGACTGGTGGAGAGATTTAATAAAACTCTCAAAGGCATGATTATGGGACTCCCTGAAAAACTCCGCAGGAGATGGGATATCCTTCTACCATGCCTCCTTTTTGCCTACAGGGAGGTACCCCAGAAAGGAGTGGGCTTCAGCCCCTTTGAACTTCTTTTTGGACACCCTGTTAGGGGTCCACTCACACTTGTAAAGGAGGGTTGGGAACAACCTTTAAAAGCTCCTAAGCAGGATATTGTGGATTATGTACTTGGCCTCAGATCAAGGATGGCTGAGTACATGAAAAAGGCCAGTAAAAACCTTCAGGCCAGCCAAGAGCTCCAGAAGCAATGGCATGATCAGAAGGCTGTTTTGGTTCAGTACCAACCAGGGCAGAAAGTGTGGGTCTTGGAGCCTGTGGCCCCAAGAGCACTCCAAGATAAATGGAGTGGACCCCACACAATTGTTGAAAAGAAGGGTGAAGTCACCTACTTGGTTGACTTAGGCACTGCCAGGAGTCCCCTTAGGGTGCTCCATGTCAACCGCCTGAAACCCTACTATGACAGGGCTGATCTCACCCTGCTCATGGCAACAGATGAGGGACAGGAAGAAGACAGTGATCCTCTACCTGATCTCTTCTCTTCCACAGAACAAGATGCTCTTGTGGAAGGTGTAGTTTTGGCTGATTGTCTTACTGCTGAGCAGAAAGATAATTGCATAAATCTCCTAGGACAATTTTCAGAACTCTTCTCCATTGTGCCAGGCACCACTTCTTGGTGTGAGCACACTATAGATACTGGAGACAGTTTACCTGTCAAAAGTAAGATCTATAGGCAGCCTGACCATGTCAGGGACTGCATAAAGCAAGAAGTTCAGAAGATGTTGGAACTAGGAGTGGTTGAGCACTCTGACAGTCCATGGGCTTCTCCTGTGGTACTGGTACCAAAACCCAATTCTAAAGATGGAAAGAAGGAAATGAGGTTTTGTGTAGACTATAGAGGTCTCAACTTGGTAACCAAAACAGATGCTCACCCTATACCCAGGGCAGATGAGCTAATAGATACACTGGCATCTGCCAAGTATCTAAGCACTTTTGATTTGACTGCAGGGTATTGGCAGATCAAAATGTCAGAAGATGCTAAACCTAAAACTGCATTTTCTACCATTGGAGGACATTACCAGTTTACTGTAATGCCTTTTGGTTTGAAAAATGCACCTGCCACTTTTCAGAGGTTGGTGAACACAGTCCTGCAAGGGCTGGAAGCTTTCAGTGCAGCATATTTGGATGATATAGCTGTCTTTAGCTCCAGCTGGGATGATCACCTGGTCCACCTATGGAAAGTTTTGGAGGCCCTGCAAAAGGCAGGCCTCACTATCAAGGCTTCAAAGTGCCAGATAGGGCAGGGTAAGGTGGTTTATCTGGGACACCTTGTTGGTGGGGAACAGATTGCACCACTTCAGGGGAAAATCCAAACTATTATTGATTGGGTTCCCCCTACCACTCAGACTCAGGTGAGAGCCTTCCTAGGCCTCACTGGGTATTACAGGAGGTTCATTAAGAACTATGGCTCCATTGCAGCCCCTCTTAATGACCTCACATCCAAGAAAATGCCTAAAAAGGTATTATGGACAGCAAACTGTCAGAAAGCTTTTGAGGAGCTGAAGCAGGCCATGTGCTCTGCACCTGTCCTGAAAAGCCCTTGTTACTCTAAAAAATTCTATGTCCAGACTGATGCATCTGAATTAGGAGTAGGGGCAGTCCTATCACAACTTAATTCTGAGGGCCAGGATCAACCTGTTGCTTTTATTAGTAGAAGGTTGACCCCTAGAGAAAAGCGTTGGTCTGCCATTGAGAGGGAGGCCTTTGCTGTGGTCTGGGCTCTGAAGAAGTTGAGGCCATACCTGTTTGGCACTCACTTCATTGTTCAGACAGACCACAAACCTCTACTTTGGCTAAAACAAATGAAAGGTGAAAATCCAAAATTGTTGAGGTGGTCCATATCCCTACAGGGAATGGACTATACAGTGGAACATAGACCTGGGAGTAGCCACTCCAATGCAGATGGACTCTCCAGATATTTCCACTTAGACAATGAAGACTCATCAGGTAATGGCTAGTCTTATTGTCCTTCGTTTGGGGGGGGGGTTGTGTAGGAAAGTACCATCTTGCCTGGCATGTTACCCCCATTTTTCACTGTATATATGTTGTTTTAGTTGTATGTGTCACTGGGACCCTGGTAACCCAGGGCCCCAGTGCTCATAAGTGTGCCTGTATGTGTTACCTGTGTAGTGACTAACTGTCTCACTGAGGCTCTGCTAATCAGAACCTCAGTGGTTATGCTCTCTCATTTCTTTCCAAATTGTCACTGACAGGCTAGTGACCATTTTTACCAATTTACATTGGCTTACTGGAACACCCTTATAATCCCCTAGTATATGGTACTGAGGTACCCAGGGTATTGGGGTTCCAGGAGATCCCTATGGGCTGCAGCATTTCTTTTGCCACCCATAGGGAGCTCTGACAATTCTTACACAGGCCTGCCACTGCAGCCTGAGTGAAATAACGTCCACGTTATTTCACAGCCATTTTACACTGCACTTAAGTAACTTATAAGTCACCTATATGTCTAACCTTTACCTGGTAAAGGTTAGGTGCAAAGTTACTTAGTGTGAGGGCACCCTGGCACTAGCCAAGGTGCCCCCACATTGTTCAGAGCCAATTCACTGAACTTTGTGAGTGCGGGGACACCATTACACGCGTGCACTACATATAGGTCACTACCTATATGTAGCTTCACCATGGTAACTCCGAATATGGCCATGTAACATGTCTATGATCATGGAATTGCCCCCTCTATGCCATCCTGGCATTGTTGGTACAATTCCATGATCCCAGTGGTCTGTAGCACAGACCCTGGTACTGCCAGACTGCCCTTCCTGGGGTTTCTCTGCAGCTGCTGCTGCTGCCAACCCCTCAGACAGGCATCTGCCCTCCTGGGGTCCAGCCAGGCCTGGCCCAGGATGGCAGAACAAAGAACTTCCTCTGAGAGAGGGTGTGACACCCTCTCCCTTTGGACAATGGTGTGAAGGCAGGGGAGGAGTAGCCTCCCCCAGCCTCTGGAAATGCTTTGTTGGGCACAGATGTGCCCAATTCTGCATAAGCCAGTCTACACCGGTTCAGGGACCCCTTAGCCCCTGCTCTGGCGCGAAACTGGACAAAGGAAAGGGGAGTGACCACTCCCCTGACCTGCACCTCCCCTGGGAGGTGTCCAGAGCTCCTCCAGTGTGCTCCAGACCTCTGCCATCTTGGAAACAGAGGTGCTGCTGGCACACTGGACTGCTCTGAGTGGCCAGTGCCACCAGGTGACGTCAGAGACTCCTTGTGATAGGCTCCTTCAGGTGTTAGTAGCCTTTCCTCTCTCCTAGGTAGCCAAACCCTCTTTTCTGGCTATTTAGGGTCTCTGTCTCTGGGGAAACTTCAGATAACGAATGCATGAGCTCAGCCGAGTTCCTCTGCATCTCCCTCTTCACCTTCTGATAAGGAATCGACCGCTGACCGCGCTGGAAGCCTGCAAACCTGCAACATAGTAGCAAAGACGACTACTGCAACTCTGTAACGCTGATCCTGCCGCCTTCTCGACTGTTTTCCTGCTTGTGCATGCTGTGGGGGTAGTCTGCCTCCTCTCTGCACCAGAAGCTCCGAAGAAATCTCCCGTGGGTCGACGGAATCTTCCCCCTGCAACCGCAGGCACCAAAAAGCTGCATCTCCGGTCCCTTGGGTCTCCTCTCAGCACGACGAGCGAGGTCCCTCGAATCCAGCGACACCGTCCAAGTGACCCCCACAGTCCAGTGACTCTTCAGCCCAAGTTTGGTGGAGGTAAGTCCTTGCCTCACCTCGCTGGGCTGCATTGCTGGGAACCGCGACTTTGCAAGCTTCTCCGGCCCCTGTGCACTTCCGGCGGAAATCCTTCGTGCACAGCCAAGCCTGGGTCCACGGCACTCTAACCTGCATTGCACGACTTTCTAAGTTGGTCTCCGGCGACGTGGGACTCCTTTGTGCAACTTCGGCGAGCACCGTTTCACGCATCCTCGTAGTGCCTGTTTCTGGCACTTCTCCGGGTGCTACTTGCTTCAGTGAGGGCTCTTTGTCTTGCTCGACGTCCCCTCTCTCTGCAAGTCCAATTTGCGACCTCCTGGTCCCTCCTGGGCCCCAGCAGCGTCCAAAAACGCCAAACGCACGATTTGCGTGTAGCAAGGCTTGTTGGCGTCCATCCAGCGGGAAAACACTTCTGCACGACTCTCCAAGGCGTGGGGGATCCATCCTCCAAAGGGGAAGTCTCTAGCCCTTGTCGTTCCTGCAGTATTCACAGTTCTTCAGCCTAGTAAGAGCTTCTTTGCACCAACCGCTGGCATTTCTTGGGCATCTGCCCATCTCCGAGCTGCTTGTGACTTTTGGACTTGGTCCCCTTGTTCCACAGGTACCTTCAGACAGGAATCCATCGTTGTTGCATTGCTGATTTGTGTTTTCCTTGCATTCTCCCTCTAACACGACTATTTTGTCCTTAGGGGAACTTTGGTGCACTTTGCACTCACTTTTCAGGGTCTTGGGGTGGGTTATTTTGCTAACTCTCACTATTTTCTAATAGTCCCAGCGACCCTCTACAAGGTCACATAGGTTTGGGGTCCATTCGTGGTTCGCATTCCACTTCTGGAGTATATGGTTTGTGTTGCCCCTATCCCTATGTTTCCCCATTGCATCCTATTGTAACTATACATTGTTTGCACTGTTTTCTAAGACTATACTGCATATTTTTGCTATTGTGTATATATATCTTGTGTATATTTCCTATCCTCTCACTGAGGGTACACTCTAAGATACTTTGGCATATTGTCATAAAAATAAAGTACCTTTATTTTTAGTATAACTGTGTATTGTGTTTTCTTATGATATTGTGCATATGACACTAAGTGGTACTGTGGTAGCTTCACACGTCTCCTAGTTCAGCCTGAGCTGCTTTGCTAAGCTACCATTATCTATCAGCCTAAGCTGCTAGACACCCTATACACTAATAAGGGATAACTGGGCCTGGTGCAAGGTGCAAGTACCCCTTGGTACTCACTACAAGCCAGTCCAGCCTCCTACAGAGGTCGCCTAGGAGGATGTAGTCCGGCGAGGCGAGGGCGTGCGGGGAGACGAAGTCGGCGATGGAGTCGCTGAAAGGGGCGCGCGGTCCGGGGGGACGGTAGACGAGGGATCCTCTGAGGGTGGTCCTGGGGTCGGTGCGAATCTGGAAATGCAGGTGTTCAGCGGGGAGGGGGGTGTCTTCGGTGGAGGTGGTGACGCTGATGGAGTCTTTGAAGACGATGGCGATTCCACCTCCTACTTGGTTGGTGCCGTCTTTCCTGGAAATCTTGTAGCCTTCGTGGATGGCAGTGGCAATGTCAGGGGCCGAGGAGGCGTTCATCCAGGTCTCCGTGATGAAGGCGACGTACGGTGCTGTGGAGTCCAGGAGGACCTAGAGTTCAACGGCGTGCTTGTGGATGGATCGAGCGTTGACCAGGATGCACTTGAGGTGGTTGATGGCGCGTGGGCTGGTGGTCGTGGTAGTTGCATGGTGGAAGATGCGTTTGCAGGAGTGGCAGGTGAAGGGTCCATGGGTGCGTTTGGGGTGCGCTTGGAAGCAGGTGTTGGAGCGCCCTGGGTTGAGGGCGTGGAGGGTGGTGGGGTCGTAGCGGAGCAGAGGGGTTTGGGAGTGCTGAGGACCAGGGGTTGTGGCGCCGCCATAAGAGGGAGGAGGGGGGGAGGGGTCAGCTGGGGGCGAATGGGAGCTGGGGGGCGGGGGCGGGCAGGAGGTGGCGGCGGGAAAGCGGAAGGGAGGGGGGACAGGTAGAGGGAGAAGAGCTGGGGGAGGGGGTTTTAAGGGCGGTGGGGGGAGAGTTTTAGGAAGTTTAGGAGTTTAGGGAGAGAGATCGGAGTAAGGTTGGGAAGATAGGGGAGTGGGGGTTGTAGAGGTGGGTGAGGGTGAGAGGTAGAGAGAAAGGATAGGAAGATAGGGGTGGTAACGGAGGGGGTGGCGAGTGGGGGGGAAAGATAGAGAAATAGGTAGATAGGAGGAGGTGGTGAGTGAGGGAGATAGATAGTGAGATAGAGAGATAGGTAGATTGGTAGATAGGAGGGGTGAGGGAGGCAGATAGCGAACGGGGTAGATAGGGGTGAAACAGAGGGGGAGGCGAGTGAGGGAGAGGGATGAGACAGGAGCAGGAGGGCAGGCGCGGGGAGAGCAGAAGACGGAGGGCGAAGAAGCAGAAGAACAGAAAACAGAAGATGAAGAGCAGAAGAAAGAAGCAGAAGAACAGAAGACAGGAGACGAAGAGCAGAAGACAGAAGACGAAGAAGAGAAGACGAAGAACAGAAGACAGAAGACCACAGAAGAAGGTACAGGAGACGAAGAGCAGAAGACAGAAGACTACAGAAGAAGATAAAGAAGAAGAGGAGCGCAGAAGACAGAGAAATACAGATGAAGGTGAAGAAGAGGAGCACAGAAGAGTACAGATGAAGGTGAAGAAGAGGAGCGCAGAAAACAGAAGAATACAGATGAAGAAGGAGAAGAGGGGCGGCGAGCGGCAGAGGAAGGAGCCAAGAAGAGGGACAGAGAAGAAGAGGCAAACGCGGGTCGTGGTGCAGACGAGAGGCTGAGAAGCACACAGATGAAGAGAGCATACGGGGAGCAGGAGTGAAAGAAGAGTACAGAAGAAGATTACAGAAGAGGAGCGAGGAGGAAGAACAGTGAAGGAGAAAAGAAGCAGGAGAGAGGGTGAGTAGCGCGGGGCAGGGCGAGGGGCTGGGAGGTGGGGGGTACTTACTGCGAGGTGGCTGGGCGGTCTCAGGAACCTGGAGGAGCGGCAACGGCAGGGGGAGCGACCTACCCTTGGGTCAAGGGTCGCTGTTTCCCAGCGCCAGGGCGACTATGTACCAAATCTGATGTTTTTATACGTCCCTCATTCTGTCTTTGGTACTTCACCTCCCTCTGGAGCACCTTCAGGCCCTATGGAGGTGGTGAGTGTTTTGGCAGGGTCTTCCATGGCTGTTTCCACCTCAGTGCCTGCTCAGACTCTTGAATCTGACTCCGGAGTCGGATCAGCGTTGGTGCATGGCCTCTTGTGACCTCTGTCTCTTTCGCCTGATCCTCTTGTCCCAACGCCCATCACGGCACCATTGGACCTGTCGACTTTGCTTCACGCCACTATATTGTTATCTCTGAAGTCGGTTGACGCCGCTTCCGAGGGAGCTTCCCCCACTTGACGTCGGTTGACATCGACACCAGGGAATTTACATGAGGCTCCTGTGCTGGGTCCACTTCCTGCACCTCTTGCACATCCTCGTACTCCCCTTATGGGGCCCATTCTGGGTTCATTCTCGGATTGGGTACTTGATTTGGGAACAGCTAGTGGTCTAGACTCCTCCCCAGAATCTAGCCTGCTCTTGTCCCCTGGATTGGCGACAGAGACCAGCACTGCATTCGCAGATGTTTTGAAGTGGGTGGCTGATGTTTTGACTTTTCGTCTTTCTCAGGTGCAATTGTCTACTGATCCATTGTTATCTTCCGATCTGGATCAATCCGACACCTAACCCATTCTGCCTTTTTGCGAGGCTCTCTACAACATACTTCTAGGTGTCTGGAATCAGCCTGTCTCTGGTCCTTTGGTGGATCGTCCTGTTTCACACAGGCACCGGCCGGCACAAGAAGACCCCATGTGCCTTCGCCACCACCTTACTCCTCAGGGGTTCTCACAGAAACACTGCTTTAGGCGTTTCTGCTCTGGAGCAGGTTCCACCTACTCCACCGCACAGGGATTCTAGGCAGCTAGATGTCACCAGCTGGCGTATTTTCACCTCTTCTGGTGCCGCTCTTCGTTCCACCAACACTGCCTGTGAGTTTGCCCCTTTTTTCCATGCTTTTTGGGACTCTATGGAATGTTTACTACCATTGCTTTCTGATGGTGATCACCCTGCTCTGATGTCTTTGATCAGAGATAGTCAACAGGCTGCTCGACTTGCAGTTCGATCCGGTTTGGATTCTACCGATTCCATTGGACGGATCACGGTTGCTACTGTTGCCATTAGTCGCAGGACTTAGGTGGCGGCTTCCAACTCCTCCTCTCCAGTGTGAGATGCTCTACTTGATATGCCATTTGATGGTAAGTCGTTTTTTGGGACGCACTCAGATTCAGCCTTGCGTGGTTTCCGTGATTCCCATGGTAGGGACTAGTGTCCTTCCTATTCTAGCACACGTGCTCTTCTCTTGCTACAATATGTGAACTGTCAAGTTCCTCTCAGGTGTGGGTCCTGGTACTTGCTCACCCCTTCTCTTTGGCTTGTAATAACATTTGTTACATTAGTTGGGTTGCTCAGACTTGTATTCTTGGTAGCACTTTTGTTATCCATGTTGGTTCTTTTTGCGCTTCCTTTGGTGCGCACAGAGCTATTTCTGTGCTGCTGCTTCTACCAGCGGAGCAGTGGTTCTGGGACATAGCTAGTGCCTCGGCTTGAGCAGCCTCCTCTGTGCAGGAGGTTGATGCCACAGCTGTATCAGTATGTTTTCACCATATTTAGCACTATGGCCCTGATTCTAAGCTTGGCGGGCGGCGGTAGCCGCCGGCCAAGCGGGAACCGCCAGAAGATCGTACCGCGGTCAAAAGACCGCAGCGGTCATTCTGGGTTTCCCACTGGGCTGGCGGGCGACCGCTGAAAGTCCGCCCGCCAGCCCAGCGGGAAACACCCTTCCCACGAGGAAGCCGGCTCAGAATGGAGCCGGCGGAGTGGGAAGGTGCGACGGGTGCAGTTGCACCCGTCGCGAATTTCAGTGTCTGCAAAGCAGACACTGAAATTCTTTGTGGGGCCCTCTTACGGGGGCCCCTGCAGTGCCCATGCCATTGGCATGGGCACTGCAGGGGCCCCCAGGGGCCCCACGACACCCCATACCGCCATCCTGTTCCTGGCGGGAGAACCGCCAGGAACAGGATGGCGGTATGGGGTGTCAGAATCCCCATGGCGGCGCAGCAAGCTGCGCCGCCATGGCGGATTCCCATGGGCAGCGGAAAGTCGTCGGTACACCGCCGGCTTCCCGCCTCTGGCTGCGGCTGTACCGCCGCGGTCAGAATGCCCGGCGGAGCACCGGCAGCCTGTTGGCGGTGCTACCGCCAACCTCCGCCATGGCGGTATTTACCGCCAGGGTCAGAATGACCCCCTATGTTTTCTTTGAGAGATTCAACTCTCCCTTTTGCTTACATTCGGCAAGACCTCGCTATGATTGGTAGTGTCTCTACTTCTGAAGGGGGCAGAGTGCCCGCGTATCGTTTGGCCAGCTTCTTGGCAGATCTTTCACCTCCGCTTGGGCTTTTCATACCATGGTTCGTGGTTTTCTTTCTGTTGTACATCCTGCCAACATTGCCTCTCCTTTGGTTTACCCAAGGTATTTTGCCTTTCATCTCTGTTGCTAAGAGACTGGATTGGGCATTCGCTCTTTGAGCTTTTGGTAGTAGATGCTATTTTGGGAATTTCTCTTGTTTTATTTAGCATGTTGACATATATTGCTGTACTCCTGTGGGAGCTAATTCTTGCCTACTTTTGGTAGGATCTTTCTCTGGTGTCCCTTCCTATCCTTCTGTCTTCTAGGAAGGTTTCTTTTCCCATTTTCCAGTGGGCTCTACTTTTAATGCTTTCCTCTGCTACGGGCTCATATTGTGCTTGTTGCAAGTTCCACTCCCTGTATTTTTAGAGTGTTCTTGGTTTTATCATAACCACTGTTACTCACATTTCTTCCAGTGCCATTACGCACTTCCTCAATGTTTGTGCCTTCTACCCTCGGAGGCACTGTCTTCCACGTCCCATGTGTTCTGTGCTTACCTCACATTAAACAAACAACAAAAAAATTATAATGTAGTCCTGTACTGATACTGCACACTTCACTAGGGGGTATTTTCCTCGATTTCAAATTGTTTTCTTGCCAGCTCCTTTCTGCTCCTTCCTGAGCTGGTTCCTCCCCGTGCTGTGGTTCATGGGTTCTTGCTTTCTTTTCCACAGGATGTTGTTGGTTCTTTTATCATAACTCCCTCTCCTTGAGGCAGCGTGGTTCCTCTTTTTGCCCTTTACAGAGGTATCCTTAATTCTTGGATTTTATTCCTCATGCCACTTTCTACTATTACCCCCTCACCCCCACACTTTGATAGGAGGGGTACGGTGCTGCTTCCAATACTGGCTTCTGCAAGATTTTATGACTTGCTCCGTGCCCTTTTTCTGCCTCGCCTTCCTTGTCAATGGTGATTGCCTGGGGGGTGTACTATCTTTTGTTTCCTGTTGTTGATATTCCTTCCATTGTTTTGGTGTTTTGCTGACAACAAATAGTTTGGTCCCCTTCTATGCATGCCTCTAGGGTTCCTTCCATAGTGTTTCTTATCTACTTGGTCATTGATAATTATCATTGATTCTGTTGGATTCCTCCTGGTCGCTCTACTTCTGCATCTGGGATGTTTCTATGTTTTTTCTTACAGATAGTGTTGTTGACACCTTGCAAGTTTCTTATCTTTCTTCCTTGGCATGTGCCCTGGTCTTTCCACATCTTTTTGCGTCCTTTGGGACCTGGTCACAGAACCTCTCTCTTTTCAGAATTTTGTCTCTTCACCGGTCTCTGATTCCATGTTCTTTCCACCCTCATATTCCTTACACGGTGCCATGATTAGATTACTTTGCGGTTTCAATGAACTCTAGCTTGGTGGCTAGGCCCACTGCCTTTGGTGCAGCAGGCTACCCCTCTACAGGGGTTCGAATCTCACCATCACTCTTAAATATTAGCAGACTCCTTCCATTTTTCTCTGAGCTTTCTGTTGCACAGTTCTTTGGCTGCCTTGATAGGCGTTTGATAATTCTGCCTCCAGTTCCCCTGACAGATTGTTTTCTGGCATTCATTTTTGCTCTGAGTTCCCACAGGAACGTCTGCTCCTTTTACCTTGTCGTTCCAGTTCTACTTCAGAGCTCTCTCTCTTTCCCCTTCTATCATACCCTGCCTGGTGTATATCTCTACACTTTGTGCTTGCGCAGGGCCCTACTGGTGTTTCTCATGTTGTTGTTCCATTTGGGCTTGGAGCTGTTTCTTCCCTCCTTCTGAGCCTACCATCCAGTCTCTCTGTACTCTTTCAGTTTCTTCATTCGCTTCTCTAACTGGAGTACTTTCTCATTCTGACTGTCAGATTGTTGTATGTCACGGTTACACTTGTCTTTCTACTTCGACTCTTTTGCACGTTTTATATCACATGTGTGTGTCTTTTCTGGTGCCCCTTACCAGGGTTCCATTTCATCATCATGCTGTTTTTTTCGCAGTTTCACTCCTCTATGGGGCGGTTGCTGCCTAATCTCCGGTGGAGGCTTTTCCTTACCAGCCATGACTTAGCTTTTCCCCGGTGGATATGCAGTTCATTTTCTCGTTTGAATCACTTATGTTTTTCTCTCGCCCACTCTGTTTTGAGCCTGGTTATTCCCCTGAGTCACCGGGTTGTTCTTTGCAAGACTAGTGTGGTCCGTTCGCGTCCCTTCACCTGGGGGTAGGATTGCTTGGGTATCCATTTCTAAGATAAGTAATCTGCGGCTAGTTGTCTCTATCAGATGGACAAGTTACTTACCTTTGTTACACCTTATCTCGTAGAGAAACAGACTAGCCGCAGATTCCTTATCGACCCACCCTTCCTCCCCCCTTGCAAACTGTGTACTCTTCCGTCTCACTTAGGGTGGTTTTGGGTCTTTTGTAGTTCTGCTTTGTCTCAAGACATATATTCTCATTTCTGTTTGACATATACACAATTGCGCTGTTTTTCTATTCCATTGCTAATTTCTCTGTGGCTCCACGTTGTTCTGCGGCTTCAAGTCCCCGAAGAAACTGATGTCAGTGCGTCAGAGCACGGAATATATGGACTCTGCTGATGTCATGTCCGGGGACGACAACATTGCTGTGAAGTCGATCGACGCCCTCTACAGACGCGCAGAGGTACTGCTGAGGAAAAATTCTGGGATCCAGTCTGACGCCTGGGCAGAATTCTAAGATAAGGAATCTGCTGCTTGTCTGTGTCTGTACCAGATAAGGCGTTACCGCAGGTAAGTAACTTGTCCGTCAGTGCACATGCATGAAATACATTGGTATACATTGGTATGTGCAAAGGAGGCTGTGGAGAATATGAGCAGAGGGAACACCAGCACTCTTTTTCAGGATTTCTAGTCAACACATTTTTCATCATCAGACTTTGAGCATAAATCAGAGAGAAGAAGGAAAGAAGAGAGAAAGACAGGAAAATAGGCACACAGGAAGGAAGCAGAAATTAAAAAATCTGCAAGAGAGATAGAGGGGGTTACAGAGTTCTGGACTCTGCTCTCCAAAGAACCTTCTGCTGTTCTTGTCTTTGTGTTTTGCAAGGGATCTCTGCATTAGCCAAACAGCAATTTTTTTGTCGACGCATGTTACCGTTTACTGCATGTTTTCTCTGCCCGCCTGGCAGGTTTGCAGTGATTTATTTTGTCCAGTTGAGGGTAAGTCTTGCACCCTGATTTCAAAGGAAAGGTTTGGGAGAATGGAGATGGAGGGGGAGGAAAAGAAGTGGAGTCCAAAAGGTGTACTGGAGAAGCAATGCCACAGTGTAGTAAAAGCAGCCCAATTTGAGTTACCCAGTTATGCCCGTCAAGGCATCTTGGGAAAAGGACACCGTCTATTGCCATATGTCTATTGTCTAGTAGGTTGTCTATCTTAATAATACTATGTAAAATACTGTTTGGAATATTGCCAAGTACCATATGTTCATTAAAATGTGGTACAACACTAGGGAAAGAGATTAACTCACCTTTCCTACAGTTACAAAAAGTTTTCATAGACCTAACTCAAAAAATGATGTGGTATCTTTATTATTAAAAGATGGTGGGCGTGACCAAGCCAACATGGGCATGTGGACATAATCCACCCAGGCTCCGCTGCATTACTGGCAAGAATGGCAGCCGGGGGAGCCCGCAGGTGATGAAACTGTTGTCACCGGTAAGAAGGACCCTAGGAGATGCCAGAGGTCTTGTGAAGAGCTGCAGAGAGGGCCTTATGGTGCCGCTTGGCTAAGGAGAGACACGGGGCCTTAAAACAGTGGGGCGTGCGCGTGCCATGGTGAAGCGGGCACACGGCCCGGCGGTGAGTGACACGGGGACAGAGTTTGGCTGCTTTCTCCCTCCCGTGAGGAGCACAGCCAAAAGTGCCTGTGGACTGCAGCCCACCTGAAGGTCAGTGGTTGGAGATAGAGGTCCCCGCAGTATGACCCCCTAAATGCCTGACATGGCAGCTGAGTAAGATTCCATGCCCTGACAGCGTGAAGCAAGGCCCGGAGCGTATTAGCTGAATTTTATAAGAAGCAAAAGGAAACCTAGCCATCTTATACTCCAGTATGGCGGAGGTGAAAATTTGAGCACCATCTGGAAAATTGAGAGTGACAATCTACCATAGACAATGCAAAGTATGCACAGTAGGGGGTAGTGACACAAAACCCCGTGCTGATTCTTAACCTTGGATTCCTCACTCACACCAAGCAGCGTCTTTGGAGGCTGCCCCTAGAGAGTGAGCTACTACGAGGGGGAGCATGGCTTCGGGACATCACCGCCTCCCTCACGATCTGCTGAAGTTATCTAACAGTGCAGAGAGCCCCAGGCAAGCATATCTTCAGCAGTATAAGCATGATTAAATTGGACCCATACATGCCACACAAAAAGTCACAACACAATAGAGTGTCCAGCTACTTTCATCTGGTGGAGGCTAGGGAGGTCCATGTATGCCATTCGGAGCTTGACATTATGGCACTCACTAAAAGTGACCTGCTAGCTTTGCTGCAATAGTTTAAAAAAGAGCTTAGTGAAGAGTTAAAACTGGACTTCACAAGAAAACTGAAGATAATATTGCCAGACCTGATGCACCCAGATCAGTAAGAGTATACAGTAAGTATAAGAGGGAGACAAACTCATGACAATTTGATACACTTCATAGAGTAAGCGACCAAGAAATGAACGCCGGTGATACTGCTCACTTTAGACGCAGAGTAGGCGTTCGACTGTGTTGATTGGTCTTTTATGTTCCAAACCATGAGGCACTTTGGCTTTAATGAAAAGTTCATCACAATGGTGCCAACCAATTATATTGTCCCGGTAGCCAGGGTGGTGGTAAACGGAATTGGGTCAGAGACTTTTCAGTTGGGGAGGGGCATTTGCCTCGCTCCTCTTTTGTTCGCACTTAGATTAGAACCTTTGGCATGCAGAGTGCGACGGAATGAGGAGATTCAGGTCACCCTTTGGATCCACTACCCACAAGATCTCTCTTTTTGCAGATGATGTTTCCCTATCCTTGACGGCACCACAGACCTCACTCCATGCTCTGCAGAGAAAACTGACTGAATTTGAGGAAGTCGCAGGGTACCGGATTAACATGTCTAAATCATACCTCCTTTAATCTCACCCTAGCCTCTACCAACACACAGCTCCCCGTTCCAGTGGTCAAGGAAGGAACTAAGATATTTGGGTATTAGACTCACCCAGCACCGCAGACCTTTACAAAGCCAACTACCCTCCACTGTTTCAACAACTTAGGGCTGACCTCAAGAAGTGGGCACCTCTCTATATGACTTGGTTAGGTTGCATTCACGCCCTCAAAATGGCAGTGCTGCAGAGGTTCTTATATCTCTTTCAGGGACTGCCCATTGCAATGGAAAAGTTGTTTTTTTTCCAGCCTGAGGACCCTCCTGAATAAATTTATCTGGAAAAAGGGCAGTGCTAGGCTCCCCTACAAAGTACTTTGGCTACCAAGATCGGCCGGGGGATTGTGTCTCCCGGATTTCCTAACATATTACAAGGCAGCACAATTACGAGTGATCACAGAGTCAGATAAACACTGGCTTCATATGGACCATGCAGTGATGGGACACTATATTTGGGACCTGTTATGGAAACCTAAGCCTGATAGACCTAGTAATGTGTACCTTAGCACTCCCACTAAAACAACTGTAGACATTTGGGACAATGTCAATAAGTCGGGAGCGTGGGCCCAATTTCCATCTCCATTCACACCCTTCCACTTCGATCCGGCTTTTCTGCCAGCACTTTTGCAGGACCCCTTTGAGAGATAGAGGATAGGACGGTGTCTAGTGCTATCTGACCTATTCCAGGAGACCGACATACTCACCTTTAAATTTTGTCAGAGAGAATTTGGACTGCCACTAACTGAACGATACCACTACACACAACTGTGACACTGGGTCTTGTGCCCTGACATTAGGGATGCAGCAACATGAGACCTCTCTCCCATAGACCAATTTGTGAAAACGCATGCGGATTCTAGAGGGACAATATTGTCTCTCCACCAACTCCTGCTGGACATGATCCACCGCATCCCCCGTCATGTAGAGTTCTGGTCTAACCTCCTAGGCGAACAGATCTCAGAAGACCAGTGGACTCGAATGTGGCACGACATCCCGCAATACAATCACACTCCATGGGGTTGAAGGAAACTCACTACAAAACTCAATATGACTGCTACGTATACCCCACAAAACCTAAAAATATCTTCCCCAATAAAGCTGATCCCTGTTGGCGCGGATGTGGCCTATTTGGAGACTTCAGACATATATGGTTGGATTGTCCTTTGATTCGACCATACTGTTCCAAAATCTTAGCTCAAAAAAAATACTTATTGGGCTATCCGATCCCTGCCTCCCTGGGTTTCACCCTTCTAGGACTTAGCGACAAATCCCTTAAACATTGAACCGCAAGGGATAGGTCAGTTGTGTGGCTGGGAATGACCACGATGGATCCGCGGGCGGGTGGAAGAAGCCGACAGCACCCTTGACCACTCCATGGCATGCAACACTCTGGCAGGCTCTAATCATGGAACGACTGGGGGATATTCAAAGAGATAATTTAAAAAATGTTGAAGACCAATGGGGTCAACTGGTGTCTTTTCTCTCAAGAGGCCTTCCTCTCGCGGCTTGCTCGACTCACACTCGAGCACTCCACCTCTTTCAGATATAGAATATCCATGACCCAGAGGCTTTTTGCCTCCAAACGAGGAGACCATAAACTACATGAAGTCTGTACTCAGTGCTTATGAATGAAGCTAATTGCTGATATTCTGTTACCTCTTGTTCTTGTTTATGTTTGTTATGTTTGCAAAAACGTTTTTTATTTTTCCCCCCTCCCTTCAGTTTATCATCCAAATATGAATATTTGATATAATTTTTCAAATTGACACTAACTTTTTATGGAAACTGTGACCCAAGTTAGTACTATACTCTAAGGCTGAAGTCAATTTTTCTGACATGTTCCTTTTGTCTTTGACATATTAGGAAACTCTAATAAAGAAAGTCTGACTAAAGATGTGGTATCTTTTGTTAAAGGACTTTCACCCACATGTAATTGTGTGGCATGCTTCATCATCGAGTCTACGCCCGGGAAGTCTAATACAGCCAGACAGGCTGAGCCCCACTTTTGGATTGAGAGCTTTGATACTAATCTTCAGCGATCCTGCTAAGATTTTAAAATTGCCTAAATGTAGCTCCCTTTTTTTTATAAGGGGACCTTTGACAGGTTAAAAACAAGTTTGTATGTTCATAGTGATAATTAGATCTCCACCATCCAGTTAGATCTGCATGTTTCAGCTGGCTTTTCTTTGCCCTAGATGTCCCTTCGCTTTCACCAGTGCCACAAATATCCCTAGCGAGTTCTCCTTATTCCATCCTATCCACCTCATTGTAGTCAGAACCATTCATACCTACATGCCTTGAAGAGAACTTACATAATTGCATGGGTACTTCCCAGCAGGGAAATCGGAATAAAACCAATTTACTGTATTCTTAGTGCACAGTTTGTGGTACACTGGTGAAAACCCTCTCTGAAGGGTCACCCCAAACTTTTTGTCTTCCTAGTTTTTCTTTTCTGACCTCATTTATGTTGGATTTAGGACTCTGGATCCTTTACCACTGCTAACCAGTGCTATAGTGCATGTGCTCTATCCCCTAAGCATGATAACATTGACTCCTACCCAATTGGCATATTTAATTTACTTGTAAGTCCTTAGTAAAGTGCACTAGAGATGCCCAGGCCCTGTAAATTAAACGCTACTAGCGGGCCTTCAGCACTGATTGCGCCTCCCACATAAGTAGCCCCTTAACCATGTCTCAGGCCTGCCATTGCAAGGCCTGTGTGTGCAGTTTCACTGCCACTTCGACTTGGCATTTAAAACTACTTGCTAAGCCTTAAACTTCAGTTTTTCAACATATGTCACTCCTAAGATAGGCCCTAGGTAACCCATAGCGCAGGGTGCTATGTAAGTAAAATGCAGGACCTGTCCTGGTGGTGAAAAACTCACAAATTCATTTCTCACTACTGTGAGGCCTCCTCCTCTCATAGGCCAGAATTAGAACTGCCCTTATATACTTTTAAGAGTCTGATCTGAAAGGAGTAGCCATGTCATGTATAGTTTGGCCAGAATGGTAATAGAAAATCCTACTTACTGGTGAAGTTCAATTTAATATTACTATTTTAGAAATGCCACTTTTAGAAAATGGGCATTTCTCTGCATTTACCCCCATCTATGCATTACAGCCTGTCTCCAATCCACATCTGGTCTGGGCTGGTTGACAGCTCCGCATGTGCATTCCACCCAGACAGCCATAAACACAGGAGACTCAATCACATCTGCATTCACCTGCATACTGAATGGGTCTCCCTGGGCAGGAACGGTGGTGGGGCTCTCACTTACACTTGAAAGGCCAGTGGACTGCCCTCCCACTAAGGACTGATAACCCCCCACAGGGATCCTAGCAGACAAAACTGGGTTGAAAGGGAAACTTTTGCACTTCAAAGTTTCCCCCACTTCAAAGCTATTTTTGTGTATATATACAGGGTCTCCACCCCACCAAATCCGACACTTCTGGATCTACAACTGGACACTGTCGAAGGGGTGGCTTGGCTGCCCAAAGGACTCATCTGGACTGCTTTGCTGGAAGGACTGCTGTCTTGCTTGTTGCCCTGCTGCCTTCTGGCCCCTGACTCTGCTGGAAGGACTCTGCCTTCCCCACCAGTGCTCTCCAAGGCCTTGGAATGAGCTTGCCTCCTGTTCTGAAGTCTCACGGCCACAAAGACTTCATCAAGGAGAAGAAAATCCCTGTACGTAGGAAAAATGGTGCATCGCCTACCAGATCGATGCAGCGCCCGCTGCTTCTCACCAACGTGTCAAGGATTTTCAATGCATCATCACTGGGCATCCAAATATCCCCACATCGTAGTGAGGAACCAAGGCTGCACCGCATCACTTTACAGCATGGAAAGAAGCAATGCATCATCAGTGCTGTGACGGAAAATCTGATGCTGTGCCTTATTTTTCAATGCATCTCCACCTCTGTTGCCCCCGTGCATTGTTGCTTTTGACGCATCCCAGGTACTATTTGTTACAAGGATACAACCACTAATTCTTAAGGGTTAAGATTCATTTAAACCTTTTAAAAAGTGATATCTTGACCTGTGCATAATGGATTGTTGTCGTATTGGTCTTATTTTATTCAGATAAATATCATCTATGTTCCTAATCTGGTCGGGAGTACTTTTTGTGGTGTTTTCAGTATGTTACTGTATGAGTTATTGCACAAATACTTTACACATTGCCTTCTAAGTTAAGCCTGTCTGCTCTGTGCCAAGCTACCAGAGAGTGAGCACAGGACAATTTGAATTGCGTTGTGACTTACCCTGACTAGGATTGTGGTCCCTACTTTGATAAGGGTGTATAGCACAGCCAACTAGAGACCCTATTTCTAACATTGGCTTTTTGTGCCTAGGTGTGCCACACATTTTTGTGCGGCTTCACTCCATATTCGAAGAGTGCCACTTTCAATTATCTCTTTTTTATCTTCAGCTAAATGCTGCAAATCATGCCATGCTGTGAAAACTCCTGTTCATTACAAACCATTCCACACGTGTCATATATTTGGTCTCTCCACCACCCCAACATATGTGCACAATCACTTAGGTAGCATGGTGACTGTAACTGAGAGACTGGCAGACCTCTCTACTGTGGATTCTTGTTGATTTTGGTATATTTATCAACTCCATGCATGCTTCGGAAGATAACGTGTGATTGGGGAACTTTAATAAAGTGAAAGGATGATGGATGGAGTGCTAAAACATTTCAAATATGCACCCGCAGTCACAGATCTGGGTTAAATCCATTGTTCTTTTGTTCACCATGCCACCCCAGTTTGGACCCATCTATATGCAAATCAGTCTTGATCCTGCTCCCCTTGGGAACAGACAAGCCTCAACTGCCAAGCCAGGTCCTCCCTGGACTGGAAACAAGCATCCTGGGACCAGTCTTGTGGTATCACCTCTCATCAGCCAGGCTACCTTGAATCCACTGGCACAGTGAGCAAGGGACCCATGTTTGGCATACCCTGGCCACTTAGGGCAACTTTAAAAACACAAAAGGATGATGGATGGGGGGTGCTGACCCCAGTCTCAGATCTGGGTTAAATCCATTGTTATTTTGCTCACCAGGCCCAGTTTGGACCCAGCCATATGCAAATCAGTCCTGAACCTGCTCCCCATGGGACCAGTCCAGCCCTAACTGCCAAGCCAGGTCCTCCCTGGACCGGAAACAAGCATCCTGGAACCGGTTTTGGGATATCACCCCTCATCAGCCAGGATAGCTTGAATCCAGTGAGAAAGGGACCATTGTCTGAGCAGTTTTAGCTTATCGCTTTATGGTAAACTAGCAGATATTTTGATCTATTAGTTTCCCTGTTTCTTTAGCAGCCCAGCATCCAGTTGGTGACTATTTTTGAGCGTTTTGAGTTACAATCAACTAAAATAAGGGTGCCTACTTGCACTTCTCTTGTTTACCTTATTCATAGTGAACCTTTCAAACCTTTGGAGGCAACAAGATTATTTCCCCTTCAGTTAATATCTTGCTACAAGACTATTCCTGTTGACTCGGATTATCTTCGATTGTACTTCGATAAGCATTCAGAGACAGCTGTTTGGCATCATGTATTTGATTGCATTTTTAAAACAGGTACAGAACTTAATTGCAATGCTTAAATATGTCTAGACATGTTTAAACATTGCCAATTTAATAGAATTAATATATGTTTTCTCGCTGGAGGGCTCGACATTAAAAAGTTTGAAGACCACTGCTTTAATGGGAAGTGTAGCTACAACACAGCACAAAGAGGCAAGATGCTACACATTTGTTTAATTTGCCTGTTATCTTGAAGCTGAGGCAGAGTGTGATGAACATCAGTTTACATAACAGGGCATAAATTAATATGTAGTATGGTGGTACAAAAGCTGTAAAACTGGTGAACTCTAAGGGCTTTACAGTTGGTTCTGGGCCTAAATCCTGTCCCATCTTTTCCAATTGTGCTCATGTTTTGGCTGTGCGCAATGACTTGCCCAACTCACAGTTTCACTGCAGAAGTGTCTGAACTTCAATGCTGCTGCGTCTTGCCCACCTGACCTATGAGGAGGCTCAGATGCCACTCCTGAGAACAGTGGTGGAAAGGGGAATTAGGAACAACACGTCACTGCTTAGCGTTTTCTCTTGGTGCTAGTACGAATTTGTCTCATGCATTCAAGTCCTAAAAAGAGTAAGCAAACATGAATTAGTCTCCTGAAACGCACTGTCAAAAATACTGTGCATATCATCGCTTTCAGAGGTGTGTAGCACGCTGCAGCTACATGTGCTTGTAAATACAGATGGTTCACATTAAATATATAATATGAAATATTAGTCTAAAGTCTAACTGTTCTGTCTTGTGACGAACTATGCACCTGGGACCCACATTGAATAATATTGAATGCAATTTTCAATACGTTTAGAAAACCAAATCAAGTACATGGTTCAAAGTCTTTGGAAGGAATGGGTGACTGTCACTTCCCAGATTAAATCATAATCTTTGTCACTAGAATCAGACATGAAACTATACCGAAGTTGAAGAAATGTCCAAGTCCTTACACACCCTGATTGCGACTTTCCAACACTAATCAGTGCCTCCGAAGATTTACAGCTGATACAATGAAGAGGACTTCCAGAGACCTTGGTAGCACAATTAAGTCTTCAAACAGAACACAGTGGCAGCAGACAAAAATAAAATACGACCATTGGGAAGAAAGTTTCTTCAGGGTAAGTGCCTTGATATTCTACATTTCAAAGATGGCAACCACATTCTAGTTCACATTTGTTCACATTTTAAATGTAATTTTCACTGTGAAAGCCGTCTTGGTTTGGCCAAGAAACATCAGACCCTCACCATTTCAGCTTCCATCTTAAAAGTATAGAATGTTACTTAATTCTATATTCTATATCTTACGAAAATAATAATAACAAAATGTTATGAATGACTACAAGGGGGAGCAATAAGCGTACCTAATACTATGTTGATCTACTTGACTGACCCCCATGACTTATTCACTTCTACTCTGACCACACCTAATGCATAGCATTCTGGTGTTCCTGACACCTCTGGGTGTAGATTGTGGCTTGTGGACAGGCTGTGCACCTATCCTCTGCGCCAGATCCAGCGAAACTTTTCTTGTGGCCATGCAAGTCAGACTCCACCATCTCACCCAAATTCACTGCACACAGACTGCATCTCTGTGCAGTTTTCTCTGGGCAAATACCCTGACGTACAGCAAAGTTAAAGAAGATGGGTCAAATTGTTTGTATACATTAAAACTTTGGCACCATTTGACAAGTTGACTGGAGTTGCAAACCATAATCTTCACACTAACTACAATGCTCATGACCTCAACCTTGAAGAGGCAGATGCAATTTTAAATGACATAAACAATGTTCCATGCGAGATCATGTGTACTATTAGCTTTAACTCTATCAAAGAAACAACTATGAATATAGTATTACGTAATGGTTTGAGTATGTATTTGTATTTAACAATTGAGTGCTTTTACGTGTTGTTATTGGTGTAGATTTTGTGAGGTCATAAGCGTTGCATGTTTGAGTTATAATGTGCATGCTTATTGTGTGGGTTGTGGTTGAAGCTCTAACCATAACTGGGGCATTGCAATGTTTTTTTCCGTCTGGATTTGGACTTGTAACCGTAACTGTACATTAACTGTGTTAAGTGAATTTGAAAGATTTTTTAAAAATATACATTATATAACAAAAGCTAATCATAACTTAATTTTAACCATGATTTTTTTCTGTGAATTTCTGCGAAGAGGTTTAATGTTATACTATATCTAACATAGATGAAAGAATCCCCTTCCTTGCTATGCACATGCTGGGTCCTGTGACCCACCTGTACTGGCTTCCAGCCCTTTCTCCTAACATTCCTTTACTACAGGGCCTTGCCCCTGTAGTTTCTTTTGTTTATTGTTTGGAGGTGTGGGGCCTGCAGATCATAATTATGGGTTTATAAACCATGCAGGACTCCGCAGGCTCAACAAATGTCCACACATGTTTTCAGGTTTGCCACTCAATTCCTGGGTCTGCAAACCCAAGAATAGAACCAATGATGATCAAATAGTCCTCCCTGAAGGGATAATAAATATCTGAGCTACATTCTGAGAATGATGACCTTCCTTCTTGGTCTGCGAACCCCTTATCTTGGGGTCTGGTTGTACTCATCAAATACTTTTATGTAACCTTTCATTTTTTTATGTTGCAGGATGTGGGTATTGAGCCCCACATCCTGTAATGGAGACGCAACAGAATTTCTGTTTTGTGACTTTCCAATCAGAACCTTAAGAATTGTGATTGTGTAATGAATGATGGGAGAAAAAAACACCTCACCCAGTCAGAATCACTTATTTTGAATCAGTATGCAAGGGGTTAAATTTGTTCAAAATGTAAATTAAAATTTCATCGCAGAGGCCTTGTTACTTGTAGCAGAATTGTTTCTCTGTGTGAAGTACTTGTAACATTTAATTTGTGATATACTGTAGTAATAAACACAAACTTGACCTTTGCATTGTAGTAATACATACATAAATGTGCATTTATTAGCACCATTGCTCTAAATAACATATATTGAGTCACATTTATCTTCATTGCTGTGAAATATATATACTCTGTGGTCGCCACTGTCTTGTTATAGTTAAGTCGGACTTTCCATTGGAAGTGTATTGTTTTATTTGTCTAATAACTTTGGCGAAGTTTGACGAATCTGTACAAACCTTTCCAAAAAAGGGTTCATCCACCTCTGTTCCTTCCTGGAAAGTTTTGTGCCGAACTTTCAAACGGGCCAAGAAAAAAAAGGTAGTCACAAAAATGATTTGTCATTTTAATTCCCATTGTAAACTCTGCTGTTCAATACAGAAAAAAAATGACTCAACGGATTGACACTAAATTTGGCAAAAATTTAGAACCTTTATCAGAAAGGGTACTTTTTGTGATTCAGTATAAATCTGTTTGGCTGTTTAAGAGAAATTTGCATTTAAAGAGATGCTCCAGTTGTGCTTGAAGGGGTTAAAAAATTAGATTTATCTGAACAATTGATCCCACTGGACTCCACAGGAGACAAGCATATGGAAAATTATATATAGGTCCCGCTGACTGGCCAAGCGAGCTTTTTCTTCCATCTACATTTCCAGTACCATGGGACGTGGACCGGTCTCATTGTGCTAAATTAAATGACTAGCTGGCCGCAACTCTGAGAAAAATGTTGCACCCTTCATTACAGGACTCAGGACTCTGTACCTATGTCCTAGATATGTAAAAAAATGGGAACAAAAAAGGTGCATGTTAGGAACATCTTGACTCCTTGGCACTTGGTTGGTGGACCAGAGGTATCCCTCAGGGGCCAATTTTTTGTTTGTACCGTTGTACTCCTACGGACAGAACGCCCTGCGGCAAATATCTGCTGTGCATGGCTGAAGGCCATACGCAGTAGGAGGCCAAGCTCTGTGGTCAACCTCAGTTCATTCGTAGCAGGTCGGTTGGCTGACAATGATAAAAAAACTGAAATTCACTGCAAAAAACAAAGGTTAAAGAGACGTTATAGTAAGGTATGGTAACATGACCTTCATTATATATTTTTTTTAAACTGAAATTCAATGAAAAAGAGCAAAGGCTAAAATTACGTTATAGTTAGGTATGGTAATAAGATCCTAAATTAAAAAAATGTAGGCATTAAATGAAAAAAAAGGTTAAAGTGACTTTCTAGTTAGGGGCTAAATTAGCTAAAACACTAATGTTTAAAAACAACAACAAAAACAGTGAAATTCACCAGTTATAGTTTACTGAACTAACTAGAGCTTGCATGACAACCCTGCCCCACTAATGACCTCACATATTACATCACTCATGACATGATATCATTAATGACATTTCCAATGACCTGAACAAACCTGTTAAGCGCCGCTTTGTAACGTGACGTTTGTATATTTACATATATTGGTGGAACTTGCATAGTTGCAGCCTACTTGCTTGCGCTATTGAGATTGTTATGCACCACATTGCAGTGCCACACTGCTGAACACAAATTGGCGCTTTCACGCTATTATGCTCCTGTAGCTGGTTCATGATAAGGTACGTATTCGCTGACCTTGCAGGCTTTTAGTAGTTCTGGGCTCAAGTGTGCTAAATTCGAAGTGGAAATTGAATATTATTAAAAGTAGATAGGAAGCATTGAGCTTAAATATTCATTATTGCGTTTTCAACACCGTATTTGTTTTGCATTCGTTTGCTGGTGTCTGCTTTTGAGTCAGCTATGCTCAGTCAACCAGAACGCACATACGCACTGAAAATTGCAGATTTGTGAATATGGATTTGTGATTTGCTGAAGTTTGTTTGATGCAAAAGGAGGTCGTCAGGAAATGGCAGCGAGTGTGCCTTCACTTGTAGCCACGCATGCTCATTAACATCACTGTTGAATATTTCCCCTTCCTAGGGAGCACGAAGATGGTATTTAAAAGATGCTTCTTTAGAAGGAAGGCAAGCTCAACAGCCCTACCTTGTATACCCCGGCATGATCACTTTTTATGTCTGTATGTAACCCTCGCAGAGGATGCATTGTGCGTTGAAGGTGTTGTGTAGGCGCTTGTTGCTAGGCCTACACAACGGTGAGGAAAAGTATAAGTAAGTGACTCTGATACCATGCGTAATATTCAGTACGGTCCGGCAGGTCGGCATCTCACTACCTACTTTAGCCACACCTACCGGCCCCGTTACTTTTATGATTACTCCATCATGTGTCTTTAATACAATCTAAACGAAAGGGGAAAATGTAAAGACCCCTTGTCTCTCAATTATATATGTAGCACTCGCAACCAAGGTCCGTCACTGGCGCAACACAACATCCCCCCCAAAATATAACAAGAAACTAAATAGTCAAAAATGTCAGGTCCTCCGTCCCCACAGGAGATAGTGTGGAAAGCAAACAATCAACTAACTTTGTCTGGTGCACAGGGATTCCCCACACCAATCACAACAGGTGATCCTTCAAATGCACTGAAGGCAAATGGTTGCCTCATAGCTCATACCTGGTGCGGGTGGCACAACTTTCTGGTGGCTCAAAGCTTTGGCTGTAGAAAACTCGACGCTAGGTCCTTCTCATGCACATCAGGGTCACTGCCTGGATAAATGGCAGAGGATGGCCGCACATCAGACTTTCCTGCCTCCGACCATGAATCAGCCTCCTCTTGTGATGAGCCACCCCAGTTGATTATCTCGGATGCTGGGGACAGGAGGGGAGTAAAACCTCTCGAACCATGAAAACTTGCAGGTGACTTGCTCTTGCCCATGGTGAGCAACCACAAAAGCCCTTAGCACCGGACAATGACCCACGGAAGGCTCTCAAACAGGAGCCGGAAGTTGCTACCTGGGAACCGGTCCTTGATAAGGACCAGATCTTCAGCCTTTAGGTCGGATGTTCTCGATCACCGGCAGAGACTGGCTTTTTCGTTGGGAGTCTTCCTTCCATTGTACACTAGTCAATCGTTTAGGGGGCTGGGTGTCCACGAGTAATGATGAGGAATGGAATCAGGAACGATGCGTCCCATGGAGAGGTGGCTCAGGTCTCGGCCAGTGATGGAGTGTGAAGTTTGGGAACAGTCTCACAGAAATGAATATATGGTGAGGTCTGGAGCTAGCTGGCTGGCAGAAGCAATCCTTATTGCCTTTTTTAGCGTCCTCATAAACCTCTCCACCTTTCCGTTCGCTTGAGGCCACCAGGGAGTTATCTTCCGATGCAAAATGCCTATCGAACTCAGGTAATCAGCCAGTTTGCGACTCTAGAATAGAGGACCATTGTCAGTTTAGAGTTCTTTGATCAGACCATGAGTGGCCATGATTTTTTCAATCTTGTGGATGACCTCACTGGCAGTTAGTGAAGCAACTATCTCCACCTCTGGGTATTTTGAAAAGTCACCAATCAGCATCATCATCTGTCTTCCATCCAGAAGGCTCCCAAAGTCAAGGCTGGCTGAGACCCACGGTTGCTTTGGTACTCTCTCGGTCTAAATTGGGGCAGGAGTGCAGGGCTCCCCAGCCTCTTGACAACAGGGGCATGGCCTTATTAGCTGCTCCACCTTTTCATCCATCAACGTGAACCATACTTTGGTTCATAGCCGACTCTTTGGTCTTTACCATGCCCTGGTGGCCAGCATGGGTTAGTTGAACAGCTCGATCAGTGAGGCTGGTGGGAACAACCAGGCGATGTCATTGTTTTTCTGCAGTGTGCCACTGACTGGTTTTCATGGTGTCCAGAGCTCTTTGCAGGCACTCATCTTCTTTGGTCGCTCAACAAATAATTTCTAGGGAGATGGGCAAAGGTAGAGATCTCTCCACCACCCACTTCACATGTTCCTCAGTTTCCCGAGCATCATCTTCTTCTGCCGACATGGCTGCCCGAGGGTGCCTAGATAAATAATCTGCAGAATTGTTTGACCCAGGACGATATTCCACCTTACAGTTGTATTCCTGTAGCTAGAGCATCCATTTTTCTATTTGTGGGGGTGGTTTGGAGGCCGTGCCATTGAAAAGCGGGATGAGAGGCTTGTGGTCTTTAGTGGCCGTAAAAGGATGTCCATATACTTAGAAGTAAAAATGTCTGGATCGCCAGTGAATGGCAATGGCCTTTTTTTCTATTTGGGAATATCTCTGCTCCGTTTTGGTGAGAGACCTGCGAGCATATGCTACCGAGGCCCATTCTTCATCCTCCACCTTTTGCATTAGCACAGCTCCCAAGTCTTTAGGGCCAGCATCCACTGCGATAGTGATGTCCTGTTGCAGGTAAAAGTGCCACAGTGCTGTGTCAGCTGAGAGAGTGTCCCTGGTGGCTTGAAATGCATCTTCTTGAGTGGGTCCCCAAGACCACAGTGTTGCGCACATAGTCAGGTCTCTTAACGGTTTTGTAAGTGTGGTAAGATCCTTGATGAAATGCCTGCAGTAGTTAATCATTCCTAAGAAACATTTCTGCCACATTCATGGGTTGGGGTGCCTCCTTGATGTCAGTGACTTTTCCAGGGTCTGGAGCAACTCTGTCTAATGAGACTACATAGCCAAAAAACTGTGATTTCTGCTTCAGAAATTCACACTTTTCCTTGTGAAGCGTGAGGACGGAGTCTTGGATTCTCTGGAGGACTTTCTGCAATCGCACGTACTGTTCCAGGATAGTTTGTGCATGTATTAGAATGTCGTCGTTGATGTTAACGACACCTGGGAGGTCCACCAAGAGCTCATGGATGGTATTCTGGAACACCTGCATGGCAGTACAGATGCCAAAACTTAATCTTTTGTAGCGTCTGAGGCCCACATGGGTCAAAAAGGTGGTGATATATGGGGATTCCTCAGCCAGAATGAGCTGGTGGTATCCTGACCGCAAGTCTAATTTTGATAGCCAGCTGGCTCTGCTCAACTCGCCAATTAGATTGTCTATTGTGGCAGTGAGGTGCTGCTACCTCTTGATTGCAGCATTGTGCAGCCTACACATATCCTGACCTCTCCGGATTGTTTTGGCTTCCTAGCCACGACAACTGGAGATACCCATGGTATGGGCCCTTCCACCTTCTTGATGATTCCAGCAGATTCAAGATCATCCAGTTCATGCTCTACGAGAAGCCGCAGGTGGAAAGCTATGTGCCTGTGTCAGAGGGCAACAGGTTGTACTGAGCAGTCTATGTGCAGTTTGACCTCTTTGTCCTTTAAACAACTTATGTCTTTGAATAGTTGAGGGAAGGTTTCCAGGTTGTCACTGATGGATTTGATGTAGACGTCATAAGCAAATGTCAAAATCTGCTGTGCTGTACCCGAGAATGGTGCCAGGGCCCTCTTTGGCAACTTGAGCTTTGATTTCCTGGGAGCCATAGTGTATAATTGTCTTGAACCTTCCTTTCATGGTGAATGGTTGATCCTGTCCGTATGCAAACACTTTGACTTTTGCTTCAGGGAAGGAGGTAGTGTGAGTTCCTGGTAGTTGGCTGATGACATTATATTGATTGATGCCCTAGTGTCCACTACGGCAAGGACTGGATGTTCTTCTATTTGTACTTGGCACTTAGGTAGTCTTTTTTCCATTTGGACGGCAGTACTAATAGTGAAAGTGGACCGAACCATCTGTTTATCTTCTTTGTCATCATCCATATCATTGCCCCTTTCTTGAACCTTGAGGGCAGCATTAACCATGGTCTTTGATGGTTTTCCTCTATTGGAGTGGCACATTTTCACAAAGTGATTTATTTTGCCACAGTCTCCGCATTTCTCCCCTCTGGCTGGACAGTCTGTGAGTCGGTGTGGTGGCCCTCCACAGCGACCACATGTTCTCTGCACTGGTGTCGTCTTCTGGGGCTTCAGTCTGGTGGGTGATGACATAACTGCGTTGACTGGTTCTGCTTTGATCGTTCTCTGTAATGCAGCTTCCATATGGGAGGCTTGCACCTTTGACAGCTCTTTCGTCCTTCCCGGTGTCAGAATGTCAGTGAGGAACCTCCCTAACTCTTCTAGGATGCCTTCTCGTAGTTTTGTTGAAGCACACCCCTGGATAATTTGTCCTCTGATTTCCTCATTCTCATTGGTGAAAGCACACGTGCTGGCAAGTTCTTTGAGCCGCATGTAAAGCATGTCAATAGACTCTTCAGGTTGCAGCATTGCTTGTCTGAACACGAATCTTTCATAGTCGATGTTGGACATTGGTTCAAAGTGTACATTTAGCGCTGCAATCAGAGTGAGGTGTGTCTTAGGTGCGGCTTCCATGATTGTTTCGGATATTCAGTGTATGTCCTTGCCCCTTGGATTGGATGTAATATCATGGCTCTCTTCTGGGCATTTTCCACTTTGATGGCCTCAAAAATCAGCACCACTCTCTCCACCCAATCTTTCCATCTCAAAGCTTGAGCTGACGGGGCACCTACTACAACGAAAGGCTCAATGGATGGGATGGTGGCCATTATGTGGTGGTGCTGATTATGGCTTCACTGAGGTCTAGCTTAGTTGTAAATGTGGCACACGGTTGGTGGGTAGGTATTTAGTGACACTTCTGCTGTGTCTATTGATACAGTGTCATCTATGTCTAGTGCCCAGTATGAAAGTACCTTAAAGTAATTTAGTTGTTTTTTATTGAGATGTGCACTTTTTCCTGTTATAACTTGTAATACCTTGTCTCTAGCCTTTGGTGCGCCGCTCACCTTGTCATATGGTGGTGTGCTGCCATTGGGGGTGCACTCGAGGCATTTGTAGGTCTTTAAGACACCTTCTCAGCGCCTGGCTACACGGGCAGGCTAGGGCCGCGATGTTCACCGAGGCCTGTATTTTTTGAAAGCGTGCATCAGGCATGGCAGCCGGCGTCCACTCCGCGCTAGTCTTCACTGCTGGGGGCACACACACCCTCACTGCAGCACCACTGTCCAGGAAGGCATCTCCAGAGGTTGAGTGAGCTCCGGTCCCTATGCCGAGCCAATTGCAGCCCCAAGCAGAACCGACCACGCAAGCGACACAAGCACCGCACGCCAAACAGCTAGGCGAGTGGCCACCACATCAGAACCTGCGCGGCAGGTCAGACACCTTCATCGCCAGTGTTGTGCAGGCGCTTGTTGTTAGGCCTACACAATGGTGTGGAAATGTATAACTAAGTGACTCCATGCGTAATATTCAATACAGTCTGGCTGTTTGGCATCTCACTACCCACTCTAGCCATGCCTGCCAGCCACATTACTTTTATTACCACTCAATCATGTGACCAGAAGGGCATCCTTAATCCAACTTAAGCGTCTGCGGGAAACGTAAAGACCCCTTGTATCTTCATTATACATGGTAGCGCTTGTGACCCAGTTCTGTCACTGGCGTAACACTACAGACGACAGAGACAGCAGCAGGACAGCCAGAGTAAGATAGTTGTAGAAGCTACAGGCATAGACAGCAGCACTCAGTGGCAGTAGTATGAGTTCATGATATGGCAACAACAGATGTTACTGCAGTGGCAGCAGAATGCAGAGAGGCCACACCAGGGCTTAAGGATATGAGGAAGCATCTCCAAGAGCAGCGCAAATGAGAGTCGAAGTGGAAGAGAGTGACCACATGTGTGATGAGAGGAACTGCAGCCGCAGTGAAAGTGTCAGCAGCACTCACATTCAGTAATTCATCTACCAATGTCCTCTTCGCAATGGATTAGGCACCTGCTCCAGACATCTATCAGTAACTTAGATGACACCAGTGTTGCTGTTCTGTGAGGGAGAGACGCTTGTCCTACCATAAGGTGTGCCTTCTCTGTAAGAGAGGACATTTTGAGTTCCTGCTGCTTTGCTTTACCTGTTCAATGGAAAAGTTAAGCTTGTACTATTTTGCCTGACATGTAGGTCTTTTGTGAGGGACAAACGCTTAGACCGGTGATACTTGAATTGTACCTGTTTTGTAAGCGGTAAGCTTGCACTGCGGTATTATTCCTTTTCTGTGTATTAGAACCTTATGTTGCTCCTCCTGTTGTTGATGTCTGTTCTTTATGTTTGTGTAAGGGAAGTTTGCACTGCTGTGTGCCATGCAGTAGCTATAGTTGGTGTTAATGAACGTGATATAAAAATTGCAATTGCAGTAGCTAGTTTTAATGCATGATTCCTAAAGTGAAGTTTCACAAAAGAGTTTTATTTTGGTTCTTGATTTAAAACAAGCAGACACAGTTTATAAAATAAACTACAACGCACTATAAAATCGGTAACTAGCACCTTGCTCATTGGCCTGTGTGACACCTTCAGCCAGCCCTGGATTTTTAACCAACATCTCTTTGCACGCTATGATTTTTTATACCATACGTTTTGTGTTAAAAGCAAAATTTCGAAACCCAGAGTTCAACAGGCATTTAGTTGAAAAGTCAATAGCGGCTGGAGGTATAACACATGAATTGGCGCCACTCGGCAGCAGAATAAAAAGCAAAACAAAATGGAATTAGTTATCTTGTGCCATTCTTCACCCCTGCGTCCCAAATGAAGGAAATGCATTTCATTTGGGTTAAAGACTTTTTAACATTTTAGTTTATAAAGTGGAAATTGTTCATGCACAAGCCCTCAATGACTGCCTAACAAATGGTCCTGCTTTTCAGGGACTATTGCCAGGGACCCAGATCTAACAAGACACCAACGGTTTTGAATAGCAGGGCAATCAAATATAAAGGAGGGCGGTGAAGACATTTGAAGTGCAAATGTTCACATCCCACTGCTAAATTAATACAAATCAAAAACTAAGAGAGATGCCTAAGAATCCATACTGCCTAGAAGAATGAAAGCCTACAGAGGTTTTGGCATTTGGAAACAGCAGCACATGTAAACCTTACTCCTGCTGTGTCTGTTTAGCAGCAACCAAATCTTGTCTGAAGGGACACATAAACATATTATCCAGGCTCTTGAGAGCTCAGCTGCCACTGCGCAGCTTCACAATAAAAAAATATCATCTATCCTTCAGCCTAGGACTAAAACTGGACAGCACCTTCAATAGTGCATTTGCCCCTGACTTGTGGCCCGCTGGCTTAAGTGTATAGGTTTTGTTATGTTGGTATGTGAGCTGATTTTGGTGGGCACTTTTACACCCAGGGGGAGTATGCTGGGACCAGACGGGCATGCTGGAGCATGGCTGGCACTTAGTTAAGGAGTCAGGTTTTGAACTTCTTGTGGAACTCGAGGACAAAGAGGGCAACCCTGACGTGCAGGGGAAAGTGGTTCCCTGCTTTAGGAGCGATGTACTAAAGGGTGTGACTTCTGACTCTCACTCTGCTGATCCTAGTAGGAGGCTGGTCGAGCAGGGTTCGTGATAATGTATGGAAAACGACATGGCTGTTCAGGTAAAGGTACATAACAGGCGTTTACATGAAACTCATGGAAATATGGTAAAAAATGAAATTCTGTGTGGAATTACTGAGCAACACTGCTATTGCCAGTGCCCTCCCGAATATATTGATACAGCTTAGTCTCCCCACCAGTCACCTCACCACTTGGGAATTTACCTCATGTGGCTATCCGCATTAAATACCTGTGGTTGTCTTTGTGTTTAATACCAATATACACAATAGAAACAATTTTTCACATTATTGGTCACCCTTCTTTTTTTCTTTGGTTTTGGTTTGCTTCACTTGGGGTATGCTTGACACTATTTCACTATTTCACCAGTTGCAATTTTCTGGTATTCTATATGAATAAAAACTTGTTTGGTTCTTATTGAGTAATACAATGATGTTGTCTGCTCATTGTATGGAGTTATACCTGACAGAATGTGTACTGTCTTAATAAAAATGTTTAGTTTTTGATTTATTCCCCACAGATTTTCCTGCTTTACGATATTTTCAATGTAAAAATGTTTCATGTTAACACCTGTTCTGTACCTCAGCTTGATGCCCTTATTCACCTAGACATTTGGGTTGCTCTTGTTCTTGTCTGATTGGTGGCTGTTCATGTAGGCAGGGCTTAGGGTGCTGAGCGTTTTGTGTGTGGGTGAGAAGTTTTTGTGTTCAAATAGCTTTATTAGGATTATTTCATAAATGCGCTATAAAAAAGGTAAAAAATGTGCATCAGATATCATAAAAGATAAGGCATAACAGTAAATAACTCAAAAAGACATGAATATACATGTGAGCAAGCAGAATTATGTTAGGCGAATATTGGAATACAATATGTTATGGACAGTACAAAACCACTTTAAACCTAAAATTAGTACCATCTTAAAATACCTTTAAGTATTATGCAAAATAGAGTCATCTAAAGAGTTCCAGAATAATATATATGTATTATGGGGTTTACATAATTTGGGGTGCGACTATTTATAACATTTTCTGTAAAAAACAAACAAACAAAAAACCCACAATCCAGGGCCATCACGAATGTATAGATAGAATATTTGTCTGTTTTCAATTAGAAGTAATAGATTTAACAGCAACTGAAATGAAGACACTTAACATTTAAGCATTAGCTACTGATAAACAAGATGTAGTTATTTGTGGTTTACACATTATCTTAGTAAGGGAGATGTTGTCAGACTCGGGCACTATTTTTTTAATTATATACCAAACCTCTGTCCAAAATTGTAATATAAGAGGAAATTCAGTTAACATTTGAAATAATACCTTTAGAACAGTGGCGACATTAAGCAAAGTTTGTCAGCTTAGTATTATAGAGTTTTTCAGGCATCCATAAGTATTTACGTAAAATCCAAATATTAGACTGAGGAAGATTTAAAGGAAACAATCCCGACATACTATCGAACCATATTTTCTGCCATTTTTAATAGAAAGATTAATGCATAGATTATCATTCCAAGTCAGAACTTTACCTTATATTGAGGGTAAATTAAAAGAGTGGATTTTTTAAATACGTTTTAGAAGTTAAATGTGCCAAATTATGAGTGTGCTGTATGGGAAGGTATAACATTGGAAAAGTTTGTGTTTGGATATTATCAAGGAAAATATATTTAAAATAGTATTGCATAAAATGTAATAGTCATGCAAATCCGTTGAAGAAAAGTGATAATGTGTCATAGGTTTGTCAAAAGAATAATATATACTTTTGTAAATATCATGTAAAAAATATATATCTGCTGTACTTCATGTTTTCCAAAAGGATAGATTCTTGTAAAATCAATATGTGGATTATGCCAGAGGGAAATGTCTTGAAGAAAGAATATTAGTATGAAAAAGAGTCAAATTGTAAGAAAGCTTTCCTCTTCATGGACATAATAAGTTGTGTTTGAATATAGGTTAACAAGATTTCAACAGAATGAGGAACCATCACTGTAAGAGGGCACCCCATGACAATTCCTTCAGATTGCTGAATGCTGACACCAACTGCAACCACCACCTTTAAGCAACCTGGTATCACTGTGGCTACTGGCTCAAGAGTGCCAAAGGAGTAGGCAACAGGACGTTTAGTTTCTTTGTGGGTCTGTTTTAAAACAGACAGCACATTTGTAGCAATATAGGGCAAAATACTTCTCATAAACAGTCATTCCTAGAACTGGAGATTCTGTCTCAGCCCGAGAAAGGCAATCGTGCATTCATCGTCCTAAGGGAGCGAATCAGACACATCTTTTGGTGTAGGCCTCTGTTGAGGCTTTTGCACTAGGGGAAAAGTTGGGAATTCAATGACGACAGTAGCCCCAGGAACTTTTCGACTTGTCTTTGTGTCATGGGAATGTTCATTGTCAGAATGTTAGAGATTCTTTCTTTGAACACTTTTCTAGCTTCATTTTCAATGGGATGGTCCAGATATGGACCCTCCCTTTGACAGTACTGCAGTTTGTGACTGTTCTTTGCCAAATGGTTTAACAGGGTGATTGTCTGATGCTTACATGCATCCTGAGTTGTTGATACTGCAAGTAGGCTATTGATATACTGTACCATGACTGAGTTGCATGGCAACTGCAAGGTCTCCAGATTATTTTCAGTAACTGGTTGTAGATAGGGGCTCTCTGTATACCCCTGTGAAACTCAGCACCATGCCAGAACAATATTATGGAATCACAATGCAAAAAGGGACTGACTGTCCTCATGTAGAGTAATAGAAGAGAATGCTTGGCACAGGTTGATAACTGTGAACCACTCAACGTCATACCATATTTGGAAAAGTATGACAGCAGTATTCGGTATCACTGGACAACAATATTATTTACCTTTCTCAGGTCTTGCACAATTCTCCTCTTCTTATTTGGTTTCTGCAGACCCAAACCGAAATTCATATTTATTGATGGAACAAAATTACAATTTCATCAGCAGCAGCATTATAGAATAAAGGTAGACCAATAATACTAATTTAAAGCATGCACTGCACACGGGAATAAAAAGGCAACAATGCAAATTTAAAAGACCCTTCAAATATCAACTGCATCAAGAACAAGACCCACAAAAGATCATACTGTAAACTTTTGTTGTAACTTTTGCCTAATCAACTAAGCTGCACACAGAATCTTGGAGACAGCAACTACAACTGTCGACAAGGAGTCACTTTTGCAAATCCTAAGTGATTGTCCTCTTTCTATCAAGCTCAAGGACCATAGAGGGGAACTATCCACTTACTTCTGGCTTTGGCATACAAAGGACAACATAACAATAAATGGTCCTCAGTTTCTACAGCGGAATGGCAAAAGAAACAATGGTGGATCCTAGATCTAGCAGCCTCCTAAGATGAGGTAAAAGCTGCGAGAGGGAGGGTCCCATATCTGAACTGTAATAACAATGTACATGCATGCGCCAAATAGGTATAAACCAGAAATTCCTTAGGTTTGCTAACAGATTTATGTAATAAAAAGGATCTGGTTAGACTACCAATATGGTCTTGTTGCTCCCTACGAGCAGCAGCTTTCTCGTTGAATCACGTTTTTACCATTGTGTGGCTTCAACTTGAATGGAGGATAGTTTTTCCCCAAAATTTGTCAAGGCCTGTCACTCCAAGCTTTTTCTACAAAACCCAACCATTTTATTTTTGCAGACAATTGCACTCTTAAAATATCTGCAGACCTATTATAGGTGAATTGTAGGGACACCCTAAACCACCCCTCAAGATGCCTTGCTCTACCATAAATTCAGTCACAGGAGTAATTCCAGCCACCACCTCGAGTGAGAAGTTGTACTAGACGTTCAGGGATACTCTCAACTTTACTCATTGGGTATTCTCACTGGTTCAACTATTATGATTAGGCAAATATTCTTCCCTATAAAATCTGAGACTTCCTCATTCACTTACTTGGGCAAGTCAGGAAATAAATCTTCTTTTGTCAAAGCCGGGAACAACCTAGCAGTTGCTTCTTGGTGGCCAGTTTAAAATATACATGTTCAAAATGTGTCTAAAGCTCAACAAATCCGGTGTGCGCTAGATCAAACCATTAAAAACTTGCAGAGTAAATCCCTGCCTAACAGATTGACTGGACTCCAATCACATATTACAAATTGATGATCCTAATCAAGATTACCTTTTTTCACCTGGACTTTAGCTGAAACAGGATCCACAATCTGATTGTTTGAGATACCTACAACTTAGAATTATTTTCCAGAGAGGGGTAGGTTTGGGCCCTCTACAGTTTTTTTGCATAGATTCTGTTTATTGGAAGTTTTTGAAGGTACATAAGGCAGGTAAAGGGCACGCCAACGACTTTATGCAATGTATTAGCTGTACATTATATGCCTAGTAATTTAGGCTAGGCCACCCTACATTTTGTGTAGAGAAACACAACACGAAGAACTGACAAAAAAGGGGGGGACATGGTGTTGGGCCAAAACAGGCCTTGAGATGGAGGCACCTGGCATAAGTTGGTAGTGTGTGACAAAGGTAGATATGAAAGCATTGTTCATTGCTAGTTGGAGGTCTCATGAGGGTGGTGATCCAGGGAAGGGCATATAGAGAGTGTACATCTATGGCTTGCAAATGGGTATAGTACAGAGTGGGAGGAGCAAGAGGCAGGGGGTTGAATGAGAAGGGGTTAGGCGGCTCAGAAATGTAGGTGATATCTCTTTATTACAGGTATAAGATATGCTGGGGGTGGGGACGGTTTCCACCCTAGGGAGTAAATTCAAAGTCCCATGGCATGGGTGAGTTGTGAGAGAAAGGAGCAAATAGTTTGCCAATCAGTGCGGTGGTCACTCGAATAGTTGTAGGCCGCGTAAAGGGGGCGGATGGAAAATTAGGTATGCCATGCAAGACAGATGGTCTATGAGGGGTTGCCATTGCCGCATGAATCTTTTCTCCGAGCCAGAGAGTTTGAGTGTCATGTGCTCCATTGCTTAAATATGCCAAAGACTCGTAAACCAGGATGCAACGGGTGGAGCTTTAGGGGATTTCCAGGCAAGAGCAAAAACTTGCCTTGCCGCTCCCATCATTTGTTGTACCAAATACCAATCTTTTTGTGTCATTGAGTGTAAGGTCAGAGGGTGAAGACTGAGAATGATTGTATGGTAGTCTATAGAGATAGGATATCCTAATGTATTGCTTATATTGCTGGCGACCTCCTTCCAAAATGTGGTTATGTGCGTGCATGACCATTGTATATGATGGAAGTCTCCCCGGGTTGCACCCCATCCAGCACTTGGGAGGCAGCGCAGGGTAGATGGTATGTAGCGGGCCGGGTTATAATACCATTGTGTCATAAGTTTGTAGGCAGTTTTCCGGTGGGAAATGCTGCGGAATATCATAGGGATGTCATGCCATAAGATTTCCCACTGTTTCTGGGTAATGCCTTCTGCATGGGTGGAGCCCCATTGCTTTTGGTATAGATGTCTGGGGACAATGCAAGATTGTTGGAGACAATTGTGGGGGTCATTCTGACCCCGGCGGTCAAGGACCGCCGGGGTTGGCGGGAGCACCGCCAACAGGCTGGCGGTGCCCCGCAGGGCATTCTGACCGCAGCGGTTTGGCCGCGGTCAGAACAGGAAAACCGGCGGTCTCCCGCCGGTTTTCCGCTGCCCTGGGAATCCCCCATGGTGGCCCAGCTTGCTGCGCTGCCATGGGGGATTCCGACCCCCTCACCGCCATCCTGTTCCTGGCGGTTCCGCCCGCCAGGAACAGGATGGCGGTGAGGGGTGTCGTGGGGCCCCTGGGGGCCCCTGCAGTGCCCATGCCAATGGCATGGGCACTGCAGGGGCCCCCGTAAGAGGGCCCCACTTTGTATTTCAGTGTCTGCTTTGCAGACACTGAAATACGCGACGGGTGCCACTGCACCCGTCGCACATCCTCCACTCCGCCGGCTCCATTCGGAGCCGGCATCCTCATGGAGGAGTGTTTCCCACTGGGCTGGCGGGCGGCCTTTTGGCGGTCGCCCGCCAGCCCAGTGGGAAACCCAGAATACCCGCGGCGGTCTTTTGACCGCGCAGCGGTATTCTGGCGGTTCCCTCCAGGCGGGCGGCTCCCGCCGCCCGCCGGGGTCAGAATGACCCCCTGTATGTTTTAGAGATTAGGCCGCGAGTGCCCTCAAAATTTCGGACTAATGTTTCAAAGGAGGTGAATGAGTGAGTGGAAGCCTCTATGTTAGTAGGGTGAAAGGCCCAATGACATAATTGGAGGTATTGCAAGCTAGTTGTTCCAGTGAGGTGAAACTCCTTTTTTGCATTGTTGAAAGGGCTTAATAGTGTTTAGCTACAAAAGGTCTCTTAAAGTTCTACACTAATTTTTAATCCAGTCCGAGAATGAGTCTTGCTGGAATGCAGGCATGAAGTCTGGGTTGGGGGCGGTGGGGGAGTTTGTGGATGGAAATGTGGTAAGGTTTCTGCACACTACAATTTTGTCCCAATGTCTAGTATTGTGCGTGCTGGAGTTGCTATATATATGCACTGCGTTTGTTTTCAAGAGCCATGCCAAACCCTATAGTGGCCTACAAATAACTACCCGATTCATGTGTACCCAGTGTTCCTTGTTCTCCCTGACTACCTGCTCTGAAATGAATCGCAGGTGGGCAGCTCAGTAGTAGTATTGGATATTAGGACACGCTATACCACCTTTATTTCTGGGTAGCATAAGTAAGGCATTAGATATGTAAGGTTGTTTCCCTTGCCATCTGAACATGCTCAGGTCTCCCTGGAGTTTACATACGTCTTCCGAAGGGATGGATGTAGGGAGTGATTGGAATAAATAGAGCAGCCTGGGTAGGATGTTCATTTTAATTACATTTATGCAGCCTAGTCAGGAAATGTAAAGTGGTTTCCGTTTGTGGAGGTCTTCTAGGATATTGTTTGGTATGGATGACCAATTCGACTGCGTCCACATGGAGAGGTCATTGGTAATGTTTATTCCAAGGTACTTAATGGAGATTGACACCCAAGAAAATGGGCTGTTTTTTTGGAGGGTGGTGTGCGTGTGAGGAGGGATAGTCAGGTTAAGTGCTTGTGAATTAGACATATTAATTTTGTAGCCAGATGCACTTTCAAATTCTTGGAACGAACGAGTCACAGCAGGGAGGGAGTTAAGTTGATTAGTTAAAGCCAGGAAGAGGTCATCCACGAAAAGCAGGAGTTTATAATCCTGCCCTCCAAAAGGGATGTCGGTTACATCTGGGGTCTGGCGGAGACGAATGGCCCAGGGCTCTACTGCCAACTCAAAGAGTAAAAGGGAGATGGGGCATCCCTGTCTGGTGCCCCTTTAGAGGGAAAAGGTTGGGAAAAGTGACCATTAACCCAGATGTGGGTGTGATGTAAGAGACCATGATTCTACTAATCATGGCAGGCCCTACCCTTTTTTTGTAAAGGACCTCATGAAGTTAGGGCCAGCTTACCCTGTTGAAGGCCGTCTCTGCATCTGGTGAAAGTAGGAGAGCTAGGATGTTATGACAGTGGGATTTTCCACCAGATGCGCGAGTCAGCGGATATTAACCAGGCCCTGCCTATGTTTAATAAATCCCATTTGGGCAGGGTACAGGAAGTAGGGTCTCGAGACAGTTTGCAATTAATTTAGTGTATATTTTTGCATCAGTGTTGAGTAAGGCTATCGGACGGTATGAAGAACAAAAGGTGGGGTCCTTCCTAGGCTTCAGGACAGGAGTTATTTTGGTGTGGGACATGGTTGGTGTAAGGCCGGTAGTACTAGAAAGTGAATTAAAAAGTGTAAGTAGGTGCACCTGTAATTGGAGGAAAAAGATTTGATAAAAAGAGGGTGTCAGGTCATCGGGCCAGGTGTTTTCCCTTTTGGGAGCATTATAAGGGCCCTACATAGTTCATCAGCACCAAATGGTTTTCCCCTGTTACTGGCTCTAACATTGTCCAAGGGCAGTTTATGAGATATGCCTTTATGGCCTGAGAGTCTTCACCCTCAGAGGCATACAAATTTTGATTAAAGGTGCAGAAGGCATCCTGCTTACGTTTAGCCCAACTGTCTTCCTGGGTGCGGATCTTAGATATATGGAATTTAGGTTGTTGGTATCTAAGTCTACGTGCTAGGAGGGTGCCTACTTTATCCCCGCCATCATAAAATGTTTGTTTAAATTTGCTTAAAATGTTTGTTTGGTTCATAGGTTGTTTGAACGCTCTGATTTGTTAGTGTGGAGCACACAGTGTGCTCAGCTGAGTAGGGCTAGTTGGTGTTTTGTTCGTTTTGTGGAGTTGGATTTATCAGCTTATTCAAGTGAATGGATTTCTCCTGTGAGCTTCTTTCAAGAAGGTGGGCCTTCTGAGCCCTAGCAATGACGATGGTAGAAATAGTGTCCCTGATGGTGGCATTGAAGCCATCCCATAAAGCATGAGGCGAGGTGTAAGGGAGGGCATTGAATGAGAAATAATCTGTAATAGCATCCTCGAAGGTAACTCTGTCAATGGAGTTTCCTAGAAGGTGGGGGGCAGGCGCCAGCGAGGAGGAGTGTGGGTATGCTCAGGACATAGTGTCCTGGTAAGTTCTATGTGCTCATGATCAGATATGGAAATATCTGAAATGCATGCATTGGCTAGAGCTGCGAGGAAGGAGTGGGACACAAATAAGTAATCAATGTGTGAGTAGGAAAGATATACATGAGAGTAAAACGAGTAGTCCCTGACATTGGGTGTAGATAGTGCCATGCATCCACAAAGCCAGCTTTGGTTATCTCCTTCATGAGTGAGGCCGGCATAGCTCCTGTGCCGTGAAAGTGTGCAGTGCATCTGTCACCAGAAGGGTCCCAGACAAGGTTAAAATCTTCCCCTGCAAAAATCCCCTAAGGGCGCCCTTAAACTGGTCTTGTGGTACCCATATAAGAAAGGTCACTTGTGATTGGTTTGGGACGTACAGGTTCAGAAAGGTAAGTGTCGATTTGACTTATGTGATTGTCAGTTTGAGGAATGTGCCCTCTGGTGACTCTGAGTGTCCTAGTACAGAAGTACCTTTTAAGAAGTATAGTAACTCCTGATGTTTTGGTGGGTGAGGGGGTCCAATATTGATCAGGATATCTGGGGTGTGTCATGCAATGACAATCCCCTTGTGTTAGGTGGGTCTATTGCAGGAACATTACATCTGGGTCAAGTTGAAGCATGTAGCGCCACACCTGCCCTCTTTTGTTAGTGAAGTTCAGCCCTCTAACATTGAGGGACATGAGTTTGGTAGGAGTGTCAGTAGCCACTGCCAGTCCTAGGAGTTGGCTGTGGGTGCTTGAGTGGTGGGAGGATTTGGCCTCCTCTAATCAGTTGTTGGTGAGGAAGCTGCATGGAGGCCGTGTACCAGTGAGAGATACATTGAAGAGCGAATGTGTCTATAGTTGGGAAAGGTAAAGGGGGGTCAAACATAGCCAAGAGGGCCAGAACTAGTGGGGCTCTCCATCCAACGCCCAGCTGGAAATATCACCAAGTCACTTTGGAGTGTCATACCCATTAGGGGCCATCCCATGAAGGGGAGGCATGGATCCACCATAAGGGTGGAAGGTAAAGATGAAGATGAGAGCAACACTGCACTTTTATACAAACACAGAGTCTTTAGTAGGTGGTCCGGGCTCAGAGTCGTGGGCCTTGCCTTGAGTATGGTCAGGATCCCAGGATTTCCGATGAGCCTCTTGTGCATAGTAATGGATGCAGTTGCTAATGGTTCATAGGTTGGTGGAGGGAGGATACATGGCCCCCCTGCATCGTTGGACAGGTGCACTTTGGGGTCGGCACAGCACTTACCGCAATTCCTAGTCCAGGGTGGGCCCAGTAATGCACAACCTCATTGACCTGCGGAGATGAGAGCTGCTTCTCCCTCCCCGCTGGACCAAGGAACTCCGCTCCAGCAGCGGGTGGGGCTGTTCAGTTTGTAAAGTGCTGGGAGGCGGCCCGAGACTTCAGTGAGGGCCCCCGATTTACCACTCTGTCTGGGAGAGATGGTGGCCATTAGCGGCCGCTCCCCGCAGCAGACTCCTGCCCACAAACCTCCGGTCGGCCCTTGTAAAAAGCTAGGCAGATCAAGTAGATGGGCTGTTCAGCGTGGCCCAGGCACAGAGGAAGGCTCAGTGAGAAGAAAGAGCTCAATTCCAGGAAGCGGTATGCGGGGTGCAGCAGGTGTCTCCGTTGGGCCAAGATTGCAGATGCGTCCTTCTCCCGGCTCACCGCGTGGGGACTGACTGAGTAAGGCCATGGATTTTATCGGGTTTATATTCATGTTTGACATCTAACCATCATATTGGGTTTGGTTAGGATTCAGGCTACATTCTAGCTTCCAGTTGCTTAGGTTGTTACATTATTGACATGGAGTAGTCATTTTCAGCATGGCTATATCAATTCCTGAATTTGGGTCAGCTGACATTCCTCGCCCTAAGCCCTGTGGAACACCGTTCCCATTTGTCATCATCTGACCAGTGCCTTGATAGCCAACTCCCTGCATTCCTGCATGAACAGCAGAACTGTAACCTGAATTAGTCATATACCGTCCATTATTAAATCTTTTATGTTCCAACTTTGTTTGTGTCAACGTAAATTTTTCTTTGGGTTTCCTCCATCCTGCTTCTAAATCATCACTACAAAACCTGTGTACTACAGGATTTCATCAAGAGGCTTGGCTTCCAACAAATCACAGTCTGCTGAACATGGAAGCTCATCTCCAAGCACAAACCAAGAATGAACAGAGACAAAAAATTACTAAGATTTCCTCCCTCTGGATTTTTTATGACAATATGCTGCCTGAAAACCTACATTTCAGCTCGTAATAAGTATACACAGACTTTTTAGACTTTTAGGTAGTTTTTGATATTTTCAATCAATCAATCTCATTCTGTAGTACCTTAGTTTTCAAAAAGGCAATCACCTGGTTATAATTTTCAGTGACCACAGTAAAAGGTGCACATGTTTGAGCAGATCTTGGTGGCTCATCATTTGGCCCCGCCTATCTGATCCCTGGCACAGACCACTAGGGGTAAAATTTAGAAGAAAGTATTGAAATCTTCTCCAGACGCTTTTGAAATCTTCACAAACACCTCAACTTGAGGGTACCATAGATCCATATATTCCTTCAATTTTGGAAATTGACTTGTAAATGTGAAAAGATCACCCAACTCAAAGTACATGCACTTATCCACCCCCATGCACGGCTCTCAGTGGGTAAGCTTTGACCTCAATGCTGCTTTTACTATTCTCCCCATTTGACCCTCCACTATCATCTTACTTCTTCTTTCTCTTTTCTTTCTGGGACCATTGGTCCTTGATCCTTTTAATGTCACTCCACTTCTGAATGCTACCAACTAACCTTTTCAAATATAATTTAATGCCATGTTCACATGTTCTTGAGAGTATCCTCACTTATGAACATCCTGAAATGTTTCCTTAAATTCTGACTTTCAGACAAATCAACCCCAAATTCTGTAGTTGCCCCCACACCCCTCCAGTTTCTCATGGGGCTCATAAGCACATTTATCAGCTCCTTGCTCAGAAACAAAAGCTCCTTCTCATTGTACCCATCTTTAAATACCAGCTCAAGATCTCCTTTACTGAGTTTTTTGAATTCTACCTTCAGTCTCACAACATCCAGTCCCCATGAAGGTGGTTTGTGGCTTAGGACTTTCCTCAACCTCTACGACAGGCATACTCACAATGGGAGTTCCTCCTGTTCAGGGCATGCTCCCAGATCTAATGTAGTACCAGCCGGGGTTGCACGAACTGTGGACAAACCTGGGATGGTAATAATTACAGTAGTACTTGTGGCTCTGAATAACAGATCTGAAACTACAAGGAGTATACCTCCCATGGGAAACCCTTATAAATGGGCACACTCAGCCCCATTCCAGGAGAACAGTATTATACGGAGGTGGCTATAAAGTTAACAAATCATCCAAAAACTAATTACTAGAGTCACAATCACTTGTTTCATCTTTCTTCTTTTCATTTCTGTTCCCCTTTCGCAATTCCTTTCTTTCTGTTTTTCCTCTTGCTATCTCAGGGTACATCCCTGTGCCCCAAATTAAATTCTCTCCATTCCTGCTGTTCCTCATTCAACCTCCATCCAACCATGCACCTTACTCTTTGCTTGTGTCTGATATTTCTCCTTCCCTTGGAGTGTGCTGCTCACTTCCATGCATTCAAAGCCTTATATTGTGCAGGTCTAGGTGGGGTTTCATCTCAAACAATTCTCACGTGAGGCTCTCATTTAGTATTCGATTGAAAGGGAAACTGTAGTGACTCTTTATTCGCTATGATCTTATTCCATTTTTTGACCCAGATAAACGTGTGTAACCCAACTTTTGTTGTAGTAAAATTTGTGGACGTACCCTTTGGAGGGGCCTCCTCCCCATCACGAACTGACAAGATTCGAACACGTAAGCACCCTATGACACAGGAGTACCCTTTCTTCAATAAATGTTGTCAATTTCTGATATTGTTACAAAGATCGAGTCTGTGTGCTCTTTTCTCCCTTTATTTTCAACACTCTTCAAAAGAATTTTTCAAGGCAGCTTCTGGTTGATAACGTCAATTAATGAATGAAATCATATTCCAGTCCTAACTAGGACGGTCGCACGGGGAAACCGTCTGAGCTGTTTACTGTAGTAACCGAGCTAAAACATGCCCCCAATTTCGGGTAGTGTAGAGGTAATGCCTTGATAACTTGAACAGGTAGACTGGCTAAGAAGGCAAATTGCTGTGTCACTCTATTACATCTGTAGTTTAGCTGCACTGTTCTTGTGGGTGCCTCCCAATCTACCATTATGTCTCTTAAGTCTGTCTTACATGCCCCAGCTAGACTTATCTCTCCATCAATGAAATTTGAACACATCACTGAATCTTAGTTGAGCTGCACTAGATCCCCATCAAGGCCATAATCAAATATATACTGGGATGTTAAGCATACAAACCAGTCCTCTCCATCTTGTGGTATGATAGACCTCAGGAGTAAAAATAACCTTCTAATGGAAATCTGCAATTCCAAAACCTAGCATAACTTTACAGCAGTCTTTGTCTAGAGCCTCCACTGTCATCTGGAACTCTCTTTTGTGGAAATCTCGACCTACAAAATCAGGATCAAACATTCCCTTCAGTCATTCTGCCGTCTTCTAAAGGTTTGTTTCTTCCGACTGTGTCTGTGCCATTGACACAACTGTAATGTGGTTGTTTGTGTTCTTATTCTCTCTCCCTCCTCTTTATCTACCACTACATTTGGTTACCCTTGTACATACACTCTGGCTCTTCCTTATCTACTACTAAGCTGCAACCCACTATGACCCTTTGACTTTCCCTTGCTCCTGCATTCTTCCTTTCCCTCTAACCCTCTCTTTTTTCTCGTGCCCCCACCATTACACATCTCCTGATACTTCCTGTCACTCCCCTTTCTTCTCACACCTCTTACCTCGCCTCTTCCTTGTCCCCTTTCTATCTCTCTATTCTTCCCCTGCCTCGAGGATCAATTACCCTTCCAATCCACTCAGCTCCATATTTTTGCTCCACATTCTCAATCTCCTCCTTCTCTTCACCTTATTTCTCTTCTCCGCTCTCTCTCCCTTCAACTTCTCCTTCCTTGACCTGTCTCTTCATCTGCCTCATCCTTCCCCACTTTTCACAAACTCCCCTTCCATCCAGTGCCAATTCTTGCTCCTTTCTCTTCTCCTCTCCTCTCATGTTTGCGACTCCTTATTGCTCTTTTCACCTCCTCTCCTCCAGATTCTACGTTCCTTCCCCATCCATCTTCTCCCTGTCCCTCTATTTTTTTCTCCAGTCCTCCTCTTGTTGGTTTAATTCTTTGTTCAATGTTATACTTTAGTGTTGCTGTTGTTGTTACTATGTAAAGTGCATCTGTATCTCTTGGTGCTCATGCTCAATATAAAACTATTAAATGAATAAACAAAATAAATGCTAAAACCTACACAGATCAGGGCTTTGAGTCAGCCTCTTTTTAGTGGTTCCACACTCCTACTTATGTTGCACCAAGGGTGATTTTGCACTGGAAGGTGATTTTGCACCCAAATGTAATAGGTAAAATGCTGCTTATTTGGCACCAAAATGTGACTTAACCTCTTTTTGCTTCCTGGCTCATGCTGGTATTGTGCCAAGAGCGTCTCTATTCAATGAAATGTCAGCCAAATGGGATGCCATATCGATGCAGAATGTTTATGCCTAACATAGGGTCTTACTGGCATATTTTCTCTTTGTACTGAGTTGTATTGCACCCAAACCTGATAGCACACTCTTGCTGACTTTTCAACAAGGCTGAATGCTCATCTACGTGTTTGTACACCTAAACCTATTTTTTGAAAATATGTTTTTGAAGGTCAAAGTGTCTACACACTACTGTTGATGTTGTACCAAGGATGATTTTGAAATAAAATGTGACTGTAAATGTTTTTTTGAATGTACATATTTTCAGGTTAACGTAAACAGAATTCTGAGGTACACATCTGTGAAAATGGGAAGCTCCCGAGCCAGTCCTCTGAAATCAACCTCTTCATCACATTATTTAATACACAGAAGACCATAAAAATGTCTTCCAGGGTTACTGGCCTTAAATCTGCCACAGCGCCAAACTGTACTGACCAGTGCACCAATAGTGCACTTTTCTCCACTCCCCCATCACCGCGATATAACGATCAGTGAATGAAACCAGAGAGCAAAATGCCAGCATAGCTCAAAATAGTCTGGACCATAACCTGGATTCCAGCTACTTCTACACTGACGCAGATTGAAATACTACTGCGGAATAAACCTACAACCCTCCTGGTAGCCACCCCATAGTTATATATAGGCTGCCTCTATTAACCAAGCTCTTGGTCCAGTTGTTGCACCTAAACAGGAACAACAATCTGATTCTGCACAAAGAATTGCTAGTGCAGGTGTTTTAATAAAAATTATTAATGAGTGTTTATGTATTCTGAATAATAAGTTTATGTAGAAAGTAAAATAACGTAGAAAAATATCACACACATTTAAAAATGTGATTACAAAGAGTGGCCGCCAAGGTTCACAAAGTGCACTTATTAGAGAATTAATATTGTGAAATGTTGAATACATGTTTGACTAATATAGTAATGTATCATATTGAGGGTTATGCAGTATGCCTTAGCTTTATTAAGCTTTGTTAAAGCTGTATTTCTTAATGTTTAATAAAATGGCTGTCCTAGAGAGTTAAACTGTGATTTCTATTGTATTGTTTAAATGTGCTCATAATGGAAGTTTCTCAGGAGAACCGACTGCTAGAAGATGCTGTTCCTTCTAATGTAACATTTTATGTGTAATGTGTGTGAGACTGTCTTTCTCAGGAGAACAATGTAGATACTGACTGGAGTGCAAGCTGGAACAATATTGTTACCTGACAACCGGATGATGAGGACATTGCAGGACAAACCAATCAACGACATGTGAATGGAGTATTAGTAGAATTCATAGATTTGGAGTTTTAGTTTTATTGGGTGAAGTGTGAACATGCGATTAACTGACCAATAGGTATTTGGGAAGTCGTTTTAGTAGTTTTAATTTAATGGTGATGCCCTGATGGAAGACAGATCCATTGCCCATTTTCTTGTTGGCTGAAAGGTCAATATTCCTTATGCGTTTTGGCAATAGGCTTGCTAAACTTAAATGCTTAGAAACTTTGCGATTTCTGAACTTTGATGCTGAATCTTGATACCTTGCTGATCGACTGATGTCCCGAGGACAAAGACTGACACTGCTTGCTGATCCACACTGAAGATAGGTATTATATATGCGACTGTTGATTATTATGCATATTTGCGTTTTCTTTCTAGGTACCAACTGTATTGTTTTGATATAGCCATAGTTTGATGTTTTTTCCAAATTTGTGTTATAATGCTGATGCTAATCTGGTGTTAGGTAAGAATCCTCACTAATGAAATCATGCTATGATTAAATCTCGATGAATTTCTCTGCTAAACTTAATGCATGTGATTACATTGACACAGTTGACTTTGTTTCTGATTAGCACCATAACTTTAGGATGTGTTGTAGTTCAAGCTTTGATTAGATTACATTTCTTCTGCCGCTTTTGGCAGCCATTATTGTTTCATTTGATTTTGAGTTTAATCTACATGACCTTAGCATTGTTAATATAGGGAAATAAATATTCTAACTTTTACCAAAAGGTGTGGTTATTCATGACTGAAAGGTCATGGTGCGTGATAATTACTGACTCCATTGATCATTGTTGGTATTGATTGCTAATGATTATTGATTATTGTGTATTGGCTATTGATTATGTACTGGAGCTATGGTAAGAACATCTTAATTGTGAGTCAAAAGTTTCATTGGCCTATTTGTGTCCCCTTGTAAGTTTACTTATTAAGGTCAGATGCGCAAACAGAATCGATCACCCAATGGGATTGCAATTTGCTCACATTTCATTACAATAATTTCCTATTGATTAGAGCACACGTTTGTGCCATTAAACATGATTTCACCCAGCATTGTTGCAAATAAAATACAAGTACCATTCAGCTGTCCAAAAATGTGCTGTTTGACATCAGCTTCAAGCTGGATCACCTGTATTGCAATTCATTCAGCACATCTGCTCCTGATGAGCTCAACACACACATCAATTTGAGTGGTTCGGGGCACTCCCTCTCACACATTTCCACTAACTCACTCCACACTGGCTCCCGTTCGCCTGGTCCTCCAACCCTCTAGAGCAGCACTCCCTCTCCTGCGAATTTTAAGTTCTGAGAGCTCATAATTTGACAAACAGGCTGCAATATGCTCGGGGTGTTTTTATTCTCTTAGCCTGCGGTGTTGGTGACATGGCCCACTGCAATCTTGGGGATTAAAAACTGAAACTGAAGCAGAAAAAGTCAGGTTGCACAGAGAGGTACAACAAGTTTGTATGTATTTGTTTATGTTTGTGTTTCGATGTGTTAGCACAATAAAACCAAACCTGTTAATTTTGTCGTTGTTGGTTTTGTTCCTACAGTTTTCATCCCCCTACTTACCAGACTACCTTCCATACATGACAACGACTGTACTATTTCCACTTTCTTTTCCTGTGCCCCCACCTCTCTACTTCTAACACTCTTGACGTTTTCAGCCACTCACTCTTCTTCAAAGATCTCGAAATTGTCCTGCACATTTCACTCTCTTCCTCTTTTGCCCCCATGGTCGTGTGATTCCCATCTTTACTACGCTCTTCTTTTCTCCTTAGTCTAGGGTCCCAAAGTACTCTAAATGGCTAATAGCACCCCACGGGTCACATCATGTGTGAGGTATAATTCACCATTCGGGCGGAAACACTTAATCAGTGTTTCTGACCAGGTCCAGAATTACAAGAAACCCTGGAAACTGCATTCCTGATTTGCCCCCGTAGACATTACACCAGCTTAAGTCAAGTGAAATTACACAGTGAAAAATGAGCCAACTAGCCACTAGAACCGGTATTATATACCTGGTATCCTTGATTCTTCACATCTGTTAGGGGTCCTCAAGGCGTCAACATTGAAATACTATAGTATTCCTGACTTCCAAAGTTACAAACCTCTCCCATCTGTGTGAGGACTCCCACCCAACCAGTGACCTACCTGCTACCCCGGCAGGCTCCTATACCCTTTTTGCCCACAAATCACCAGTGAGCCATTAGTGGGATTAAAATTGACTGCTGTTCATTACACAAATTCAAGAGGCATTCATGGTATATCATTATCACATTTACTGGTCTTCAAATACCCCATGCATCCCCTTTATCATCATGAACCTCTTGTGCTACTGTGTCTGTCTGTTTGTCTGATTTTTGATCCTGGTAGTGTTCAAGCCTTGCATCCTTGCATGGGGGTCTTTGTAGTCTGCTCCACAGCATTTGGGGGCTACTTATCCACCCCCCCCTTGTTACCGTTGGGTGGACCTTGCCTGCTCTCCTTTGTCCCTGCCCTAAGGTATCCCAAGCACCCTGTTGCGGTAGGCCTTTTTGGGGCTTTTGAGCTTCAGACCAAACCAAGTTTATCTCTGCCACATTGCCTGTGGTTTCCTGACCGCAGGCAGCTCCTCCTTTGCTTGGGCTAGTAAAAAACCATGTAGCTTAAAGGCTTCTATTAAGTTTAACAAGAACATATCCATGCCCTAGGCTGACAGGTGTACCCTATCCGACCGTTAGTAACCTGGACTTTTGAGATTGATGAAACCATGCCTCACCAGACCCCAAGAATTCGCCTAGCAGACTTTTGACATGGGTATGTCCAAATTGCATTTAGACCTCTCCAAGCAAGGCTCCCTGGTCGTGTGCCCCCCTCAAATGTGGTCTTGCTGTTACTTCTGACCACAAAATGTCCACCGGTCACAGCAGCCACGAAATCACTATCAATCCAGACACTAGGGCTGCTAAGAGGACCTTCCGACCGAGGTCCACCAGATCATTGCTTTTCAGGTGCACCACTACTGCCTCTGGCCTTCCTCTGAGTTGCAAGGCACGTTCTACATCGGGGATCAGCTGGGTGCATCTCATGCCAGGCCTAGCTAGCCAGGTTACCTCTGAGTTTTTGAACCAGATACCACCAAAGTCCTTTTGTGCCGCAGCCCACTGCTGGCTGTTCCAGTGTGATGTACGAGTGCCCAATAAGCCATACCTTGCTCTTGTCTCCAGCTGTGACTGTTTAAAGAGACAACATGATTTTAAGGGCCTGGGTGCCTGATGTAGCTTTTTTTTAGGCAACCAAATATCATCTCCCTATCCTTTTTATGTGATCTGCCCGCAGCCCACTCATTGCAGCGGTTGTGGCTGTGCCAGTCCTAAAAGAGGTCAATCCAAATTTGTCTGGAAAGAGCCCCACTTTGACCAAGGCCATCTTTAAGACCGCTATGAATTGGAACCGGCTAAGAAATGAGCCATCTTTGTGGCAGAAAAGGGGTGACCCCTTGGGCAACCCTGATAGCGCATACGCCCGCATGGAGCAGATTGGGCAGCACGTTGCCTCCTTTATGCACTCCAATCTCGAATAAGTTCCTTTTCCCAATTGGTCTGTCTTGGACTGCCGTAGATGGATTATCATGTGCATGCTGTCCAGCTGCAGATCGTTCCCCCATGGGCACCTTCTCCCAGGCTCAGATTTGGAGGGCGCCTCCATCTTGCTTATTCAGTAGGCGTCAAAAAATGCCAATGTGAAGGCTGCTTTGAACAGGACATGCTTGTGGCCGGAGGCACAAATTGTTACCAGCACCACCATCACTGTTCTCAGTGCCTTGAAATACAGGGCCCTCTGCTGGTCCCTCTGATTGGGCTTTAGGCTACCCCAGCCCTTCATGGCTGCCCTGTAATAGAATGATTTGGTGGGGTCATCCCTGTTGCCAGTTTTGTGTAATAGGTTACTGCAGTGAGGTGTGCCTATGCCCATGTGTGAGTCCTGGCATCTTTAAATGCCCAATCAATAACATTCCATATCTATCTCCAAGACTACCTCCCTCCCCACAACACTGGTAACACTTTGAAGGTTCCCCCAACATGTATGATAGTGTGCAGAGGTTTTGCGGGCTTGTTTACTATTGTGGTCAAGTCAGGATGGCCAGCTCCCATAGTGACTTGGGTATTGGGGTCCTGACGGGGTCTGCATTTGGTGCCAGCTCCCGGAAGTGCTGCCACTGAAAACGAGACCGAGCATCAGCTACGGTGCTCTTGCTTCCCGTATATGCCTGGCCCTCACTGCTCTGTTGCCTTTAAATTGACACCCCCCCAGATGGCGTAGTAGGTCTACTACTGCTGGGCAACGTGCCATGCCCAGATTCACTGCCTGCACAACCCCGTGATTATCTGACCAGAATGTAATCTGTTTGTTTTTGAGCCGATCTCCCTATATAGAAAAGTCCACTACAATGGGGAACAGCGCTAGGAAGGTCATGTTGGTTGTACAACCATTCTGCACCCAAGATGTACGCCAGTGGGTTGCTGCCCATGCTGCACCTAGGATTGCCCCGAAACCTCCCCCCCTTCCAGCTGCATCGATGAATAGCTCTAATTGATCTGCTGTTGCCCACAGGTCGTGCCAGATGACAGTGCCATTGAAATTGGTGAGAAAGATGAACTGGGTTTTTGGTCCCCCTTGACCCCTTGTGTAATCCTCACTCTGTGATGCTTCTCTGACAGGCCCCTATATAATCAAGGTAGCCTTCTGACAAATGGTCTGTCCACTGGTATGACCCTGCCTGCAAAGTTAAGTCGCCCAATGAGTTGCTGCAGCTCGCCTAGCGTGGATTTCTTTTTTTGAGACAGTCCCTGGATTGTTTTCTTCAGCTTGTGCACCTTTGTTTCTGGCAATCTGCAAACCCCTTCTAAGGTGTCTAACTCTGCCCCCAGGAATGATAGGCATGTTCTTGGGCCCTCCGTTTTCTCCCCTGCCAGTGGCACTCCCAGGTGTGCTGCCAAATCTTGAAAGCATTTAAGAAGGTCCTGGCAATCCGCTACACCCTGTGCACTGATGAACAAGAAGTCAACCAGATAATAGGTGACCCAACCCTTCTTGCATTGCTTGATGATTTCTCATTCCAAGAATGTACTAAATGCTCCAAAATAAATGCAGGAGGTGGCATACATTTGTTGTAGTAGAGTGCCCCATCCATCTAAAAGCCCATCAGGTGGTAGCTGTCTGGGTGCACTGGTAATAACCGGAAGGCAGATTTTACATCAGTTTTTGCTAACGAGGCACCTCTGCCCTCCGCCCTGATGCTATCTTGTGCATGATCCGCTATTGCACTGTTGCATATGACACCGAGCAGCTTCCTGCCCCAGGCTGTCATTCACCGACTCGTCTGGTGGGTCGGTACGACAGGTAATGTGTCAGCCTGAATTTGCCTTCTTCTTTCTTGGGAACCACCCCAAGTGATGATACTATAAATTTGGCCATTGGGGTTGGGATTAGGGGCCCACTTCTCTACCCAGCGAGAGCTTTGCTATCTTTTACCTGGCGACTGTATGGTTGTCCTTCACAGACTTGAGGTTTTTGCACCAGCGGAATTCCCAGGGGCCTTCATAGGGAATGGGGAAATCGTACCTCAAACCTTCAATCAACACATGCCTGTCCCTGTTTAGGAAATGCACTCAATATGTTTATCAGCCGACCTACTTATATGGGTGTTGGCAGAGGGCTGTCGGCTTTTTTGGTCACCCTATGTCCGTTTTGGTCCCTATTTCTTATTGTTGTGGTCCTTCCTTTCAGGGTTACCTTTTGCTTTCTTGCTCTCAATTGCTGGGTGCCCCCACCCACAGTTGCTACAGCTGCGCTTGAATTTGCAGGACTGCCCCCACTTGCACTTGTCCTTGTGAGGTACTGGGTTTTTCAGAACCGGTACTGATCCGGTAACCCAGCGGTGCCAGGGTACACCCAAAGACCTCGGGTACTTTCCTGATTCAGACCACAGAAACTCAGAGTCTTCTAGGTGAAGTCAAAGATCGAATTTATTGGCTGCAACCAATTGACAAGTGTCCTAGAAGTACAACAGCACGATTTGTATGTTCTCAGGAGACTGTGTTTCAATGCAAAGTCAGGTTTCCTTATATACAGTTTTTTAAGCTTCAGGCAAACATTCTTGACATTTTGGTTGGTCATTCACATGTTTTCACTACAAAGGAAAAAACAGTGTCATGATGAAACCTTATATTTCATGTCATCCAACCCATAATAAATTACCCGGCAAGGCCTAGTATTTTACATCAGATAAGTGTGGACCCCCAATAAAAATGGGCACCTCCCCCTCGTAAAGTAAGAATAAGAAAAGAGCAGGTGCAGGTTTGAGCAAGATTAGGCAGGGTGTGTGAGCGATAATAAGGGTTTTATGGCATGGTGTGCCTTGATGCTATCTGATTCGGCCACTGGGAGAGGGACTGACCAAACAGGCTTGGCCTGAGGCAATGGTTCCAGCTTGCCCAGGCCAGAGAGAAGTCAATCAAGGTGTACGTGTCCTTGGAATCAAATCTGACTGTATTATAAGCCTATGTGAGGGCAACTTTTAAAAATGGCTGCTGTGTATAAATGGGAGCCACGAGTGCAGGACGAAAATGGCGATTTCGAGGTGAAAACGCTGCTGGAATTGAGCGAAAATGCTCATGCTTAAGAACATATAGACAACGGGAGAAAGTAGTGACCACTATGAAATAATAATTTTTCACAACCCTAACCAAAAAGCAAATCCTAAAATTATCTAGTAACATTTTTAGGGCTCCTCTGCATTTCAGTAATTTTTGTATGTTCAGGTGGAACAGTGGTGACTCTCATCAATGCTCTAAGGTGAAAAGGGGGTACTCTTTCCACAGAAAATGGACTTTATTCTGCTTTTACTAAACAGAATAGTACTTTAAAACAATGCCAGCAAAACAATCAGTCTCCTAACACCTAGTCTATACAATCACACGGAAACCTCTTGTGAAACCAACTATGCCCAGAGTCCGTTCAAAAAGCCTCTCTGGCAGGCTTCTATTGTCCATCAAATTTTCTTTTGTTGTTTTCTTTCGCATGGGCCTCTCAATTCAGGCCTCTTCGTGAGAAAATACTGCTTAGTTGGAGTGCCCTCCTGGCAAGCACCCACAGCTCACTCGAAAGTCTCAATGTCTTAAAGCAATGCACCAGTGTCTCTCCTCTGTGGCAGACACTACAAACAATGTGCTCTTCATTGATCAAGGGCACAAATCATCTTGTGCAGAGGCAAGCACCATTAATTGGGAAATAGCTCAAGCTCAGCAGCACTTTCAGACTCCAACACTCATTATTTAGTGTCAGAGGACGCTCAAGCTGCTCTTTCATGGGCATCACAATATAGTGCCTTTTTCCAAACTTGAAATCTCCGGTGCACTGCCCTTGTTCCGTTGGAGCAAAGAAAAGGGGGGGGTGTGGCCAAAACTCAGGCCAAGGGGCTCAATGGATTGCACACTGTCAGAGGTTACCAGCACATGACAGGTAGAGAAATGAAACCTCAAAACAGCTCTGCCATCAACAACAGGAATCCTTCTCTTTAGCTCTTTTACACTGAAACTTTGGTTTTGTGATGTCCAACGCCGTCTGATGGAGCAAGTACGATACCATGCGCTGGCGATCGCTGTCCAGCTTTGCTACTTTCTGGGTGCTGAGACTGTAGGGCCAAGACGTCCGTCTTTCATCTGTAGCTGTCACTGATGGGAATTAGGCTTAAATCAATGTCCTGCAGGTTATTATGACTTGATACCCGCAGAATCTAGTGACGTAGGAAATGTGCCACAGTTGTTAGTTTCCTTCAATTTAGTAAAAAAAAACAGTTCATGGTTTTTAACAAGGGGACTGCAAGCAGGTGGTCTGCAATCTTCAAAGGAGTAGCCATACACCATGGGCATAAAATACAAAGACAAAGGCAGAAGGGCAAAACAGGGTCTCTAGCATCTTTAATTGGGTTCTCTCCATTATTCTCTGCCATCTATAGCTACATGAGAATTCCATCTGAATGGATTTCCTCACACAGTGGCATTGTCTAATGGGGTAAACACATATTTGCCTCAATGATTAAGTCTAGGTGTTCCTCCTTACCTTAGAACATCTCAATAGAGAAATCACATGATACCGATTATCAGGGACATGTAGAAACCTTCCTTTAAAAACTGTGCATCAGGTGCACTATGCAATACACAGGCTAATAGTCAAATGTGCAAACAAAAAGACAAGAACTAGAGGGTCCTGATATTTGCATGATTAGGACACATCTGATCCCACCAAAAATTAAAGTAGCAGGAACAGAAGGGAACCGAAAACCAAATTAAAATAGACATTGAAAATTCGTCATGTTCAAAAAGGTAAACATAAGATATCTCCTATTGAGATGAAAAACTTGTCTTACTATAATATTGAGTCAGTTAACCAGTCTATCGCTACCCTGACAGTCAGGCTGGAAAACATTGAAGCAGGCCTAAGGCAAATTCTTGAAAACCAGTCTGGTCATACCAAAGGGAATTATACATAACATGGCGGTCCCTGGTACATCACTGCAGTCTGGAAATGTGAACCTGAACAATACATCAATAATAATAAAAGGGCTGACTGGTGAAAGGAATTCGAAAAAGAGAAATGGGACTAGGACATAGCTAAAATCTCAATAACTAAGCATGATGCGACATTGGTCAGGGGAAGTAACAAAAGAAAAAATCTATAGGAAGAACAAAAAAAATTATTTGGGTGATAGTCAGGCATGTGACACAACACCAAGAGTACGGGTGATACACAAAGGCCAAAGTTACACAAATTTTAACTCTACCGTTGGCGACTACAACATATACGGTACTCCTAGCTAATGTTTCAGTTCCTTCTTAAGGAAAAAATTAAAACCTGGTTTTCTTTTAAGGAACGAAAGCCATATGCTACTTAGGAAACACAACATCATTAACTAATGTAATATAGAAATTAGGCCACCTTGAGTCACAGATCTATAATTTCATCCTTAGGTCCAATCAAGGATACATAAATGTAGGGCTGCCTGTTCCTTTAAGGGAAGGGGCAGTAACGTGACTAACTGCAGGTGACACACTTTGATCCTGCATATCTCTTTTTATTTTGCTTCAATACCATTATAGCCAAATAGACATTCACTGGTGAAGTGTTGTCTTTTATGTTCACAGCATGAAATATCATTATCTGTGGAATTTAGTAACCAGAACAAGTTCAACCAACTGTTGCGTAGCAATGGGCATCGTCATGACCATCCCCTCACAACACAGGGGAGCTTGTAATAGTATCAAAAGCAGCAACAAACATGCAAAAAACAAATAAAAAATAATAAAAACGCACAAAACGTCAAGCCATCAGATATACTTGCTGTGTATCAAGCACAAAAAGCATAGACAAAACAATAGCATGTGTGAATAAGCGGTGACACACAACACCATGTCATGTACTTTATGCACTGTAAACCTGCAGCCCAAAACCCAATATTTGGGCCTGTTTAATTTGTCAGGTTTAAAATCCTTACCCTCCTTTTGACAGTAGATCACCAGGCAATGGAAATCTGCTGTCAAATATAACGTTACTGTTTCTCTTCTAACATACAGGACCAGCAAGAACAATTCATGATAGGACCAAATACATGAAAATAAATTTCCATTACTTAACTGTTACCCTCTTGTCAGTTACTTCGCAACATCAAGCCACCTTAGTTTTACCTTTCTAAAAGTAAAAATTGTTACACTGACACTCCATATTAATTTGGCACCTACAATTTTCACTGTGAAAAATAAGTCTTAATTAGCAAATCGTTCTCATTAAGGCATGTAGCCTTCAAAATTTGAGAAAAGGGCTGCATCTTATTTTCTGTCTAAGACTTAATGCAACACTTCGTTTTCTGTCAAATAAAAGCAACTAGCAGGCATCATTTTATTTTTTTAGAGCGGAGACACAAATGTATCAGTTCTCCAGAGCATTTAACATGATGTTGGGACTTTCGAAGAAACCCCTTTTTTTTATATTTTCCATTTGGAATTAAGTTCTTTAATTGTATTGATGTTCTTCTGGAGAAACCAGAAATCCCACTTTTAGAGGCCCGTAGGGTCATTCTGCATTTTACAGAGACAAGGCCCTAATTTAAAAGGTCACAAGTGTCAACACGACAGCCTCCTCCATTGTTTATGGGAAAACTAAAGATAGCATCTCAGCAGCATGACTTGAGCCAGCCTCTGTAGCTCTCCTAGCTTCTGCCACTCTGAATCTGTCAAAGACAGTAGGCCTTTCTATTTTCCTTCTAACCTGCAATAATTCACTCTATTTAAAAAAAAAATTTCTTCCTTTTTAGGCGCTAAAAAAAACTATCTCTATTTCCAGATTATTAAACTACATTTACTGTGAATAATTCACAAACCTTAATAACACACATACCAGTTGTTAGAATAAATGCTTGTTGCAATCCCATGCAATGGTACATATTTCATCAACCTCGAATGAATGAACGTCTCAGTAGGCCCAGCTGAAGTTAGAACCTTCAACCTTGATATTAAAACAAGCCTTTGTACTGGCACATTGACTCATTGAATCATAAGAAGGCACAACCTGCAAATATATATCAAACCTAAATGTATGCATTTACTGAAGCCTGAGACACTTTAAAAAGTACTCTGAATGAAAGAAAATGCAGTTTAAACAGTGCTTTTGCCCAAAATCGACTTTGATATTTTAGGCATTAAAAAATCAATATCCTACAATTTTCTTGCATAATATGCATTACCAGAATGTCTATTACACAATCCATGAGTCAGCCATTGAAAATATTAACTTATACTTTATAGAAATGAGCTTGTTTGCTCCTGCGCCAAGGGAAAATTGCACATACAAATGTCATTTTAGTGGTGCAACATAACTTAAATTAAATTTTAATGTTAGGAGGTCATAGTATAGGTATTAAGCTTTATAAATATTAAAAAACGATTTTGAAAGGCACTTATTTTTTAAAATAATTTTTCCATAATTAATAATTTTCTTTAAAAAAAAATAAAAACCCAATTATTCTTTTTTTTGTGATAATTCCACATATAAAAGCAAGCTGCATCCCTTGCCTATTATTTGGGATACATTAACTCACAAGCCTAAGCGCATAAGCCTAACTTGAAATGCGTCACATTTTTGCGCCACTTTCATTTAAAAGGAAGGTTATGCAAAATTCCACCCATGTTTAACTGGGAAAGTGCTGGCTGAATTGAAAATAGATAATTTCGTTTTTTTTGGGGGGGGGCCCTATTTATATCTATTGAATGTGTTTTCTAATTTATTAAGCATTTAACGGCAGTTTTGTATATGTGCACAATTGCTCATTCTATAAATTAAAGAGCAACATATAGCTATGTTAGCACATCACATGGTTCATTTCTGGATTTTTTCTAAGTTTCTACTTAATATTAATTAACCAACATTTTACTTAACAAACTGTAAACATCAAGAAGACCCACAAACACACATTGAGCTCATTTCAGATATAAACAGAAAACACTCACTACACATAATACAGCGCGCTTTAGCCATTTTTCATAAATAGCGCCGTCGCAATTTACTTACAGAACCGTTTGCAGATCCTAGTTGTAAGTCATATTTACAAGAAAAAAAAGAAAACTTTTCTCAATTATTTCCAAGAATAGCGGACCCATACTTTATTAAACGTGATGGGGCCTACTCCGTGCTTCACATATAGTTCATAGGTTGGAGTTCCAATCGGAGCAACCGGACATGAGTCCTCCAACCGGGAGTCCCTTTTACAACCAAGACAAAACAAATTTCCAAGTCTGCTAAGACCAGGCATCTTCGCTCACTAGTCTAGCTTCAAACTTCAAAGGATTATCGGTACTTGCAAGTTCCAAATCAAAGTGATCCCAAAGGGATACCAAACCAAATGTCCAACTAAGGACCAAACCAAGTGTCCAACTAAGGACCAAACCAAGTGTCCAACTAAGGACTGGGAGACGCTCCACTTATACTTAACTGAAAATATCAATGACGTCACCAGAAGACTCGTCTTATCGTTTCGCTCTACCAAAAATCAAGGGTCCAAATCAGGGCGATAGCCAGGGCAGCAGTCCTTCATAGCCGCCGGGAAGCGGGGAACCTCGCAACAAAGACTTTCGGACCACGTCGACATGCAGGGGTCGATGAAGTGGCGGCCTTCCTCCAGAATTTTCACACGAAGCTCCCCACGGACCTCAGGCTTGGACCGGTACCGCTGGTATCGCCCCACGTTTGGGCGCCAACTGAGGTACTGGGTTTTTCAGAACCGGTACTGATCCGGTAACCCAGCGGTGCCAGGGTACACCCAAAGACCTCGGGTACTTTCCTGATTCAGACCACAGAAACTCAGAGTCTTCTAGGTGAAGTCAAAGATCGAATTTATTGGCTGCAACCAATTGACAAGTGTCCTAGAAGTACAACAGCAGGATTTGTATGTTCTCAGGAGACTGTGTTTCAATGCAAAGTCAGGTTTCCTTATATACAGTTTTTTAAGCTTCAGGCAAACATTTTTGACATTTTGGTTGGTCATTCACATGTTTTCACTACAAAGGAAAAAACAGTGTCATGATGAAACCTTATATTTCATGTCATCCAACCCATAATAAATTACCCGGCAAGGCCTAGTATTTTACATCAGATAAGTGTGGACCCCCAATAAAAATGGGCACCTCCCCCTCGTAAAGTAAGAATAAGAAAAGAGCAGGTGCAGGTGTGAGCAAGATTAGGCAGGGTGTGTGAGCGATAATAAGGGTTTTATGGCATGGTGTGCCTTGATGCTATCTGATTCGGCCACTGGGAGAGGGACTGACCAAACAGGTTTGGCCTGAGGCAATGGTTCCAGCTTGCCCAGGCCAGAGAGAAGTCAATCAAGGTGTACGTGTCCTTGGAATCAAATCTGACTGTATTATAAGCCTATGTGAGGGCAACTTTTAAAAATGGCTGCTGTGTATAAAATGGGAGCCACGAGTGCAGGACGAAAATGGCGATTTCGAGGTGAAAACGCTGCTGGAATTGAGCGAAAATGCTCATGCTTAGTGTACTAGTCATTATCGGTCTTTTGATACTAAAATCGTACTGCTGTGGCAAAGTAAATTACATGGGTCCAGAATTTTTAGAACCACACTTGTCATACTTCCAGCATGTGGGTGGTTTTGTCTTGCCATGTCTGCCACCTGCCTGCACCTTAGTCCTGTTGTGACTGTGAAACCCTTCCGTTCTACCTTTTCTCCATGAGGGACAAAAGATATGCTCTTGGTCACCTACCCCTTCCCTGGCTGCCACTGTATGACTGGTAAACCCTTCTACATCCTGTTGATCCCACTCTATGACCAGCCAGATCTGCATTTTTCCCCTGAAACCTTTGTCGTACCGCTGCCAGGTATTTCCTTGATATTTTTGTTGGGCAGAATGTACCCGCTGTACATGTAGGAACAGTGCTGCCGCACTATCTGGGAATTTTTCAGCAAATATACTGGCTAGTGTGCAGAAGGCCTTGAGCCAATTCTCTATAGACCCTTCCAACCTTGGTCTGCGCTTATCGCTCTTTTCTTCTTCCTTTTTATCCTGGGTTGTCAAGTCTAGGCCTGCCTGCCTGCCGCACTTCCAGCAATAAAACAAATGTCAATTAATTATTTGCGCCAAATTTGTTCTTTAACTGTCAGTGGGATCATGTTGGCTAAACCTGTCCTCCTCGCCATAACATAGGGGTCGCTGGGTGATGGTCTAATATATTCACTCGCCAGCCTTCCCCCTCTGCCTTTTCATATCGTCCTGTCTGTCTAAGCCTTTGTGGGGTATGACCCCCCTCCTGCTGTAACCCTGTCATCTGTCGTATCCCCCGTGCCCATTGGTTCCATTTTAAGGGGGTGTCCTTCGCCAATTCACCCATATTGGAATCTGACCGCTGCACCTTTTCACTGGCGTCCTTGGATGTCTTCCCTTTATGCCCTTTGGCTGTCTTGTCTCCCTGTGCTGTTGTGACCTGCGCTGGAGCTGGGTGGGGGGAAATGTGTAGGCTGGATAACTTGGTGGGCCTGATGATCCTGGGCCTGCCCAAGGCTACCAGGAGGTCACTCCAAGTGGGGGCAAGCCTGGGTGCTGTATCCATGAGCCCACCCCCCTGCACTGTGGTGGCCCTTGCTGCGGCTGGGCTGGAAAAGGGGGACCCACCATGCTTGTTAACTCATGCTGTGTCATTTTTATCACCCCAACCTGATTCCTGAAATTTGTGAAGAGGTCAGTGCGTGCCCCTTTGTTTTGCACCCCAAGCCCATCCGCTGCGCTTGTGTCTCACCATCCAGAGTCATTACTTGACCAATGGCGATCCTTGAGGCAGCCGTTGTTCTGGTTCCATGCCCCTCCTCAAATTCTTCCCCACTTTCTGACCAATCTCCCTCTGTGCCTCCAACACTCCTTGCTATGTGCCTGTAGGGGCTTCATTGCACCTTTTGCACCCTTTTTCAGCATTTTTCCCTGTGTTTTGGCTTTGATTTCTTGATGCCCTGGTGGGTGCTGACCTTCTGGCTACACACACCCCTTGCTTGCTCTTGTTGGTTTTCCTTCCCTCCTGCTCAGCCACTTTTGAGATTCCTCCCCCGCTGGGCCTGCTCCCTTGCTTATTTTGCTCCACCAACAGCTCTCATGCTTTATCTGAGAGCTCCTCCAAGTCTGCATCCAACTCAGGTCCTTTGTACCTGGCGTATGCTCCTTGCTTCTTGGGAGGTGAACTAGCTGCCATGTCCTGATCTCTGAATCGGGCTAGGCGCTTCCTCTTGCTGCCTGTGGTGCGGCAGCTGTTTCCCTCCATGTGTTCCTAGCTTCTTTTTTTTGTGAGAGTCCTCTTGGAAGTGTATAGCCAGATTCAACCCTTGACCTGCAGGGTCTATGAGGTCAAATGCAGTAACTGGACAAGTGGGCTACAGCCCTTTGTTGATTTAATAGCTGCTGTTAGATTGGTTGTGTTCGGCTGACCTAAGATTCATTCATTGCTGATGACGGTTTCTTCTCAAGACATGGGTATGACTTCCTTGGCAGCAGCTTAAGTAAATCAAGTTAAGTAAAGTTTGCTCTGATATTGGTAGTGTACACCCTAAAAGGCTCTTGCTTACCGCATGTGCTACTATCACTAACTGTTAAGCCCCAGAGTCAAGGGAATGCCACTGCATCCACTTGTGGTAGCACACACAACCTCCAGAGTGAGTCTGAGTTTTTATTTTGAAACAACGTTTCCCACGATTACAGTGATTCTTCTTGCAAATAACAAAAGAGGCTTTGGAGATACATTTTCGTTGTGTACCCTAAGCACATTATCCCCAGTGCCACCCTCGAGCAAGTATGATCCTGAGCAACTAAATCCCTTGGCCTCCCAGGTCTATTATTGCCAAATACATGAGTCTGGGGCTGCACTCACTGCTACCACTGCTCCAGATTCATATGGATGTCCGCGTGAGCGCCTGCTGTCAGAGAAATCCTTGTTCGGGCCTCACTGGCACGCGGTCCTGCACTAATGTGCTGCTCTCCGGCTGCCTCTTTGCTGCTCGCCTGTTTGTCCGATGACCACCAGCATTCTCCGTCTGCATACCACAAGCTCCTCTTCCTCCTGCACATCTGCAATCCTAGGTGTTGTGGTCCCAAGGCCAGTCATTGTGAGGTTCCACCGATGAAACGATCTCCAGCAATGACACGTACGCGGTGCAAGCTTCCCCGTCCAGCTGTAGTTTGTGAGAGGCCTTGCACGGCCTTCCCTTTTAACTATATCCCATGAGGCTGGATTGGCCAGTTCAAAGGTCACCTGACAATCCAGGCGCACATTTTCGTGGGCTTCCTTTGCCCGACCCGGGCTCCGTCCCACCCCAACGGAGGCATTGTGTGTGGGCCTCGAACTGGTCCGCATTGCAGACTAGCACATCTTTTAGATACCCAGGAGGAGATCGAGAGTTCTGAGGGCAGAAATAACAATTTGGCATTTCCACCTCCTTATAATTGGACACATAGCAGTACTGTGGAGAACACCAAAACAAATAATCCATATATATGCAACACATCACAGAGATGTATTGTGAGTGTGTGTTGTATTTCTGTCGTGAACGCTGCAAACATGGAGATCATGGGTCTCATTCAGTCATTGAGCCAGCCGGCTATGCCACCAGGTAAGCAGAGGCCCTCGCCTCAGACGTCACAGCAGAGGGCTATCCTTTCTCATTTAAAGAGCCTCACCTACATGAATTTTTGTACTGAAAGTGTTTCTATTTCTGGCAGGCTGGAGTGGGGAGCCAAAAGCAGCCCTGGAAAAATGCTCAGACTAACCTCACTCCTGTTTTGTTTCCTGAAGCAATCTCTCTTTTTCCATCCGTCATCCATTCTCTATTTCTCTTTCTCTCCTCTCTCTCTCTTCTCCTGCCTGATCACTACTTTCTCCCTCCACCTCCCTCGCTTGAACACTGTTTAATGCACTCCTCAGGACTCTAGGCCCAGGTGCCACCAACCAGCTTTCCAAGGGAGGTTATGCACCTGAGGTGGAATAAGCTGCTGCCCACTGTCACACACTAGTAGGCATATTTAGGAGTCATGTTGCGTTGCTCTTGCACCAAGCAATGTGGTGCAATAGCGATGCAAGCCCAAAATTAGATTTATTAAGCCACGTGAGCGTGTCCCTGAGTGGCATCATAAAGCTTGAGTAACGCAATGCATTGCGTTAAACTGCCACAGGGAGGCATTCCATGGGTGTTGCATGGGTGTTCCCATGCATCATCCATGGTTTTTTACACATTCCCAGATTTACGAGAAGTAGAATTGGGAATGCGCCAAAATGCTATGCCTTCCCAGGTGAGGCATAACAAGGAGAAATATCTTTATTTCTTCTCATTTTCTCCTCTTTCTATGTGTGCTGCATTCTGCAGCACACAATGCAGCACACAAAGAAGGAGGAAAATGCCTCAGGAGATTGTTTTTGTGCAGAACCTCCTCACAATGCAGGCACACTTTCACCATGGTGCAAGGGTCCCTATGTTGGCGCTAGGCTGTCAACAAGGTGCGAGTGCTGCGACAAAGGTAGGAATGTGTCGTATTCTTCTAAATATGGCACATTCCTGCCCTTTCCCTGTGTTGCATAAATATGGTACGGACTCCTCTTCTAAATGAGATGTAGGGACCGTGCACGTCATTTCCCCGCAATGTTCCTGCTCTGCCAAATCCTAAATGAGTCTCCAAGTAATTGACCAACCCTGGGATATACAACCACCCAGTATCATAATATGGCTCTTCTAATTCTTTTCAGCCATTTGCTGGAAGCCCTAGAATCATTTTAGGAAACATCGGTCATATTTCATTTACTTTAAAAAATTGTATTTTCTGCCAGATCATATTGTAAATAATTTTGCTTTCCAATCCATGTGGGTATTTTAGCGTGTTAAGGGCATGCACAATCAAACTTCACATAAAACTAGAATGCCATGTGTCTGCTCGAATCAAATGTGAAATCCATAAGTTACGCCTCAAAGGCTTACAGCAGATTCCTGTCATTGTTTATGGGCTGTTATTTTTCCCGATTGCAAAGAGCCAGCTCTAATGTCATTCAATTTTTTTATACTACACAATAAAGAAATAAATTTTTAATGCACACTTGTGCTTCAAATCCAAGTGCTGCATGAAATCGAAAATGCTCTTAGAGTGTGTTCTGTCATAAAATTAAAACCAGAAACAGGGTTAATCAATGGGGAAGAAGCTTTAGATAAAGAATTGCTGACCCAACGAACCCTACACACCTACACAAGTATGTTTTAATGGAACCTGCTGTCCGAAAGCAGATATTGCCCAGCAAGAGAGGCACAAAAATTAACATGCATTTGTCATTTATTGACTTGCGCCCATCACAAAGAACCCTATGCAAATTAGAAGAACACTAGACCTTTGTGTTTTTTATATCAGCAAGACCACGCACTATAAAGCCTCTGCACAGCATCAGTTCCTCTAATTGCGCATGTAGAAAACCAAACAAACTGTGCAATAGGGAGCCATATATCACATCTGTAAGCAGGGGAGTAAAAAAATAAAATAGCCCCCACTTTAAGCTATATGGTGCCAACAGACCAAAGGCAAATCCTAACCCTTCCCAGGAGACAAAATGAAGCATTTTAAAGCGTATATTTAAAGCACATCTTGCCACAAAATTGCACATTTACCAGTATTGACTTCTTTCTTTCATCCAGTATCTCATTTTTTCCATCTTCTTCAATACTTTCTACTGTTCTGTCTTTACCTCTTTCCATTCTAATTTAATTCCTTCTTTCCAGCTTTCTTCAAAATTCTTCTTTTATTGCATCTGTCCATCTTTCCATCACTCTCCTTCTTTTTACCCTTATTACCATCATGTAATTTTAATTTTCTTTCCTGCTTTACATCTTTTCTTTATTCGGTTCTTTCATTGTTTAATTGTTCCTTCCTCACTTGTTAACACCCTCCTATCCTACCTTCTCCTCTTCTTTTAGCCGTTCTTTCTTTTTGTTTTCCTTTCTCTAAATATTTTTTCCATTATTTCATTTAAATTTTTGGCTTTGCTTCCCTCCTTTCATTTTTTCCTTTTTTTATTTCTTTTGTTATTTACAGTGTGGTTCTTTACTTAGCGACCTTTCACTCCATTTACCACTAACTTTCTTTTTATTTACAATTTTAATATTTTCTTTCTGTTTGGTGCCACTTATGGCTTCTTTTGCACTTTTTGACCACCAGCCCCTGTCTGTGTTATGGTCATTTATTTTTGCACAGTTTATTCGTTTCTGCGTATACTTTCCATTGACTTAAAAGCCACAGATCAAAATTAAGAAGGCCATAAAACACTTTCATCTGCTCCTGTACCACCCCCGCAGAAGCTGGTATAATGGGTGCTTCACAATGCCCTTGTCTTTACATTTGTCCGGTATCAGAGATGTTTATTTACAAAAATTGACCATGTGAGGGGTAGGTGGAGCTTTGGAGAGCGGCCCTCCAACAACAAGAGGTGGGCTTCGCATTCTTTACTTCCTACCAGCTCCAAAACACATATGCCATTCCTTTAGTCTACATGTGCATCACTTCAAAGTGCCACATGACCTAGCTTTTACCAGAGGGGCCACATTTTACATAGTCATATGATTTGTATTGTCACAAGCCACTCACCTTAATTTCCCAGGTTGTTCCAGTGTGGTGAGTATGCCCCCCAACTCCCTCCAGGGCCTGCCAGTAATTGTAGTGATTCTTTTAGCTAAGTGCTGCACCAGGCGAGACACCAAAGGGAAGGGAATTTTGGGGAGAAAAAGAGGAAAAACAAACCATTCAGGTCTCAGCACTCCTTCTTATCGAGGCAGGGACAGGTGGACAGGATGTGTAGTAACGGACATCGGGCCCCCCCCTTGGGCACCAGGACTCCAGCATGGGAACAGGCCTATAAAAAGAGGCACAATTAGTTTACTAGAGTGCAGGCTCTTGTGGACACAGCTGATTTTATGCCACAAAACATAACATGTCAAAGGACATACAGGTTTTAGTACCTAAAATCTCAACAGGGGCTTCCATCGCATATTATGACTTTTGCCCCATACAGCAAGTAGAGCAAACAAAGTTCTCAAAGACAATATACTTTAGTCTTTCACCAAATCTGGGCTCCTGTTTCTTCACAGCAGCCAAGTCTTGGTTAGCAATAACGATCAATTATTTTTTTAAACATATAAAATCAGGAATTTTTCAAGAGTCAATTGTTTGCAAACAACACAAAACAGTAAATTGAAACACTCTAGGTTTCTGGTACTACTCAGTCTTTCTTGCAAGAACTTCACCAAAAGATTATTGTCCATTATGCAGTTGATTGCGTTTCCTAAAAAGGACCACATTATCCATACTGTGTTTAAGCTGGGTAGTTGTTCATCAAACCGCGCACAATTTTTTCTGCAGATCGGGAGGCATAGAGCTGAGGCTGCAAGTAGGATGGTTGCCAGGAGACACGTCGCCCAGGGAACCAATGCTGAATGGGTACGACGGTCGAAGGAGGAAAAGGCTGCTGTCAGGCTACAGGAGGTTGGAGATTCAGGTAAGGAGTAGAGATGAGGCCAAGCACGGGTACAATGAAACAATTGGTTTAAATAGTCTTGTTGGGGGTGAGAGTCACTGTTTGTTGCTTTCCTTGTGAGTGGCTTAATTGCTCATGTACCTAGGACGAGTCATCCTGTTTTTGCAATATGTACATAACAGCTGGTGATTTTTAACCAAGGATGAGTCATCATGTTTTGCAATATGTACAAAACCGTGGTGGTGATTAATCAAGGATTAGTCATGTTTTCTTCTGCTTGCTGTGATTGTTCAAAGATGAGTTATGTTTTCTTCCGCTTTGCTGCTGTGTACCTAGTGGTAAGTCATCATGCCATATGCTCATAGCACTTGGTGATTACTTAGAAAACAAAACAGTGTTCATTCACATAATTTAGTTCGACCAACTGTGATTTAACATCTCAAAGAAAGTGAACCTTAAATACATACACCCTAGTATAAAAGGGCACCATGGAGAAACACAGTGTCATGACTCCATAAGGGCCTGTGTACCATAATTTATGAACATTACAAGCACATCCCATTGTACTGCAGTATTGCGCATGCTGTAGTACGAGGGAGCACGGTCGCAATATGTATATCCAGTTAGCTGCATCTACTACGTTTTCAGTGTGTAATGGCTTTTAAATATGTAAAAGCATAGCCTTTCCTCTGAGTCAAGTAGCTTTTAAATCATTTGTAGTCTGCATGGAGACATGGAGTCATAGGAATTTGGCTCTGGATGGCATAGAACTAGATTTCCAAAACACCCAGACGCTAATTTTGATTGATTTTGTCGGGTCACGTGATGCAGGCCCATGCATTTTGTGAGCCATTACAGAAGCCCATTCATGGATATCCGCAACCCATGCTGGAGTATCCATGCCAAAATTTTAGAAAAGGGAAGTGGTAGATTTTGTTTTAAATGAGAGAATATAAAATGTCCTACCTGTTGTAATGGAACATTTCAGTTCTGTTAAGGACACGAAGGTGAGGCTTATGCTAACCATTCTCCACTTTATTGCATACAACAGCCTTAATAATCAACTACACTTCCAAGAAAACCTTAAGGGAAAGAAGAAAAAACATCCATATATCATAGTCCATTGTCACTGTTTATGGCTCCTCTTTCTTTGTGCGTTAAATGCCTTCCAACATAAGATTCCATCCATACTTGGCTCAGTCTTGTTTGGAGGTGTCATTCCCTGAATGTAGAAACAATTCTGTAACTCAATGATACTCAAAGTATGGGCCAGGGGCCGCATGCAGCCCTCCTGACCCTTACATGCGCCCCCTAGACAACAGCAGCATTGGCTTTGACTCAGCAGGAACATTAAAAAGATGTTAAATTGACAGACACGCATTTATGTAAGGGTTAGTTTAAGTTAAAGAAAGGAAGTAACTAGGAGATTCTGCACAGATTAAATTTATAAACACCTATATTTTTAAAGACATCTTGCAGCAAAAGAGCAAAAGTATGATAATGTCTGTAAGAGGCAAGTCAGTTGTTATATGCCCTATTGGGTAGCCTGGGTTTATATTATACATGAACAGCATTAAGGTTTATTAAATCAAACAATGGAGAAGGTTTTATATAGCACACATCATGAAGTCATGACTTTCAAGATCCTCAAATGTAATAACAAAAAATGAAGAAAAGTGAAATAAAACAATTGCCTAGGATCACACAATTTAGTTAAGTGGAGAAGCTGAGATTAATCTCAAGTTTCTGGTTTCACGTTGTGCAATTCAGACGCTAGATATACATGCTTCACTTCCCCTATACCTACCTTACTGCCAATCCCCCTAACCACTGGCCACCACAATGCTGGCATTAATGCTTCCCTCCGTCACATCACAGACCAAACTTAATGGCCCTTGGGAAAATGTTAGTACCCAAGCTGTAACTCATGTCCACAAAACTTGAACATATCATTTATTTTGAGACACAGGCAATAGTGCAAAGAAACATTACATGAAACACTGTCATTATCCACATAGTTCTCAATCCAAAATCAGAAAACATACTTATACCCAGCAAAATCTGGAACTTTACGTTGATGCAAAATGTACAGGGAGAGTACAATCAGTCTTGATACGGGTGAGAATAATTCTCACCTCTGTGTCCTTAATAGAATTGAAACTTTCCATTGCAACAGCTAAGAAATGATATATTTTTTGCCAGAACTGGAGGCTAGGATTATGTTCGTTCGAAGCTTTTTCTCCACCAGGGCAGCCATATTCACTACCAGTTTGAAATAGAACATCTTAAATGTAGAATCTCATGACCAGCCGGCCACCTTCAATATGTCCTCAAGTCGAGCTCCTAAAGAAAAAGCTTTAGATGCACTAGCACCTTTGGCCGAGTTTATGCCCAAAACAGACATGTCAATTCTTGCCTCCTTCATGACACTCCTCTTCCAACCTGCTATGGTGGATGAAGAAACTGCCTTAAGCGGTTTACCCAAGGAAATCAGAAGTATCCGTTCCCCAGCCGGGTAAACCTCTTCTGTTCATGCTTCATAGGCTTCAAGGCATTGGACTACTCACAATTTGGGGACATGCACAAATGCTGGATAAGAAACAGTCCTAAAATTACATTTTGTCCTTCTCAAAATATGATAGGGAAACCCCTCTGGAGTAAATACCCTACCTGTAATGTCCAGGGCTTATACATCTGAAATTTGTTTGCAAGAAACCAAACGCAACAACGTGGCCAACTTACCTGATAATTGCTTCCTAGAAAGGTGCCTATTATGTGGCCAAGAAAGGAAGAAGATAAGAACCTTATTACAATCCCAAAGGGTGGAATAGCTGGGCTTCGAGGCACCGACAACCTTACACCGTTCATCAGTTTCCTAACCAAGAGATGGTCACCCCTTGGAAACCCTATATGGGAAGGTGACCTGCTGAAATGGTTGAGTATAAAGTATTTACTGACCTGTAAGCAATACTGTCTTTCACCAATGAGGATAAAAATGTAAAAACACAAGCTACTCCTGATTCCAGGGTATCTGCATCCCTCTGCACATACCAACACAACCATCTGCCCCCAGCAGACATGTATCTATTAGATGTCCTGTCTGCCCAAGCCTTGAGCAAGAGACTTTGAGCTGTTTCCGAAAGTCCTCAGGCCTTCTACCTAATTCTGTAATCCTCCAGGCACGAGGGGTATCTTCCCTTCCAAGCTCAAGTGGTGAGGATTCCCTAAAGGATGCCACAGAAGATCCTGTCTCTGGGTAGATGGATTGGAAAATCGCAAGAAAGTTTCTTGATCACTGGAAACCATGCTTGCTATCTCCAAAACGGTGTGATCACCAACAGATTTGCCTTCTGTTGACAGATCTGCATTGCCACCCGCATCAGCATCGTAATCGGGGGAAAAGCGGACCCCAATTCCACATTCCAATCCTGCAGGAATGCATCATTCGCCTCCACTTGCAAGTCTGGCCTGCAGCTAAAGACATGGTTTAGTTGGCAGTCTAGGTGAGAGGTGAAGAGATCCACAGAGAAAGGTCCCCAGAGACTCTAAGCCATACAGAGTACCTCTGGATGCAATTGCCATGCACTGAGGACCTGAAAATGTCTGGAGTGCTAATCTGCCACCTCATTGGACTTCCCCAGAAGGTACTCCACTGTCACTGAGATGTTGTTATCTATGCAGTGTTGCCAGAATCCCCTCGCCAGTTCCGGTAGCATTTTGGATCATTGACCTCCTAGGCTGGTGATATATCTGACTGCCAATACGTTGTCCATTTTTAACAGCACCAAACAACTCACCTTGTCCTGCGTCCAGCAACAGACCGCGAAGGAGCTCTAGGCAATTTAAATGTATAGACTGCTCTTCTGAAGGCCACTTTCCTCCTGTGGATACACTGCCACGCCTGGCCCCCCAGACTGTTGTACTGGCATCAAACTTGATAATGACCTCTGAACTGGAACCGAAGATGGCCGTCCCATTCCAGGCCTCCATGTGAGTCAACCACCATTTCATTTCCTCCTTGGCCTCCTCCGACAGTGGTATCTTTGCTGAATAAGTCAAACCTTCTTGAAGATGGTATGCCTTCAACCACCGCAAAGCTTGGTAATGAAGAGGTCCTGGAAATGTGGCCTGAATGGAAGATGACAATAGGCCCACCAGCCGGGCCAATTGCCTTAGAGATGTTTGAGATCTGGTCATGGTCTTTGTAGTTTGTGACAAATATTCAACATCTTTTTGGTGGGCAGACTCAGGGAGGACTTGTTAGGGTTGATCACAAAACCCAAAAGGTTGTCTTGTGAGAAGGGGCCAGGAGGGAGTTCCGTTCGTTGATCACAAATCCCAGAAGTTTCAACAAATCCACCGTCATCTGGAGATGGCGTGACACTGTGCAAGGGCATGGGTCGATCAATAGAATGTTGCCTAGACAAATGATTAAATGTACACCCCTGCTAGGGAGGAACTGTACCACAGGCTTTAGAACTTTGCTGAAACACCCGGGGGAAGATGACAGTCTGAAGGGAAGCATTTGAACTCGAAGACACGAAGACCCCACTGAAACTACAGAAACCTGTGGTGAGGCTGACAAATAGAGACCATAAAGTAGGCATCCTTGAGGTCCAGCCATACGAAGTAGTCCCCTGGTCTGAGGAGATGGATACCTTTCATCTTGAAGTGGCGGTACACGAGTCACTTGTTAAATTCCCATAAATTGATCACAGATCACTGACCCCCATCTCTCTCCTCTACCAGTCAAATATTGCTCACAAACCTGCTTGGTGGAGGACTGAATGAGCAATTGCACCTTTTCTCAAAAGATCTGACACCTCCTGATCTATGAGGGAAGATTGAGCTTGAAAAAAACGCAGAGGCTGTGGCCTGGTGTGTTAGACTGGGACCCCTGCACTCTAAACAGAAACCCTGCACTGTCTGAAGGTCCCAGGCGTCAGAATTTACCTCCTGCCAATTCTTGTGTAACAGAGCCAGACGCCATCCCACCGTTAATTGGGGAAAAAGCAGAGTACTTATCATTGGTAGATCCCCATGGGAGCATTGGAAACAACAGGAAGAATAGAAGCAGCAGAATCTCACAGGGCCTTGCCATTGTCCTTGGCAGGAGCCTTAGCCTCTCTAAGAGGCATTGGTGATGATATGGCCAGATGAGCTACCCCTGGCCTGAAAAAAGCCTTGGTCAAGAAAATCTTCTTGACATAGGCTTGTGCCTTATCAAGTGAGCTTAAAGTGGCAACAAATATGCCTTTATAAAGGAGCACCAAACAAACCTCCTTGCACAGTGGAACTCACCTCCGAAACTGTTAAGTCTCCTAACTCTAGGTTCCCTTTAATGAGGAGGGAATGCCTCCTCTCAGCTAATTATGCGCAATTTGCATTTCCCTAAAAGAATTAGTGCTCTCTGGATCCACCTGGATATGATCTCAGGAGAGATGAAGGCCCTGGACTGCTTGGCCTCTTCCGCCATATTCAAAATCTGTGTAAGCGGCCCTGTAATAATCGTAATTTCTAAGAGTTTGTCCCGGCATGACCGCTAGGAGCGGGATCTCTAATGTACTAATGTACGTCACTAAAAATGTAGGCAGCGTTTATCGAGAAGGTCTTCTTGCCCTCTAGAGATGGAAGGGGGAACTCCGCCCATAGAAGGGCCTAGACCTCCTTCTCCACTGGCTTTCTGAGTCTCCCTGCCACATAGGTATTGAGCAAATAGTCTGGATCCAGCATGTCTGTTACCAAACTATCAGGCGGGGGCCCAGGAAGTGAGCAAGAGAGGGAAGCTTCATCTGAAGATGGGTGCCACAGTCTAGAGGGGCCCGGGTTGCCACCCAAATCCCCCTGGGAATTGTCATCCCCCATAGGGCTCGGAGAGGAAGAGGCCAATACCAAGGGGTCTGGATAAGGCAGCTTTGGCTGAGTCTGGAGGAAGACTCATCCTTATCAATGCCCTGGTCAGCGGGGCACTTGGGCGCTTGACGTGGAGCTACCAGGCACTCTGTCACTGTGTGTGGGGTTTGATGGGTAATCTGAGCCATTTTTTTAATATTCTCCTCCAGGACTGCATGTGCAAGAGACACCGCATGCTGGATTGAGGCGTCCACCACCGACAAAAATCATCATAAAGAGGAAGAAAGGAGGTTGATTCCTCCTCCATGCACAAAGCATCTTATTCCTGCATGCTAGGAATTACTGTGGCACTAGAAAACCTAGCACATGTAGTCATTTATAGACTCAGGGAATATGGACCCACACCCTGTGGAACCTAAAGGGTAAGCAGCCTTTGCCAGTCCGCGCGCTTCAGAAAAAAGGGGCTTTAATTAGTGATACAGTAGTAGGCTGCACCGGCCACTGACCCCAAGACTCCAGGAGCAGGTCAAAATAGGCCTATGGGCTTCTAGAGGAACACAATGCTTTTAGATATGGGGTCATAGACACCCAAGAGCTGAATAAGCCCACTTAGATTGCCTCCTGGCCTTTAATGATTAATCAGGCAGGACCTGCACAGTATATTCTGGCCGCTCAGGGTTAATTTTACATACTCAACCCTGCATGCATGGTGGTCATAGCACTGTGAATTATGAACCATAACTCCCATAATTACAGACCGCCCTTGAGAGCCTTGAGGGGTTCCAGACAGTAGGGGCACCTGTGCACAGGCCAAGACTGTGATGCAAGGCAGTGTCTCTGCAATTGCAGAAAAATGGACCGCAATGCTCACAGATCCGGAGGAGAGCGTCATGGCTGTACGAGAGCCCTCTAGCGACCGGCAGGAGATAACACATTCTTAAGGTCTCCTAAAGTAAAATTACATGCTGCCTGCAGTGGGTTGAAACGCACTCACCTGGCTAACTGAAATTGAAAAACTAGTGTTAGGCATGCTCAGCATTAACACAAACCTCAGTCCCACAAAAGTAATATAATTACCACAAATGAGGAGAGACTGAAAAACACTTAACTCATGGCTACTGAGCATTGAAGAAAGAGGGGGCATTAACAGTGACAATGGTTATGATGTTTTTCTCCTTTCCCTTAAGGATTTTGCGCGATCGGTAGTTTATTAAGGCAGCTGTATGCAATACAGTGAAATAAGATTAGCATAATCCTTGCCTCTGATCCTGACAGAATTTAATTTGCTTGATTGAATTCTGTTGAAGAAGAGGCTCTTTTAGGCAGGAAACAGCCAAGATAAAAGGTTGGGCCAGTTTCCTAACTTGGGATTAGCAGAGTCTAATCACTATTTATCCACTTTTTATCTTCCAAAGTGAAATATTACGGATCCACACGTATTCAGGTGAGCAAGTACTTGGGTTGCACAAGTGTATGTCAGCTCGTTTTGTCTCACAAACCATCACAAAGCTTTGTCTATATATTTTCTGTAGACATTGTTGGTAAGGTTATCACCAGTGAACCTAACCAATACGAAGGTTTGTCTCATTGTTGGTTTTTATGTGTCTATATCACCCACATAATTAATTGGACTATTGTCCCCTCTTTTTTAGACTTCTCTATGGCTCTCTGAGAAATAATTTATTTGAAGATCGTCTCTTGTTGATTCATTAGTATTCCCCTCAGACTGAAATATGTTTACATCATCTTGTAGGACAGTCACACTAGCCAAAGTCTTGAGGAGACCTCTAATTGTCAGAGGTTGAAACCCGTCGACAGCATCATGGTCAAGAAATTTGGGCTATAAATTCTTCGACAAACAATTTTTATGGAAGGGCAAGAGAGTTAAGCAGGTGGGCCCTACCACATATTATTGTCCATGCCTTGTCACATTGAACATTCATAGTGGGATTTTGAATGGTGTAGTGAATTTGCTCTACAACATGTACGAATTGAACAATTTGGACTGTTGTCCTAATTGATTGTTATCATTGTAATTTAGGTACTCATAATCGTCACAAGATTTTCGTCAATGATCTATGTTGGGGTGCACTTATAGCGACTCACTTTGGTGCAAGCATGTGATTTTGTGAATGATGAGGGGTATATGTTTGTAAGTAGTTATCAATGTTTCAAGCATAATATAATGATGTAAAACTATGCCCTGTTCTATGGTTTTAATAAGTGAACAACAAAAGGATAAGTACATTTTTTCATTGCATTTATTTGCGTAGACTGACTGAATTTCACAGTTTTTCATCTTTGAATAATTACTGAAGCAAATGCACAAGGCACTTTGGTGGCCAACCCTGTTTCCGCTCTGCATGAACCCAACCCCTTTTACTGATTAATTGGGGGGTGGCAGGGCTTCATGCCAGGACTGCCTGAGAGGCACTCCCTATGGTCCTCACCAGCCTCCTCCTTTCCCAAAAAACGAAGGTTTGCTGAGGCTGGCTCAGATGTACTGGGTGTGTTTTTATATACATTAATGGGCACTGGTTGCTCAGAGCCTTCAAAGAAAACCTGGACATCCACCTTCCAGCTCACTGCCACCAGGTGTTATTGTCACCTTACTGAGTGACTGTGTGAAGGGAGCAAATATATAATGACACACTGTGGCACTGTGTGAGATGGCAAGTCTGTGGTAAATTGGCATGCACAGATACAGCAACTGTGGTAAATTGTATTGGTGATCAAGAGGGGGGGTTGGCCCATGCAACAAGGGATCATTGGCCACAGTGGCTACAATAGAATCTCCCTCACTACATTACATGCAATATTTAAATCCTGAGATAGGCCTGATGGAAACTTTGATGATATCCAAGTGAACTACCAGATCATGATGCCACCTAGTGGTAATTTACTTTACTTGACTGCTCTCAAATATATTACAAAAGCGGGCTAATCCTGCTTAATATAAGATACAAATGTATTCAGTAGTGGATGCGCGGGCCCTCAAAAGAACGTGGACTCGGGCAAACAGCTCTGGCTGCTGACCCCTTTGTGACAACCTGAAGGGATTAGTGCTTCTTCCAGGGATTTCTTAATCACAGTCTGAATTCAGGGAGCAAAGACAGCAGCAAGTTTTTTAATCACCAGCTTGGTACCTGGTTGATAGGCTTTAATTGAAACACCAGTTTAAGGATTTGCTACTACAGAACTGAAACACCAACTTAAGGAATTGCTTGAAGGGAAATTTATTGTTCTTTAGATAGGGCAACGAAACGGCAGGGAGTAACCTACCCCCTGCAGGAACCAAAGCTGATGATTATACCTATTTTCAAGTGTCCACTAAATGAGAGAGATGCGTTTTTAAGCCAGTAGCCCAAGCATGGACTAGCTTTTCTTGTAATTTGGAAGATGAACTCACACTTTAATATACATGCAGAGGACACCGATAATGCATCAACAAATTGGTTGCTGGCAGATATGTTGGCATGTGATTTAACACAGTTAATTCATGAACCCACTCATAACAAAGGTCACACAATTGACCTCTGTATTTTAAAATGACCCAGGACTTAATTATGTGACATCTCTCCCTTTGGTATGGTCTGATCATTTCTTGATAGAAATAGAAATGACCATCCCTAAGCATAGTGTTACTAACCCTAGGGCTCCAATACGTAAAAGAAGGTGGCATAAATTAAAATCCTCCGATTTTATTAATTCTTTGCAAAATAATAGACCAGAAAATAATAATAATAATAATATAACAGATCTGACACATTCTTTTAATAAATGGATCAATGACAGCCTGGATGATCTTATACCCTTTTCAGACTCAAAGTACAGGTCGCACAGGAGGACCTCCCCATGGTTCACTTTGAGCCTACTAGAAAAAAAAAGAGAATGTAGAAGGCGAGAAAGGAAATGGAGGCATATGCAAGATGATTTATTGAAAGAGGAATACAGAAACTCGATTCATTCCTATCATGCCGAAATTAAAGACGCACCGGCTAAATACTATGCCTTAAGAATAGAAGCAGCAGCCAACTCTCCAAAAGAGATATTTAAGGCTCTTAAAGAACTCATTCACCCTCCTGATGATCCTGAACCTATGGATACTCCGCAGGTGCTTGTTGATAACCTGGCGACTTTCATCAAAAAATTCAGGACATCTATGTATCCTTTCCTAATATTCCTATTGATCCTATTGATATTAGGCAGGAGTTAAGGGAGGGGATAACACAGAAACAGTAATAAGATTGCTGGGATCTATTAAATCAGGCTCCCCCCTGGACCCAGCAACTCCTCAGATTCTTCTTATGGGAGCGCCAGTATTGGGTCCTGTAATTGCAAGCCTTGTTAATATCTCACTCTCCGCTGACACAGTGCCAGATTTATGGAAACAGGCTATTGTTAAGCCTCTTTAAAAAAAATCTAATTTAGACTCGAAAGTCATGAATAACTACCGTACGATCTCATTGCTACCTATAATGGCCAAAATAGCAGAAAAGCATGTACAGGCCCAGCTCTCTGTCCTTTTGGAAGAGAGAAAGATATTTCACCCCACTCAGATGGGCTTTAGACCACTACATGGAACAGAGACCGTGCTGATTGCTATCACGGAGGAAGCAAAAAAAAGGCTTGATAAAGGGATTGAAACAGCCATTATCCTCCTGAATCTCAGCGCGGCATTCGACACAGTAGATTTGAATATTCTAAAAAGGAGGATGCAAGAGATTGGCATCTCCGGAACTGCTCTAAAATGGATCTTCTCATTCATTCATGGAAGATCCTTTCAAGTATTAGACAAATCTTGCATATCCAAAAGCATTATGAGTAGCTGTGGAGTTCCACAGGGCTCTTCTCTAAGTCCACTATTGTTTAATATATTTAATATATACATGCTGCCACTGGCAGAGATCGTCCAGTCATTTGGTGTAAAACTGGTATCATATGCAGATGATACCCAACTTATTGTTTCCTTCTCCAACATGCAACCGGATCTTGGGACTGCACTGGGGCCTTGTCTACAAGCAGTTGCTGCTTGGATGTCGGAAAGCAAATTGAAGCTTAATGTCGGAAAAACAGAAGTGATGTTCTTTGGACATCCAAAAAATCCTGTGGTTAATCCAGCCGTAATAGAAGGAGTGGGCACACTCCCGCCCCCTAAAAACTTTATTAAAAGTTTGTGAGTATGGCTGGACCCCCAACTGTCAATGTCGCAACATGCTAATAGAGTAGCTGGCATTTCTTTTGCTCTTCTCAGGACTCTGAGGAAGGTCCTGGCGATTTTGCCTTTTTCTGCCAGAAGATTGACTATTCAGGCCTTGATAGGATCTCGCATTGACTATGGCAATGCTTTGTTCATAGGATCACGAGATATGTCATAGAAAGGCTACAGAGGGTGAAAAATGCAGCTGCACGATTGCTTTTGAAAGTTCCAAAGCGTCAATCTATCCGTGAAGGAATCTCCCAGTTGCCAAACGGATCCAATTTAAGGCATTATGCCACATACACAGAGCACTACACAATCAGGGCCCCGATATGCTGAGAATGCTAGCTTCTTTCTATGCACCTAGCAGGCTACTTAGATCCTCTTCAGCTATGGTAGTGAAAGTTCCTGAGGTGGAAAAAGCCAGATGGGGAGGAAGGTTGTTGACCTATCAAGGAGCTAAGCTTTGGAACAGTTTGCCACTTAATATCATATCAAGTTCTCAAGAAATCTCTTTTCGGAAAGCCTGAAAGACCTGGATATTCAGAGCTTGAATTCAGGATTGTTGTGTACTATTGCGATTCTGCGTTGCACTCCGAGTGCTACGAGGCCTTCGGGCAGTTTTAAGCGCTATATAAGCTATTATAACATAACTTATAACATAACTAAACTACTTTAGAGATTCTTGAAAATGTATCTCTTCTACTAATCCCAGTGGATATTTTTGAGCAATGACCAGTGCCTAGAAACCTGAAGGATATTGAGTGCTGTATACATTTAGAAGTACTACTAGTAATAACATAAGTTAACACTACTTGGTTAAAATTGCCTTTTCTTTAAATACCTTGATACTGGTGAAAGGTGACCAGTTAACATTTGAAAAGTGTAGGTTGCTCCCTTGCACCCTATGTGCAGAAGTGTTAATGAACTTTGATCCATTTGAGTTTGAAATTCTTTCCTGTCTTTTTTCTTAAAACATGCATATCATACAGCAAATAGTGGACTATGCGGCGAATGCATGAATTAAAAATCATGAGTGGTGTTTGGACAATATATTGAGTCGAGTCCCAAATATCGTGTGGGCAAAATATTGTGTCAAGAAGAACGAGGACAAGCATATCATAAAGGTGCGTTCCTATGGGTATGAAAAGTTTTACTATACTTATCTCCACACATTTGTACCTTGACATTGATGTGGAGTCAAGAATAGTAAATCTACACTTATCTATTTGCACTTAACTTCTTGATATTTTGATCCTCAGTAAATGTGAGACAATATTCAGTCCACACAATGTTTTTTTCCTTGATATTCTGTCAATTATTTATTGTGAGTTAAATTCTGCCGCCATTTTATCACACAACTCCTGCCAACATTATATGGCTGGTGTTCACAACAGAAAGGATAATGTTAGGCTCTACTTCCTTCATAATATTAAGAGGAACTTGTCACCCTTACCTAGATTAAACTTGCATTTTGTGGAAAGAGTTGGAGGCTATCCTTATACAACTATAAATGTAAAGTTGTTTGACCAGTTCACACATTTCAAGATGTTTTGTATACCAAGCATAACCTAGTAAGTCTAGGCTGCTACGGCTTTGTTGTCTGGAAACAGGGCAGTCATATAAAGTCAAGAGCTCACCGCTCTGAATGATCTGTTCTGAAGCCATACAATACTGTGGATATTGCCCCAATCAATGCTTTCCATTGTCAGTTCATACTGAGTCAAATATTGACATAGAGGCAGTGTTTGGTCTATCGAGGTAGGGAATAGCGCAACATTTGAAACTCCCCAGCTATGAGACCAAAGGGTGGAATATTATTGACTCAAAGGGCAGAATTCTAACTTTAATGTCTTATTTTCAGGCCATGAGGCCAAAAATATAAGGGTTCTTATAAGACCTGAGTGAGAAAAGTGTCTACCTGAAAGTTATCTGTTCAGACATGTGCCCAGCAACACTCTACAAGTGAAAGTATTGCAGGCCACTGCAACACAGTCACTGAGTTTCTAATCTGTTGATGATGTTGATATATGCCTTTTACCTGTAGCATCTGCCCTTCAGGAATAGCAATGTTAAACATTTACTTCCTCCTCCACATGCAATAAAACAACATCCAGATACCACTTCATACATACGTGAGAATGTACAGTTCAAGCTGGGTTTTGCTCCATTTTAGTTTGTGGGGTTCTGGAGAACCTACGAATGTGCGTAGGCTCACCCGAAACCCCTGGCGCTGACCAGTATTGTATGAAACCATCCATTAAGCAAGATCCCTAGAAACGCTGCAATACTAAGCTCTTGCTTTCCTTTTGGGGATTCGAAAACAGACCTCAGACCTGGATGCAGAGCTGTATGTCGACAAGCTGATATCTTTGTAAAGAGCTACCAAACTGGTGTGAGTGAGACTGTAGTGCTGCTGGGTGTGGAGTTGGCTACACCTGACGTTCACTCCCTATCCTGCAGCATGAAATGCAAGATGGGGCTGGTGGCCTACAACACTCAGTGAGAAGGCCTACCTTCAAGACAGACATGCTGCTGATCCAGTGTAGACTGTGGAGAACTTGACCAGTAAAAACACAGGCACTGTCTTAAATGGAGCTAGTGTGGATTCCAGAAACCAAAGAGAGTCTGTGATGTTGGGGTGAGGAATCACTAGGAGGTTTCCCATGAGAGGAGCAACACATGTTTGACTCAAACTGAGCCCCGTTGCACCTTGTTCATTACTGACGCTGCCCCAAACTGGTTCCTCATGTCACATAAAATGGTTCTGTCGGATTCACTTAATATGTATCAAAAAGAAAATAATGCACAAGCAGATTGCAAAAATATACTCATGAGTTAAAAAACATAGGGCCTCATTACGACCCTGGCGATCATAGACCGCCAGGGTGGCGCGGTCGCCCAGCCGGGTCCGGCGGTTTCCCGCATGCAGCGCCGCCATGGGGATTCCGACCCCCTTCCCGCCAGCCTGTTCCTGGCGGGTTACACCGCCAGGAAGAGGCTGGCGGGAACGGGTGTCGTGGGGCCCCTGGGGGCCCCTGCACTGCCCATGGCACTGGCATGGGCAGTGCAGGGGCCCCCTAACAGGGCCCCATTAAGATTTTCAGTGTCTGCTTGACAGACAATGAAAATCGCGACGGGTGCAACTGCACCCGTCGCACCCCAGCAAATCCGCCGGCTCCATTCGGAGCCGGCTTCATCTTTGCTGGGGCTTTCCCGCTGGACCGGCGGGCGATCTTTTGAAGATCGCCCGCCGGCCCAGTGGGAAAGTTAGAATGCTCCCCGCGGTCATTTGACCGCTGGGTGGTATTTGGGCGGTTTCCGCCCGGCGTGCGGTGCCCGCCGCCCGCCGGGGTCGGAATGACCCCCATAGACATAAATTTATGAAAGCTTTGCTCCAATCAAGTATTCACTGGCTTCTGCTGAGGTGCTCCATGATAAGCGCAAGAGAGTTCATGCAATGCATAGATTGGTGTATAAAATATAACCAAGAAAACGTAAAGCAACATTCACATTCATTCTGTGTGAAAGCCTGGCCCAAACACATAATACATAAAGTCTCTCATTATGACATTGGTGGTAAATCTCACTTACTGCCACGTTGACTGCCGCCAACATACCCCCACCGCGGCAGATATCTGTTCACCATATTGTGACACACACACACACCAATCCATCACTATTCAGCCACAGACACAAGTCCGCCACACCAAAGGTCAGTGATAAACTGGCAGTATCAAATCCCACACCGTTACGCCAACTGAACAACACCCATCACATTATGACCCACGAATCACCACGGCGGACATTCAATGGCGGTAAACCATTGGCAGGACATACTGGCGCACTCAAAATACACACACACATACAAAACAACACCACATTGGACAATTTAAATAACACACACCTGACACCCATACACACACCACACCACTATAAAACACACATCCTCATTACCCACAACCGTTTACGACTACAAACCATTGGCACGAGACAGACACCACGACCACAGACAAGACCAGAGCCACACACCACCATCATCTATACACCACCCACACACCCCACATCACACACCCCAACACATTACCCAACACACCCTCACCTACACATCTCACACAACACCCATGGCACCACAAAGACACCCCAGATTCTCAGAGGAGGTGCTAAGGGTCATGGTGGAGGAAATTATCAGGGTAGAGCCACAGCTATTTGGAGCACAGGTGCAGCAGATATCCATTGCTAGGAAGATGGAGCTATAGCGGAGGATCGTGGACAGGGTCAACGCCGTGGGACAGTACCCCAGTACAAGGGACAGCATCAGGAAGAGGTGGAAAGACCTAACTTCCATAGCAGCAAGGCACCAGCTCGCTATCCAGGGGATTGGCAGTAGGCCCCCACCTCTTCCCCCACAACTAATAACATGGGAGGCGCAAGTCTTTGCAATCATGCATCCTGAAGGCCTGGCCGTAGTAGGAGGAAGGGACTCTGGTAAGTCAACTCTACAGGGAGTGCAGAATTATTAGGCAAATGAGTATTTTGACCACATCATCCTCTTTATGCATGTTGTCTTACTCCAAGCTGTATAGGCTCGAAAGCCTACTACCAATTAAGCATATTAGGTGATGTGCATCTCTGTAATGAGAAGGGGTGTGGTCTAATGACATCAACACCCTATATCAGGTGTGCATAATTATTAGGCAACTTCCTTTCCATTAGCAAAATGGGTCAAAAGAAGGACTTGACAGACTCAGAAAAGTCAAAAATAGTGAGATATCTTGCAGAGGGATGCAGCACTCTTAAAATTGCAAAGCTTCTGAAGCGTGATCATCGAACAATCAAGCGTTTCATTCAAAATAGTCAACAGGGTCGCAAGAAGCGTGTGGAAAAACCAAGGCGCAAAATAACTGCCCATGAACTGAGAAAAGTCAAGCGTGCAGCTGCCACGATGCCACTTGCCACCAGTTTGGCCATATTTCAGAGCTGCAACATCATTGGAGTGCCCAAAAGCACAAGGTGTGCAATACTCAGAGACATGGCCAAGGTAAGAAAGGCTGAAAGACGACCACCACTGAACAAGACACACAAGCTGAAACGTCAAGACTGGGCCAAGAAATATCTCAAGACTGATTTTTCTAAGGTTTTATGGACTGATGAAATGAGAGTGAGACTTGATGGGCCAGATGGATGGGCCCGTGGCTGGATTGGTAAAGGGCAGAGAGCTCCAGTCCGACTCAGACGCCAGCAAGGTGGAGGTGGAGTACTGGTTTGGGCTGGTATCATCAAAGATGAGCTTGTGGGGCCTTTTCGGGTTGAGGATGGAGTCAAGCTAAACTCCCAGTCCTACTGCCAGTTCCTGGAAGACACCTTCTTCAAGCAGTGGTACAGGAAGAAGTCTGCATCCTTCAAGAAAAACATGATTTTCATGCAGGACAATGCTCCATCACACGCGTCCAAGTACTCCACAGCGTGGCTGGCAAGAAAGGGTATAAAAGAAGGAAATCTAATGACATGGCCTCCTTGTTCACCTGATCTGAACCCCATTGAGAACCTGTGGTCCATCATCAAATGTGAGATTTACAAGGAGGGAAAACAGTACACCTCTTTGAACAGTGTCTGGGAGGCTGTGGTTGCTGCTGCACGCAATGTTGATGGTGAACAGATCAAAACACTGACTGAATCCATGGATGGCAGGCTTTTGAGTGTCCTTGCAAAAAAAGGTGGCTATATTGGTCACTGATTTGTTTTTGTTTTGTTTTTGAATGTCAGAAATGTATATTTGTGAATGTTGAGATGTTATATTGGTTTCACTGGTAATAATAAATAATTGAAATGGGTATATATTTGTTTTTTGTTAAGTTGCCTAATAATTATGCACAGTAATAGTCACCTGCACACACAGATATCCCCCTAACATAGCTAAAACTAAAAACAAACTAAAAACTACTTCCAAAAATATTCAGCTTTGATATTAATGAGTTTTTTGGGTTCATTGAGAACATGGTTGTTGTTCAATAATAAAATTAATCCTCAAAAATACAACTTGCCTAATAATTCTGCACTCCCTGTATACTACTATCCCCCCATACCTGCATGCCATCACATACCCTCACCCTCACTCTAATCACACTACCACTTCCCACACATCCCACCATCAAATCTCACTAATCCCAATGCCAAGCCCTGCATGCTCCACCAATGCATGGACACAACTCACAGACCTGCATGGACACCTATCACTGAATCATGCACACTAGAGAGAATCCGCTAGCCCACCACATACCAACTTACACAAGTGAAAGCAGCCAGGGCACATACAACCAAAGAGGGCAACCTACTGATGTACAATATGTCAGACACAGAAACTATAACACAGCATTTACTTCCCCACAGGTATCCCAGCCAATGTCAGCGGAGAGGAGGTGTCATAGAAGAGGCCCACAGTGATGACAGCAACTCTGGGTGCCTGGATCTGGATGACCAACCTGGCCCATTAGGGACCTCTGGACAGACGGTTACCCAGCCACAGTCACACACCACCACAGAGCCTCCCCAATCAGGAAACACCACCACTGCACCCACCCAGCGTACCCATACCTCTGTCCCCTGGACACGTCAATCAGCAGTGTGTCCACCTCTACAGGGACCCCAGGGCAACCTCATACCCATGACAATGAGGGACCTGGGGTCAGTGGCAGTGGGCACACAGTTCAGGGGACAGAGGCACAGGACAACAGGGAAACTGGGAGAAGTGCTGTGCGCCAGTGGGAGGACAGGCCCAGGGAACCGACTCTCCAGGAGGCACTAGCAGAGATCCTGGGAGCATACCAACATTCCTAGGATATGCTGGGCCAGATCCTGGCCAATGTGCAGAAGAACAGGCGGCCTCAGGAGGGACAGTACCAGGGGATCAGGGAGGACTTGCAGGCCATCAACACCACCCTGGTCTCCATAGCAGGGGTGCTGGCAGGCATGGCCAACATCATGAGGGAGGCAGCCTCACAACAGCGGGACCCTGCCACTAGCCAGACATCTGGACTGCCTTCCACCTCCGCTGCTGCTAGTGGACAGGAGGCCCCGCCACAGGACCAACAGGCCACCAGCACCCCTCCCCCTTCAGAAAGAGAACCACCCCACAAACGTTCCCTGCGATCCAGGCACAAGCCAGAGACTATTGCCAAGACCCCCGCCAGGAAATGAGACTCTCCTGAATGCCACCCTTGTGTCCCACACAGTCACTCTTTCCACCTTGAACTGCCATTGCTCCCCTTCCTATGTCCTCATGGACAATGCACCTGTGCTACAAATAGACTGGAACAATACCCTGGACTTTCCTCCATCATCACCCCATCCCAATGCACTTGTCCCTCTACTTCTTAGCACTTACATAAACACATAACACCCTTTGACAAAATACAAGTATGGAGTATGTCAAACTTATTTAAGTATGTGTTCGTATAACCATGTTCAAACATTGCAATTCAAATGCACAGTAATGTTCAAATCAAAAAGACCTGTAGATTGCTGCAGTGATCACACCAGGAGCGATAGTGGGGCACCAACATCTGCAAAATGAGTTGCCAAAGGGTACAGTAAGTGGGCATAGAAGTGGGAAATACCAGTATGCCAGTGATATACAAATAATTGTCAATAAAATGTGAAGTAACACTGTCTTACCTTTGTGTCATTGGAAGTATTGTTGAATCGCTGCAGTGCTGTTGTCCTCATCCTCTCCTCTGCCTCCTCATCCTCACTGTCCACAGTGTCCACTGCTGCCACACGGCCATCTCCAGCCTCCTCCTGCAGAAAAGGCATATGGAATCTCAGGGCTAGGTTGTGCAACATGCAGCATGCCACGATTATCTGGCAGACCTTCTTGGGTGAGTAGCACAGGAATCCACCTGTTAGATGGAGGCACAGAAACCTGGCCTTCAGGCGGCCAAAGGTACGTTCGATAATCCTTCTTGTTCTCCCATGTGCCTCATTGTAACGTTCTTCTGCCCTTGTCCTGGGATTCCTCACAGAGGTCAGTAGCCATGATAGGTTTGGGTAACCAGAGTCACCTGCAAATATCGAGGGACCACATTTAGCCACACACTATCCCATATGGCCCCCACCATACACCAACATTTTTAATATATAAGTGGCATTTGTCCTGTATGGCCAATTGTAAACTGTGACACAGTTTTTATCCAGGGACTGCTCCCCCTCCGAAATGGCATCCGCCCGTCCGGTGTGGAGGGACAGGTGGAAGTAAGGTAATTCCGCTGATGTAACCGCCATTTTCTATCTGATTACTCACTTGCTACCTGACCTTCAACAGGAGCGGACCTACACTGCATGTGCTGCTGTGACCTGTGTCTGGAACCTACCCTGTGTGACTGGGGAAGGGGCCCCTGCCTTCACCTCTGCAGAGTTGGAGCGACTGGTGGATGGGGTCCTACCCCAGTATGGACTGCTGTATGGGCCTCCAGACCAACAGGTGAGTACACTGTGATCACGATGCATGGGGCATGAATGCATGGAGTAGTGTGTGTGAAGGCCTCGTGTAGGGGGGTGGGTATATGTCCCCTGCGTGGCGTGCAGGTTGTGTGCAGGGCCCTGTGTGTGCAAATGGCGATGTGAAGGGGTATGGTGGGCCATAAGTGTAACTGGCAGGACGGTCTGACTGATATTTTTTCCTGTGTGTATTTCTCTGCAGGTCAGCACTCATCAAAAGAAGGGTATATGGCGTGCCATCACCAAGGACGTGAGGACCATGGGGGTCTACGGCAAGCCAAGCACCCACTGTCCGAAATGGTGGGAGGACCTGAGACGACTGGGCATGAAAGATGGGGGAGGGCCCAGCTGGGGATGGCATCCCAACGTGGAAGGGGTGCCGTCGAACCCTGACCCCCGATGGCCCGCATACTGGCGGTGGCCTATCCGGAGGTGGATGGGCGCTTGAGAGCATCACAGCAGCCACAACTACAGTTCCCATCATTACAACGAACGCATGGTAGGGGGGTACATGGGTGGGGGATGTCTGTCAGTGGGTGCCCCTAGGCCAGGCCTGACATTGCAGAGTAGGTCCCATGTTGGGCAGGGTTCTGAAGTGATACTCCTGCTACTTAGCTTGTAGGCATCCACTACTAGTCAGGGCTGTGTGGGTCTAAGGTGTGCTGCAGTTGGTGGTATGTGCCCCTCCCAATGCCCTGGTGGCTAGCATTATTACTGGTGGTGCATTGCATAGTGCAAAGGGCTGTTTCCTGTCTGTGACAGTGGTGTGTATGCCAACGGTGGTGTTGGTGCAGCCATTGACCCACTGTGTCCTTGGTTTCTTCCCCCCTTTTTGTTTTGTCATCCTGTCCTTATGTGCATTAGCATCATCTGGCGGAGGAGCAGATGCACCAGCGACAGAGGGAGCTGCATCCCACAGGACCCTGGAGGCAGAGTCTACCGATGGTGAGTGCACCAGTAGGATGGAGGGCGGGGGAGCATCACAGTGGAGACTGGATGGGACAGTTCGGATACAGATACCTCCTCTGATGGGAGCTCCCTGGTGGTGGTGGACACTTCTATGACCACCCCAGCTATAGCCGCTAACCCCATACCAGCACCGCCCTCCCAGATGCCCCTCAGCGAGTTGCCCGTGCCCACTCACCCAGGAGGGTGGGGATCTCCTTCGACCCAGGCACCTCAGGCGCTGCCCGAGTTAGCCCTGCTGCCCTGAGTGAGGAGGCTTTTGACCTCCTGCGATCCATCTTGTTTGGTCAGTCAACCATTGTGAATGCCATCCAGGGGCTGGCAGCCCAAATGCAACAGACAAATGCATTTCTGGAGGGCATGCAAACTGGCTTGGCGGCCTAACATTGATCAATCCAGGCTCTGGCCTCCTCTCTGATGGCAGCCATTGTCCCTGTTTACACCCTCCCCCCTCCAACTTCCTCTTCACAATCCCATTCCCCTCAACCCCAACATATCCCAAGCACACAGGCAGATGAGTATGCACACAGGACAACACACAAGAGTTGCACATGCAAACACAAGCACCACACATTATCCCACAGGCACTCACACAAACACCATCCAGATACAGACATACCAACATTCACAAATGCCACTGTCTCCCCCTCCACCTCCGTCCCAGTTCCATCTACACTCACACCTGCATGCACTACATCCTCATCCACTACCAGCTTCACCACCACACCTAGCCGAACACACACCTCACTGGCAGCCACCTCCACAACAGCCATGCACACGTCCCCTGTGTCCTCTCCCACTGTGTCTGTCTCCTCCCTCCTAAGGTACACAAGCGCAAGCACTCAGACACCCAACAGCCATCCACCTCACAACAGAATCCAACCCATGCACCTGCACCCAAACACAGCAGACCGCAACAACAACCATGGTTGTGCAACCATCCGAGGCGGCAGGGGATGGGCAGGAGCTTCCCCCCACCACTACCAGCAGCAGCAGCACCACAACCACTAGCAGTGGGCAGGTGTCCAAGGCTGCAGGGGATGGGCTGGAGCTTCCCCCACCAGCAGCAGCACCACCAGCAGTGGACAGCTGTCCGAGGCTGCTGGGGATGGGCTAGAGCCTCCCCCCACCAGCAGCACCACCACCAGCAGTGGGCAGCCGCCCAATGCTGCAGTGGATGGGCTGAAGCCTCCCCCCACCACCACCAGCAGGAGCACCACCACCACCAGCAGTGGGCAGCCGTCTCAGGCTGCAGGGGATGGGTTGGAGCTTCCCCCCACAACCACCAGCAGCAGCACCATCAGTGGGCAGCCGTCCAAGGCTGCAGGGCATGGGCTGGAGCTTACCCCACAACCACAACCACCAGCAGCATCAGCACCACCACCACCATCACTGAGCAGCCGTCACCGCCGGCGGATGGTGTGTAGTCCTGCTTCCATGGGCTACTGTGCGGCCTGCCCCCTGCAAATCCTGTGGGAAGGACACCCCCTAAGAGACTGTGGCCTTGCACTCCCCAGGATCAAGAGCACAGGGCACCATGCCCCCTCCAGAACCATTGGGTATGACACCCCCTCACCCCATCCTCCCCAGGATCAAGAGCACAGGGCACGATGCCACCTCCAGAACCAGTGGGCAAGACACCCACTTGAGAGACTGTGGTCTTGCACTCCCCAGGACCAAGCACCAGGCATGTTGCCCCCTCCAAAGCATATGGGCAAGTCACCCACTTGAGCGACTGTGCCCTTGCACTCCCCAGGATCAAGAGCACAGGGCATTTTGCCCCCTCCAGAGCCAGTGGGCAAGTCACCCACTTGAGAGACTGTGGCCTTGCACTCCCCAGGACCAAGCACAGGGCATGTTGCCCCCTCCAGGACCAATGGTGTTGTTCCATCTACCGGCTGAGGTGCCCTCCCGTTCCCCGTCCCCCTGAGGTGCCTGCCTATTTTCCAGCTGATGCCCCTGTAGTGTTCTATCCGTGTTGCTGCAGGTGACAAGTGGGGCCTTGGACTTTGGCCTGTGGCCCACGTACATTTAGGACTGGGCAGTGTCCCTTGAACTGTACATATGTATATACCATTAGATTGAATTTTTGTTTTCTACTGCATTTATATTATTACACTCACTTTCATCAATTCCTCATGTCCTTGCATTATTTCTGAGGGGTACGGGTAAAAATGTTTTATCAGTGCATCTGATTGTGTGTATGGTGTTGGGAGGTGTGTGTTGTGCGTGCGTGTGTGTGTCACTGTCGTTTTCTCCCCCCCCTCGTGTGCTAGGTGGCTGTACTCACCGTGGTTGTCTTCGCCGTCATTGGTGTTCGTGGTGGAGCAGGACGTAGAAGATCATTGGAAAGATCTGCAGCTCGGGCTTCATGGCGGGGTGGTTGTTCCCTGTGCTCCAATGGTGAATCCTTTCCCTTCTGTGTTGTTTCTGCCAGGCTTTTGATGTCGTTGGTACCGCCCCGGAAAAGGTAGTGGATGGGCATGTCATCATATGGTGGGCAGAACATTGTCTTCCGCCTGGCTGTCGGCGGCTACCGCCGTGGTGGCTGTTGTTTCCGCCCTGGAGGTCAGTATGGTAAAGTGGCTGTCTAACTGAGTTCACACCGCCATGGTCATAATTTGGCACTAGTTACTGCCATCCTGTTGGCGGAATTACCGCCACTTTATCACCAACTGCCAGGGTTGTAATGAGGGGCAATGTCTCTACAGTTGATACATTCCCACTGAATTTCCAAGGACTGTATTGGCTCAACTTGAGTCCTTTACATACAAGGAGAAAATATGTACTCATCTACATGCCTTATAGACCAGGCTATCAGCAGAATCCACTGATTGTGCATAGTGATTTTCCTCAGTTTCCCCAGAGACCAATACCCAGCGGCAGTGCCTGATGGGGAGGAGGTTTGCTTACTTGCAGCTGTCCTTGAGCTAGACTGAAGTGACCTTTCTGTAGATCATGAAGTGAATGGTCACTTGCGACTTCTTTGATAGACACAGGAGACACTCTCTCTACAGTACATTCTATGGAGATTCAAAACCTACCCCTCTTGGGAAGAGAAGTCCAAATTTTAGGTATTAGCAATAAACTTGTGTAGGAAAGTACCATCTTGCCTGGCATGTTACCCCCATTTTTACTGTATGTATGTTTGTTTTTACCTATGTGTCACTGGGATCCTGCTAGTCAGGACCCCAGTGCTCATAATGTATGCCCTGTATGTGTTCCCTGTGTGGTGCCTAACTGTATCATTGAGGCTCTGCTATCCAGAACCTCAGTGTTTATGTTCTCTCTGCTTTTAAAATTGTCACTGCAGGCTAGTGACTCATTTGACCAATTCTCATTGGCACACTGGAACACCCTTATAAGTCCCTTGTATATGGTACCTAGGTACCCAGGGTATTGGGGTTCCAGGAGATCCCCATGGGCTGCAGCATTTCTTTTGCCACCCATAGGGAGCTCAGACAGTTCTTACACAGGACTGCCACAGCAGCCTGAGTGAAATAACGTCCACGTTATTATTTCACAGCCATTTTTCACTGCACATAAGTAACTTATAAGTCACCTATATGTCTAACCCTCACTTGGTGAAGGTTAGGTGCCAAGTTACTTAGTGTGTGGGCACCCTGGCACTAGCCAAGTTGCCCCCACATTGTTCAGGGCAAATTCCCCGGACTTTGTGAGTGCGGGGACACCATTACACACGTGCACTACATATAGGTCAATACCTATATGTAGCGTCACCAAGGTAACTCCGAACATGGCCATGTAACATGTCTAGGATCATGGAATTGTCACCCCAATACCATTCTGGTGTTGGGTGGACAATTCCATGCATCCCAGGGTCTCTAGCACAGAACGCGGGTACTGCCAAACTTGCTTTCCGGGGTCTCCACTGCAGCTACCGCTGCTGCCAACCCCTCAGACAGGTTTCTGCCCCTCTGGGGCCTGGACAGCCTGGTCCCTGGAAGGCAGAACAAAGGATTTCCTCTGAGAGAGGGTGTTACACCCTCTCCCTTTGGAAATAGGTGTGAAGGGCTGGGGAGGAGTAGCCTCCCCCAGCCTCTGGAAATGCTTTGATGGGCACAGATGGTGCCCCGTCTGCATAAGCCAGTCTACACCGGTTCCGGGATCCCCCAGCCCTGCTCAGGTGCGAACTGGAGAAAGGAAAGAGGAGTGACAACTCCCCTGAGCAGCACCTCCCAGGGGAGGTGCCCAGAGCTCCTCTGCTGTGTCCCAGGCCTCTGCCATCTTGGATGCAGAGGTGTTGGGGCACAATGGACAGCTCTGAATGTCCAGTGCCAGCAGGTTACGTCAGAGACCCCTCCTGATAGGTGCTTACCTTTCTCAGTAGCCAATCCTCCTCTGTGGGCTATTTAAGTTTTCTCCTCTGGGCTATTCCTCAGATAACGAATGCAAGAGCTCACCAGAGTTCCTCTGCACTTCCCTCTTTGATTTCTGCCAAGGATCGACCACTGACTGCTCCAGGACGCCTGCATAACTGCAACAAAGTAGCAAGAAGACTACCAGCAACATTGTAGCGCCTCATCCTGCCGGCTTTCTCAACTGTTTCCTGGTGGTGCATGCTCTGAAGGCTGCCTGCCTTCACCCTGCACTGGAAGCCAAGAAGAAATCTCCAGTGGGTCGACGGAATCTTCCCCCTGCTAACGTAGGCACCAAACTTCTGCATCACTGGTCCTCTGGGTCCCCTCTCATCCTGATGAGCGTGGTCCCTGGAACACAGGAGCTGGGTCCAAGTGTCTCCCACAGTCCAGAGGCCCTTCTGTCCAAATTTGGTGGAGGTAAGTCCTTGCCTCCCCACGCCAGACAGTAATCCTGTGTACTGTGTGATCTGCAGCTGCTCGGGCTTATGTGCACTTTTTCAAGACTTCCTTTGTGCACAGCCTAGCCCAGGTCCCCAGCACTCGGTCCTGTATTGCCCAACTTGCAGAGTTGGACTCCGACGTCGTGGGACCCTCCTTTGTGACTCTGAGTTGACTGCTGTCCTCAGATCTTCTAAGTGCCTGTTCTGGTACTTCTGTGGGTGCTGCCTGCTCCTGTGGGGGCTCTCTGAGTTGCTGAGCACCCCCTCTGTCTCCTCGTCCAAGGGACGACCTCCTGGTCCTTCCTGGGCCTCAGCAGCACCCAAAATCTTTAACCACAACTCTTGCAGATAGCAAGGCTTGTTTGCGGTCTTTCTGTGTGGAACCAACTCTGCATCCTCCAGCATGCCGTGGGACATCTTCTGACTAGAGGAGAAGTTCCTGGCACCTTCCGTTGTTGCAGAATCTTTGGCTACTTCAACCCAGAGGCAGCCCTTTTGCACCTTCATCCGGGGTTTAGTGGGCTCCTGCCCCCCCGGACACCTGCGTGACTCTTGGACTTGGTCCCCTTCCTTTACAGGCCCTCATTCCAGGAATCCGTCTTCAGTGTTTTGCTGGCAGTTGTTGTCCTTGCAGAATCCCGTATTGTTGAAGTAAGCCTCAGCAAGGCCTACTAGTGCAAGGGGTTCACCTTTCTCTGCACAAAGTCCTCAGACCATGTAGGAAGAAGTTGGCACAGAAACTGGAATAAAAGACAAAAGTTTATTAACCTCATGAGGTGGTACTACAGTTCAGACAGCACCCTTGGGTAATGTCTGAAGTAGCACACTGAACTGAGAGAGCATGGTCCTTTTATACCCACACAGGGGCTAAAAGGAGATGGTACAATTATAGAAACAAGACTTGTATACATGTAAGGTCATGTGGAAAATGCACAGTCAACAGGTAGGAGGAGCTAACAGTTTCCAAGGACTAACAGCTGCAGACCTTACTGAGCATGTGCGAAAGTAAGAGATGCTAAATATAACTTGTCACTAGGCAGATTTCAAGAGCAGTTAACAGAAAGGTAGGACAGAGCACATGGTGAGCACATGGCAGCATGTAGCAGAGAAAATGGCTGCCATGAATACAAAATGGATTCCGCAAAATGTTCACAATAGTTACTAAATACAAGATGTCTTCTGCTAATGCTTAATCTAATCACTGCTAAATTACAACAGACAACCCTTTCAGCATTAGCTGAAGACATTCGTCTTTCTGGGATAATCTAAATATTCATCCTGTATATTTATGCTCATCATTTCAGCTATTTCCTTATCTAACATATGTTGTGCCTTCATTTCTGTAATATTTCTTTTGGTAGGCATACAAGCAGTAATACACATGGAGCAGAACATTGGACCACACTGAATACAGATACAGCATGTAAAAAATATTGCAATTATTACACACAGGACCTTCCAACAGGTAGTTGGTAATATCCATAGTTACCACAAACAAAATATGTATTATGTGAAGCTGTAAAACTACTATTATTTACACCTTCAATAGTTAAAATCAAGGTACAATCGCTTATCCCTACTGGAATTCGTCTAATGCTTCGTATACATAAATCTGCTTTAGTTTTTGTAATAGAAATCACAAATTGTTCTTTCTTGTCAGAGTCTTGTATATTTGTGAAGACATATGGTATTGAAACATTGTCCGGTTGATACTCTTCCGATTCCCATTTAGTTCCTTTAGCTTGGGGATACCCATCTTTGTTTTGGTAGCATACTTTATTAAGGCGAAAAAGAAGTCCGCCCTCCGTACGTTTTCCAGATGCAAACAAAAGCATGTACCAAGCTTAACAAGAACCATTGTGTTAAAAAGGAAGAGGAATGAAAGGTGTTCCTCCTTTCTTTTGATGCGCAGGTATCATTCCGCATACCCAACAGTTAGTAGTATTTGTAGCATTATGAGTATGATGCAACATCTGAATGAAAGTATTATTGAAGTACGATTGACGGTGCTTCTGCTCCTGATAGGGAAGCGTAAAGTAATAGTAATCCTCTGGTACTGGAGTAGTGGCAACAAAAAACTCACGAGCAGGAGACTTCTTTTCAATAAACCAGGTGATTGTTGCTGTAACCACCAAAACAACAACAAACCCCATAATACTAATGATCAATTTGTTATTCATTTTAGCAACAGTGATAATCGACCCTTTCAGAAATGAATTAAAAAACAATCGTTGGCGCTCTTATCCCTGGGCAGCCGCTGATTTCTTCACCACGGGCCAAGACGGGTGTCACTACTCTAATGCACGGCTGATCCACCCCCCTTGCCACATTGGCTCTCCGTTTCACTAACCCAGGGTGGTAGCTCAACCAGTCTTTTCAAAACAATTTTCAGATTCTTTCCTTGGTCTCAAATTATATCGCGACACTCCAGAAGTCGTATGGTCCGGGAAGACCTCTGCAGATTCGTCAGGTGATATAGCACGGCCTTTCTCCGTAGTCAAAATCTCTCGATGATCGGTCAGCACAGCAGGTTCCACCAAGGTAGGTAGCACTCTCTTGCAGTGAGTACTGTGGACCCAATTCTTTCGGTTCGTCACTCGAACTGCTGTCCTTGTCGCAAGGAGCACCTGTTCTGGGCCTCGCCACCTTGGTTCCAAGCTGCTTGATCTTTCAAAAGGCTTAATCATCACCTGATCACCAGGTCGGAGTTCATGGCCTTCACCTATAGATCTGTCAGGAAGTGCTTCTCGAACCTGTTGATGAATAGAAACCAAATTGTCGGTTAACTGTGCCAAATAATCATTCATCAGGACACAAGGTACATCATATACAGATTTTGGTTTAGGAACTCCCAAAATATTCATTGGTCTCCCAAATACTACTTCATAGGGGCTAAGGCCAAGTCGGGAGTGTGGCACTGACCTAATAGACAATAATGCCAATGGTAATGCATCCGGCCAAGTTAAGGATGTCGAAGCCTGTATCTTCGCTAATTTCAGCTTCAATGTAGCATTATACCTTTCCACCAACCCTGCTGATTGTGGGTGGAAAACCGCATGGAACTTCTGTTTGATCCCTAATCCTTTCAGGACATACTTAATAACTTCCCCAACAAAATGAGGTCCGTTATCACTCCATAAAAGTCTGCAAACACCAAACCTAGGGAAAAATTCTTTCAAAAGCACCTTCGCTGTGGTAATGGCAGTATTATCCTTTGTGGGGTACGCCTGTATCCATTTACTGAAGGCACAAACCACCACCAAGACATACTTTAAATTGTTGCAGCGTTCAAGCTGAATATAATCCATTTGTAGAACTTCAAAAGGTGCAGTTGGTGTAGCAAACCCTCCTGCAGGAGTACGTGTCCCTTTTCCAGGATTGTATTGTAAGCAGATCAAACAAGACTGTACTACTCTCTTAGCTGTACTGGAAATTTCTGGATGCTCCCAAACTTGCGTAAGCAACTTCGTTATTGTTGAAGCTCCAACATGTGCCAGCCCATGTGCCATCTGAACCATAGGTTGTACAAAAGCTATAGGCAATTTCCATTTATTCATCTGCTTATTCCGCCAGCAGCCCTCATCATCCAATTCTCCATCTTTAGACCATTGCTCACGTTCTTTCACAGAAGCAGATTTCTGTATATCTAATACGTCTTGTCTAGCATAATGCCAACGTTCAGCTTGTGACTTCACTACATACATAGAAGTAGTACTTCGCTGCATCGCAGTCTCACGTGCTACGCGGTCTGCAAGAGCATTACCTTGCCCTATCTTATCGGTCACTTTCTTATGTGCACTACATTTCACAATAGCTAGTTTATTTGGATATGTCAATGCAGTCAAGAGGTTATGCGCTAATTCTCCGTGCATCATCTGCATCCTGTGGGATGTGAGAAAACCTCTCTCCTTCCAAAGCAAACCAAAATCATGAGCCACTCCAAAAGCATAGCGGCTGTCTGTGTAAATGTTCACACTTAAATCAGTACTAAGCTCACATGCTCGTGTCAAAGCTATTAGTTCAGCTGCTTGAGCTGACTTCTGTGGTATACGAGCTGTCTCCACTACCGTGTGTATTGTGGTGATTGCATATGCAGCTGAGGTCGTACCATCTGGCAACTTCAAACAAGACCCATCAACCCACAGTTCCCCGTCTACATCTAAAAGGGGCGTATCTTGTAAATCAACACGACCCTTTGTCTGTTCTTCGGTAAGGAATATACAATCATGTGTTTCTTGTAACTGAGGCTGAGTCACCGGATATGGCAACAAAGTAGCTGGATTTAGTGTCGCACATCTCTTCAGTGTAATGTGAGGAGCCAACAATGTCAACTCATAACCTGTTATACGGGCGCTAGTTAAATGTTGTGTCTTTGTTTGATTTAAAAGAGCATCAACCGCATGGGGTACTAGCACCAACAGCTTATGTGACAAAACCATCCCTTCACTCTGACGTATTGAGACAGCTGTTGCAGCAACTGAACGAAAACACCCAGGCAACGCTCGAACGACAGGATCAAGTACTGCTGAAAAATATGCACAGGGACGCTGCTTATTGCCATGTGTCTGTACTAAAACTGACAATGCACATCCATCTTTCTTGTGTACGAAAAGTGCAAAAGGCTTCATGTAATCTGGAGTACCTAACACTGGTGCAGAACAAAGGGCTTGTCGCAGCTGCCGGAAAGCAGTCTCACATTCATCTGTCCATGGGAGGGGCATTGGAGTATCTTTAGTAAAAAGTGCTAGCAAAGGTTTGGCAATGTGTGAAAACCCTAATATCCATTGCCTACAAAAAGAAGTAAGACCAAGGAATGCACGAACATCTTTCTGAGTAGAGGGTACTGGTGTGTCTAAAATTGCTTGAATACGATCTGATGTAAGTGCACGGCCCTCCTTAGCCAAAAGGTGACCTAAATAGGTTACCTTTGGTCTACAATATTGCAATTTCTTTCGTGACACTTTATGATGGTGTGAAGCAAGAAAAGAAAGTAAGGACAAAGTGCACTTTTCACATTGCTCCGGGGTATCAGCTGCCAACAAAATATCATCAACATATTGTATGAGAGCCACACCTTCAGGTAAAACAAAAGAATCAAGGTGTCCAAAGTCATAGTACAAGAACTTATTGCTCCCTCAACTTCCTCATAAAAGGCGGCTGGATTTTTCCGCGGGTCAGGTAATGCTGTTTTAAGTGCCATTACATCTGCCCTATTGCAAGGAGTATACACCCAATTATAAATAAAATAACCCTTAGCATCAACAGAAGTTTTATCATCATTTGTACCCAATCCTTTAGGAGGAACATACAAAGGCGCGGCCTCCTGCATTGGTTTCGCGTGAACTATCATAATCTTATCTGTTTCAAAGATGGAAGCTTGCGCCCCTTCGGTCTGAGATGCTCGTGCAACTGCATCCGCAGCCCTTTTCTCTTCTTGCAAACGGACTGCCACAATACGTAATTTCATTAAAAGCCTGATTGCATCAGCCACCTGGGAGAAAACAAAAAGACCATCACGCATTTGCTTATGATCAGCTGCTACATCATCGGGCTCTAACTCATCAGAATATTTCCGATATAGTTCAATAACTTCTGAGCCAAATGCCTCAGTAAAATATAGCTGCTCCTTTTCCATCCACCCTTTCATGTTGTCTAAAAGTTCAGAAGCAGAAACAACGCTACGAATAGTTTTACGAGCAATAGATCTAAGCTCAGACGCACGGTCAGCAGGCAGCATAGAGCGACTGTCCCGCATCTTCTGTTGCTCCGAACTGGAGACTTTAGGTAACTCATGAGGGGCAGAAGGGACGACATACGGAGGTGGAGGGCAATCTAGTAACAATAAATCATCATGTGGTTTATTAAGGATAGGATAGAGAGGTTGCCTAACAGTGTATTGGCCAGTTACCTGTAGATTACGTTCTTTCTCTTCTAGCTCCTTTAAGTCATTTCTTTCTTTCTTTCTCATTTCCAATGCTTTCAAATATACATTCTTCCGCTGCTCTTTCTCAAGCAAGGCTTGCTCACGCTTCACTCGTCCACACGCTTCTTTCTCCCACATTCGTACACAGTCAAACATATCTTGCCTAGACTTTCGCTTACACATACATTGTTCCACATACTCAATCTTTCGCAAATCAAATGACCCATGCATAGGCCAACGTAACTCAGGATCCGCGCTGGTGTATTTATTCCATAATGTGCTGTACATTATAGAAGAAAGACCATGTTTAACATACATATCTCTATTTGGCGTCCCCTCTGGGGGTGCCGGTTGCGATTCTTCCAGTCTCAAATTGGTACCATTACAAAAGCAACACATCCTACGAAGTGCGCTAAAAACAGGCATACCAAAAATAGTGCAGAATATGCAATATTATAATCAAAGTAGCACTTAAGGTGCCGTTCAAATCAAAATTAAATTGGAGAAAATTCTCCTCATTACCTGCCTATATAAATTGCAATTTATATATAAAATCCAAAGAATACAAATTGACTAGTCACCCAAATCACAAGAGCCACAGTAAGTAGTGCTAAACTACATTACCAAACACAGGCATCAAAACCCACAGCAAGTGCCGTAAAACGGCTCTTACCAATCACAGGGTGTCCAGGTTCCAACTGCCAAGTTCTAAAATCGACCAAATGGTCACTGCATGACGAATGAACAAAAAGGATCTCAGTCGAGGACCGGCGCCACCTGGATGGTCAAGTCAGAAGGAAGGGAAAAACGCTGTGGTTGCCAAGACTCGGGTCTCCTCAGGCATTGATCGTCCGCAGCGAGATCCCAATCCTTCATCGCGACCAATCTGTTGGGCATCCGAGTCGCCGATGAGTCCCTGTTCGGGCGACAATTTGTTGAAGTAAGCCTCAGCAAGGCCTACTAGTGCAAGGGGTTCACCTTTCTCTGCACAAAGTCCTCAGACCATGTAGGAAGAAGTTGGCACAGAAACTGGAATAAAAGACAAAAGTTTATTAACCTCATGAGGTGGTACTACAGTTCAGACAGCACCCTTGGGTAATGTCTGAAGTAGCACACTGAACTGAGAGAGCATGGTCCTTTTATACCCACGCAGGGGCTAAAAGGAGATGGTACAATTATAGAAACAAGACTTGTATACATGTAAGGTCATGTGGAAAATGCACAGTCGACAGGTAGGAGGAGCTAACAGTTTCCAAGGACTAACAGCTGCAGACCTTACTGAGCATCTGCGAAAGTAAGAGATGCTAAATATAACTTGTCACTAGGCAGATTTCAAGAGCAGTTAACAGAAAGGTAGGACAGAGCACATGTTGAGCACATGGCAGCATGTAGCAGAGAAAATGGCTGCCATGAATACAAAATGGATTCCGCAAAATGTTCACAATAGTTACTAAATACAAGATGTCTTCTGCTAATGCTTAATCTAATCACTGCTAAATTACAACAGTATCTCGACTTTACTGCCTTTCTGGGGTAGTAGGGTAACTTTACTCCTACTTTTCAGGGTCTTGGGGTGGGGTATCTTGGACACCCTTAGTGTTTTCTGACACTCCCAACGACCCTCTACAACCTACACTAGGCCTGGGGTCCATTCATGGTTCGCATTCCACTTTTGGAGTATATGGTTTGTGTTGCCCCTAGGCCTATTCCTACCTACCTATTCCATTAAATTGGTATTCTACATTGTTTGCACTACTTTTCCAACTGTTACTTACCTGTTTTTGGTTTGTGCACATATAATTTGTGTATATTACTTACCTCTTAAGGGATTGTATCCTCCGAGATACTTTTGTCATATTGCCACTAAAAGTACCTTTATTTTTAGTAGCTATGAGTATTGTGTTTTCCTATGATATAGTGCTATATGATATAAGTGGTATAGTAGGAGCTTTGCATGTCTCCTAGTTCAGCCTAAGCTGCTCTGATATAGCTACCTCTATCAGCCTAAGCTGCTAGAACACCTCTATTCTACTAATAGGTGATAACTGGACCTGGCACAAGGTGTGAGTACCACAAGGTACCCACTATAAGCCAAGCCAGCCTCCTACATTGGTGGTGCAGCAGTGGGATAAGTACTTCTAACTGCTTTACCACTTTGTCATTTGGTGCTTTTCATAAGAAAAACATATACCAAAAATTTCAATATATGTACATTGAACCTAAACAGTTTACTGTTCTGCTCTAAAACCTCTACTAAGTTTCTGAAAAGTTCTGAAAACTTAAAAGTTTTCAAAAAGTTTGAAAAGGTTTTTCTCTCTGTGCTTTCAAACGTTCTAAAAACTTTTTCTCTCTCTGTCTTAAACCTTTTCTATCATGTCTGCAGTAGAGCCCACTCCCAAAATTGTTCAAGCAACCTATGAGAGTTTAAACTATAAAAGTTTGAGGGGTCTCTGCTTAGAAAGAGTTTTAAGCATTGGTAAGAGTCCTACAAAAGAATTTCTCTTTAACCTGCTCCTAGAAAATGACCAGAACCAGTCTGGCCCATCTCAGGAAGAGGAGGTAGGAGGGGAAGGTACCCAGTCAGACTCAGAGGAGTCCCCTGAAGAGATTGGGGAGGGTTCTTACAAAGACCTGCCCTCTAGCAGGCCTCCTAGTGACACTAGTAGTGGGAGAGGTTCACACATTAGTAAGGCATCTTTCACTCCTAAAGGCCAGGTTACTAGGGTCCAGTCAGTTAGGGACAGGTCTCTCTCTGCCAATTCCCACATTTCCTCTGTATCCAAACATTCCCAAGCCTCCCACCCTGAGGATAACTTAACGGAAAGGGAACTTAGAAAGCTGAGGTTGGAAGAGACCAGACCGAAGCTTAAACAGCAGCAGCTGGCCTTAGACAGGGAATCCCTAGATATAGAGAGGGAAAGACAGAGAATCGGGTTAGTTCCCCACGGTGGCAGCTGCAGTGTTTCAGATAGTAATCCTGTTTGAGAGCAAGATTCCAGAAACCTGCATAAGATGGTCCCCCCTTACATGGAGGGGGATGACATTAACAAGTGGTTTGCTGCACTTGAAAAGGCCTTTTTGGTACAGTTGGTCCCTCAAAGGCAGTGGGCTGCTATCTTGTGGCTGTCTTTCACTGGAAAGGGTAGGGATAGGCTCCTTACTGTCAGAGAAAGTGATGCCAATAATTACAAAGTTTTGAAGGATGCACTCTTGGATGGATTTGGCTTAACCACTGAACAATACATGATTAAGTTCAGAGACAACAGAAAAGAGTCCTCTCAAGACTTGACAGATTTTGTTGACTGTTCAGTGAAGGCCTTGGAGGGGTGGTTACATGGCAGTAAGGTGACTGACTATGAGAGCCTGTGTAATCTGATCCTGAGAGAGCATATTTTTAACAATTGTGTGTCTGATTTGTTGCACCAGTACTTGGTAGACTCAGATCTGACCTCTCCCCAAGAATTGGGAAAGAAGGCAGACAAACGGGTTAGAACAAGAGTGAACAGAAAAGTTCATACAGGAGGTGACAAGGATGGCAAGAAGAAGGATGGTAAGTCTTCTGCCAAGGGTGGGGACAAAGATAAAAAACATTCTGAGTCTTCATCAGGCCCACAAAAATCCTCTGGGGGTAGTGGGTCCACATCCTCTTCAAACAATCAGAAAAAGCCTTGGTGTTATTTATGTAAAGTAAAAGGCCATTGGGCAAGTGATTCCACTTGTCCAAAGAAAAACACCAAACCTCCCACCACCACAACCCCAAGTGCACCCTCTAGTGCCCTAGTAATAGCAGTGGTGGTGGGAAGTCTACTACAAATAGCCAACCCAAGGGTGTAGCTGGGCTCACTATTGGCAGTGTAGTTGGGGTTGGTCTTGTTAGGGAGACCACAGATGCTGTTTTAGTCTCTGATGGTAGCATAGACTTTGCCACCTTGGTTGCTTGTCCCCTTAATATGGGTAAGTACAAGCAATTACCCCTAATCAATGGTGTTGAGGTTGAGGCCTACAGGGACACAGGAGCCAGTGTAATTATAGTGATAGAGAAACTGGTCCACCCTGATCAACACCTACTTGGTCAGCAGTACCAAGTGACTGATGCTCATAACAACACTCTTAGCCACCCCATGGCTGTTGTGAATTTCAACTGGGGGGGGGGGGTTACTGGTCCAAAGAAAGTTGTGGTAGCCACTGAATTACCTGTAGATGGCTTACTAGGCAATGATTTGGAAACATCAGCTTGGGCAGAAGAGGAGTTGACAGCTCTTGCAGCAATGCTGGGCATTCCTGGGAATATTTTTCCTTTGACAAGGGCTCAGGCCAAAAAGCAAAAAGGACAGGGAAACTTGGATCATGGAACAATGGACCAAGTGCTCCGAAAAGCTAGGGCTAGAAAGGGTAAATCCTTGCTGTAAAGAAATGGCTCCCTGTTGCAGTTACCCCCCACTTTTTGCCTGATACTGATGCTGACTTGACTGAGAAGTGTGCTGGGACACTGCTAACCAGGCCCCAGCACCAGTGTTCTTTCACCTAAAATGTACTTTTGATTCCACAATTGGCACACCCTGGCATCCAGGTAAGTCCCTTGTAACTGGTACCCCTGGTACCAAGGGCCCTGATGCCAGGGAAGGTCTCTAAGGGCTGCAGCATATCTTATGCCACCCTGGGGACCCCTCACTCAGCACAGACACACTGCTTGCCAGCTTGTGTGTGCTGATGAGAACAAAACGAGTAAGTCGACATGGCACTCCCCTCAGGGTGCCATGCCAACCTCACACTGCCTACGCAGTATAGATAAGTCACCCCTCTAGTAGGCCTTACAGCCCTAAGGCAGGGTGCACTATACCATAGGTGAGGGCACCAGTGCATGAGCACTATGCCCCTACAGTGTCTAAGCAAAACCTTAGACATTGTAAGTGCAGGGTAGCCATAAGAGTATATGGTCTGGGATTCTGTCAAAAACGAACTCCACAGCTCCATAATGGCTACACTGAATACTGGGAAGTTTAGTATCAAACTTCTCAGAATAATAAACCCACACTGATGCCAGTGTGGGATTTATTAAAAAATGCACACAGAGGGCATCTTAGAGATGCCCCCTGTATTTTACCCAATTGTTCAGTGCAGGACTGACTGGTCTCTGCCAGCCTGCTGCTGAGAGACGAATTTCTGACCCCATGCGGTGAGAGCCTTTGTGCTCTCTGAGGACAGAAACAAAGCCTGCTCTGGGTGGAGGTGCTTCACACCTCCCCCTGCAGGAACTGTAACACCTAGCAGTGAGCTTCAAAGGCTCAAGCTTCGTGTTACAATGCCCTAGGGCACTCCAGCTAGTGGAGATGCCCGCCTTATGGACCCAGCCCCCACTTTTGGCGGCAAGTCCAGGAGAGATAATGAGAAAAACAAGGAGGAGTCACTGGCCAGTCAGGACAGCCCCTAAGGTGTCCTGAACTGAGGTGACTCTGACTTTTAGAAATCCTCCATCTTGTAGAAGGAGGATTCCCCCAATAGGGATAGGAATGTGACCCCCTCCCCTTGGGAGGAGGCACAAAGAGGGTGTACCCACCCTCAGGGCTAGTAGCCATTGGCTACTAACCCCCCAGACCTAAACACGCCCTTAAATTTAGTATTTAAGGGCTCCCCTGAACCTAAGAATGGAGATTCCTGCAACTTACAAGAAGAAGAGGACTGCTGAGCTGAAAGACCCCTGCAGAGGAAGAAAAGAAGACACCAACTGCTTTGGCCCCAGACCTACCGGCCTGTCTCCTGCCTTCCAAAGAAACCTGCTCCAGCGACGCTTTCCCAAGGACCAGCGACCTCTGAATCCTCAGAGGACTGCCCTGCTTCAAGAAAGACTAGAAACTCCAGAGGACAGCGGCACTGCTCCAAAAGAACTGCAACTTTGTTACAGAGGAGCAGATTTAAAGACCCCTGCAAATCCCCACAAGAAGCGTGAGACTTGCAACACTGCACCCGGCGACCCCGACTCGACTGGTGGAGAACCAACACCTCAGGGAGGACCCTCCGGCGACTCCGAGACCGTGAGTAACCAAAGTTGTCCCCCCTGAGCCCCCACAGCGACGCCTGCAGAGGGAATCCCGAGGCTCCCCCTGACCGCGACTGCCTGAACCTAAAGTCCCGACGGCTGGAAAAGACCCTGCACCCGCAGTCCCCAGCCCCTGAAGGAACGGAACTTCTGTGCAGGAGTGACCCACAGGAGGCCCTCTCCCTTGCCCAGGTGGTGGCTACCCCGGGGAGCCCCCCCCCTTGCCTGCCTGCACCGCTGAAGAGACCCCTTGGTCTCCCATTGAAACCTACAGAGAACCCGACGCTTGTTTACACACTGCACCCGGCCGCCCCCGCGCTGCTGAGGGTGTACTTTTTGTGCTGACTTGTGTCCCCCCCGGTGCCCTACAAAACCCCCCTGGTCTGCCCTCCGAAGACGCGGGTACTTACCTGCTGGCAGACCGGAACCGGGGCACCCCCTTCTCTCCATTGAAGCCTATGCGTTTTGGGCACCTCTTTGACCTCTGCACCTGACCGGCCCTGAGCTGCTGGTGTGGTAACTTTGGGGTTGCTCTGAACCCCCAACGGTGGGCTACCTTGGACCCAAACCTGAGACTTGTAAGTGGTTACTTACCTGCTAAAACTAACAATAACTTACCTCCCCCAGGAACTGTGAAAATTGCACTGTGTCCACTTTTAAAACAGCTATTTGTGTTTTATGTGAAAAGTACATATGCTACTGTAATTATTCAAAGTTCCTAAAGTACTTACCTGCAATACCTTTCAAATGAGATATTACATGTAGAATTTGAACCTGTGGTTCTTAAAATAAACTAAGAAAATATATTTTTCTATAACAAAACCTATTGGCTGGATTTGTCTCTGAGTGTGTGTTCCTCATTTATTGCCTGTGTGTATGTACAACAAATGCTTAACACTACTCCTTTGATAAGCCTACTGCTCAACCACACTACCACAAAATAGAGCATTAGTATTATCTCTTTTTGCCACTATCTTACCTCTAAGGGGAACCCTTGGACTCTGTGCATACTATTCCTTACTTTGAAATAGTGTATACAGAGCCAACTTCCTACACTTGCCCACTATCCCTCCCTCTCCAGAAGATTCCCCTTTTGAGGAAGAGGAATCCTATCCCTGTGCAGAAACTACACCAGAGGAGCTGGCAGTAGACACTGCTGAGCTTTTTTTGGGGTGCAGGGGTGCAGGGGGGCCTGCTAGGGAAGAGCTGAGTGTGGCACAGCAGACCTGTCCCACAGTAAAGGGTTTAAGACAGCAAGCTGTCACGCAGCAGAATGAGGATGTCAGTGATAGCCATGAGGTGTATTGCAACCTCTTGTACACTGAGTCAGGGGACCCTAAACCTGGAGCTGCCAGGAGATTGGTTATTCCCTCGCAGTACAGAGAATTTCTTCTTACCTTGGCACATGACATTCCTTTGACTGGGCATTTGGGCCAGACGAAAACTTGGGAGAGACTTGTCCTCCTCTTTCATTGGCCTCACATGTCAGAGGACACTAGAGAGTGTTGTCGCTCTTGTGTGACCTGCCAAGCCAGTGGCAAGACTGGTGGCACTCCAAAGGCCCTCTTAATTCCACTTCCAGTGGTTGGGGTGCCCTTTGAAAGGGTAGGGGTTGACATAGTTGGCCCCCTTGACCCTCCAACAGCATCAGGCTATAGATTCATCCTTATGGTAGTGGACCATGCCACTAGGTACCCTGAATCCATCCCCTTAAGGACCACTACAGCTCCTGCAGTGGCAAAGGCCCTCCTGGGAATCTTTTCCAGAGTGGGTTTCTCTAAGGAAGTGGTGTCAGACAGGGTAGTAACTTCATGTCTGCATACCTCAAAGCAATGTGGAAGGAGTTTGGTGTAACTTACAAGTTCACAACTCCTTACCATCCATAAACAAATGGTATGGTTGAGAGGTTTAATACAACTCTCAAAGTTATGATAATGGGACTCCCTGAAAAACTCATAAGGAGATGGGATGTCCTGTTACCTTGCATCCTTTCTGCTTACAGGGAGGTACCCCAAAAAGGAGTGGGCTTCAGCCCCTTTAAACTCCTCTTTGGGAACCCTGTGAGAGGTCCCCTTGCTCTTGTTAAGGAGGGTTGGGAACAACCTTTAAAATCTCCTAAACAGGACATAGTGGACTATGTACTTGGCCTAAGATCCAGAATGGCTGAGTATATGAAAAAGGCCAGTAAAAACCTTCAGGCCAGCCAGGAGCTACAAAAGCAATGGCATGACCAGAAGGCTGTCCTGACTCAGTACCACCCAGGACAGAAGGTATGAGTATTGGAGCCGGTGGCCCCAAGAGCACTCCAGGACAAATGGAGTGGACCCCATCTAGTTGCTGAAAAGAAGGGTGAGATTACCTATTTGGTAGACCTGGGCACTGCCAGGAGTCCCCTTCGGGTGATCCATGTAAACCGCCTAAAACCCTACTATGACAGGGCTGATCTCACCCTGCTCATGGCAACTGATGAGAGACAGGAAGAAGAAAGTGACCCTCTCCCTGATCTCTTCTCCACCACTGAAGCTGATGGCTTAGTGGAGGGAGTGGTCTTAGCAGATTGTCTTACTGCTGAACAGAAAGACAACTGTGTCAATCTCTTAAGTCAGTTTTCTGAACTCTTTTCACTGATACCAGATACCACTACTTGGTGTGAACATACAATTGATACTGGAGACAGTTTACCTGTCAAAAGTAAGATTTATAGGCAACCTGACCATGTCAGGGATTGCATTAAACAAGAGGTACAGAAAATGTTAGACATAGGGGTGATGGAGCCTTCAGAAAGCCCCTGGGCTAGCCCAGTTGTGCTTGTCCCAAAATCTCACACTAAAGATGGAAAAAGAGAGATGAGGTTTTGTGTTGATTATAGAGGGCTCAACCAAGTAACCAAGACAGATGCTCACCCTATACCCAGGGCAGATGAGCTCATAGATACACTGGCTTCTGCCAAGTATCTAATCAATTTTGATCTAACTGCAGGGTATTGACAGATTAGGTTATCAGAAGATGCTATACCAAAGACTGCATTTTCAACCATTGGAGGGCACTATCAATTCACAGTAATGCCCTTTGGTTTGAAAAATGCACCTGACACTTTTCAAAGATTGGTGAACAGAGTCCTGCAAGGGTTGGAAACTTTTAGTGCAGCATATCTAGATGATATAGCTGTCTTTAGCTTAACCTGGGATGATCACCTGGTCCACCTATGGAAAGTGTTGGAGGCCCTGTAAAAGGCAGGCCTCACTATCAAGGCCTCAAAGTGCCAGATAGGGCAGGGAAAAGTGGTTTATCTGGGCCACCTGGTAGGTGGGGAACAGATTGCACCACTGGAGGGGAAGATCTAGACCATTATGGAATGGACTCCCCCTACAACTCAAACCCAGGTGAGAGCCTTTTTAGGCCTCACAGGGTACTATAGGAGATTCATCAAGAATTCTGGCTCCATAGCAGCCCCTCTTAAGGATCTCACTAGCAAAAAGATGCCTAAAAAGGTATTGTGGACAGCTAGCTGTCAAAAAGCTTTTGATGAGCTCAAACAGGCCTTGCGCTCTGCACCTGTCCTAAAAAGCCCTTGCTACTCCAAAAAATTCATAGTACAGACTGATGCTTCTGAATTACGGGTTGGGGCAGTGCTATCACAGCTGAATACTGAGGGCCAGTATCAACCTGTTGCTTTTATCAGCAGAAGGTTGACCCCTAGAGAAAAGCGTTGGTCTGCCATAGAGAGGGAGGCCTTTGCTGTGGTCTGGGCCCTGAAAAAGTTGAGACCATACATGTTTGGTACTCAATTTATTGTTCAGACAGACCACAAACCTCTACTTTGGCTAAAACAAATGAAAGGTGAAAACCCACAATTGTTGAGGTGGTCCATATCCCTACAGGGAATGGACTATACAGTGGTGTAGGAAAGTACCATCTTGCCTGGCATGTTACCCCCATTTTTACTGTATGTATGTTTGTTTTTACCTATGTGTCACTGGGATCCTGCTAGTCAGGACCCCAGTGCTCATAATGTATGCCCTGTATGTGTTCCCTGTGTGGTGCCTAACTGTATCACTGAGGCTCTGCTAACCAGAACCTCAGTGTTTATGCTCTCTCTGCTTTTAAAATTGTCACTGCAGTCTAGTGACTAATTTTACCAATTCTTATTGGCACACTGGAACACCCTTAAAATCCCCTTGTATATGGTACCTAGGTACCCAGGGTATTGGGGTTCCAGGAGATCCCTATGGGCTGCAGCATTTTTTTTGCCACCCATAGGGAGCTCAGCCAATTGTTACACAGGACTGCCACAGCAGAATGAGTGAAATAACGTCCACTTTATTTCACAGCCATTTTTCACTGCACATAAGTAACTTATAAGTCACCTATATGTCTAACCCTCACTTGGTGAAGGTTAGGTGCCAAGTTACTTAGTGTGTGGGCACCCTGCCACTAGCCAAGGTGCCCCCACATTGTTCAGGGCAAATTCCCCGGACTTTGTGAGTGCGGGGACACCATTACACGCGTGCACCACATATAGGTCAATACCTATATGTAGCGTCACCATGGTAACTCCAAACGTGGCCATGTAACATGTCTAGGTTCATGGAATCGTCACCCCAATACCATTCTGGTGTTGGGGGGACAATTCCATGCATCCCTGGGTCTCTAGAACAGAACGCGGGTACTGCCAAACTTGCATTCCGGGGTCTCCACTGCAGCTACTGCTGCTGCCAACCCCTCAGAGCTCAAACAGGCCTTGCGCTCTGCACCTGTCCTAAAAAGCCCTTGCTACTCCAAAAAATTCCTAGTACAGACTGATGCTTCTGAATTAGGGGTTGGGGCAGTGTTATCACACTGAATACTGAGGGCCAGTATCAACCTGTTGCTTTTATCAGCAGAAGGTTGACCCCTAGAGAAAAGCGTTGGTCTGCCATAGAGAGGGAGGCCTTTGCTGTGGTCTGGGCCCTGAAAAAGTTGAGACCATACATGTTTGGTACTCAATTTATTGTTCAGACAGACCACAAACCTCTACTTTGGCTAAATCAAATGAAAGGTGAAAACCCAAAATTGTTGATGTGGTCCATATCCCTACAGGGAATGGACTATACAGTGGTGTAGGAAAGTACCATCTTGCCTGGCATGTTACCCCCATTTTTACTGTATGTATGTTTGTTTTTACCTATGTGTCACTGGGATCCTGCTAGTCAGGACCCCAGTGCTCATAATGTATGCCCTGTATGTGTTCCCTGTGTGGTGCCTAACTGTATCACTGAGGCTCTGCTAACCAGAACCTCAGTGTTTATGCTCTCTCTGCTTTTAAAATTGTCACTGCAGTCTCGTGACTAATTTTACCAATTCTCATTGGCACACTGGAACACCCTTAAAATTCTCTTGTATATGTACCTAGGTACCCAGGGTATTGGGGTTCCAGGAGATCCCTATGGGCTGCAGCATTTCTTTTGCCACCCATAGGGAGATCAGCCAATTGTTACACAGGACTGCCACAGCAGCCTGAGTGAAATAACGTCCACTTTATTTCACAGCCATTTTTCACTGCACATAACTAACTTATAAGTCACCTATATGTCTAACCCTCACTTGGTGAAGGTTAGGTGCCGAGTTACTTAGTGTGTGGGCACCCTGCCACTAGCCAAGGTGCCCCCACATTGTTCAGTGCAAATTCCCCGGACTTTGTGAGTGCGGGGACACCATTACACGTGTGCACCACATATAGGTCAATACCTATATGTAGCGTCACCATGGTAACTCCGAACATGGCCATGTAACATGTCTAGGTTCATGGAATCGTCACCCCAATACCATTCTGGTGTTGGGGGGACAATTCCATGCATCCCTGGGTCTCTAGCACAGAACGCGGGTACTGCCAAACTTGCTTTCCGGGGTCTCCACTGCAGCTACTGCTGCTGCCAATCCCTCAGCCAGGTTTCTGCCCCTCTGGGGCCTGGGCAGCCTGGTCCCAGGAAGGCAGGACAAAGGAATTCCTCTGAGAGGAGGGTGTTACACCCTCTCCCTTTGGAAATAGGTGTGACGGGCTGGGGAAGAGTAGCCTCCACAGCCTCTGGAAATGCTTTGATGTGCACAGATGGTGCCCCCTCTGCATAAGCCAGTCTACACCTGTTCAGGGTTCCCCCAGCCCTGATCTGGTGCGAAACTGGAGAAAGGAAAGGGGAGTGACCACTCCCCTGACCAGCACCTGCAAGGGGAGGTGCCCAGAGCTCCTACAGTGTGTCCCAGACCTCTGCCATCTTGGATGCAGAGGTGTTGGGGCACAATGGACAGCTCTGAGTGGCCAGTGCCAGCAGGTGACATCAGAGACCCCTCCTGATAGGTGCTTACCTTTCCCAGTAGCCTATCCTCCTCTGTGGGCTATTTAGGGTCTCTCCTCTGGGCTATTCCTCAGATAACGAATGCAAGATCTCACCAGAGTTCCTCTGCACTTCCCTCTTCGACTTCTGCCAAGGATCGACCGATGACTGCTCCAGGACGCCTGCATAACTGCAACAAAGTAGCAAGAAGACCACCAGCAACATTGTAGCGCCTCATCCTGCCAGCTTTCTCGACTGTTTCCTGGTGGTGCATGCTCTAAGGGCCGCCTGCCTTCACCCTGCACTGGAAGCCAAGAAGAAATCTCCCGTGGGTCGACGGAATCTTCCCCCTGCTAACGCAGGCACCAAACTTCTGCATCACCGGTCCTCTGGGTCCCCTCTCATCCTGACGAGTGTGGTCCCTGGAACACAGGAGCTGTGTCCAAGTGTCTCCCACAGTCCAGTGGCCCTTCTGTCCAAATTTGGTGGAGTGAGTCCTTGCTTCCCCACGCCAGACAGTAATCCTGTGCACTGCGTGATCTGCAGCTGCTCGGGCTTCTGTGCACTTTTCCAAGACTTCCTTTGTGCACAGCCTAGCCCAGGTCTCCAGCACTCCGTCCTGCATTGCCCAACTCGCTGAGTTGGACTCCGATGTCGTGGGAGCCTCCTTTGTGACTCTGAGTTGACTGCTGTCCTCAGATCTTCTAAGTGCCTGTTCTGGTACTTCTGCGGGTGCTGCTTGCTTCTGTGGGGGCTCTCTGAGTTGCTGAGCGCCCCCTTTGTCTCCTCCTCCAAGGGTTTGTCTGTGCTCCTTATGGGTGGCAAAAGGAATGCTGTAGCCCATAAGGATTTCCTGGAACCCCAATGCCCTGGGTACCTAGGTACCATATACTAGGGACTTATAAGGGGGGGTCCAGTGTGCCAATTGGAATATGAAGTCACTAAACTATAGTGACTAATTTGGAAGCAGAGAGAGCATAAGCACTGACGTTCTGGTTAGCAGAACTTCAGTGACACAGTTAAGCACTACTGACAACACACACATTAGGCAACAAACTATAAGCACTGGGGTCCTAGCTAGCAAGATCCCAGTGAGACAGGCAAAACACACTGACAAATAGGGTTTTCACTATGAGCACTGGGGTACTGGCTAGCAGGATCCCAGTGAGACAGTAAAAACACACTCACACACACTCACAAAGAGGCCAAAAGTTGGGCTAACCATGCTAGAAAGAGGTTACTTTCTCAACAATGGCCCTGTTAAAATAGGATCAATGATCAATGGAGAATAATCACAGTTCATATTGTGTGATTGAAGTCCTAGAAGTTGTAGGGCAGAGACATCCTTTGCAAAATGAACTATGCGGTTTATTACCCACCAGATGCTGTTGCAATAAAAACACAAGATGAAGACCAGAGTTCAAAATTAGGTCACAAGATTCAAGAATTTACTAGTTACCAGTTCTTACCAAGGATGATTTACTTCTGGATTTAGGGCATACCATCAGAGAAGAAGTATGTGATTTAGCAGATAAGAGAGGGTAGATTAAAATAAAAAGCCTGTCAAGATTATTCAAACCAAACGCAGTTTTCCCTAGACCTAGGAAATACAGACTTAAATAAAGGGAAAGGAATGAAACCCATCATTGTAAAAATAACTGAGCAAGATATTCTGCATGAAGTGGTTGGTAGTTCTTGCTGGTCTCCCATGATGGGCATTAAAAAAACAAATGGTAAATAGAGAACAGGACAGGACCTTTGAAAAATACATAAACTAGTGATTCTGTGTTGTCCAGTGGTACTGAGTATAGCTGTAATTTTGTTCCAGATTCCAACAGATACAGAGTGGTATAGAGTCTTCGACTTATGCCCAGTGCTCTTCATTCCTTTGCAAGAGGATAGTCAATTTCTTTTTGCATTTTCAGTTCCAAAATAAAGTTCTTGTTTGATGTCAAATTCCAGCAGGGTATACAGAAAGGCCCTCTATTTTCAGTCAGATCCTAAAGAAAGATTTAGCAACTGTGCAGTTACTTTGTAACTCAATCCTACTGTAATGTATATTTGACTATTGGTGACATCTAAGATGAAAGAAGATTTCAAACTTGATATTATCACACAACTGAATCATTTAGCTGGCATGGTCACAAGTTACCCCTACAAAGATGTTGTACCGTAATTAAGAAGTGTTTTTTTGTTTTCACATTGAGAATGGAGCAAGTAAAGTCTCAAAAGAACACAATTTTGCTGTTCTGAAGCTGTGTCCTACAACTACCCAAGGCAAAGTGAAGGTGTTCCTGGAAATTGTTGGCTCCTGTTGTCAGTATAACGTTTTCTTGATTGCAAAGCCTTTAATAAGGCCAACCCATTATGTTGTCAGAGACCTGGTGCCATTTGATGACAAATGCTAGAGGCCTTCTGAGATTTGAGTGAAAAATTATCTAATACACCCACCTTTGGAATGCCTGACATGAGAGAGATGGTGTGCAGTGTTCATTCTTTCCAAAAAAACATTGTGGGGTTATGAGACCAAGAGCACATCTGTCTGCTGTGTTGGATCCAGTAGCTGGAGCTCTTCTTGCATATCTGAAGGTGGTTGCAATTTAGCAAAGTGAAGGAATTGTAATGGGACATATGCTAATAGTGTTTGTTCCGTATTCAGTTCAGATTTTGCTGACCTCTATCCTGACTCAGCATATAGCAAACAGTTGTCTTATGAAGTAAGAACAAGTCATACTGGCAGCTGAGAATATTTCTATTAGGTGATGGAATTTTCACTGACAAGAGCTTGGTACCTTAAGGAAGATTTTAATGTGACAATCTATACAGACAGACAGTATTGTTTAGATGGCCCTTGTCTTTAGACAGTAGCGGTCACAAAAGTGCTAAGAAGAGTTATGAGACTGGCCTCACTTTGATTACTGCAAATGTCTGGGTGATATTGTAAAATCTGTTTCTCATAGGATAAGTTGGCAACAGCATCAACAAAAGAAACAAAGTGCCATCCCTTGAAACCAGGTGATTAGTTTCTTGTAAAGAAACATGTGCACAAGAGCTATTTGGAAGAATACTGCAAAGGTCGTTCTCATGTTGTGCTTGTTACTATCACTGCTTTGAAGTGTGCCGGAATTCCATAGTGGGTCTATGCCTCTCATACAAGGAGAGTGAAGGCGGTGGATGAAGAAGTGGTGACAACAACTACTAATTTACACAGTCAAGCTCAAATTTGCAGCGTGGATCTTGGGATGGGGACAAATTTGAGTCTTGTGACGTTGCTGACGAAAGTGAAGATGAAAATCCTGGTGCATCCACAAGTCCCAGTGGTCAGCTTCAAGGTGAGGATCAGAGTGAAGAGTTATTACAATAGTCTCTGATCCATCCAGTGAAAGGCTCCAGTTGAAAGTTGGAGTCTTAAGAAACCCTAGAGGAAGAAAGTAATTCACAGTGAGTTGAGTAGCTGATGCTAATCGAAGAACAGCTTCATCAGTGAGTGAAGAAAATTCCTCAGGAGTCACAAGTGAAGAAGTGAGAGCTAAGACACCAAAAGCAGTGAAGAGAACCTGCAAAAAACACTGGCAGAATGAAAGGTTAAAGGCAATCAAAGGAGAACCTGCAATAATTGAAACCAACTCAGAGAACAGAGATAGTGATTTGCTTGTTGCTAGAAGACCAGCTAGAAAAAGAGATTTCCAAAAAGAAAGTACACTTCACCTGAATCGGCGTGTCTGAAAAAGAAGATACATAGATTTACAGTCCAATAAACTGTTACCAGTTCACTTGTGAATGCGAGCTAAAAGAGGAAGAGCAACCTTGAATTCAATAGAAAAGTGTAACAGCAGTGAAATAAAGTTTGAACTTTGCTAAAGAATCCAAATCAAGAAAGAGTTTGTTTGACAACATGATCTGTATGAACTGAACAAAAGAGAGCTGAAAAACACATCTTGAAAGATATTTTGATTATGAATCATTGTTTTTAAAAAAGGAAAGAAGAAAGAGTTCTATCATTGTTTTGAAAAAAAGAGTGTTGATTTTTGAAGTTCCATGTATCCTATTTGTTTTTTATCTCATTAGAAATGCCCTGTGGCAAATGCTGCTGTTTTTTAAAATATTTGATCGCCTTAATAAAGATACTAATAATCTCAGTTGGTTTATGGTTGTGCCTTATGTCTCCGGTGGGATGTGACTCCACAGAATTTGAACTTACTACGACATATAATGGAGTTGGATCTAATACATTGACATTTAGGGAAGGTTTAGTTAATGGATTCAATAATGATATATATATATACTAAAATGTTGTGTGAGCGTGTAGACTTTATGGGACTCTGGACTGTTTTGTAACCCCTTTTCTCCCCTCTTCTGCAGGTGAGTGCACAACCTACTTACACCTTCTAGTTTCCTCTGAATTGCTTTGCAATGTGTTTGTTAGTATATTTCATAAGCATGAGTTGTTATGGCCATATCTGTTGGTTTTCAACATTTCACTGTAAAATCTTCTTGTGTCTGAAGATGATAGGCATGGGGTGAAATGGCAAATTTCTGATAACAGGTGCACAAACTAACCTTAACACTAAAAAGACTAAACAGGAGTATGTGTGCAGTTTGAGTAAAGAGAAGTTGAGGTAAGGAATATAATGAAACAAATGAAGATTGTGAGAGATTGGAAAGATGAGAAGATGAGTGCTGATTAAGGCAGAGGAAGAATGTAGGCTTTCAAAATTCCATCTAAGGTTGAAAATTAAGTCTGAGGGAAACGATGAGTTGTATATGGTGAGTCGTGAACCCACATGAATTAGGTCAATAGAATACATGTGTGAGTGTGAAGGGAGTTATGTTGTTAGTGGTGATTTCCTGGTTGGTGAAGAACCAATCATGAGGAGGATTTATTGTGTGTGGTTAGACTGCTTATTTCAACATACCTCATAATTGGGAGGGTTCATGTGACCTGACTTTAGTGTTTCCAAGAGTCTATAGTGTGAATAGAATGATTGATGATGTTGGTTTTAAGAGAGTGAAACATGGATTTGGACAGAATGTATTATATATATTAGAAGCTATGATAACATATACAGGTGATGTTGTGAAAAATTGCAGAATGTCTATATTTGTGGACTGTCTCCCTTGTAACACTGCTGATGCTCTAACACAGATTAGTTGTAAACTAATGGCAATGTAAGCACTGATTATGCAAAACCTCTTAGTGCTAGATATTCTTCTCAAAGGAAGGCAGTGTTTGCAGCTTCTTGAAGGTTAGAGAGTGCTTCGCCTTCATACCAATAACAGTAGAGTTATTGGTGCATATTTAAAAACGATAGCTAACATTTCTCATGAAATCTAAACTTTAGAAGACCATGGCATATGGAAAGCCTTCGGATCCTGGGTTAGTGAGATTGGAAAGGGGTTCAGCAAGGTTGGTAAATGGTTAGTTAGGTTGGGTGGTGGATTGTGTTGATTTGTTTAATTGTCCTATTCACATTTTCTGAGTTTGTACTGCTAAACTGTGGGTGCAAGGAGAAAAGAGGATAGTTTAAGAGGAACCAATTAAATGTTGAGATGGATGATGCCCAAGATTGTGGTTATAACCAGCTGAAATTGATGGAAGAATCATCTGCAGGAAGTGATACAGACTGTTATGCTGGACTAATTGGATTAATTGGGGGTTTTAGTAATTATAAAATACTCAGAAGGGGAAGTTGTCTGTGTTTTTGTCAAATTAGATTTCTGAGCATCACTAACAACATGCAGAATGTAGTTGTGTTCTCAGTATTGCATGTATACACTGTTATTGTGCTACTGTTTTTTAAACAACTTTCCGATGGTGTGTGTTTTCCTGGCTGTTGCAAACTAGGCTCTATTACTGTCTGGTCACCATCTTTTCCACAATGGATGACCCCCTGCCACTCCTGCAAATTTTACTGTTCATAATTTCTACAGTACACAGTCAAGCAGAGTCATGTTTTTTTTATTTCTATTGATGTTGTTCTTGCTGTTCTCGATGAAATCTTGCTCACATGGTCACAAAACTGCAACTTTTGTCAAGGTCCTTCTTCTAGCTCATTGAACCCTGCCCATTCATAATAGTTTTCTGTTGTTCATGTTACTAATTTGTCCAGACATCTTTGAATGACATTAGTGTAGAGTAGTGTAGAGTAGGCAGAATCAATATTCATGTAGTGAGATAGTGCTCGGATGCTAAAGCAATCACATTTTAGAAAAATGTGGTTCGATTTGCTGAGAATGTTACAGTTGTTTTTATCCCACTATGACCATTTAGCAGTTTAAGTGATTTAATATGTGAAAATAGCATATATAACCCCCCCCAATTTTGGCTTAGGACTTTACTATGCTGCTAGTGATGCTATCCATTTCTCTTTTGAGTTTGCTTCCCTAAGAGGTGTTTAATTCATCATCATCATCATAGCTTTATTTCGGTACAAAAATATACCATAAAAGCACATATTACAAAGCACTTAAATAAGGATTGAAAAAACAAAGTGACATCCTCAAGATAATATTGTCGAGCATCCATTTAGCACTAAATATCATAGACAACATCTAGAACAAAAATAAAAATACAATGCAATATAAATAAGTTAAAATTAGACCAAGGGGGTCATTCTGACCTCGGCGGTAAAAGACGCTTACCGCCGGTCAGAAGACCGCCATAACACCGCCGCGGCCGCGGTAAACCGCCACGGTCATTCTGACCCGCAACTGCCAAACCGCCGAAAACCCGACATCCTCAATAATCCGCCACACCAAAGGTCAGCGAAAAAAGGCGCTGACCAAACCTCCACCGTCACGCCAACAGAAATACGCCCATACCATTCCGACCCACAAATCCACGCGGCGGTCTTTCAAACGCGGTATTCCATTGGCAGTACACACCGCCGCGGTCAAAATACACACACCCATAGAAAACTCAGCCACATTGGTCAGTTCGAAATACACACACCTGATACACATACTAACACCACTCCCACACACCCAACACAATATAAAACACACACCCACATCACCCACAAGCCCCTACCACCCGAAATCATTGACGAAGGCTAGAGACAGAGCACAGAATAGAGAATCCCACAACACAGAGGCACACAGCACCATCACCCACACAGAATCCACGCACCAAACACCACACACCACCACACGCACCACACTCATCACCACAAACGCCACCCCACACCTCAACCACACCACCCCATGGCACCCCAAAGACACCCCAGGTTCAGTGACGCCGAACTCAGGGTCATGGTGGAGGAAATAGTCTGTGTAGAGCCCCAGCTCTTCGGGGCACAGGTGCAGCACACCACAATTGCCAGGAAGATGGAGCTATGGCAAAGGATAGTGGACAGGGTCAACGCGGTGGGACAGCATCCACGCAATCGGGAGGACATCAGGAAGAGATGGAACGACCTACGGGGGAAGGTGCGTTCCATGGTATCAAGGCACAACATAGCGGTGCAGAAGACTGGCGGCGGACCCCCACCTACTCCCCCAGAATTTACCGCGTGGGAGGAGGAAGTCTTGCACATCCTGCATCCTGAGGGCCTCGCTGGAGTAGGCGGAGGAATGGACTCTGGTAAGGCAAATCTTCACTACTGCTTCCCACCCCCACCCCCACCCCACCTGAATGCCAAATCATACCCCCACCCTCACCCCCTCCCCCATCACACCAACCCCTAGCAAAAGCCTCACCATCACAACCCACCCATCCCAACACCAAGCCCTGCATGCGACCCCAAAGCATGGACACCCATCACCAAAGCATGCCCACCGCACACACACATCACCCCCACAAGCCACCCTCACAAAAGCCCCCACAAGGAAATGCCTGCACATTGGTACACGGACACCCACCCATCACACGAAATCCCACACACAGAAGCAATAACCATACCTTTATACCCCTGCAGGACTCGAACGCCACCACACCGCCACGGAGGGTCCAGAGATGTCCATCCCACCCCCAGAAGAGGTCCCCAGCGATGACAGCAGCTCTGTCTCCCTGGAGCCAGACGACCAGCCCGGCCCATCGGGGACCTCTGGACAGTCGGTTCCCCACAGACAGCCACAGGCTACACCAGACCCAACCCCCTCTGGGAACACCAGCACAGCTCCCACCCAGCGGGCCCATGCCTCTGTCTCCAGGGCACGTAAATCAGTGGTGTGTCCACCACTACAGGGCACCCAGGTTGACCCACCACCCCAACAACAACAGGGACCTGGGGGCAGTCGTAGTGGGCACACCGGCCAGGGGACAGAGGCCCAGGAACACAGGGGAACTGGGAGGGCTGCTGTGCGACAGGGGGGGGACAGGCCCGGGGAACCGACTCTCCAAGAGGCCCTCTCCACCATCATGGGAGCATACCACCGCTCCCAGGAGACGATGGCGATGGTACTGGCCCGGTTCCAGGAAATCCAGGAACTGCAGGAGGAACGGTACATGGGGTTCAGGGAGGAACTGAGGAACATCGGTTCCGCAATGGGGACCATCGTCCTGGCCCTTACCCAGATCGTCACCACATTGCGGGACCATGTGGCACCCCAAAGGGCCCCTGTCACTAGCCCAGGCCAGGAACAGCCTACCACCTCCGCCGGCGCCAGTGGACAGGAGGCCCCCACACAACGACAGGCCACCAGAACCCCACCTCCTGCAGAAGAAGAACCACCCCGCAAGCGGAACCTGAGATCTCACAAGAAGACAGAGTAGGATTGCAAGACCCCCGCCAGCCTAAGATACCCCCTGATGTCATCCCACTGTCCCACATTGTCACCTTGTCCAACCTTGAACTGCCCCTGCTCCATCCTTCCACAGGCATATGGACAATGCACCTGTGCGACTGAGAACTGGACTCTGCCATGGACATTACTCCACCCCCACCCATCCCCGCTTCCCAATCATTTACCTATATCTAGCACTTTAAATAAATCACTTATTCCACTTAAATAAACAGGAGTCTGCTTGTATTCTTAACAAATGTATTACACATAACGGTTCAATAATGTCCAGTTACTTTGTGATGACAACATACCAATTTCAATAAGCTTTAGTCCATGGGCAAACAAAGCTGAAGTCAGGCAGTGGGTCATACAGCTCTGAAAAGGGAAGGGAAAGTCACAAATCAGTTAACAGGAACTGGGGGGAAACACAGACAGTGGAGACGCATGAGGCCTTAAGTAAATGTAAATTGGGGTGGCTGTTTCTTACCTGTGTGCTACTGAAAGTATTGTTGTATGACTGTATCCCTGTTGTCCGTGTCGTCCCCGTCGTCTTCCTCGTCTTCACTCTCCACAGGCTCCACAGCTGCAACAACACCACCATCTGGACCATCCTCCTGCAGAAAAGGCACCTGGCGTCGCAATGCAAGATTGTGAAGCATACAGCAGGCCACGATGATCTGGCACACCTTCTTTGGTGAGTACATGAGGGATCCCCCTGTCATATGCAGGCACCTAAACCTGGCCTTCAGGACCCCGAAGGTCCTTTCTATGATCCTCCTAGTTCGCCCATGGGCCTCATTGTAGCGTTCCTCTGCCCTTGTCCTGGGATTCCTCACTGGGGTCAGTAGCCACGACAGGTTGGGGTAACCAGAGTCACCAATTAGCCACACACAGTGTCTCTGTAGCTGTTCCATCACATAAGGGATGCTGCTATTTCGCATGACATACGCGTCATGCACTGACCCAGGGAACTTGGCATTTACATGGGAGATGTACTGGTCAGCCAAACAGACCACCTGGACATTCATCGAATGATAACTTTTTCTGTTTCGGTACACCTGCTCACTGTCTTTGGGGGGAACCAAAGCCACATGGGTCCCATCAATGGCCCCAATGATCTGGATATGTCCAAGGGCATAGAAATCACCCTTCACTGTAGCCAATTCGCCCACCTCAGGGAAAATAATGTAGCTCCGCATGTATTTCATCAGGGCGGACAACACTCTGGACAAAACCTTAGAAAACATAGGCTGAGACATCCCAGATGATATGGCCACTGTAGTCTGAAACGACCCACTTGCCAAAAAATGGAGTACTGACAGAACCTGCACCAGAGGGGGAATCCCTGTGGGTTGGCGGATGGGGGACATCAGGTCTGGCTCCAGCTGGGCACATAGTTCATGTATAGTTGCTCTGTCAAGCCAGTATGTAAGTTTGATATGTCGTTCTTCCATTGTCGACAGGTCCACCAGCGGTCGGTACACGGGAGGATTCACCCTTCTCCTCGCAAGTCCCAGCGGACGGTGCCTAGGAAGGACAACATGGAGCACAGAGTCAAGCAACCCACAGGTTCGTTCACACAGCTTGCACAGTACACGAATCGCTATGTATGGAACGGCTTGTATGAGTGGCAATGCAAGGCCTAGGCCTGTGTGACGCAGTAGAAATCATGCCATGTGGGCCCTTAAAATGGCGGCTGCCTGACCTGTGAAGTGTGACAGTGGGACGTGAGGTCACTGCGCTGGCGTGGCACACCGTGGCGGTAGGCGGTCGAAGACCGCGGCGCAAAGCAGCATTGGTTAACATTGAACCCTATGGGTCTCAGGAGCCAATGACGATGTGCGCCGGCGGTCGCGGTACGCACCGCCGCGGTACGCACCGCCGCAGGCGTGACCGCCATTTTCTATCTGATTAATCACTCGAGACCTGATCATCCACAGGAGAGAACCTATACTGCAAGTGCTGCTGTGACCTCGGTCTGGGAGATACAATGGCTGCTGCGACTGGGGAAAGGGCCCCTGCCTTCACTTCCGAAGAATTGGAGAAACTTGTTGATGGCGTCCTCCCCCAGTATGCGCTACTCTACGGTCCTCCAGACCAACAGGTTAGTACACAGGGTGCACGCTGAATGGGCTATGCCTGTGTTGAGTGGGGTGTATGTAAGATGGTGGGGAGGGGAGCGAATGAGGAGTGCAACGCACGACAGATGGGAACATGTGCCACATGGCAAGGTTGGGGAGGGGGGGCCACTCACATCTACCATGCTGAAAAGTGATGATATTTCCTTTCCCACCCTGTACATGTCAAATAGGTCAGCGCCCATCAGAAGGTCGACATTTGGCGTGCCATCGCCAAGGACGTCCGGGCCCTGGGGGTCCACAACAGACGGGGCACCCACTGCCGAAAGAGGTGGGAGGACATCTGCCGCGGGACCAGAAAGACCGCCGAGTCTCTGCTGGGGATGGCCTCGCAACGTAGGAGGGGTGCCAGCCCCCAATTGACCCCCCTGATGTCCCGGATCCTGGCGGTGGCCTACCCCGATTTGGATGGGCGCGTGAGGACATCACAGCAGACACAAGGGGGTGAGTATCAGCACATTCTGCTATCTTTGCGCGCAGTGGAGGTGTCTGGGTGGGGGAGGAGGGCTGTGGGTAACTCAAGGCCAGGGCGCTTTCTGTAGGCTAGTCCCCTCCGTTAGCCATGGCCCTGTGCCCCTGCCCCCCACCTCTGTAGGGTGCCAAGTACAGCTATCCATGGTCCTTCATCACCCATGTGTGCATTTGTCGTCCATAGACCTGTAGGCCTAGTCACAAGAACTGAGTAGTGTACCCCGATTGCGTAGCGTAGTGCAGGGGGCTTCTGTGTCTGTCCTCTCCGCCAACGGTGTTGCCAATGCATGCACTCAACCTGTCTTCATTTCTCCCCCCCACCCATTTTCTTTTTCTTCCTGTGCATGTGTGCATTAGCATCATCAGGCGGAGGAGAAGTGGCATCGGCGCACGAGGGAGCTGCATCTCACATGGCCCCGGAGGGCCATGCAACGGACTCCGAGATCAGCAGTGAGACGGAGGGCGAGGGGAGCTCCACAACGGGGACCCGTGGAGACGTCAGCGACACCGACACGTCCTCGGAAGGGAGCTCCCTTGCGGTGGCGGCAACATCCGTGCCCACCTCAACTACAGGTACAGCCGCCACCCAGCGCACCAGCTCCGCCCTCCAAGCAGCCCCTCAGCGTTCGCCCCGTGCCCGCTCGCACACCAAGACGGGCATCTCCTTCGCCCCAGGCACCTCAGGCCCTGCCCCAGTTACCCCTGCTGCCCTCAGTGAGGAGGTCATTGACCTCCTCCGGACGCTCATTGTTGGGCAGTCTACCCTTTTGAATACCATCCAGGGGGTGGAAAGGGAGGTGCATCTGAGCAATGCATACCTGGAGGGCATTCATTCGGGTCAGGCTGCCCATCAGCGATCGTTCAACGCTCTGGCCTCAGCACTGACGGCAGCCATTGTCCCTGTCTCCAGCCTCCCTCTTCTAACTCCCTCCACCCAGTCCCAGTCTCCTGTTCCTCAGCCTATCCCATCCACACCATCAGACCAGCCTGCACACACCTCAACACCCAAGGGCAGCTCATCCAGACATAAGCACCACAGATCCCACAAGCATTCACACAAACAACATCCAGATGCAGACATGCCAACAGTCACTACCACCTCTGTGTCCCCCTCCTCCTCGTCTCCCTCCTCCCTCCCTGTGATGTCTCCACTCACACCTGCATGCACACCACCATCAGCCAGTACTTCCATCACCAGCACACCCTCCATTACAGTCAGCACACGTGCAGTCACCACCCCCACTGCCATTTACACGTCCCCTGTGTCCTCTCCCACTGTGTCTGTCACCCCCTCTTCCAAACCACACCAACGCAGGCAGCCACCCACCCAACAGCCATCCACCTCACGACAGCCTCCAGCCCAAGCACCTGCACCCAAAGACAGCACACTTGACTCTCCTACAACCACATCCTCTTCCTCCACTCCCATACCCACTGCACCCACCGTTCCCATTGCTCCTAAAAAACTTTTCCTCTCCAAAATTAACCTCTTTGCATCACCTGACCCACCCCCTCCATCTGGTAAGAGTCCAAAGAGCACCTCAGCCACCACCAGCCCTGCATCTAGTATCACCATAGTGCAGGGCTATTGGAGTCCACCTGCTTCTAGGGAAGGAACATCGGCCAGCAGCAAGGGGACAGCCAGCCCACCCCCTGGGAAGAGGACAAGAAAACTTAAGGGCCGGCGCGAAAAGCCTGAGACGGCTGCCACCAAGGAGAGTGGCCTTGCCACGTCACCTGCCACATCATCTAAGGGAGGCAAGGGCCAGAGAGCTGCAGCGAAGGAGGGCAAGGGCAGCAGGGCGGAGAAGACATGCAGCAGCCGAGCGCACCAGGAGGGCCCCACCAGCCCCATACCGGGTGTGACGGACGACACCCACGGGCACAAGACTCCATCACAGGAGGGCCTCGCTACCGCAAGGTCGGAGGGCGACTAAGCGGGGAGTCTTGGCCAGGTCTGGCTCCCTTGAAAGACAGGACAAGCACCGCTGAAGAGGGCCCCGCCAAGACAGGCACCGCTGAACAGGGCCCTGCCGTGAAGAGCACCGCTGAACAGGGCCCCGCCGTGAGGAGCACCGCTGAAGAGGGCCCCGCCAAGACAGGCACCGCTGAACAGGGCCCCGCCGTGAGGAGCACCGCTGAAGAGGGCCCGCCAAGACAGGCACCGCTGAGCAGGGCCCCGCCGTGAAGAGCACCGCTGAACAGGGCCCCGCCGTGAGGAGCACCGCTGAAGAGGGCCCCACCAAGACAGGCACCGCTGAACAGGGCCCCGCCGTGAGGAGCACCGCTGAACAGGGCCCCGCAAGGCAGGCACCGTTGAACAGGGCCCGCCGTGAAGAGCACCGCTGAACAGGGCCCCGCCGTGAGGAGCACCGCTGAAGAGGGCCCCGCCAAGACAGGCACCGCTGAACAGGGCCCCGCCGTGAGGAGCACCGCTGAACAGGGCCCCGCTAAGACAGGCACCGCTGAACAGGGCCCCGCCGTGAAGAGCACCGCTGAACAGGGCCCTGCCGTGAGGAGCACCGCTGAAGAGAGCCCCGCCAAGACAGGCACCGCTGAACAGGGCCCCGCCATGAGGAGCACCTCTGAACAGGGCCCCGCCGTGAGGAGCACCGCTGAAGAGGGCCCCGCCAAGACAGGCACCGCTGAACAGGGCCCCGCCGTCTCAAGCACCGCTCTGCTGGGCCCTTCCTGTCAAGCACTGCTCCGCTGGGGCCTTCCTCTCAAGCACCGCTCCGCTGGGGCCTTCCTGTCAAGCACCGCTCCGCTGGGCCCTTCATCTCAAGCACCGCTCCGCTGGGCCCTTCATCTCAAGCACCGCTCCACTGAGCCCTTCCTGTCAAGCACCGCTCTGCTGGGCCCTTCATCTCAAGCACCGCTCCGCTGGGCCCTTCATCTCAAGCACCGCTCCGCTGGGCCCTTCATCTCAAGCACCGCTCCGCTGGGCCCTTCATCTCAAGCACCGCTCCGCTGGGCCCTTCATCTCAAGTACCGCTCCGCTGGGCACCGCCGTCTCAAGCACCGCTCCGCTGGGGCCTTCCTCTCAAGCACTGCTCCGCTGGGCCCTTCCTGTCAAGCACCGCTCCGCTGGGGCCTTCCTGTCAAGCACCGCTCCGCTGGGCCCTTCATCTCAAGCACCGCTCGGTTGGGCACCGCCGTCTCAAGCACCGCTCCGCTGGGGCCTTCCTGTCAAGCACCGCTCCGCTGGGGCCTTCCTGTCAAGCACCGCTCCGCTGGGGTCTTCATCTCAAGCACCGCTCCGCTGGGCCCTTCATCTCAAGCACTGCTCCGCTGGGCCCTTCATCTCAAGCACCGCTCCGCTGGGCCCTTCCTGTCAAGCACCGCTCCGCTGGGCCCTTCATCTCAAGCACCGCTCCGCTGGGCCCTTCCTCTCAAGCACCGCTCCGCTGGGCCCTTCCTCTCAAGCAACGCTCCGCTGGGCCCTTCCTCTCAAGCAACGCTCCGCTGGGCCCTTCCTGTCAAGCACCGCTCCGCTGGGGCCTTCCTGTCAAGCACCGCTCCGCTGGGCATTTCATCTCAAGCACCGCTCCGCTGGGCACCGCCGTCTCAAGCACCGCTGGTCCATTGACAGTGCCGGTTCTGTGTCGAGGAGGTGTTCACGAAGCACTCTGGGCACCATGCCTCCTCCAATACCAGTGGAGTCGGTTATCCATCTGATGGACTGTGGCTTTGCACTTCCCAGGATGGTACAGTGGGCATGGAGGCCCCTCGTGGATCTGGCATCGTGGACTCATGTGGCTGAGGTGCCCCCCTTTCCCTTCCCCCTGAGGTGCCTGTTGTTTTATCATCTGATGCCCCTGCAGTGTTCTCTCCAATGGTATCCGGTATCCTGTGTGGGCTTTGCGCATGTGTTTGTACACATTGGCCCACGGACTATGGATATTGAACGGACTGTGCAGGACTTATTGACTATGTTTATACTTTGCACTATGTTCATTATTTCTTTTGTATATTTCATATGGCATATTTACCATGACTTAAATGAACCTATTTTATACATAAATTTTAAACTTCATTTGAATTATGTCTTTGCATTCTTCCGGGGGGTTTGAGGGGTGTCACTCTGACTTGTTGCTCTGCATTGGTGTGTAGGTATTGGGGGGGTGGGTTGGGGGGGTGGGTGTATCGCGTATGTGTGCGCCCGTAAGCTTTCCTCCTCCCCCCTCCCCTGTGTCGTAGGTGCAGTACTCACCGTTGTCGTCTGCGCCGGCGTTCGTACTCCTGGTAGATGAGCAGGTAGACAATAGCCGGTAGGATGTGTAATTCGGGCCCCATACTGTCCTCCTTCCTCGTGGAGTGTGTATAGGTGAGTGTTTTCCCGTTCGTAGTCTGTTTCCGCCGTGTTTTTATCGGCGGGGCTCCCGCCCCGGAAAAGGTGGCGGATTGGTGAGTTGTGATAGGGTGGGCAGTACATTGTCTGCCGCCTGCCTGTTGGCGGTGACCGCCGCGCTGTTTGTCGGTCCCGCCGTGGCGGTCGGAGTGTTAATGTGGCGGGCTGTGTTGGCGGTTCCCGCCAGGGTCAGAATTCCATTTTTTGGACCGCCTGCCTGTTGGCGGGTTGGCCGCCGCTTTATCACCGACCGCCAGGGTTAGAATGACCCCCCAAGTCTTAAAAACATAACCTCATGCAGGAAGCAATGTTCTTCATTTAGCACTAAATATCATAGACAACATCTAGAACAAAAATAAAAATACAAGAATAAAAATACAATGCAATATAAATAAGTTAAAATTAGACCAAGTCTTAAAAACTTAACCTCACACAGGAAGCAATGTTCTTATTCTCAATTCATTGCTAAACATTAATAAAATATCCATAAAAATGCTAAGTTGTTATGCTGTACCTCCAAACTCAAATCAACTTTTATACAATACATTATAAAATGTCCCCCAGAGATTTTGCTCTAATATGCCAGATCGCCTCTAAGAATTTTGCCAGTGTGCATGCCACAATCCCATGAGGGTTGGTTTTGCAAATCCTAATTGCTAGTCACCGATTCATAAAACCCATGGATCTGCAGAGTGGTAAAATCCAACGGGCTCTCTGTCTTGTGTATGCAGGGCAATGAAAAAGAACATGGGCAATACACTCAGCAGTTCCACATCCCATTGGACACAAAGGAGATAAAATCAAGTCCATATAATGCTCAAATTCATATTGGCATTTGGCTGAAATAAAACTGTCTGTCAAACTAAACAAAAGACACCTCTGCTAACTTTTCTACTTGTAGTTTTAGCCAATATGCATCCTTTACGATCTGCGTGACGTTTTTTGGAAGATGGGAAGGGTTCGACCAGTAAACACCCAACCCAAGTTTTGTAAAATTGTTTTCAACATAATTATACCACAGAATTCTTTTGGTTGCTTGCGTATTCAGTAAGGTGCTCAGCCATGTTCTAAATGGGCCAAAAATATCCAATGCCCAAGTTCTGGTCCAATATAGTAAGTGCCTTAGGGCATCTATAGGGGCGATGGAATGTAAATTTAAATCCATCCGAATAGGCAATGTGGGGGAACTTACAGGTATTTTTAATAAAAGCTTTTATGAAAAAGTTTTCAGCTCTCTCTAAGTCCTTCAAGTCACTGTGTCCCAATAGCTCAGCACCATATAATGCCCCCCTAGCTTGGGCCTGATATATTTCTATTGCAGGGGTTATGGCAAATCTGGGAGACTTTTGTTTCAGGCTCAAGAAGGACCTCGATATATGGGCCTGCCATTTATGTGAGTCCTCCAGTCTAACTCCCAAATAGTCAAAATCTGGCACTCTTTCTAGGACTTCCCCATTCAAAAATATCTGTTTCTTCATTTTATGTTCTTTGTCGCCAAAAACCATACATTTGGTTTTGGATGTAATAATTTCTAGACCATGTCTTTAAAAAAGCCCATGAATTTCTCAAATAGGTTAGCAAGGCCAGAAGTGGTTTGTGATAATAACAAGGTATCATCAGCAAACAGCAAACACGGTGTCTTTACCCTGCCTAAAAGAACATGGGCAATACACTCACTGGGCGCATCATTAACACAATTCAATGGGTAAATAGTGCAAGCATTAATAAACAATAGGATAAGTGTAGAGGCCAGCACACAACCCTGTCTCACCCCTCTACATATTGGGATCTCTCGCGTTAGTTCCCCTTTTGTTCCCCATCGAACTTTAGCATAATTCTCAGAATACAAATCTTTAATTATATTTAATAGGGGTCTCGGAACTCAGGCTCTGTTCATAACCTCACACAATTTCCAGCGTGGAACCAGATCAAAAGCAGACTTGGGATCTACAAAAGTAACAAAAAGTTTCCCTTTGTCTAGGTCCACCGTCTTCCATTTGATCATAAGGAATTGAAAGACATTGTCGACTGTGCTTATTTTCTGCCTAAAACTCACCTAAAAAATGGCTAAGGACTTAGCCATCTTCTATCCATTCCTTAAGCCTTCACTGGACCTGATAACAGAATATTTTTTTAAGGTTGTCCAGGAGACTAATTGGCCTATAGTTCCCCGGGACACCCCGTCCCCTTTTTTATGAATGGGGACAATAATTGCTCTCTTCTAAGGCTGGGGGTACAAACCACTTGCCAAAACGGCATTTGACACCCTGTTGACATAGGGTCCTCAATACTCAAGGTCAGATTTAAACAGATCAGACGGTATGCCATCCAGCCCTGGTGCCTTTCCTGATTTTTGGGCCTTAATGGCTATCTCAGTTTCCTTAAGAGTAAAGGGTACACAACTGTCTACAGTGGGCAAAGAAGAAATTAATTCATTATCATTAGCAATAAGGGGAACAGGCTCATAGCTGTACAGCTCCGTAAAATAACCAATCCAATTTTCAGGGGGAATATGGCAATCGGGTCGAAAGTTCTCGTAATGCTAATTTTTAGCCACCAAGGACCCAAAACGTTTTGAGTTTCTATCCTTAGCAGCTAATAATAAATCCTGCCATGATGACTCTTCCCAGAGATTTTTGCTGAGCTTCTTTGCGAGTGCATACTCACGCCTTGCAAGACTTATCATAGATCTATCTTTTAGTTTGATTGCTTTTAAAAGGCTACTCTTGGCCTCTCTACATGCCTTGCCAAACCACCTATGGCGGGATCCTACTTCCGGGTGTGTATTCTCTTTAAAAGTTCTAAAAAATAAATCTTTCAAAGAGGAAAAGAGGCCTACATTCAGGGCCATAACCTCGTTCAGGTGTGTAAACAAAAATCACCAGATAATTGATGGGGAAAAAACTAAAGCACACATTTTTGCCCACAATTTCTTGGAGCTTCTAAAGGAGTCTCATTCCAGGGCTCGCTTATTGGAGGACACCTCTAGAACAGGGGTGGCTTCATGGTTTTATTGAACGGTTGCTTTGACAAAAAATTGGCCGTCATATGTTTCCAAGATTGGAGCGTGATCACTGTTATATTGGTTACCCACCCTAATACTTTTAGTGGTATGCCATATCCTCACATCAATAACTATAAGGTTGGGTATGTTGCTATACGACCCTCTAAAAAAAGAGGGTTTTGCAGGAGTATCTGAAGGAAAACGCCAATTTCTTGGGCAAAGGCCATGCGTTATCATGAAGTTTATAACCTGAAGAGCTCTGATGCTGGATTCAGGCTACTTTCTCTGCTATAGGAAAGGTGGAATATTCCATATTTGATCTTCTAACTGCGTGATCTCAGAGAAAGCAGAATTTGGCTCGAGGGGCACATTAAAGTCACCAGCTATAATAATAAAATGTGATGAAGTAAAGTCCCACACAAGGGCATTCAAGATCTGGATAGTTTTGGACAATTGGTTTGAACAACCTGGTCTATTATAAACATTAACACACAGTAATGGTAAACCTTGCTTTGACTGTATCGATAGAGCCAGTATATCAGCCGAGTCCACATGGATTTCCTTGACTTCTCCCACCTCAGAAATTCTTATCCATGTGATAAGCCCCACCACTGCTCTCCCAGCTGGAGATGGGTTGGCTTCCTTACAAAAGGAACTGTACCCCTGGCTATAGACATTTGAAATAGCCCAAGTTTTCTGGAACAGACAAATATTACATTTATCAATGTACTCCCCCCAATCAACATCCTCTAGTTTATTGCGAATTCCAGCTACATTCCATGTTAAAAGCTCCGACGTTGGAGTCTCAGACCCATTGAGACTTTCTGAGGAAACTCCAAGGTACGAGTTCTTACTACACCCTTCACGGATTCTAAGTTTGCGATATTTGCATTATGCATTGGAGTCAAGCTCCTAGGGGAAGGTAGCTCTGAATCTAACTCACCTTCTGGGAGCAAATTAGCCACAAGGGGGAGGACAGTATTATCTCAGAAAGCTGGGGACGAAAACAGTCAATCATTGCCTAAAGCAGCATCTGGTTGCTCTGTCTCCCGTGAATTGGACCTCTCAATCAGGCAAGCGTACTCCTTCTTATGGACCATAGAGGATGTCGCTTCAATTAGAACTAGTGTCCGAGGCCCCTCCTTTTGGGATCTAGCATTCAAGGTAATCTGAATTATTTTCGGTAAAGGACTATTCACAGGCCAGCTACTTTCAAGACGAATATTCAAGCCGTTTTGCAGGGGATTTCCGGCCTCCATTGATAGCAAACCCTTTACCAACCTAAGACTTGATAACATTTGCTTTATAATATCCCAGTGGCCTGCGTTCTCAGTAAAGTGTTCAGCTGATATTATATCTGAATGAATAATAGAACCACATTGTCTGGTGTGTCGTATCCAATGAATAGCCTTATTTATTAGTGATGGACTGTCTTCACGTATATTAGGGGGTAATAGAGGTACCTTGCACATGTAAATAGGATAGCCACCGCTGGAATATTTATGGGAAAATTGCCCAGTAGTAGAGTCCCTCTCTATTTTTGAATGAGATCGCAAAACAGATGAAGCATAGGGATCCTTAGTGCCAGATGGGCTAGTAAAGCTAACCTGGGATTCTTTGCCACCCTGGACCGACCTAGCCAAAAGGCTAGGTCAACTTTCGGTCCTCACAATGCCTAGTTTAGGAGTAGGAATGGTAGTAGTGGGCTCTTCTTAATGAGAAAATACAATATCCCTTGTCCGGGTGATGGAACGATTGGTATCTAATACTTCCATCATTATTGATTTCAGCTCCATTACTTCTTCTTTTAAGACCATAATAAGAGAGACCACTTCCTCCTGGGAAGGGGCTACAGGGCAATGTTGACTTGAGGGACGTAGACTTGAGAAGGAACTTTCATGCTCATAAGCTTGATCCTGAATTTCTAGCAGCTGGAAACTATTTGTACAAGGGATTTCATGGACAATCATGCTACCTGACAGGGCATTCTCTGTAGTTGAATGCAATAAGTTGTCTCCCGTAGCTTTTACATTAGGACCATCGGCCTGGGCTACCGATGCAATCAGAGTGTCTCCATTTGGAGGAGTATTCTCTTTTCTAGGGAATCTAGCCGCCAAAAAGGGGGAGAGGGAGCCATTTTTCAGCCCCTTCCGTGGGTTCTTCTCCTTTTTCTTCAGCAAAGATTCAACTTCTTCAATCAGAGTATCTATTTCATTAGTTACACAGTTAGAAAGGGTATGAGGCATTTGGTGGAGCTTAGGGATTTTAGTTTGCACTGCGCCCACTATTGGGCTATTTTTTGCCTTGCGCTTTCCCATTCTTACACTGTAAAATTATCTGCAGCACAGGATTACCAGTACCAGTCAACAATGTATATCATCCACAGTTCCTACCTTGGGGCCAGAAGGGGTTGCCCAGGCCAGCCTCTGTTGGTCTCTGACGGGCACGGATGGGCCCGCCCTTGGCCCGGGCTTTGCCTGGGTGCGGCCCGCTTTGCGGGGCGGCATGACGTGCTTTCAAGCGCTCACGATTCTGGCTCAGCCCCCCTCTTGGCAACAGGATCTTGGTAAAGGGAATCCCCGAAGAGACAGCAGAGGATCACAACAAGGATTTCCTGTGTTATGGGGCAGCGCAATGCACTTTCAAGCGCTCGCGATTCTGGCTCCAACACCCCCTTGGCAACAGGATCTTGGGAGAGTGAGTCCCCAACGAGATAGCAGAGCAGCACAACAAGGATTTCCCGCATTGCGGGGCGGCGTGACGCACTTTCAAGCGCTTGCGATTCTGGCTCTGCCCCCCCTCTTGGCAACAGGATTTTGGGACAAGGAGTCCCCGATGAGACAGCAGCACAGCACAACAAGGATTTCCCGCAAATTTTGCTTACCAATGAGCCAGTTCTGATTTTGGATTACTCCCTAATACACTATTTGCTGAGAGCCTTAGCGGCAATAATTCTGTACCGCATGTTTGGCATTTTTGCAATAAAGCTTTTAAATTTTTTCCGTGGAACAATTATTGAGTTGGCCCTTATTTAATTAACTGTATTTTTTATGTGTTAGCAGGTGCCTTGCCTCGAAGACGCAATGTCTCAGGAAATTGAAGGTTAACACTGTGTCTTATTCATATACCTGTGGGTGTTGATTTGAGAAGAAGTTTTGTTGTGTAAATATTTCGGAGTTCCACACGCCCACAGAATGTTAGGGTCGAAGTGCTGGACATTTGCAGATGGCAGTCCATTTTATGGCTATAAGATTTTCAACAATACTCTATGATAGCTCTGTCATACATAGTGCTGTCACAGTGGCACGAAAATGTGTTTTTCTCTGCGAGATTAGCCCCACTGACCATGATAGATACCTACAGACTCCCCTATTGGAAGACAGAGATACCAGATTCCAAAGGAGGTAGTACTATAATAGTGGTCCTTTGTGACCCTGAGTTGACGAATCTGATTTGATGAAACAGGAGCTGCTGACTGAAGAAAGGCAGATCATCCACTTCCTGGATCTTTGCCCCACTACACAGGTTAGAAAGAAGGAACTACATATAATGAGACAGAAATTGATGGCTCTAGGCATCGCATTTTCTGACTAGTATCCAGCACAATTGAAACTGAAGAGGGCAAGCTCTTCATTTTTACCTAATCAAAGTCAGTCCATTCCTTCCTAGAAGAGACAAAGGGCCAGATGTATTAAGTCGGTTTGCATTTCTTAATGGTCCGGATAGGTATTTTGGGCTGTTCGGACATGCAAACTGGGTTTTTCCAATGTACACAGCCCTTTAAGGAATTGCAAATGGTGATTTCCACCTTGTAGAATTCACAATTTGGGATTCCCAGAATAGGAAATGCAAATAGGGATTTCCTATTTGCATATCTTATTCTGATGTACCCTGCATTTCCAAAATGCGATTTGGGCATCTTGGAGATGCAATACCACTGTCTTGAAGTCAGTGGTAACCAGGTGCAATTTTTTAAAAAAGCACCCTAAGGTGCTTTTTAAAATTGAAATAGTGCACACGCATGCGCCTTAGGCAAATATTTTTGGGGTGCACCAAGAGGGGGCTTTTTCCCATTGCCATCCCTGGTTTTGCATTTTCTAAATAGCGATTTCTTAATAAGAAATCGCGATTTAGGAAATGCAAAACCGTCCCATTGACTGAAATGCAATGGGATTTGTTAATATTGATTTCCTAATAGCCATTCCTACTGTGTAGGAATGGCTATTAGGAAATCGGTATTTTTGTACATAGAACTTTGCATTTCTTAAATAGCGATTTCTAAGAAGTCGCTATTTAAGAAATGCATAATTACATTTTTGTACATCTGGCCCTTAAAGAGCAGCGAGGAATATTAGCGAAGGAAAGTTGTATGATGATTTTGGTGGTGCAATTGATTTCCTGTACAGGGTTTAACCCCACTTCAGAACCGTATGGGGTTCTAATGTTAGTAAAACTATATTTACCTATATATACTTTTAATGACAATATAGTGGTGGCCTATAAGCTAAGGGGCATATTTACAAGCTCATTGCGCTGCCAGTGTGCTATTTTTTATGCTATCACAGCACAAAGGGCAGACTCATATCTTCGAGGCTACGCAAAGCTACTTTGCATGGCTTTTCATGGCCTTGTAGATATGGTGTTGGGCAAAGCAGGGCCTTACACTGGATCAGGGGGGCATTACATGGACATTGCCCGTGCAATGGGTGATTTTTCCCATGCAACACCCATGGGTTTTGATGCATTCCCAGATTTACAAGGACCTGTAAACCTGGAAATGCGTCAAAACAGTACGCCTCCCCAGGTGAGGCGTAACAAAGAGAAAAATCTTTGTTTTTTCCTCTTTCTATGTGTGCTGCATTCTGCAGTGCACATTGTAAGAGGAACAAGCCTCCATTGATTGTTTTTGTGCAGGAAGTTGTTCTTTCCTGCACAAAAACAATCCTGCCAACAACACAGATACCCTTGCGCCATGGTGCAAGGGTGTCTGCATTGGCGATAGGCACCAAATTGTGTGCGGGCTGAAAGGACAAATGCACTGTATCTCTTAAAAACGGTCCATTCCTGCCCTTTCAAATTGGCGTAGGGGAGCGCAGCAAAAAGACATGATGCTCCCTTCCATGCCTATTTTTTCTTAGTATGCCCCTCTTTAGGGCAAAATACATGCTCATCTTTGGAGCCCTGACTTCTGTAGCGGGTCTGGCTAAAAGAATAAGCATCTTCATCAGGCGCAAGTATTGAAACAGCCAATCAGCTGGCAGACTAAGCGTGTACTGCTTGTGCCGAGCAGCCTACTATTTTAAACTGCAATTTACTCCGATGACACTATGACGACAATGAGCAGATCAGAGTTGAATTAATTTGTGCAGCAAAAGCAAAATCACTCAAAAAGCATGGCGAGGTTCTCGGGGCGAAAATAGATTTAATGAAAGCAGAATGGAAACTTACAGAAGAACATACAATTTTGTCTGCTTTAGGCAATCTAAAAGCCTAACATAGGCGCTTGTCAGAGTTCAGATATAGCTATATGCTTGGTAAGTGCATCGTTAATCAAGGGGATGAAAACCATATTTTAGTGACTTAAATCATACGGGCCTTCAAACGCAGAGGATGAAATAGGGACGAATACAAGGAACACGTGAAAGGGCACAGCTGCATGAGATGTACGGATAACACCCATGTGCAGTGCTTTAAATGGGTCGGTACTGGCCGGTACTGAGTATCGGCACTTTTTTATTTTGAGAGGGTGAGTACCGGCATATCTCAAGAAAAACGTAATACTTTTAATTGGAGAGTACCGGCACTTCTCAGAAACAAGCAGGTATCCTGGTACAGAGTACCTGCACTTCTATTTTTCCATTTAAAGCACTGCCCATGTGACCATCGACGTTCCACCCACTGACCTGTTTCCCTCCTTTGTCAACTTATTATGCAAATACAAAGTCTGCCCTTAACTGATGCCATGTCAACTTGCTTATGTAATTCGAAATCTCTCTGGCCTCCAAATCTTACTAGAAGCATCAATAGCCAGCTCTTCAGTGTGCTCAACAGCACATTTCAAAGTGCTTAATAGGGCCTCCTTTTCTTCTTGCACTGCCATGTATTCTTCACCAATACTTGGTGGACCTCAGGCATCATTCTCCAGAACCAAAAAAACAATACAAGTGCAGGAAGGGATACAAAATGTGTCTTTATTGCGGCAGCATGATACGACCAAGCACCATTGCACTTGTCCTACCACCATTTCGTCTACCTCCCACCCCTTCAACTTCAGGCCCTGCATACAAATTCACGCACACAGCCTGGTAACAAGTGAATAGGTGGCACAGGGAGACTGCAACACCAGAGAAGATTACAACTGGGACTGCGTACATTGTGGGGAAGCGAGAGTGGGGGCATACACCCAGAAAGACTCACTAATACCCCAATACCATGGCCGAGGTTGGAAGGTGCTGGTAAGCAACCTCTGAATTTGATAGTACAGACCCTTTTGATGGGTTCCCACTCTTTCTTATGTGCACCTAGTCGGCGCACCTGAAACCAATCACCCTATCTCTGAATTGGTTCTAGGGATAAAGATTGTCAGTAACAGTAAATTCTGGATCATGCATTTTACCTGGAAAATCTGGCAGTGGGGTGAGAGCAGTGAATTATGAAATACAGATATACACTGTACCATGAGGACATCTCACTGATTATTGCACTTGTTTAATTTCAGATCCCTTTGTTTCATTGTTTTTTCCTCACTTCTGAAAGTGATTGCTCCAAATCTAGTGTGGTACGCTAGCAAGTGGTGTCCTTTAAGGGGATAAAATAGAGCTTATTTTGGAGGTTACATCTGCAGTGTTGGACTGGGACCATGCACACAAAGAACAAGTGGCCCACATTTGTGGATAATGACATTTTGTGACTTTGCTTAGTATCATGGGAGTAATTTTGGGAGAAATCTCTCATAAGTTAAGCTTTCTAAACTTGTAGGTTCAGTAGCATTTGGGAAGACTAAACACACTATTATTCCACTCCAGCTCACCCACAAGCCTCCTCACCTGCTCTTCAGGTCTACACATTTCTCCATCTTGGGTCCCTGAATTTGTTAGTCAACTATTGGTCCCTTAGTATGTGGTCCCCTCCCTAAGAACCCTGAATGTCCTGTATGACATCAGGCCATGAGTCAGAGAATCATGGTCTTCCTTCGTTTTTGGAAGCTTCTGTACAACCTCAAGGAGCCAACAGCCCTTCTCATCCTAAGGCTTTGAGACACTTGCTTTTCATTAGTTGGTGCTGAAGCTCCTCACACACCCACAGGACCATTAAGCTCAATTGCATTCCAAGTCCTCTAATGCTTCTGCTCCCACTGCGGTCAAGAAGGGCTACTGTTAACTCTCAGATGCCTATGGAATTCAGCTCACCTGATTTTCCTATCCATTCTCGGGCCCTGTAGCAGTCGTTCACTCTTAGTCTGAAGCTCCAGCTCACTCTCAGGTTACTGAGAACCATAATTCACCTAAGATGCTCTGATTCCTATATTTACCCTCTGGTGAAATCAAATCATCAAGTTGTCTGCTTGCCCTAAGGATCTGAAGCTTAGTTCTTGAAAAGGACAATGGGTCAAGCAGGAGCTTCAAGGGTATTCAATAGTTTTCAACCCTCTGACTCAGGTTTACCTTCATTTCCTTGAAACAATTGCTCACTCTCATGTTCCTGATGCTCCTGCATGTCCCCATGCATCAGCTAAGGTTTCTCGAGCTCCTGGTCACCCTTAGGTATGCAAGGTTTCTGCACACTTTTGTTTTCATGAGGGTCTTTGCCAACCTCAGGTCTCTAAGGCTCAGGTTAAGTATCCCTGAAGCTCCTGCTCACATTAGGTGCCAGAGACTCCTGATTATTCTCAGATAACTGAAGTCCTCCTCCCTTCACTTTCATGCCCCTGAAGTTCCTGCTCAACCTTGAACCACTAACCTTCTTGGTCACCTTCAGATCCTGTGTATCTGCCGTCCACCCTTAGGTGACTGACAAACTCCCTGGGAAGTGGCAACAGGCAGCCACGGTTGTACACATCAGAGTTGTACAAGGCTTCCTCTTTCAGTTGTCACTGAGGGGCCTTTCTGTGAGTGATGTCTTTGGTGATTGCATACAGTTTGGTACTTTAAGGGCCTGATTTAGACCTCAGCAGAGCCGTTACTCCGTCGCAACAGTGACGGATATCCTGTCTGTCAAAATCTAAATACCGTTGTTTTCTATTGTATTTAGATTTTGGAGGACAGGACATCTGTCACCGTTGCGACGGAGTAACCCCTCTGCCCAGATCTAAATCAAGCCCTAAGTCTTTTGCATTGAGGATAGAGACATGATTTGAATCTGGAAGAGCTGAAAGAATCCACTCCAAATGCAAGCTTTTAATTCATCTTCTAGAAATTATCTGTCCCATTGCCCTAGCTCACAGAAACACATATACATCTCTATTCCCTCATGTCACCTCCACTATCACCAAGTGCAACTATCTGATTCTTTAGCTGGTTATATTTCTATGTACCATCTATACACCTACGTTTCTTTCTCTATTGCCCCCTCTGCCATTCTTTCTCTCGGTCTCTATGCCCCTTTCTTAATTGCAGCGTACACATGTCTTGTTCTCGCTATCACTTTTTTGCCACTATCTCCCTCTCTCTATCATCTTTTTCCACTCTCTCTAGTTCTTCCTATTTCTCACATAAACTACTTTTTTCCTCTGCTTGGTGTATCTCAATCTACCTATGTCCTTCACTCATTCTATCTCATTTCCCCTCTCTCTTTCCCTATCTTTCTCTCTGTCTACAAATTCCTTTCTCTCTCCCACTCCTGCTTCCTCTGCCGTTATTTTTATATCTCTCATGCTCTTATTCCTCTTGTCATTTTGTATCTCTTCAAGTTTTAATTAATTTCTCTGTCTTGCAAACCTTTCCAATTTCACCTGTTTTCTCTCTCCTGGAAGCCTCTCTCACTTCCCCCTGCTTCTTGAAAACCTTTGTACCATACCTAATGTTATTTTCTGTTGTGTCCCCTTTATTGATTTGTTGCAGACAGAAATGGAAAGTCCTCCTGTGCCTGGAGGCAGTGTTTGAACCAAAGGAGAATCAACAGGTAGAATGTCCTTTGCTGTTCTATCTCTTTGATGAAATAAATTCCATTGGTGGATTATACTCTACATTTAGAACAACCGTCTGGAATGCCAACAACCTTTAAACTAAGCCCTAAACTGGGGGAGAGAATTGTGCACGTGAGGCAGCAACCATCTATTCTTTTTTCTCACTGATCGGGACCTTTCTGATACTGTCTTCTGCCTTACAGTCCTCTCCAACATTTCCTTTGGTATTCACTTTGTCTGCAATTTTATATAGCACTAACTCTACCCAAGGGTAGTGGAGTGCTTTACATAAGCACCAGTTACATTACACAAGAAAATATTCATTTTTTGTAACATGGGAAGATTAAGTAATTTACTCAGAACCACAGGATGTTGAGACGACTCCAAGACTCCTGGTTCCCAGGTTCCAAAGTCGATAGCTCTGGCTGTTACGCCACATCCACTCTTGCATTCCTTTCTCCTTCTCCACTTACACTTTCCAACTGTCTCTCTACCTTTGCTAATTTCTACTCTTTTCTACACAGCTTTTCATCACTCCTTGTTCCTAAGCTCCTCCCCTCCTTCCATCTGTCTGCACCTGTAGCATTTTTATCCTCCCTCCTCTACCTTTCCTTTCTGCTCTCCCTTCATTTCCTATTCCTCTTCCTATATTTTTCTCATTCTTCTCCACTCTGCAGTTTCACGTCCCCTTTTGTCTCTCCATATTCTACTCCTCCCTCAATCCATTTTGGTACTCTCTTGCCATGTCTATTTTCCCTTCCCTTTGACATTTTGTCCAAGGATTATTGTTTTTCGCAGTGCCATTTTAAAAAAAACCTAATTGTTTTGTGTTGTCAAAAAAATGATCTTTGTGCTCATTCTGGTTGTTTGTGTTATTTTTTTATTTGCGATCAATGGTGAACAGGAGTACCTTTCCAGTTTTTAAGATGACAAGGTGGCAGTGGGCACCTGGTCTGGTCTGCTCGCTGTTGGAGAGAAAAGTAAGGCCTCTTAAATGGCCGCCACTCGTAATCTGTATCCCTGCAAATCCTCATTTCATCCCTCCTCCTGGTAACATTTGTGCTAGCTGTGAAGCTCAAAAGGGAGTTTAGCCACTCCCACGGGCCTGACTGTCACGCTCAGAGACTTCGAATGGGAGGAGGTTCTCCACATGCTGTGTCTGCTCAGTTTGGCTCATTATCGTACTGCACATGACAATAGGCCAGCCCTTCCCTGTGCTTGGTTACAGCGAGCTCTGAACTTTGCTCTAAGAGCGCAACAATCTTTAGCGTCAAGTGCCAGCGGCCAAGCTGGCCCAGGCAAGTGTGATTTTATCTACAGATGAAAAGCCAGCCCACCTGCTGGCATTTCCGTCAGGCCACTCGGACGATGGGCGATTGCCTGCCCTGCCAATCCAACACTGTACATCTGCCTCCAGGAACCAGAACTAGAAACAACCATACCCACTCCAGAAGATTCCTAACCATACTCATAAATATTACTGCTGTGTCTAACTACAACCTCTGTAACAACCTAGAACAATATCCTAAAATTAGTGTAAAGTGTTTGTGAGTTACAAAGAATGCTGTTGTGGTTTAACTAGACATAGCGAAGATTTTCCGTTACACAACTGATCCCACACATCTCAACAATGTTGGTGGAATGAAATTCAAATTCAGTGCCAAACTTTTCAACTTTCCTCCTCACCATTCCCTTTCTTCCCCCTATGATGTTGGCATCCTAAAGTCCTGAGCATAACCACATGAAGTTTAACAAGAAAAGAGGTAGCTTTGTTTGTGAACAGTTTGCGAAGCGAACATGTATCAGGGCCCCTCATCAAAAGTGTCCTAGTTGACTCATTAGAGCCTATCAGGCAGATGGCTTAGGTTTGTGGGAACCATTTGGTTAGAAGTCAGCTATCAGGGGCAAAACAGCTCCTAGAAATCTGTAATGAAGAACAATAAGACAGGATCCCAATTCAGGCCAAACGCAACAGCTCTGTCATCCAGGGTAAGGCTTTGTTTCATTATAAGGAGGATCTCTTAGACTTTGGCAAGCCAGGTGTTCCTTTTGGGCCTAACATGGGTGTATCAGCAGTGACAATAAAATGACTGACTGTCAAGTCGGCTTATACCATTTGCCTATCACATACCGATGGCAAGGATAATAGCCCTGGCACTAGCACTCCCAAAAGTGTGCCCTTTGGTGTTACACTAGGGGCCATATTTATACTCCGTTTGCGCCGAAATTGCGTCGTTTTTTTTGACGCAATTTCGACGCAAAACTAACGCCAACTAACGCCATATTTATACTATGGCGTTAGAGGCGAATAGCGCCAAAGTTCCCGGAATGTGCGTCATTTTTTAGCGTGAACCCCTTCCTTGCGTTAATGATATGCAAGGGAGGCGTTCCCGTCTAAAAAATGACTCCCAGGCCTTTACGTGGTATTTATACTCCCGGGCAAAAGAGACGCCCGGGAGTTGGCGTGGCTAAAAACGGCGCATTTGCGCCACTTTTTAACGCCTGCTCAGGGCAGGCGTTAAGGGGCCTGTGGGCTCAAAATGAGCCCACAGGTGCCCTCCCATGCCCCCAGGGACCCCCCCTGCCACCCTTGCCCACCCCAGGAGGACCCCCAAGGATGGAGGGACCCACCCCAGGGACATTCAGGTAAGTTCAGGTAAGTATAATTTTTTATTTTTTATATTTTTTTTTGGTGGCATAGGGGGGCCTTATTTGTGCCCCCCTACATGCCACTATGCCCAATGACCATGCCCAGGGGACAGAAGTCCCCTGGGCATGGCCATTGGGCAAGGGGGCATGACTCCTATCTTTACAATGATAGGAGTCATGTTGATGGGGGATGGGCGTCGAAAATAAATGGCGCAAGTCGGGTTAAGACGATTTTTTCGACGTAACCTGACTTGCCCCATTTTAAGACGCCCATGCGCCATTTTCCCCCTACGCCGGCGCTGTCTGGTCTACGTGGTTTTTTCCCACGCAAACCAGGCAGCGCCGGTCTGATTGCGCCGTCTAACGCCATTCCATAAATACGGCGCCCGCATGGCGCTTCAGAATGGCGTTAGACGGCGCAAAACTTTTTGACGCTAAACTGCGTTAGCGCAGTTTAGCGTCAAAAAGTATAAATATGGGCCTAGGTGTTCTGGGCAGAGTAACCATATACATCTAATCCATTCTAATCAATACTGCCTCCAATAATAGCTTCAGCTTTGGGCAAGCCAAAAATAAATATGTCAGGGTAAATTCTCCTCATCCCCTCCAGCAGTGATCTGACATCTGCCTGCTGCCTAGGTACAACTTCATAAACTTTTAGCACCAAGAGGAAGTGAGCTTATACCCATCTTCGCTACCCATTACTATCCTAGCTGTTTTGCATACCCTGTTGTGAATGTATTACACTCCTCACCAGATAGTTTCCTCCCCTCTGTATTAATTTGTGTATAAATCTCTCAGTGGTCTTAAGAGTGGCCGCATGATCGTTACAATTGAAATAAAAACTTTTAAAGGATGTTGAAACTTTACCCACATCATGTGACATGTTTCATCACTTCCAGTCTCCCTACCTGCTGCAACCTCATATACCTTACTAAATTTCACTCGTCTTTCCTCCTGGTACTTTGAAGCTGCCACTATGTGGTATGTAGAACTTTAGAAAATAGAGATAAATTCTCTGATGCACAGCAGTGCAGGGTTTCTGGTAGTGTGGCAGACTGGATGCAGTTTAGAGGCTTCATGGTAATATCAGGGTGAGGAAAACAGGGTTGTAACCCTTCTAAGCTCTGTACCCATAAAATGTAGCATTCAGTAGAACACACCTGTGACCTTCAATGGGATTGCAGTGACCTCTTGACAGTATGTGATGCCCGTCGCGGACGCACCGGGGAGACTTCTTCCTACCTCCCTTCCTATCATCACTTCCAGTAAACCTTCTCTTAGGCCCTCATCCTCCAGTCATTTCCCCATTACACACCTCACCATCTTGGATATTTAAGGTTTTTGGACCACTCCCTCCACCCTGGGGGGCTCTTATATGTCCTCCGTCCCTAGACCACACTACACTCCCATCAATATTGATGACCCTCCCTTTTCCTTGAGGACAAACTTGTTGATCTTAGTCAAGACATTTAACTAGTTAAAGACGATCTTCAGAACCTTATATACATTACAACAAACTCTAGAAGCTTTGGAATCTCAACCTGTCCGCTTGGGTTAATAGAAACTCACACACAAATCATTCTAATTCACCCATAAGGAGATGGCCCATCTGCTCCTGGCATGAGACATCGATCAAGGAGAACTCACCAAAGTTGCATGGAGATTTCGACCCCAGGGTTACAGGCTCTCTATTTGTTGCTGACATTCACTCCCTCTTATTAATTTATATCACTACACATAAGGATTTATCACCCTCACTGGTCACTATTCAGATTATCCCAGCGAACCTGCTCAGAGAACCCAGTCTCAACTATAGAACCGTGAACAAGTACAATCTTCTACAAGTCCCTATGCCACAACAAGAAGCATCAGTAACTGAATCTTATCTCAGGTCTATGCTTCTTAACTGCAGGTCAGCAGTAAGACAAGCATCTGTCATCACCCATCTCATTCTTGCACAAGACCTTGACCTTCTAATCTTAATGGAAACGCTCCTCAATGCTACCTCCTCACCCATTCTAGACATTTTAGTTCCACCCAACTATGACATCATTAGACTGGATAGAACTAGTTCAACTATATCCTTAATGAGGGAAGACACAATGTAAGGCTTGCTGAGAAATCAGGGGGAATCTCTCCCTCCATCTCACTCCTCAAGCACCTGAGGTTAACAAGAAGCTCCTACAACAAACACATTGATAGTTTAAAAGAAAAATACTTTAGGGTGCAACTAGGCAATGCCAAAAACATACCCTAAAGCTATTTGAAGTCATCAAATTACAAGCAATCTACCAGTTTGACAACCACTCTGTAAATATAGGGGTCATTGCCAAGCGGCAAAGAGTTCTCTGCCTATTTCATTGATAACACAAGGAGGATGGAATTAGAAATGCCACTCCCCTCTCAGCTTCTGCCAAACTAGGTCCAGCCCTGTCTCAGCCCAGTGCAACAACTGGTTGGATCTCGTCATTCTGCTTTACTACCAAGAATAATGCCATTTGGAATGCATTCAAAATTCCAGATGAAGCTGATAAACTCTCAATAATATCATCAATTAAAACATCCAACCACCTTATTGACCCACTTCCTGCCAAGCTTATCAACAAGCTTAGATCTTCCATACTCCCTCTATGAACCAAGATTGTCAATGCTTGTCTCTCTCTCAGGGCATGATTCCTGATTGCTTAAAGATAGGACAGGTCACTCCAATTATAGAAAAAACACAAATGCTGACCTGCCACTTCAACAATTTCTGTCCAATTACCAACATCCCAACACAAGCAAAGCTACAAGAGAAATGTGTACACCTGCAACTATGCAACCACATTGAGCAGTTTCAACTCCTAGACCACAATCAATCTGGCTTCAGAACGGAACATAGCACTAAAATGACTCTAATACATATTGTTGATGATGCCTTGAGTCTACTAGATCAGAACAAACCCTACATGCTTGTACTCCTAGATCTCTCCTCTCTGTTCGATACAGTTAAGCATGACAGCATGATTAATTTACATGAGAAAAGGATGGGACTATCTGGTCCTGTTTTAAACTTGTTTGAGTCATTCCTTCATAATAGATCTAAAAAAAAATCAAAGTCAGTCAAACTCTTGCTGGCATTACTCTTGTCACAATTTTAGTTCCTCAAGGATCCACTCTCTCACCCATGCTATTCAACCTGTTCATGGAACCTCTCCCCGAAATTCTGAAACTCTCAAACATTCATAAACACATGCATGCAGATGATACACAATTGTATTTAAACATTTCCTCTCCTGAAGATCTCAAAGCACTCAACTGCAAACTCAACAGTGGTTGACCCGCAAATATTTTCTTGCTTAACACACTCAAAATGGAATTCTTCTTGATCGATCCTCTCAATCATGACTCCCCCATAGAAGAATGGCTTAAACAACTCACAGCTCTCAACTGCTCCCCCACATCATTGACTCTACTATATCGTTAGGTATAATATTAGAGAAATACCTGAATATGTAAGATCATATCAGTGCAACCACCAGAGGGGCTATTACCACATAAATACACTAAGGAAAATCAAACCCTTCCTGGCCCCTGGTGACTTGCAGATTGCAGTCTAATCCTTAGGCATCTCCTGATTAGATTACAGGAGTGTTACGCTTGAAGGCCTACCTAAAGTAAAGTTGGCTCCACTAAGGGACACTTTGAACTCAGCTGCTAGGCTCAGTACAGGATCCAGAAGATTCAACCACATTACACCAGATCTAAAACATCTTAATTGGTCCAGTTTGAAGATAAGAATACAGTTGAAGATAGCTTGCATGACACACAAGGACAATCAATATAACACTCTTGTCTACCTTGCCAAAACACTTGAACTATCTGGTGGAAGTCATCCCTCAAGAAGCGCTGACACCTTGCTGTTGAAATGACAGATGTTCAACAAAAAGCAAACGTTTAACCACTCCTTCTCTGGACTACCCCCAAGAATATGGAATACATTACCTCTTGAAACTAGGACAAACCTCTTGACTACCTCCTTCAGAAAAGTGGTAAAAATGCTTCTGATGAACAGATTCCTTAATTAGCAGTCCTGAGTTCACTCAGCTGGACTATTTTGCTGTGAACACCTCCGATTCTTGGATTTGTCTGGCAGATTGCTATATTGTGTCTGTATGTTTTGTTCCTTGCTTATTACTTATTGGCTTTATGTTAAATTTGACTGATATATATACAGCACTCTGATACCCTGACGGGTCATGTTCATGCTATGTAAAACTCCTCAAAAAAAGAGTTTTCATGCAGGTAGAGTTGTAGCAAATTCCTTGGGACTTTTAGAGATACAGACCTCTCTACTTTCCCTTGCCTTTTGAGAGTGTTTAGCTTCTTGCTAAAATCGATTCTATTCTTTTTAAGTTTTCCAATGGAGTCTCTATGATGCTGACTTGCTTCGTTCCTGAACCTTCTAAGACCCTTTAGCTTGCATTTCCCTATGTTAGTTAGAACCTGAGGTATATGATCTTAATTGTGATCATGCTTATAAGGAAATATCCAAATTCCTTTAAGGAATGTCAATTCCTGGTTCTTAGTATCAGTATTGCTGTGACTGTAATTTATATATGCCATATGCTATTTAGATTGAATTTATTCCGGTGTTTCAGCTTGCTGGTTTTGATTCTGTACTTTTTTCAATTTGATCTTGATCTGCACATATATTAGAATGATTATTAATTTGAAATAAACCAACTAAACCTTTCATAGTGATGCTTGGTCCTCATTGTGTGGCCAAATGGGCTTCACAAGCTTCAAATTGTAAAGCTGTTGCTTACTCCTTTGTCTCTCAGAATACTTAAAGCTTCATTGGATGGAGGCCACCTTATGCCTCCATGCTTGCTCCCTCATTTTAGTATACTGTTATATAGCAAAACAAAAATGCCCCCATTCCAATAATAGTAATTACTGACTGTGTGATGGGCTAGATTTTCACCTCAATAAAGTGTGAGCATAGTGGAATAAAGGTTTAGTGGTTGGCAGGCTAATGACCAGTTGTTCCATACACTCCACCTCATGCTTTCTCAGACATATTGTGATCAAACAGGATATGAAATCTCACCAATGTAGGAGACATTCAATAACATAAACAGCCATGGTGATCAGTCATAACAATCCCGCACAGTCACACAGTCAGGCCCCTAACCACCCTCAAATGACAACAGACAATGGGGAAAAAAAGAGTAGGAATAAATATTGACCACCAAGGGGAGAACTAAACGCAAAATGAAAGTGCGTGAGAGAGAGCGAGAGAGAGTGAGAGATGAAAAACACTCAGGCAACAGTCAGTTATGGAGGGGAGAGAGGTGCAAGAAAAAGGGAGATTATCAAGGAGAGATTAATTGCCATTGAGGATGGATAATCAAGGAGAAGCAAGAAAGCGACTGAATAAAGTTAGTCAGAGAGGAAGATAAAACAAGGATACAAAAAATAGAGGCGGAGAAATGGGAAACAGGATGAGAGAAGATAAAGACAAAGAAAGAAGGGAGCTCGAGAGGGACAGCCCATGACAGACATTAATATGAGATGGTCTAAAGGAGCACTATATGATGGACTTTTAAATGCAGTGTGTATCCAAGATTAGGAGAGAGCAGAAGAATAAGAAAGGCAGGAAAGGTGTTAAGGGGATAAACAAACAGTGAGAGGAAAGTGAAAAAAGTGAACTAAAAACAGAAAGGAGGGATGTGAGTAAGGGAAAAAGAAAATAAGAAACTGGGAGAAATCAATATACAGAGTAAGAATGCATCAAAGAAATGGAGTATGATATATGAAATGTGAACACAATTGAGCAAAGGTGGTCTATCCATTACGACAGAAAGAAAGAAAGGACATTTATAGAAAGTGACAAGGATCTGAAGGACTGTAGAGGGGTCAGAAACACCAAGGACAAATGCATCTTAATGGCAGCTAACGAGAGGGTAAGACAAGAAACATGTAAGAAATTGTCTATAAAGGGGATAGTAAAAGGAGAAGAAGTTATGCACAGTAAGGAACAAGGGTAAACCAACAGGGAAGGAGAGGGGTGTTAGCAGTTTCTCAAATTTGGTAAAAACAGGTATCAGGAATCAGAAACCTTAATGCATGAAGCAATACAAATACGATCGCTTGCATGTATGTCTTAATTCGAGCAGCGAAGTTCCCACAGATTTCATGTACACCTTCCCAATGCTCTGCTGTAGGATTTCAAACATTTATTTGAAAGATATGCGCCAGTCATCATGATTAGATCCATTTGGAAGTCTGGAAAGCTCTTCTATCCGGGGGGACACTAATTGGTAGGACTTTTGTGGATCCCTCCTGATTCTGCAAGTTTCCATAACAGAAAAATAGTCCTGTTATCCTGTGGGCTTTTTGAACCCTCCATAGGGGCCAGTTGGGGGTGATGATGCAGAAAAAGAAGGACCAACATATATTCATATATCATGTAACCAAAAATCGTATAATAAAGTGTGATTTTAGTGAAGAAAATAATGTACGAGGGAAATTGTGCCCTCGGGGTAGTTTACCATTATTATAAACGAGCTTAATTAATCATGAAGAATTGAAAATTGTAGTAATCCGTCATAATTGCAAATGTGTTCTATGATTTCCTTGTTGAAACTGTTTTATGCTTAGCTTAAATTTAGTAAAGGCTTTGGCCTAGTCGCCTGGTCTCAAATTTAACTGCGTAGGTTTTCATTTTATTAACAAAAAGGCCTTATTCTGTGTTTTTCCAGTAGAAGATGACTAATACACTTATCTCCAAGGTTTCGTGTTAGGCCGGTTTCATCCCCTTTGATACAAGGTCAGTTTCTGCAGGTGCGGACAATAAAAGTACTGATACCGAAATAATTGGCAAACTTTGTTGCAACTTGTGTTCCAAGGCTCCAAGGACAATGTATGCATAAAAGAGTACTGGAGAAAGACGCTGTTCATTGGTCAATTTGAAGCCACCCTATGAACCCTCCAATGGAAGACCCTGAAGTATTTGGAAAGTTTCTTACTTAAACCCACCGGACAAAGAGAAGTCAGCCATTTTTCCTTGATGCCATCTTTGAAGCCAAATGCCAGACGCCATCTTGGACAACATCTTGATGCCCTTTTCTCTATTCCAAAGAAAGAGACTTTAAGAAATCTCAACCTAGAGACTTTAATTTTAATTTGCCCGTCTTGTCCATGCAGTAACTTTGCCCCATTCTCCTTGCTGCTGCAAGGAAACTTGCCCTTAACCCTGCCCTCTTTGAAGTCTGCCCCATGCTGATCGAACCGGTACCTGAAGGACGAAGACTTTCCTTGTATGCTGATTGTATTTGGTAATTATGAAAGGATAATTGTATTATGCATTGTGTTTTTCCTTTTAGGTACCAACTGCTATTTTGATAGGGCCCAAGCTAGAAGTTTTCCAAATTTATGTTGACTAAATTAGTTTTGCATGAAGCCCCACATGCCAATGCTAATTAGAGGTTAGTCGAGGTATTCACTTGACGCACCATGTTGAACTGAAATCTTGTTATGCTGAACGATGTATGCAATTAGTCAAATTCAATTACTCATATTAGTGATTTGCATTGCCGTAACCGAGTGCATTATAATTCAGATTTTGCGTAGATTGCGTTTCTTCCGCCGTTATGGACAGCTAGTAATGTTCGTATACAAATATCATTTGATTTTGAGACTCATATATATTGTTTTAGCTTTGTTAATATAGGGAAATAAACTCATTAACTTTTAATAAACTGGTGTGGTTATTCATGACTGAAAGGTCATGTTGCGTCGAAATACCACCTGTTATTGATTCCTAATGTGTTATTTTGATCTATTAATTGAGTATTGGCTATCGATTACAATAGTCATTGATTATTGGTTTAAGCGATTCGACTATTCTAGGATGAGGAGAGCCCAACTCGGCTAAAAGGTTCACCGACCTCCAACGTGTCCAAATACAGGTAATTTATAAGGGCTGGACGCGTTATCAGTAGATGGTAGCAGAGATTGATGGTTTCGCCCTTTGGGACCCCATCCGAACAATAGACGGAGTCAAGTTAGAATTTTCTTGGATAAAACAAGTTGGAGAGATGATGATGTCCTAAATCCCCAATAACTTTCCCGGAATCTCAGAGCTTGCGAATGGAGGAAATGGAGGTGTGAGAATGTTTCTGGCGTTTCTAGTGACAGTATGAGAGAAGTTAGGGTTTTGCGCTTGCACAACTTATTGCCGCAGATTAATTGAGAAGTTTGTGAGGATTTTAGGGGGTTACGAACTCCAATTAAAGATTTGAGAGGAGTGTTACTCCAAAGCGTGAGAGTAGGGAAACATCGAACTTCACATGTGTGTAGCACTTTGTGCAGAAAAATTGTCCACGTGGTTGTTGATGTTGAGACGGGCCCTGCGAGGTCAAGAGACTCCGGAGTATGTTGAAAAGTGTATGAGACACTTGATTGATGTTGTAATCTGTTCGGTTTAATAGGTTGATCGGGCGTGGTCAACGAGTCAGTATGAATATTGAGGAATGAAAGAAAATTTTCGACTTTGAGATTTGACAAATTCTAAGGTGCACTAGAATAGTTCATTGATCAGTTGAGAGTAAAGTTTGCGGGTCAAATTTTGCTTGCGAGAGCGGGAAACTGAGAAAGATGGAATAACTGCTGAGGCTAGTGAAAAATCCCTAAGGTTTCTAAAGCGATTGTATTACACTTCCTGTAGTAAACCAACAGATTTGTTTTCTTCTTATTGGTTAGTACTCGCGATATATTGCGGAAATTAGTTTTGAGTGAAGCTGAATGAAGGAGGACAAGCCGCAGGACTTTGTCAGCTGCAGTGTGTGAGTGTGACATCACTAGGAGCCGTGCTGAGATAGGTTGGTTGGTGAGAAGGGTCGCGCACGGATTGGACGCAGTCCGTAAAGCGCAATTGGTGGAGAAAGGCAAGCGAAGAGTATTCCGGGAATTAAAGTCACTTATTGATTACATATTTTAGAAAACTAAAAGACGGAAAGATGAAATTTTTCAAAGCATTCAAGAGTGCCTTGAGGGGAGATGTATATATTAAAGCAAATGTGGCAGAAGAAACACCGCCTGAGGGTACACCAGCTTACATCGTGATTGAAGAAAAGGGTGTTGCACCATGTCTTTGGTTAAAGCAATGGTGCAAATTAACAGAAAAACATGGAAGTGTAGAGTTCCCTATCCATGGGTCGTTTAATCTAAGAGTTTTGGAGAATCTAAGATTGGCGCTATATGACATGAAAGTACCTCCAAGACCAGCACAGTTTGAGGCATTAGCAATTTGGGAGCTAATAGCTAGAAACCAACAACAAAAGAAATTTGAGACAAGAATAAGAAAAGTAGAAAAGACACTAGCGGATGCTAGATGCGATAGCACACAAAAGGTTTGGAGATCAGATGTACTGCAGGGAATTAAATTGTTTCCAGCAATTACTGATGAAGCAGAAACAGAAGGAAGGAAAGCTACCTATAAAACAAATAGGAGTGAGTCCAGAGATAGACAAAACAACAGAAATTCGAAAAGATCAGACGAGTCAGACGATGACGAGTTCATTATACAATTGCTAAATGATCGCCCGCCACCATATGTGGAAAGCGAAAAAGGCTCAAGCATTAGTACTGCCCCTCCAGAACCAACACAAGGTAATGTGACACTGAACTTGAGAATATCACAGAGGCAGAGCAGTTCCGATATGCCCTTTGCACCACAAATACCACAAATTCAGAGGATATATCCTGACGTGCCTAAATTGAATCCTGTTGATAATTATCAGCCGCAGGTTCAAAGGCGCTGCTGTAATGAGCATAATCAGGGAATGACTTCTGATTTAATGGCGCAGGGAGGACAGACTTATCAAAGACCGACATTGATTCAAGCCGAATCAACACAAATTTTGATGCCTCAAAAGCAGGTAGAAGAAGTGCTGAGGTAACTTCGAGTAACAGAGAGCCAGTTAGGTATGCCAGCAATGATGAACCACAATGTGGGGATTAACATGCCACAGAATTCGGGGAACAGACAGAATCCAGATGCAATATCTCTGCCTATCACTGTAGGTCCACCAGTGCCATTGTATATACAGACAAACCCAAACGTATGCGATCAGGGGGTAATGACGCAAAGTGAGACAGGGAGAAGATGCATAGAAAACACTCCAGGAACGACTCAGGTAGAAACACTGCCAAATGGATCTGGGTCTTTGTCGGAATTTAGCCCGATTCCAATTTGTGCCCCGTCAACTGTGGTAAGGTCAAATCCACCACTAATAGTACAGTTAACTTCAAAAACAGAAGTGTTACAGCAACCATCAGTAGCAGTTGATGTAAGTGCTACATTGATGGGACTGAATGCACAACAGCTAACACAATGGTTCAACCGTTTGAACTCCCCACAGAGTACATCCAGCGGGGAGGGAGAAGAATACCTAAATAAAATAAGATTGGGCATGGAAGCAGATGAACTAGTAGAGGGAACGATGGGTCTGAACAGGTTAGAATCATACACAGAAGAAGAGCTGAGATACATGTGCCCTAGGATTACAAGAGAAGTGAGCAGCATACATAAGAAGTTACAAGAAATTACAGACAGAAACGAGATCGATATAGGTAAGACTAAACACTTGAGCAGAAGTTACAGGCTAGTCTTTGAGACAAAAGACTTTGAACACATGAGATCTGCAGGGATGAAAACACACCTTAAGGAGATACTGCAGAGCACGCAGGTCTGGAGATGTTTAGACAAGTGGGAAAGGGGATGGGTTAAGAAAAAGGAAAAAAAGAAAGAAAGTACCCCAGCTCGGAATGAAAAATCACAACAGAATGACGACCTGATAACCATGTTGCCGATGAGAGAAACATCAGGGGGAAAACTTGTACATGTACCGTGGCACAGGTGCGATATTCAATCCTTTACGGATGATTTCCCTAAATTAGGAGAGAAACCGATTGAATGGTATCAACAAACAGATAGATTTGTGAAACTCGCAAAATGTCTTTGGGAAGACCTGAACACCTTATTCGAAATTGTGGTTCCGGCAGATTTGTGGGAAGATTGTAAGAGGGCTGTAGGTTGGCCGACAAGTGAACCAGAAAGGGATAGGGACACAGGTGCACCATCACCTACGGTAATGAGTTTATACCATAAGGTGATTGAGCACTTGAAAACAAAGGTTGCTTCGAAAAATGTGGATTGGCAGAGGATTGACAGAACGGCACAAGAAGTTAAAGAGTCAATACATGCGTATTATGAAAGATTGTTGAAAGCGTTTAAAAATTACAGTGGCACGGAGATGATTGAGGCAAAGGACATGCTCCATTTTGTGTTCAGATTTGTGGAAGGGTTGAGACCTGAGATCAGCCAGATGATTAAAATGCATTTGATTTGTTGGCAGTCAAAATCGATCGACGAAGTGTTGAACTATGCAAAATACTGCAGGGATGAGATTGAGACAAAGCAGAAAAGGTTAAAAGGAAAGGTGATGGTGATGCAGCTTAGAGCAGCTCAGACAGGTTTGCAAGGTTTACAAGGTTTTCAAGAACAGTTGCCGCAGCAGCAACAGCAGGGAAATGCTATGTTTCAGCCACAAATGAGAGGCAGAGGCCGAGGAGGTTTTGTTAATAAAGGTCCTGATTTAAATACTGTTATGATTCCAAATGGTATACAGGCAATGAAGAAGGTGATGCCATGTCACACGTGCGGAATCGTGGGGCATTGGAAACGGGAGTACCCAATGATGGTGCAGGAAGGTGTAGGTCAGCAAAACAATGATGTCAATGCATTTCAGAATATGAGAGGACTGAAATTGAGAGGTACAAATCCAAATTTTCAAAATAATGTAAATCAGATGCAGGGTTTACAACCCATACAACCGCAGCAGGTGCAAATGTCCGTGCACAAATGGCACAGTTGCAGCCAATGCAACAGCAGTTTCCTATGGTACCTAATCAGCAGATGCAAATACCCTTAGCACCAATGAATCAGCAACAAGTAATGCTTCCTCAACAGGTCGCGGGTCAAGGGATGAATCAAAATGACACAGTACACCAATTCCCGTTACACAGTGAGAATGGAATAAACGATGCTTGGGAGAGTGAAAGTTCAGATGAGGAGGGAAATTGTATGCTTGCAGCATCCTTGGAAGTTGATCAAAAGGGTCTGTATGTGGAAGGAAGAGTTATGGGTCACAGTGTTTCATTCTTGGTTGACACCGGAGCTACACGCTCTACAGTTAGAAGCATCGAAGTACCAAATTTGCCACTTTCAGGGAGAACAGTTCAAGTAATGGGAGTAGCAAATAGGTACCTGACAAACCCAATCACAGATCCAGTACAAGTCAGAATTGGTAACTATCAGGGGTCACATAAATTCGTGTTGTGTGACTCAAGCCCGATATCACTATTAGGGAGAGACTTATTGGGATGTTCGATTATGTGTTCAAATGATGGATTAAAATTCAGACGAACAGTGATGAGGAAGAAGAGGACAGTTTAGGAGGGGACGAAGTGGAAACTGTTGATGAAGTGTATCCCCTGATTACTCTTTATCCAATGCTCACTGAAGTAGATATTCCTGCAGAGTTACAGGAAACAGTTGGAAAGGAAGTGTGGGATATGACAGGGAAAGAAGTAGGATTGGTCAAAGGAGTAGAACCAGTGAAAGTGACTGTAAAACCCAATGTAAATTTTCCCCAGACCCCACAATACCATATGGCACAAGACACCCTCATGAAAGTCGCCCAACTCATTGATGAGTTTGTGAAACAGGGAGTACTGAAAGAAGTGCTAAGTAGTCCATGTAATTCACCAATCATGGGACTAATAAAACCGAGTGGAAAGGTCCGGATTGTTCAGGATTTGAGGAAAATAAATGACATAATGGTCAAATGTTGTCCCATAGTACCAAATCCAGCTGTAATAATGTTTCAAGTTCCCTGTGATGCTGAGTGGTTCTCAGTCATCGACTTGTCACAGCATTCTTTTCTGTGCCTCTTCATGAGGACAGACAATTTCTCTTTTGTTTCAAATTTTTGGACAGAGTCTACAGTTGGTGTCGAATTCCTCAAGGATTTTCGGAGTCACCATCAATTTTCAATCAGATTCTAAAGAAAGATTTGGAATCATTAGAATTACCATTTGAATCAACCTTGGTACAATATATTGACGATTTGCTGATCGCGTCCAAGACAGAAAATGACTGTCCATCTTCTCCGCAAGCCCCCACGTCTCCTTCAACCACACCACCGAACCACACTGGACGACCACAGATGCGTCCACTTCACCTTCAGAAATCCCACCACACACCACCGCACCCAACAGCTACCACGACGCTGCTGGGGCAAGGTCACCGAGGACCAACTGACTACCGCCCTTGCCCTGAGACCACCCACCGACCCAGACACCGCGCGACCAACCTCACACAGTGGATCAACGACTGCACCAACACCCTCGCCCCTCTCAAGACCTTTACAACCAACCACACCAACAAGAAAGCCGCCTGGTTCACCGAGGACCTCCGGATCTCCAAGCACACCTGTCGGAAGCTGGAGAAGAAATGGCTCCACGACCGAATACCAGACAACCACACAGCACTCAAGAGCGCCACCCGCAGACATCACCAACTCATCAGGACCGCCAAGAAGACCGCCTTCAAGGACCGCCTAGACAACAACGCACACAACACCAAAGAGCTCTTCAGCATCATGAAAGAACTCTCCATCCCCAGCTCCATCACCAACGACTTCCCGCCATCTCAAGACCTGTGCGACTCCCTGGCCACCTTCTTCCACCGCAAGATCACCGACATCCACAACAGCTTCAATCCCGACCCCCCCCGCACCCACCACCGAGTCCACCACCCCTGCGACTACCACTCGCACCAGTCGCCTGACCGCCTGGTCCAGCATCAGCGACGAAGACACCATCAAAACCATCAAAACCATGAACTCCATCCACTCCGGATCCCCATCGGACCCCTGCCCTCACCACGTCTTCAACAAAGCCAGCGCAGCCATCGCGCCCCACCTCTGGAAAACAATCAACTGTTCCTTCGAGACAGCAACCTTCCCAGAAAGCTGGAAGCACGCCGAGATCAACGCCCTTCTGAAGAAGCCCAAGGCGGACCCCAAGCACCTCAAGAACTTCCAGCCCATCTCCCTGCTCCCTTTCCCGGCAAAAGTGACTGAGAAGATTGTCAACAAACAGCTGACCCGCTACCTCGAAGTCAACAACATCCTGGACCCTTCCCAATCGGGTTTTCGCAGTAACCACAGCACCGAGACCGCCCTCATCGCCGCCACTGACGACATCCGGACCCTGATGGACAAAGGAGAAACAGCCGCCCTCATCCTCCTGGACCTATCAGCAGCCTTTGACACGGTCTGCCACCGCACCCTATCAGCACGCCTCCATGGCGTCGGTATCCAAGAGAAGGCCCTGGCCTGGACCACATCCTTCCTCTCCGGCAGAACCCAGAGCGTCCGCCTCCCACCCTTCCGCTCCAAAACCACCAAGATCATCTGCGGCGTCCCACAGGGATCCTCCCTCAGCCCGACACTGTTCAATATCTACATGGCCCCCCTCGCCCACGTCGCACGACAACACAACCTCAACATCATCTCCTACGCCGACGACACCCAGCTGATCATATCCCTCACCGAAGATCCCCACACCGCCAGAGCTAACCTCCACCGAGGAATTAAGGCCGTAGCCGACTGGATGAAGGACAGCAGACTGAAGCTGAACTCAGACAAGACAGAGGTCCTCATTCTCGGACCCACCCCATCAGCCTGGGACGACTCTTGGTGGCCCACGTCACTAGGCACAGCCCCGGAACCCACGGACCATGCACGCAACCTGGGGGTCATCCTCGACTCCACTCTCTCCATGACCAGGCAAGTCAACGCCGTATCCGCATCCTGCTTCAACACCCTCCGTATGCTCCGCAGGATCTTCAAATGGATCCCCCTTGACACGAGAAAAACCGTTACCCAGGCCCTCATCACCAACAGACTCGACTACGGGAACGCCCTCTACTCAGGAATTACAAACAAGCTCCTGAGACGACTCCAACGCATCCAGAACGCCTCGGCCCGACTCATCCTTGATGTCCCCCGCCGCAGCCACATCACACTCCACCTGAGAGGCCTGCACTGGCTTCCCGTCAACAAAAGGATCACCTTCAAGCTCCTGATCCACGCACACAAAGCACTGCACAACACCGGACCCACCTACCTCAACAACCGACTCAGCTTCTACACCCCCACCCGAAGCCTCCGCTCAGCCAACCTCGCCCTCGCCACAGTCCCCCACATCCGAAAAATCACCGGCGGCGGCAGATCCTTCTCCTACCTAGCCGCCAAGACCTGGAACACTCTCCCCACCATCCTACGACAGACCCAGGACCTGCTGGCCTTCAGAAGACTCCTCAAGACCTGGCTCTTCGACCAGTAGCACCCCCCTTTCCCCAGCGCCTTGAGACCCTCGTGGGTATGTAGCACGCTTTACAAATGCAGTGATTGATTGACTGATTGACTGTACAGCTGACACCATTGCCCTATTGAACCATTTGGGAAGGAAAGGACACAAAGGGGGTCATTCCAACCCTGGCGGTCGGTGTTAAAGCGGCGGCCAACCCGCCAACAGGCAGGCGGTAAAAAAAATGGAATTCTGACCCTGGCGGAAACCGCCAACAGAGACCGCCACTTTAACACTCCGACCGCCACGGCGTGACAAACAAACAGCGCGGCGGTCACCGCCAACAGACAGGCGGGAGACAATGTACCGCCCACCCTATCACAACTCACCAATCCGTCACCTTTTCCGGGGTGGTAGCCCCGCCGATAAAAACACGGCGGAAACAGCCATTACGAACGGAAAACGCTCACCTCTACACACTCCACGAGGAATCTGGACAGCATGGAACCCGAACTACACATCCTACCAGCTATTGTCTTCCTGCTCCTCTACCAGGAGCACGAACGCCGGCGCAGAAGACAATGGTGAGTACTGCACCTACGACACAGGGGAGGGGGGAGGCAAAAAATTACGGGGACACACATACGTGACACACCCACCCTCACCCTCACCCACAACTACATACACATCAATGCAGAGCAACAACTCAGAGTGACACCCCCAAACCCCCCAGAAGAATGCAAAGACAAAATAAAATGGTCATGAAATTTGAAGTATATTGTACGGCTAAGTAAAAAAATGTATCAAACATCTATAACTATATATACATATGTAAATTGTCCTGTCCAAATTGGGTATCAGCCATAGTTTGTGGGCCAATGGGCCTAAACACATGGGCAAAGCCCACACAGGATACCCGACTCCAATGGAGAGAACACTGCAGGGGCATCAGATAGCAAAACTACAGGCACCTCAGGGGGAAGGGAAGGGGGGGCACCTCAGCCAGATGAGTCCACGACTCCAGATCCACGAGGGGCCTCCATGGCCACTGTTCAATCCTGGGGAGTGCAAAGCCACAGTCTCACAAGTCTCTACAGTGGGTGGATTGCCCACTGTGCCATCCTGGGGAGTGCAAAGCCACAGTCCCACAAGTCTCTACAGTGGGTGGATTGCCCACTGTGCCATCCTGGGGAGTGCAAAGCCACAGTCTCACGAGTCTCTACAGTGGGTAGACTGCCCACTGTGCCATCCTAGGGAGTGCAAAGCCACAGTCTCACAAGTGGATTACAGACTCCACTGGTTCTGGAGGAGGCATGGTGCCCAGAGTGCTTTGTGCAGCCCTGCCCGACACAGATGCGGGCCTGCCCCTTCTGCCAATGGGCCAGCGGTGCTTGAGACGGCGGTGCCCAGCGGAGCGGTGCAGAGACGGTGGTGCCCAGTGGAGCGGTGCTTGAGTTGAAGGGCCCAGCGGAGCGGTGCTTGAGATGAAGGGCCCAGCGGAGCGGTGCTTGAGATGAAGGGCCCAGCGGAGCGGTGCAGAGACGGCGGTACCCAGCAGAGCGGTGCTTGAGTTGAAGGGCCCAGCCGAGCGGTGCAGAGATGGCGGTGCCCAGCGGAGCGGTGCAGAGACGGCGGTGCCCAGCGGAGCGGTGCTTGAGATGAAGGGCCCAGCGGAGCGGTGCAGAGACGGTGGTGTCCAGCGGAGCGGTGCTTGAGTTGAAGGGCCCAGCGGAGCGGTGCAGAGACAGTGGTGCAGAGACAGCGGTGCAGAGACGGCGGTGCCCAGCGGAGCGGTGCAGAGACGGCGGTGCAGAGACGGCGGTGCCCAGCGGAGCGGTGCTTGAGTTGAAGGGCCCAGCGGAGCGGTGCAGAGACGGCGGTGCCCAGCGGAGCGTTGCTTGAGATGAAGGGCCCAGCAGAGCGGTGCAGAGACGGCAGTGCCCAGCAGAGCGGTGCTGAGATGAAGGGCCCAGCGGAGCGGTGCAGAGACAGCGGTGCCCAGCGGAGCGGTGCTTGAGTTGAAGGGCCCAGCGGAGCGGTGCTTGAGTTGAAGGGCCCAGCGGAGCGGTGCTTGAGTTGAAGGGCCCAGCGGAGCGGTGCTTGAGATGAATGGCCCAGCGGAGCGGTGCTTGAGATGAAGGGCCCTGTTCAGCGGTTCTTCAGACGGCAGTGCCCTGTTCAGCGGTTCTTGACTTGAAGGGCCCTGTTCAGCGGTTCTTGAGACGGCGGTGCCCTGTTCAGCGGTTCTCGACTTGAAGGGCCCTGTTCAGCGGTTCTTGAGACGGCGGTGCCCTATTCAGCGGTTCTTGACTTGAAGGGCCCTGTTCAGCGGTTCTTGAGACGGCGGTGCCCTGTTCAGCGGTTCTTGACTTGAAGGGCCCTGTTCAGCGGTGCTTGACTTGAAGGGCCCTGTTCAGCGGTTCTTGAGACGGCGGTGCCCTGTTCAGCGGTTCTTGACTTGAAGGGCCCTGTTCAGCGGTTCTTGAGACGGCGGTGCCCTGTTCAGCGGTGCTTGGCTTGAAGGGCCCTGTTCAGCGGTGCTTGACTTGAAGGGCCCTGTTCAACGGTGCTTGGCTTGAAGGGCCCTGTTCAGCGGTGCTTGACATGTGTGTCCAGGTCACCAGATCCGGCCATTACATGGATTTCACTCGCCACCTGACATGTGGCTGCCGGGCCCTTCGTGCACATCTGTCTTCTTGCTTGCGGCGCCCTCCTGTGCTGCCGTCCCGGGCCCGTGGGTGTCTTCCTGCACACCTGGAATAGGGCTGGTGGGGCCCTCCTGGGCAGCTCGCCTGCTGCCGGACTTGTCGGGCATGCTGCACTTGCCACCCTTCCCTGCTCGTCTGTGGCCCTTTCCTCCCTTTGGCGGTGTGCCAGGTGGCACCCCACTCCCTGACGGTGCCAGGGTAGTGCTTTTGGAGCCTGCTGTCTTTGGCCTCTCGCGCCGGGCACTGGCTTTCTTGGCTTTTTTTTCAGGGGGTGGGCTGGCCGTCTCTTTACTCCTAGCCGAAGTAGCTGGCCTTGAAGGTGGTGGACTCCAAAATCCTTGGACTATTGTCTTTGTAGGTCCAGGTTTTGTGGTGGCTGAGGTGCTGATTGGAGTCTTATGAGATGGAGGGGGTGGGTCAGTTGTTGGAAAGAGGTCAAGGTTGGAAAGGAAAATCAATTTAGAAAGACAGGGACGGGTAGTTGTAGTGGGTATGGGAGTGGAGGAAGAGGATGTGGTTGTAGGAGAGTGAAGTCTGGTGTCTTTGGGTGCAGGTGCTTGTGCTGGAGGCTGTCGTGAGGTGGATGGCTGTTGGGTGGGTGGCTGCCTGCGTTCGTGCGGTTTGGAAGAGGGGGTGACAGACACACTGGGAGAGGACACAGGGGACGTGTAAATGGTAGTGGGAGTGGTGACTGCACGTGTGCGGAGTGTTCTGGTGGGTGTGCTGGTGATGGACGTAGTGGCTGAAGATGTTGTGCATGCAAGTGTGAGTGGAGACATCACAGGGAGGGAGGAGGGAGACGAGGAGGAGGGGGACACAGAGGAGGCAGTGGCTGTTGGCATGTCTGCATGTGGATGTTGCTTGGGTGAATGCTTGTGTGATGTGTGGTGCTTATGTCTGGATGAGCTTCCCTTGGGTGTTGAGGTGTGTGCAGGCTGGTCTGTAGGTGTGTCTGGGATAGGCAGAGGTACAGGGGAGTGGGACTGGGTTGAGGAAGTTGGAGGAGGGAGGCAGGAGACAGGGACAATGTCTGCCGTCAGTGCTGAGGCCAGAGCGTTGAACAATCGCTGATGGGCAGCCTGACCCGAATGAATGCCCTCCAGGTATGCATTACTCCGGTGCACCTCCCTTTCTACACCCTGGATGGCATTCAAAAGGGTAGACTGCCCAACAATGAGCGTCCTCAGGAGGTCAATGACCTCCTCACTGAGGGCAGCAGGGGTAACTGGGGCAGGGCCTGAGGTGCCTGGGGCGAAGGAGATGCCCACCTTCCTGGGTGAGCGGGCACGGGGCGAAAGCTGAGGGGCTGCTGGGAGGGCGGAGCTGGTGCGCTGGGTGGCGTCTGTACCTGTTGTTTCGGTGGGCACGGATGTTGCCGCCACCACAAGGGAGCTCCCTTCCGAGGACGTGTCTGTGTCGCTGGTGTCACCACGTGTCCCCGCTGTGGAGCTCCCCTCACCCTCCGTCTCACTGGTGAAATCCGAGTCAGTTGCATGGCCCTCCATGGCCATGTGAGATGCAGTTCCCTCGTGCTCTGATGCCACTTCTCCTCCGCTTGATGATGCTAATGCACACATGAACAGGAAGACCACCAAAAAAGGGGGGGGGGGTGGAGAAACAAAGACATGTTGAGTGCATGCATTGGCGACACCGTTGGCGGAGAGGACAGACACAGAAGCCCCCTGCACTATGCCGCGCACTTGGGGTACACTACTCAATCCGTGGGACATGGCCTACAAGCCTATGGACGACAACTCCACACATAGGTGACACAGGGCAATGAATAGCTGTACTAGGCAACCTACAGAGGTGGGGGGCGGGGGCACAGGGCCATGCCTAACGGAGGGGCCTAGCCTACAGAAATCGCCCTGGCCTAGGGATACCCACAGCCCTCCTCCCCCACCCAGACACCTCCAATGTGCGCAAAATCAGCAGAATGTGCTTGTACTCACCCCCTTGTGTCTGCTGTGATGTCCTCACGCATCCCATCCAAATCGGGGTAGGCCACCGCCAGGATCCGGGACATCGTCTGGAGGACTGTAGAGTAGCGCATACTGGGGGAGGACCCCATCCACGAGTTTCTCCAATTCTTCAGAAGTGAAGGCAGGGGCCCTTTCCCCAGTCACTGCAGCCATTGTCTCTTCCAGACCGAGGTCACAGCAGCACTTGCAGTATAGGTCCTCTCCTGTGGATGATCAGGTATCGAGTGATTAAGCAGATAGAAAATGGCGGTCGCCGGCGCACATCGTCATTGGCTCCTGAAACCCATAGGGTTCAATGTTAACCAATGCGGCTTTGCGCCACGGTCTTCGACCGCCTACCGCCACGGTGTGCCACGCCAGCGCATTGACCTCACATCCCACTGTCGCAGTTCACAGGTCAGGCAGCCGCCATTTCAAGGGCCCCCATATCTTAATTTCTACTGCGTCACACATGCGTAGGCCTTGCATCAACACTCATACAAGCCATTCAATGCATTGAGAATCGTGTACTGTGCAAGCTGTGTGAACGTACCTGTGGGTTGATTGACTCTGTGCTCCATGTTGTCCTTCCTAGGCACCGTCCGCTGGGACTTGCGAGGAGATGGAGGATTCTTCCAGTGTACAGACCGCTGGTGGACCTGTCGACAATGGAAGAAAGATGTCATACTGACATACAGGCTTGACAGAGCCACTATACAGGAACTGTGTGCCCAGCTGGAGCCAGACCTGATATCACCCATCCACCAACCCACAGGGATCCCCCCTCTAGTGCAGGTTCTGTCAGTACTCCATTTTTTGGCAAGTGGGTCATTTCAAACAACAGTGGCCATTTCATCAGGGATGTCTCAGCCTATGTTTTCCAAGGTGTTGACCAGAGTGTTGTCTGTCCTGCTGAAATACATGCGGAGCTACATTGTTTTCCCTGAGGTGGGCGATTTGGCTACAGTGAAGGTGATTTCTATGCGCTTGGACATATTCCCAACATCATTGGTGCAATTGATGGGACACATGTTGCTTTGGTCCCCCCCAGCACGAGTGAACAGGTGTACAGGAACAGAAAAAGTTATCATTCCATGAATGTCCAGGTGGTCTGTTTGGCTGATCAGTACATCTCCCATGTAAATGTCAAGTTCCCTGGGTCAGTGCATGACGCGTACATCATGCGAAATAGCAGCATCCCTTACGTGATGGAACTACTTCAGAGACACCGTGTGTGGCTAATTGGTGACTCTGGTTACCCCAAACTGTCATGGCTACTGACCCCAGTGAGGAATCCCAGGACAAGGGCAGAGGAACGGTACAATGAGGCCCATGGGCGTACTAGGAGGGTGATCGAGCGGACCTTCGGCCTCCTGAAGGCCAGGTTTAGGTGCCTCCATATGACAGGTGGATCCCTAATGTACTCACCAAAGAAGGTGTGCCATATCATCGTGGCCTGCTGTATGCTTCACAACCTGGCTTTGCGACGCCAGGTGCCTTTCCTGCAGGAGGATGGTCCAGATGGTGGTGTTGTGGCAGCTGTGGAGCCTGCGGAGAGTGAAGAGGAGGAAGACGAAGAGGACGACACAGACAACAGGGACACAGTAATACAGCAGTATTTTCAATGACATACAGGTAAGAATCAACACCGGCATTTTACATTTACTTAAAGTCTCCTGCCTCTCTACTGTCTGAGTTTCCCCCCAGTGTATGTTAACTGAGTTGTGACTTTCCCTTCCAATTTCAGAGATGTGGGCCCCACTCCGTGACCTCTGCTTTGTTTCCCCATGGACTACAGCTGTGTGACAGTGGTATGTTGTCATCACAATGTAACTGGACATTTTGGCACGGTTCTGTGTAATACATTTGTTCAAAAATACAGGCAGACTCCAGATTATTTTTGTGCATAAGTGTTTTTATTAAAGTGCTCAATTTTGGGTAATGGTTGCAATTCGGTGATGGGTGATGGTGGAGGAATGTCCATGGCAGAGTCCAGATTTTCAGTCTCACAGGTGCATTGTCCATATGCCTGTGGAAGGTGGAGCAGGGGCAGTTTAAGGTTGGACAGGGTGACAATGTGGGACAGTGGGATGACAATCAGGGGGTATCCTTTCCTGGCGGGGGTCTTGGCATCTTACTCTGTCTTCTTCCTAGATCTCAGGCCCCGCTTGCGGGGTGGTTCTCCTTCTGCAGGGGGTGGAGTTCTGGTGGCCTGTTGTTCTTGTGTCGGGGCCTCCTGTCCACTAGCGCCGGCGGAGGTGGTAGCCTGTTCTTGGTCCATGCTAGTGACAGGGGCCCTTTGTGGTGCCACATGGTCCCGCAATGTGCTGACAATCTGATTGAGAGCCACAACGATGGTGCCCATTGCGGAACTGATGTTTCTGAGTTCTTCCCTGAACCCCATAAACTGTTCCTCCTGCAGTACCTGGATCTCCTGGAACCTGGCCAGGACCGTCGCCATCGTCTCCTGGGAGTGGTGGTATGCTCCCATGATAGAGGATAGGGCCTCGTGGAGAGTGGGTTCCCTGGACCTGTCCCCCCCCCTGTCGCACAGTAGCCCTCCCAGTTCCCCTGTTTCCCTGGGCCTCTGTCCCCTGGACCGTGTGCCACTACCACTGCCCCCAGGTCCCTGTTGTTGTTGGGGTGGTGGGTTAACCTGGGTGCCCTGTAGTGGTGGACACACCGCTGCTTGACGTGTCCTGGAGACAGAGGCATGGGCCCGCTGAGTGGGTGCTGTGCTGGTGTTCCCAGAGGGGGGTAGGTCTGCTGCGGCCTGTGGCTGTCTGAGGGGAATCAACTGTCCCGAGGTCCCCGATGGGCCGGGCTGGTCATCTGGGTCCAGGGAGACAGAGCTGCTGTCATCACTGTGGGCCTCTTCTGGGGGTGGAATGGACATTTCTGGACCCGCCTGTGCGGTGTCGTGGCGTTCGGGTCCTGCAGGGGTATAAGAGTATGGTTATTGCTTCTGTGTGTGCCATAGCGTGCAATGGGTGGCTGCCCGTGTACCCCAGTGCTGGCATTCCCTTGTGGGGGCTGTTGTGACGGTGGTTTGGGGGGGGATGGGTATGTGCAGTGGGCATGCTTAGGTGATGGGTGTCCATGGTTTGTGGTCGCATGCAGGGCTTGGTGTTGGGATGGGTGGGTTGTGATGGTGAGACATTAGCAAGGAGGATGTGTGATGGGGTGGGGGCGAGGGTGGGGGTATGATTTGGCAAGCGGGTGGGTGGGGGGGATGAAGTAGTTGAGATTAGACTTACCAGAGTCCATTCCTCCGCCTACTCCTGCAAGGCCCTCAGGATGCAGGATCGCCAAGACCTGTTCCTCCCATGTTGTAAATTCTGGGGGTTGAGGTGGGGGTCCGCCGCCAGTCTTCTGCACCGCGATTTTGTGTCTGGATACCATGGAATGCACCTTCCCCCGTAGGTCGTTCCACCGCTTCCTGATGTCGTCCCGATTTTGTGGATGCTGACCCACAGCGTTGACCCTGTCCACTATTCTTTGCCATAGCTCCATCTTCCTGGCAATGGTAGTGTTCTGCACCTGTGTCCCGAAGAGCTGGGGCTCTACCCAAACTATTTCCTCCACCATGACCCCGAGTTCAGCGTCTGAAAACCTGGGGTGTCTTTGGGGTGCTATGGGGTGGTGTGGATGAGGTGTGGGGTGGTGTTTGTGGTGGTGAGTGTGGTGAGTGTGGTGGTGTGTGGTGTTTTGTGCATGGATGTTGTGTGAGTGATGGTGTTATGTGCCTGTAAATGTTCTGTACTAGCTGGTGGTGTCTCTCTCAGGCCTTAGTCAATAAATGGTGGTCGTAGGGGTTTGTGGGTGATGTGGGTGTGTGTTTTATATTGTGTTGGGTGTGTGGGAGTGGTGTTTGTATGTGTATCAGGTGTGTGTATTTCAAAATGTCCAATGTGGCAGTGTTTTGGAGCTGTGTGTGTATTTTGACTGCGGTGGTGTGTACCGCCAATGGACTACCGCGGTTGAAAGACCTCCGCGTGGATTCGTGGGTCGAAATGGAATGGGCGTATTTCTGTGGGCGTGACGGTGGAGGTTTGGTCATCGCCAGTTTTTCGCTGGCCGTTGGTGTGGCGGACTTTTGTAGATGTCGGGTTTTTGGCGGTTTGCCTGTTGCGGGTCAGAATGACCGTGGCGATTTCCCACGCCCGCGGCGGTGTTATGGCGGTCTTCTGACCGGCGGTAAGCGCCTTTTACCGCCGAGGTCAGAATGACCCCCAAAGTGTCCCCTTCAAAATTACAGTTCTGCCAGAAGAAAGTGAAATATTTGGGTCACCAAATAGAGAAAGGGTCAATAAGAATTATGAAAGAGAGAATAACAAGGGTACTTCAAATGTGTCCACCAAAGACGAGAAGAGAGGTGAGAAAGTTTTTGGGAATGGTGAGCTACTGTCGCCAATGGATTCCCAATTTCTCAACTCTAGCAAAACCTTTACTGAAACTGACCCAGAAAGATGCGCTGGATGAAATAGTGCTGAAAAGAGATGAGATGGATGCTTTTATTGAATTAAAGGAATGCATGTGCAGGGCTCCAGCTTTAGGTATGCCTGATTACACAAAGCCTTTTACATTGTTTTGTCATGAACGTGATGCATGTTCCTTGTCTGTCTTGACTCAAGCCCTTGGAGGCGTAAACAGACCAGTAGCATATTTTTCAGCTACTTTGGATCCGGTCGCAGCAGCACTGCCAGGGTGCTTGCGTGCCGTAGCAGCAGTTGGTATTTGCCCAAATCAGAGTGAAGGATTAGTGATGGGACATCCTTTATCAGTCATTGTCCCTCACTCAGTCGAGATACTTTTGACACGTTCCCGAACACAGAACATGACTGGTGCTAGGCTTACAAGGTACGAGACAATAATTTTGGGTTCACCTAATGTGCAGCTGAAAAGGTGCACTACGTTGAATCCAGCAACCTTGTTTCCCAGTGAAAATGTCGAAATTGAGAACGCTGAAGACATCGAGCACGACTGTCTTCAGGTGACTGAATTTTGTACAAAACCGAGATCTGACATCAAAGACACCCGATTGGAAGAAAACTATCAAGTTATTTTTGTTGATGGTTCATGTTTAAGAGATGCATTAGGAATATTGAAAGCAGGATATGCTGTATGTACAATAACAGGTGTTCTGGAAGCATCTTGGCTTCAAAGAGTTTACTCTGCACAAGTAGCGGAACTGGTAGCACTTACTAGAGCTTGCCAACTTTCCGCATTAATGAAAGTCACTATTTACACGGACAGTCAGTACGGATTTGGAATAGTGGATGACTTTGGACAATTGTGGTCACAAAGAGGCTTCATGACCTCTTCAGGATCACCGGTGAAAAATGGTGAAAGAATAAGAGAATTGTTACATGCCATCCAGTTACCAGGAGAAGTAGCAGTGGTAAAATGCAGTGCACACTCGAAATCACAAGACTATGGGGGTCATTCCGACCCTGGCGTTCAAAGACCGCCAGGGCCGCGAATGGAGAAAGCACCGCCAACAGGCTGGCGGTGCTTCCCTGCCCATTCTACGGCCGCGGTCAGAAAACCGGGTCCGGCGGTTTCCCGCCAGATTTCCCCCGGCTGGGCAAATCCGCCAGGGCAGCGCTGCAAGCAGCGCTGCCCAGGGGATTCTGACCCCCTTCCCGCCAGCCTGTTTCTGGCGGTTTACACCGCCAGGAAGAGGCTGGCGGGAACGGGTGTCCTGGGGCCCTGGGGGCCCCTGCACTGCCCATGCCACTGGCATGGGCAGTGCAGGGGCCCCCTAACAGGGCCCCAGCCTGCTTTTCACTGTCTGCCTAGCAGACAGTGAAAAGCGCGACAGGTGCAACTGCACCCGTCGCACACCTGCAACACCGCCGGCTCCATTCGGAGCCGGCTTCAATGTTGCAGGCCCCCTTCCCGCTGGGCCGGCGGGCGCTAACATTGTTAGCGCCCGCTGGCCCAGCGGGAAGGTCGGAATGCCGCCAGCGGTCTTTTGACCGCGGAGCAGTCAAATGGCGGATCCCGCCAGGCGGGCGGCGACCGCCGCCCGCTGGGGTCAGAATGACCCCCTATGTTTCTTTGGGAAATGGGTATGCAGATCAAGTCGCAAGGTTTTGCGCATTGAACTGTATATTGCTCAGAGATGACTGGAACTTGATAAATGAGCCAGAACTTGAACCAAGTGAAGCTTTCACTCTAAAGGTTGTAGACACAATCGATTAATTGAAATCCTTACAGAACAATGTTAGTGAAGATGAGAAACTCTCATGGACCAAATCACAATGCGTAAAGAAACTAGGGGCCAGATGTACAAAAGGATTTTACCCATTCTGTGTCTATGGGAAAAAGCTTTCGTACATATGGCCCTAGATGATTTGTGGGTTTCAAGTGAAGGGAGATTGGTTCTGCCAAACAGTCTTTTGACACAGTTAGCCAGATTCTACCATGGACAAGCCCATCTTGGAAGGGACGCCATGGTTAAACTATTCAAAATTGATTGGTATAACCCCAAATTTCGTCAAGTTGCTGAAGCAGTTTGCCATTGTTGCATCATTTGCCAACAAATGAACGCAGGGAAAGGAACAGTAGTAAATTTGAGCCATATTGGAAGGGCAGGAGGTCCATTCAGCAGGATGCAAATGGATTTTATTGAAATGCCTGTGCATCGAGGCTTGAAGTATGTGTTGGTGATTGTGTGTATTTTTAGTCACTGGATTGAAGCATACCCTACACGCAGAAATGACAGTCTCACAGTTGCACAACTACTCTTGAGAGAACTAATACCACGTTTCGGATTCCCGATCTCCTTAGAATCAGATAGGGGAAGTCACTTCAATAACAAAGTAATAAAATTACTGTGTGCAGCGCTGAACATTGAGCAAAAGTTGCATTGTAGCTACCGCCCTGAAGCATCAGGTCTAGTGGAGCTAATGAATAGCACATTGAAATCGAGGATGGCGAAAATATGTGCATCAACAAACTTAAAATGGCCTGACGCATTGCCCTTGGTGTTAATGTCAATGAGAAACACCCCTGATAGGAAAACTGGACTATCCCCGCACGAGATCCTCATGGGCAGAGCCATGAGACTTCCAGCAGTTCCTGCAAATGCCCTTTTGAATATTACAGATGATATGGTGTTGGACTACTGCAAAGGTCTAGCTGATGTGGTGCGCTCTTTTTCTCACCAGGTGGAGGCAACCACCTTGCCACCGATCCAAGGTCCAGGACACGCCCTGAAAGCAGGTGACTGGGTCGTGATAAAGAAGCACGTGAGGAAGTCGTGTTTGAAACCCCATTGGAAAGGACCTTTCCAAGTGATTCTGACAACTACCACCGCTGTGAATTGTGCGGGAGTTCTCAACTGGATTCACGCCAGTCACACGAAAAGGGTGACGTGCCCCACAGAAGAGGAAGTTGAAGCGCTGAAATCACCAGTGACCGACAAAAGAGCACCAGGCACCGAGACAGAACAAAGAGACCCTGGAGGCGAACAAGCAGAAATAGAGGAAGGAGAGATATTTTCTGACGAAGTAACAACTGATTCATTTGAGGAGGACCAGGGAGAAGCCTCAGGAAGTGACGAAGGTCCTGAAGGTGACAAAGAGCCTGAGACAGGTGAAGGAGCAGGAGAGCCTGATCAGAGGAGGGCTTTCCCAGAAGCAGACGATACAGGAAAAGAAAAAGAAAACCTGATTGACCTCCTCGGGGGAGAAGACAAGACAGGACAGAGTGAAACTGTTCAAACTCTTCCAGAACCGGTTGCAGGTCCATCAGGTGAAAACAGTGCGAAACAGAGACAAAGCATATCGCCAGTGAAGTTAAGGACTAGAGAAATATCAAATGAAGGTGAAGGGCTAAAGTTGAAAGAGAAAAGAAAAGAAGTGTCTGTCGCAATAACAACACCAAGTGAAGAGAAAGACCCAGCCAAGGAAGAAAGTACCTGCGAGAGAGAATCAAAAGGAGATGCAAAATTGAAAAGGAAAAGAATACCGAGCAGAAGATATTCTGGTCCGGAGTGGGCATACATAGCCACTAACGATTGGTCAGACAAATTCCTATCTCTCAGTCTTGAGAACGAAGAAGCAGAACTTCACTTTGGCACTTGAAAAGTGAAATTCCGTGAACATTACCGAATAAGACATTAACAACCTGATTGACTTTTGAACCGGCTAAGACATTGCTAACTTGATTGATTTTGAAACCGATTTTGAGACAAAGCTGCTAAACCGATAAGAGACTAAGCTGCTAAAAGAACTGTGTGAACATTGAACTCGTTCCGCTTTATATATATATCTGAAAATCTGATTTGATAAAGTGTCTTCAACTTTCTGATTCTATATAGATCATGACAGACTACACTACACAGGGACATAAGATGAAGTGTTGTAAATACGTGTGTATAGGTCTAATAACTGCATGTGTACTAATCATTATAGCAATAGTTCTTGGAATGCATGGAAAGAATGAGAAAGAGACGAATGATGCTTCTACTTCTAAACCTACTACTGAACTAACACCTTTAAAGAAACTCGAACAAGACGAAAGACATTTGCATGATAAGAAGGAACTTTCGTCCAACGTTTTCTATCGCTTGTTGAGTGAGTATGTTGAGACAATGGATGCGAAGGATTGTTATGTATGCACACAAATACCTACCTCAGTAGTGGAAGGGGTGACATATCATAGCATGCCTCTTACGTATGGAATTACATGTAGTTTAATAATGACCAGGTTTTATGGTCAGGAGTATATTCACTATTTCTATTCCAATCAAGATGTTGTATTTGCATATATCCCTATAATAGAGTACCTGAGTAAAGTAGCAAGAGATTATTATATAAAATTAATGAGGGGTTTCTTTGAGCCATTGTCACCTTTGCATACAGCTTATGCTCACAGAGAAAACCTTACATGCTTGCTTTCACCGATGGAGACAAGATTTTTAGATCACACTGACGATAGGAGGAAAGCGGGGAAGGAGAAATTAGAAAGGGAATTACACAAGAGGACATCTGTAGATAACTATGCTTTTGCCGCGATAAAAATGCAAGGGAAAATAGCTTTAGATGCATTACACGTAGGGAGATTCTGTGTACATAGACATAAATCATATTATGACACAGTCTTTGTGGGAACGAGTGAATGTAAACATACGTTTTTGTTTCAACCTAAATGGACGTTCATGCTGAATGGACAAGACCCAGTTATTCCAGGGATATATTATATTTGTGGACTTAACGCCTATTATCGTCTTCCTAAAGGATGGTATGGGAGATGTTATTTGGGAATAGTGTTCCCAAACGTTTACCAATTGGACGACTTAAAGAAATTCCCAAAGCTGTCTGAATCACATCATGTTCAGAAAAGGGAGACAGCTTCTGGTGTGGTAGGAGATATATTTGGAGCGATGATTCCTTCAGTAGGAGTCATATTGAATTCAATCAAAATACGAAAGTTGTCTACTATTGTGGATAACATGCTGACAAAATTCTCAGGAGCTATAATCCTGATGGATGCTGAACTTGCTGCAGAAAGAGCTATGACTCTTCAAAATCGGCTTCCCTTAGACATTCTTTTAGCAAAGGATGGCGGCGTTTGCAAAATGCTTGGTACACGTCACTGTTGTACTTATATTCCGGACAACAGCGGGCAAATTAGAAAAATGCTTACAAATTTAACTAATGAAAGTTCTGATTTGAAAGAATTGAAAGAACCAGGAGTATGGGAGAAGGTTGGAAAAGGATTTGCTTCTGTGGGAAATTGGCTCAGCAACATTTGGAACGGACTATTACTGAAAATAGTAAAAGGAATATTAATAATATTAATTTGCTTATTGGGTATTTGGGGAATATGGAAAGCTATTAAAATATTGAAAACAAGAAACAAAAGGAAAAGAGAAGAGAAAGAACAAAACAAAATGGTAGAAATATACAGAGAAAAATCTAAAGGAACCAAAAGAAAGAGGGAATTGACTGAAGTGCAAAATTACTAAAACAGAATTTTAATTTTAATGGAATAAAATTTGTGGGAAGATTTGATGTGATGACATAATTAGTCATCAGAGGAGGGATAGATGACGCAGAAAAAGAAGGACCAACATATATTCATACATCATGTAACCAAAAATCGTATAATATAGTGTGATTTTAGTAAAGAAAATAATGTACGTGGGAAATTGTGCCCTCGGGGTAGTTCGCCATTATTATAAATGAGCTTAATTAATCATGAAGAATTGAAAATTGTAGTAATCCGTCATAATTGCAAATGTGTTCTATGATTTCCTTGTTGAAACTGTTTTATGCTTAGCTTAAATTTAGTAAAGGCTTTGGCCTAGTCGCCTGGTCTCAAATTTAACTGCGTAGGTTTTCATTTTATTAACAAAAAGGCCTTATTCTGTGTTTTTCCAGTAGAAGATGTCTAATACACTTATCTCCAAGGTTTCATGTTAGGCCGGTTTCATCACCTTTGATACAAGGTCAGTTTCTGCAGGTGCGGACAATAAAAGTATTGATACCGAAATAATTGGCAAACTTTGTTGCAACTTGTGTTCCAAGGCTTCAAGGACAATATATGCATAAAAGAGTACTAGGAGAAAGACGCTGTTCATTGGTCAATTTGAAGCCACCCTATGAACCCTCCAATGGAAGACCCTGAAGTATTTGGGATGTTTCTTACTTAAACCCACCGGACAAAGAGAAGTCAGCCATTTTTCCTTGATGCCATCTTTGAAGCCAAATGCCAGACGCCATCTTGGATGACATCTTGATGCCCTTTTCTCTATTCCAGAGAAAGAGACTTTAAGAATTCTCACCCTAGAGACTTTAATTTTAATTTGCCCCGTCTTGTCCATGCAGTAACTTTGCCCCATTCTCCTTGCTGCTGCAAGGAAACCTGCCGTTAACCCTGCCCTCTTTGAACTCTGCCCCATGCTGATCGAACCGGTACCTGAAGGACGAAGACTTTCCTTGTATGCTGATTGTATTTGGTAATTATGAAAGGATAATTGTATTATGCACTGTGTTTTTCCTTTTAGGTACCAACTGCTATTTTGATAGGGCCCAAGCTAGAAGTTTTCCAAATTTATGTTGACTAAATTCGTTTTTCATGAAGCCCCACATGCCAATGCTAATTAGAGGTTAGTCGAGGTATTCACTTGATGCACCATGTTGAACTGAAATCTTGTTATGCTGACTGATGTATGCAATTAGTCAAATTCAATTACTCATATTAGTGATTTGCATTGCCGTAACTGAGTGCATTATAATTCAGATTTTGCGTAGATTGCGTTTCTTCCGCTGTTATGGACAGCTAGTAATGTTCGTATACATATATCATTTGATTTTGAGACTCATATATATTGTTTTAGCTTTGTTAATATAGGTAAATAAACTCATTTACTTTTAATAAACTGGTGTGGTTATTCATGACTGAAAGGTCATGTTGCGTCGAAATACCAACTGTTATTGATTCCTAATGTGTTATTTTGATCTATTAATTGAGTATTGGCTATCGATTACAATAGTCATTGATTATTGGTTTAAGCGATTCGACTATTCTAGGATGAGGAGAGCCCAACTCGGCTAAAAGGTTCACCGACCTCCAACGTGTCCAGATATAGGTAATTTATAAGGGCTTGGCGCGTTATCAGGGGCAACTTCCCTGTTTTGTGGTGGAAATGTGGGCAATGCCAGAGTTCAACACTATGCTCTATGTATAAAATCCCTGGTGTCTAGTGGGCTATCTATCCCTCTGTGGGGGAGATTTGGGGCAACCTCCACAATTTGGTACAAACTTCCTCTCTGCCCTGAGGTTGGCAGAAAGGCACTATTGGCCCTTCTGGGGCCAGGGTATGACTCAATCAGTTAATTTTGAGTCCCCAGGTGGCTAATGGGCTTTCCGCCACCCACAGGGGCAATTTGGAGGCAGAAAGACTGTTTTTGTCCTTTTTGGGGTGAGGGTGTGGGCAATGCCAGAGTGCAACACCTACAACCCTTTCTATGACTCACATGCAAAGTCCCTGGTGTCTAGTAGGCCTTGTACCTCTGGGCAGATTTGGAGAAACCTCCCCAATTGGGAATGGCTCGATGCCGGGGTAGGCCACCCCTTCCTTTTGTTTCTCTTAGCTCTGTTTTGAAGTCCCTGATATTTAGTGGGCTTTCTGCCCCCTGGGGGCAGGGGGTGTGTGGATCAGGGATGAATACCCCTATCCACCCTATTGGGGGGGTGCAGAAAGTCCTTTGGGCCTTGGAGTGGGGAAAGCACGGGCATATGCCCACGAAAGCTTCTCCTCTCAAAAAATACTGTAGGAATGCAGTCCCTCGTGTCTAGTGTGTTTTCTGTTTCTCTGGATAGGCAAATTTGTCGTAATTGTTTATATCCACCTTTGGGGGGCTAAAAGACTGTCTCCGGTTGGAGTGGGGGTATTGCCATGCCCATAGTGGGCAGCCCGCACCTTAAAGTGTTTTTCCCCCTGGTGTCTGATGGGCTTTCTGCCCCTCCTCCCCCCTTGGCGACCAATTGGGAGTTATCACATGACTGTCTGTCTATTTGTTGGTTGGCAATCTCCCCCACTATATTTCTTTTGTAGAATTCCAGATGTATTGTGGGCTTTCCCTCCCTGATGGCGGCACATTGGGGTAATCATCCCATTCCGCCACATTAGTGGGCAAGAAAGACTGTCACTGCATTTTTTTGGGGGGTGGGGGCATGGTCATGTCCACCCCTGTATCTTTTCTATTTTAGCCCTGGTGTCTAGTGTACTTTATGCTCCCCCGCCTCTCCTCCCTCCCCCATGCGGAGCAGATTGGGGATAATTACCCCAATCCTCCGCTCAGGATGCCAGAAAGACCTAAATTGTTAGGGGAGTGGGGGAGCAAAAACCCTACCCCAAGGAGCTCCTCTCCCAAAATCCCTAAAATCTCTGGTGTCTAGTGGTTGAATACCTGCTTGGGACTTGCCCTCCTGTGGCGATCCCCAAGCAGTGATCGACTGGGCAGAGATATAATTGGAAAAGGGAGATTCTCCCCTTTCCAACGATACCTCTCAGTCAATCAATTAATTTGTATTTATTTATGATTTGGAACTCCAATGAGGTTCACATAAAAATACAAGAATACAACCTTGACTGCACTAATGAGATGTACTGTTCGATCATTTCAATATTAGGTTACAAAAATACATGTGTATATCCATCATGAAAGTCCAAAACTGAATGAATAACAGATACAGTACAGTACATTCCATAATAGTATACTAGAAGTTTAAAATTTGCAAATATGCAAAAACAGTACAAAAATGCAGTTCACTCTTTGGTAAAGTGCCGGAAGCCTAGAAGGTGCTAATACGCAGAACAATCTGATTGGAACAAATAAAGTGCTGATAAAACACATAAATGCTAGAAGGAAATATTCAATGAAGACCTTTCCATTTGGAAAGTGTAGTAATACAGGTGTATGCTAAATACAAGCAACAATTTAATTGGGGGACATAAAAAGCTATTGGACCTGTAACTGCAAGAGAAGAATATACTGTTCAGATCTATCCATTTGTGAAGTGCAATAATACAGATACATCCAACGTACAACCAACACAGGTCACCGATTATGGACTACAAATAAAGGGTATAACTGCTTAATAAAGGTTAAGATTATTTGTAAGTCAATTATAAAATGCGAAGTGCCATACACATGAACATACAAAAATGAAAACACATTTAAAAAACATCTTGAAGAGTTAATTGTTTTTGCAAAGGCCCTTTCAGTCGAGGGAGCAAGTAAACATTGACAGGCCTCAACTGCCGAAAATAAGTTGTGTCTCAAAAAGTGATGATGTGGAGAATTAAGATAAGTACATACACAAATCACAAGGTTTAAATCTTAAACATGATAGTGCAAAGATCACAAAAACTCTCATCCTTCGGAATACCTTCCCATGCTCCTGTAATAACTCGTAAGGGGAGCAGATTTAGCCTTAATAACAAAATGATTCTCCAAACACTGTGTGGGAGTTTCTATAGAAGGTAGAGTTGTTTTTTGTTTTACTACCTTCCATTATGATCTTATTCCTCACATGCTGTGAGCTGAGTAGAATATATCTTTTCATACTCACCATAAACAGTGTTTTTTTAATTAAACTTTTTACAAAGGGTTTTGGAAACAGTAAATCCCCATGCTGAATAATCTCAAACGTTTCCAATGCTTTTATATGAGAGGAATAAAGAGCACATCTTTCTCTTATGATGTGAAACATTTCATACTTTATTGTGGCTGAATAGACCATGTTTCACCTCCCAGGCAAACAATTTCCCCATCTCAAAACAGCTGTCATTGCGAGCACAACTGTAGAGCATAAACCAGATCTAAGACGGAGAGCAGCTGGGAAGGACAAGAATTCAAATTACAAATCTGTTACCTTACGCGTCCCTCTACTATCTCAGAAAAGCACCAATGCCGCATGTCCATCACTTCACATCCATAATTCAAGGTAGGCGGGACCTTGCCTTGTAAACCAATAGGACATGTGCAAAGTGTCTTTTGTCACAACATTTATATAATCTATGGATAGCAGCGACCTGGGACACTGCCTTGCTTTTACAATGACTTATGAGATCATTAATTACTTGAAAAGTAAGGATAACATTGCACTACATCCATCTTAACACTCTCCAAGAACCAGTTAAAATTTTGTCTGGCTCTAACCCGCTTTTTTCTAAAGGTCAATACTTTTCACTTGGAAGTGTTAATTCCTAAATAATGTTCCTCCGCATAATTTTCCCAGAGCACAAAGACATCTTTGTGAGCATATTGGAGTTATATCCAGCAAAAGAACATCATCAGCGTATAAAAGACAGCCAATTTCCATTAGACCAAGTTTGGGGGAATCCCCCTTTTTCAGACCAACTTTGTGGGACAAATCATAAGTAAAAGTGAGAAAAGAGGTGGCACCAGTAGGCAACCCTGCTTTAAGCCATTCTGTGTCACCACTTTTCTCGATAAGCCTTCATTCTCTCCCATCAAAACTTGAGTCCAACTGGAAGAATGAGAGCAACTGTTAGCCTCAAAAGATGGCCTACCCTCTTGAACGCTGTGGAGAAATCAATAAATGCAGAATACATGGGCATGCCCCTGGACTAGGGATACTTCTCCATAAGGGTTTGTAAGAGTGTAATTGTTGTACTCGCGGTTTGCGAGCAGCGTTCTGGTGTTGCCTAGCGCGACACCAGAAGAGCGGAGCGAGCGCGGCCATAAAGATCAAATGGTTGCTGCTCGTGTGCCACCTCGGTACGCGTTTGGAGATCGGGGACACATTAATGAAACGAATAAAACTTATCGTGTTTTTTTCAAATTGGTTTTCCCTCGCTTACTTCATTTGGCGACGAGGGTCATCTCCAGACGCTGCGAACCTGCGCAGAAAGTCACTTGACTGTGATTCTTCAATGTTAGAGGCTGTGACGACGTCGGAAATAGAAAAAAAGATTTCAGCACCTCGAGGGAGTGGCTTTGCTTCATGGAAATACTCCAACTGCACGCAAAAATAAGCCCAACGCAAACTAAGGAGTTTATTTATTACTAAATAAAAATAAAAAAAAGGTATGGATCTGGTCTACTGATGTTTTGAGCTTCGCTACTTTAAGTTGTCACAGTATATGTCTACAGACAGCATTTTACAGAATTAAGACAACTGTTTTCAAAAGGTTTATAGACTGTGTAGCGAACGTTTGTTGGAAATCTAACTATTGATGTGAAAGACATTTTATTTTAATATTCTGGTGTGTTGTGGTTAATTCATCATTTTTTTTTTTTTAATACAGTTATATTGTTTTTATTAAATATTTTTGAGTAGCCTCACCATGCAATCGGTTTTGCCCCCACCGCCATTTCTAGACAGTCCAGGTGAACCAGCTATATGTTGGAAACAATGGTTTGATGCCTTCAAAACATATTTGGGGGCGATTGGTGCATCACGTTACAGGCCGGAACTGAAAAAATGTCTGCTGCTCCATTCTATTGGTTTTGAGGGTAGAGCGATTTTCAAGCATCTACCTGAAGTACATATGGAGGATGATGAAATGGATGAGTATGAATCTGCGGTGAAGAAAATGAGCAACAGATTTGATGCTCCCCCCAGCTTGGTAGTGTCTAGACACAAGTTTTTTAAAAGAGAACAACGCTCAAGTGAAGATGTGGTCACATATATTTCAGCGTTGCGCGTTCTAGCTGCAGAATGCCAGTTTGGAGTACTTGGCGATCAACTCATTAGAGACCAGTTTATTTGTCAAGGGACAGACAAGTCTATCAGACAGAAGTTGTTATCGCTGGACAATCCAACATTGGTGGAGACGATAAGGATTGCTAAGAGCATAGAATCTTCTATCAAGTCTTCTAAGGAAATAGAATTGGCAACGTCCAGCAGAGTCAATGTGGTTGTCAACAAGGATGACAAAAAGTCTGGGATCAAGTCTTATGGACAGAAAAACAATAAGTTTGCCAATTCTAATGTGTTCTTTAAACAAAAAAATGTTTGTTTTAGATGTGGTAATTCCATGCATCAAAAAGGATTTAAGAGTTGCCCAGCCTTGGGTGTCCAATGTAGGAATTGTGGCAGGTTGGGGCATTTTGCAAAAGTTTGTCAAGGTAGTAAATGAGAATCTGTCATGACGGTGATGGAAGAGAATGATGAAGCGGTGGAACATCTTATTGGAGAGGTTCAGGACATGGTTTTGAGTGTGGTTGATGGAGCGGTTAAGACTGGTGATCTGGATAATTGTGTGGATCCCTATGTTTGCATAAGAGTGGGAGACAAGTTGTTGCAGTTGCTAGCGGACTCAGGGGCTAGGATCACCATGATTACTTTGGAATTGTTCAAGATGAATTGGGGAGAGCGTGTTCTTGAACTGCCAGACAGGGCTCCAGTGTCCTACGAAGGGAGAAAGATTGAACTTCAAGGTTTTTTTGAGGACATTCTCGAGTTTAAGGGAAGACGCATATTTGGTAAAGTCTGAGGGTCATCTCCAGATGCTGCGAACCTGCGCGGAAAGTCACTTGACTGTGATTCTTCAATGTTAGAGGCTGTGACGACGTCGGAAATAGAAAAAAAGATTTCAGCACCTCGAGGGAGTGGCTTTGCTTCATGGAAATACTCCAACTGCACGCAAAAATAAGCCCAACGCAAACTAAGGAGTTTATTTACTACTAAATAAAAAAAAATTAAAAAAAAGGTATGGATCTGGTCTACTGATGTTTTGAGCTTCGCTACTTTAAGTTGTCACAGTATATGTCTACAGACGGCGTTTTACAGAATTAAGACAACTGTTCTCAAAAGGTTTATAGACTGTGTAGCGAACATTTGTTGGAAATCTAACTATTGATGTGAAAGACATTTTTTTTTATATCAGATTTTCTGTCAAGATTTCCCAGTCAGTGTAACCCGATGGTTGATGATTTTGTGGATGACGAATGTTGTATGATTGCAGCAGTTGAGGTTGAACAAGTGTGTGTATGTTCTAAGTCAGAGTGGAAGGAGAAGATGGCTGATGATATTGACTTGTGCACAGTTATGAAGTGTATAGTGGAGGGTTGGCCGTATGAGAGGGACTTGACGTCGGCCATTCAGCCATTTTGGAAGGTTTCTGATGAGTTGACAATTGAGGATGGTATTCTTTTGAGGAACGACAAATTAATTCCCCCGGAGGGGTTGAGGTGTTCTCTATTGAAGAAAGCGCATGATGGTCATTTGGGGGCCACATTGACAAAAAGACGAGTGAGAGACAGCTTTTGGTGGCCTCGCATTGACAATGAAATCGATCAATTAGTAAGGAATTGTGTAGTGTGTTCCAACTCTGACAAGTGTTTGAAACCTGTGACACCACCCCTAATGCCCATATTGTGTCCTGCTGGTCCTTGGCGTAAATTGGGGGTTGATATGGTAGGACCTTTTCACTCACTAAATTGTAAGTTGCGGTATGCGTATGTTATTTTTGACTATTTTTCAAAGTGGCCTTATGTCAAATTTGTTCAGGACCCGAATGCCAAGACTCTTGTGCTATTCCTGAGGGAAGTGTTCATGAGTGAAGGGTTTCCAGAGGAAGTCATTTCGGACAATGGAGTTCAATTTATGTCTGAAGAGTTAAAAACATTTTTGGAGCAAGGGCATGTTAAACATCTGAGATGTTCTCTTTATCAACCTCAAACGAATGGTTTGGTGGAGAGATTCAACTGTGTGTTGGGGGACTGTGTCAGGTGGGTGTTGAAGAATGGATGTGATGTGCAGGCGTCGGTCCAAGCAATGCTTTGGTTTTATAGAACAACCCTTCATTCCACCACGGGGGTATCTCCTTTTGAAGCTTTGAAAGGAAGAAAGCCCAATACGCAAATCAAACCTGGGTGGATGTCCAAGTTTTTCAAAAATATGCAGGCTGGAGACCGTACTGACATCATTAAAACTAATGTGGATAACAAACAGTGTGCACAGAAGAGATACTTTGACAACAAGAAAGGGGCAAAAGAGTCACTTATTGCAGTAGGCGATTGGGTTGCAGTAAAATTGCCTACTTTTGTTAAAAAGGGCTATCCCAAATTTTCTGAACCGGTTAGGGTTGAACTGGTTTTGGGTAATGCTGTAAGGGTTCAGGGCAATAAGTGGTGGAACAAATCCAAGGTTGTCAAACTGAAAGGGAGATCGGATCTTCAGTTTGTATCCAAGGGTGATTTAGTGAGACAGTCTGACTCGAATGTAGGTGGGGCTGGTTTAGTGAAACAGTCTGATTTGTGTGACAGTACTGGTGAAGGTTTGGTTGTGCATAGGAGTAACAGAGTAAGAAAATTGCCTTGGAAACTGTGTCAATGAGTTACCGTATGAGATGTGTCTTCAAAACTGTATTTAGGAGACAACGGGTAATATCGATGTATGTTCTGGCAATGTTAATTTCTTATGGTTTATTTTTATTGTGGGTTGTAGCATTTGTAAATATTGGTATTTTTTTCTGTTGAGATGGGGGTTGTATTGTAAAAAAAAAAAAAAAAACTCAATGTTGTACTCGCGGTTTGCGAGCAGCGTTCTGGTGTTGCCTAGCGCGACACCAGAAGAGCGGAGCGAGCGCAGCCGTAAAGATCAAACGGTTGCTGCTCGTGTGCCGCCTCGGTACGCGTTTGGAGATCAGGGACACATTAATGAAACTAATAAAACTTATTGTGTTTCTTTCAACTTGGTTTTCCCTCGCTTACTTCAGTAATGTTGTCAAGAGTACCATATTTCTTACAAAATCAGGCCTGCTCTACACGTATGATATTATTACAAAGCATCCATTCTTGAAGATGAAGTAAAATGCTTTATGCAAATTATTTGCCTGTCACATCCAGGAGGTCAATTTGTCTATAGCTGGCAGAAGAAGTCTTTGGTCCTTTATCATAAAGGGGAACAATAATGCTTCCCTTCCAAGAGGTACGGATATCACCTGACAGATAGCAGTGCTGGAACAATGAACATAAGAATGTAGCCTATAAAAAAAGCCACTCTGTAAAAAGCCACCTGCTTAATGAGTGCTATCAGGAATTCATCAGGGCCCAGGGCACCTGAGGTTCTTGTGCCTTTGATGAATCCCTGAATCTCCTTACCAGAAGGCAGGCAATGTGGTTCCATGGAATCTGCTTCAACACTTACAACAAGCAGCGCACTACTGTTTGAGTTACAGGAATATAGTTCAGAAATATACTGGGTCCAGATGACATCTGATATTGGTATTGCTTGGGCAACATTATCCTTCTTGGTATTCCAAAAGCCTTGAGCTTTAAATCAGCAGACACTGAAAGAATACTACGATCACTTAAATCAGTCCCCAAGGCCTCCAATTGAATGCAGGCACTAAACATTTGATGGGACACTACTATATAGTCAATTAAGGATTGACAACATGGAGAATGGAAAGTATGGTAAGCAGGAGAATATTCTGGAAACTTACCCTTCAAAAATAGAAATTCATGCAGGTTCAAACTTTCAAGGAAACATAAGCCCGCCTATCTGATCTAACTTTATCTGGCAAAATCACACCAGGAATACTCAAAGCATCATCCATTTCGTTATCACAGAAAGTCATACCTGCTGAATTAGATACCTTAGCATTAATGTCCCCTACAATTATAACCAAAGGACACTCTTTCAATGAATTTCTCCTCTAGCGTGACCTTTTATAGAAGGTTTTGCCACACAGGAAAAGACAAAATAATTTTCATATGTAAAATCAATACTGACCCAGAGGAAGTGAGTGCGGCGGTGGAGGCATTGTCGAAATCTAAATCTCAGGGCGGGGATGGATTTCCGATTGAACTGTATCAGACATTTTCTCTTCAATTGTGGGAGAGGCTGTTGGCTGTGTTTCAGGAGGCCCGGGAGAGGGGTATCTTGCCAGAGACCATGCACCAGGGCATTGTCTGCTTAATGACTAAGCCTGGGAGGGATCCGGGTGACCCCTCCTCTTATCGTCCACTCACCACGCTGAATAGTGATATCATGATTCTGTGTAAAATATTGGCTACTCGGCTACGTGGAGTGATTCGGGGCTTGGTGCATGATGATCAATGCGGTTTGATACCTGGTTGCAGTATGACTTATAACTTACGTCGTTTGGCACATGTTTTGCACAAAACCATGAGGGCAGAGGACGAATTGGTACTATTGTCATTGGACCTATAGAAGGCTTTTGGAGGAATTGCCGGTGGTGGGGCTGAGGTGGAATCCCAAAAGCTTTAGATACTTGGGTATCTGGGTCACTCACACTGTGGCAGCGCATATGATACATAATGTAGAATGGGTGCTGACTGGCCTGGAGCGCTCAGTTTCTTTTTGGAATAAGCTGCCTCTTTCGGTGATGGGGAGGCCTGCTGTGGACACAATGGTGTTCTTGCTGTGGTGTCTTTACCTTGTACAGAATTCTTTATTTCCGTTAGCTGATCGGCTCTTTACTCGTCTGGACAGTTTGTTAATTTCCTTGGTGTGGGCTGGGCGTCGTAGTAGGGTACGATTGGCCATACTGCAGAGGGACATGGACGACGGAGGGTTGGCTATCCCTAATATTAGAGACTATTATTATACAGCACACTTACAGCATGCTGCAAAGTGGATGACTGAGTTGGATAACTGGGAGAAGCGACTATTTGCAGGCTTGATGGGTGGAGAGGCGTTGGTGAATGTATTGAAGACGGGTGGTCAGTCGGAGACTGCTGTTCCCTATCTGGTCAAAACTACTACGTGGATTTGGGAGCAAGCCGTTAAGAAAGTGATTCGACACACCCTGTTTGATAGGAAATTGAAGATTTGGGACTTAGCGCCTTTAAGGAATATGGATACCCTAATGTCACTGGATGCTTGAAGAGCGGGAGGCTGTCTAGTGGCGGGAGACTTATACCCCAATGGAGAGTTTATCTCCTTTCAGGAGGTGCGGAATACATTTGGATTGGGTACTGGTCAGTTCTTGCAGTATGCCAAGTTGGAGAGTGTGGTTCGAGAAATATGGTGTGGATTCCCGGTGGCCCCCCTCAGCTTCAAAGATTTTGAATGGGCTGATAAACTGGGGTGATGAGTCTCACTTGATTACCCTGTTTTATAAGGCACTTTTGGGGATCAACCAAGTGTGGTGTGTGTAGTGCGCAGGGCCTGGGATTGAGAACTAGAGGATCCCTTAGAGGATGCGGACTGGGCTATGGCCCTGTTGCTGGTGCGCACGGTTTCTTGTAACACACGGTTTAAGCTATTGCATTTGAATTTCGTACACCGTACGTATCTTAAACCTGCTAGTCTCAATAAGATTAACCAGACAAGAGCGGCGTGTGTTCTAGATGTGGGTTGATAAGAGCCTCCTTTCTCCACTTGGCCTGGTCCTGTAGGCAGGTGCAGCTATTTTGGTGGGAGGTGGTTCGAAGGGTAGAAGTGGTCACGGGTTTTGGGCTCAAGGCGATACCTCTGGCCTACCTTTTAGGTGTAGTTCAGAAACGACGGGGTAGGTGCATCCCATATAGACTTGCACAGCTCTCTCTGGTGCTGGCTAAGCATGGGCTGGATGAGAACTCAAAGCCCATCTATTCCTTACTGGCTCCATGATTTACTGAATGGGGTGCTGCTGAAGAGCAATACATGAAGATGACGTGCAAGGGGCACTGACAGACTTAATTGCCTGGGGAACACTATTGGAATGCTTCACTGGTGTGGAAGAGTCCAGTCCTGACTGGAGCACTGATGATGATGGCTGACTAGTGGGATGTTATGTTGGACATAAAAGGTGACAACCAACTGTGGTGATGTTGCAATGCTGGTAACCATTGTATATAAGCAAGTTGGTTACATGAGGATGTTCTTGAGTAGAGGAGGCCCGGGGTATCTACTTCTGCAAAGCTTGGTTTGGCCTCAAGTTTCTGTCTGTATATGTCCTTTGTCTTCTAATCGCGGAATGAACAGAAATTGTGATTTCTCACACTGATATGCAATTCATTGTTTTTTTTTCTTCTTTTTGTTGTTATGCATATTAAAATCAATAAAACAGAGTTATAAAAACAATCAATACTAACCCACATTTCCTGCAAACATATGATCAATGGCTTAAGATGCATTAAGGAATTCAATTTCAAATTAGACTGGCGTAGACCTGCCATGTTTCAGGATACAAATCTACCACAGGGGTTACCTCCACAACACTGGATGCTCTGCAATGTAACTGCCCCCATTCCATGTACCTGTGACCCAATTCCAATTGGATTATTCATCTCCCTGCTTAGGTTCCCAAGCACACAATTCCTTCCACCCAACAACATTTATACTTCTCCTCCCCGTGTCCCTGCCTACAGAGATAGTGATGTCCTTCAGGTTAACAGACCCCCTACCATATTGGGTCTAATGATTTACCTTGAAAATGCAACACAGAGCCATTACAATTGAACTCTGTGGTATGCTCTATGCAAAAAACACCAATTCCCCTTTTCAGGAGATAGTCTACATTCTCCAAGATCAACATTACAATAATCTTGGAACTTAACATTACTCTCAAACTTGGTAAAGTGGCAGAGGAGTTTATAAATACATTATTCATATCTTTACTTGATACTAAGCTCAGGGCCTCAATTTCCAACACAGAGTGGAAAATGAAATGTTTGTTCAAATGGCCTAGTTCATGGTCAAACACAACATATTTGAAATTGGGCCCATTTCTGAACCCTTAGGGCCGTATTTATACTCTGGTTGCGCCGAATTTGCGTCGTTTTTTTCGACGCAAATTCGACGCTAAACTAACGCCAACTAACGCCATATTTATACTATGGCGTTAGACGCTTCGGGCGCCAAAGTGCCCGGAGTGTGCGTCATTTTTTAGCGTGAACCCCTTCCTTGCGTTAATGATATGCAAGGGAGGCGTTCCCGTCTTAAAAAATGACTCCCAGGCCTTTACGTGGTATTTATACTCCCGGGCAAAAATGACGCCCGGGAGTGGGCGTGGCCAAAAACGGCGCATTTGCGCCGCTTTTTAACGCCTGGGTCAGGCATGGCGTTAAGGGACAAGTGGGCTCAAAATGAGCCCAGAGTGCCCTCCCCTGCCCCCAGGGACCCCCCCTGCCACCCTTGCCCACCCCAGGAGGACACCCAAGGACGGAGGGACCCATCCCATGGACATTAAGGTAAGTTCAGGTAAGTATTTTTTTTTTTTTTTTGTAGCATAGGGGGGCCTGATTTGTGCCCCCCTACATGCCCAATGACCATGCCCAGGGGACAGAAGTCCCCTGGGCATGGCCATTGGGCAAGGGGGCATGACTCCTATCTTTACAATGATAGGAGTCATGTTGATGGGGGATGGGCGTCGTTAAAAAATGGCGCAAGTCGGGTTAAGACGATTTTTTCGACGCAACCTGACTTGCCCCATTTTAAGACGCCCATACGCCATTTTCCCCCTACGCCGGCGCTGTCTGGTGTACGTGGTTTTTTTCCACGCACACCAGGCAGCGCCGGTCTGGTAGCGCCGGCTAACGCCATTCAATAAATACGGCGCCCGCATGGCGCTTCAGAATGGCGTTAGACGGCGCTAAATTTTTTGACGCTAAACTGCGTTAGCGCAGTTTTGCGTCAAAAAGTATAAATATGGCCCTTAGTGTCCTCTTTTGGATTATTAAGATTTATCTTGAAGCCATACTGATGGTTCTGTGACGCGGGGAAAAACAGGCGGGCATCTCCATTAAGGGGCCTGTCAAGCTTCAGTTCCTGCTGTATAGGCATTTTTACAAGGGGGTAGCTGAAGATAATATCTTAGAATTCCCCCTACCACTAGAGTACCCATATGATCTACTCCGACCCCCAAAGGACCATGATTCCCCTATCATTCTCCACAACCACCATCCGGACAGATCACGTCCTTGCAATCATGAAGCTCATGGAAAATGTCCCCATTATGGGGAACTAACATCTTTTTTTGACATGTTTTGTTAGAACCTTGCTCCCCCACTACATTGGATGATATATGGGTAATTGGGAGTTCTAATCAACTGGGCACTAGACCAGGATTCAAAGAAGCTTTTGCCAACATTTCAGTATTTGTAGAGGGGATACAAAATACAGACTCAACAGGTATATCCGGAAACATTAATTATTTAGATTTGCATTTCATAATACAACGTTTCCTTTTTTTGCTTCCCCTTAGGCAAATTTGACCTGGATCTATGTGAAGTGGCCCCCATTCTCTGTGTGGCCCCTCTACAGGGTGCTAAGGGAGGTTAAAAAGTAGACTTAAATAAGGGGGGAAAGAGCCCCACCATGGGAATTACCCCTTATTACAGATTTAAAAAAACAGGTAACATTTTATCTGCCAACTGGCCCTCTGGTGCATACAAGTGACATCCCTGAAAAAAAGATTTTAATGAATGCACATTAGCCTTCATCTGTTTTGCTTTAGATTTTACATTAAACATCTTAGACGGAGGAACCCCTGACCAGCAGGGCTTACCAACTTGAATACCAACATCTTTGGATCCACCTTTGGCCACATTGTTGACTTGAGTATCCTGTGATTTCACCTCTTTTGCCTTTTGTGCCAGCACTTGACACACCAGATGTAGAGGGGTGTTGAACCACCACAAGAACTGAAGACAACACATCCAACACATGATCCATTTTTAACAAAGATACAATGGAAGAAAACATTTTCTCAATACATAGCAAAACTTCGGATGAAGCCCCTCCCCCAACATCTCCTCCCAAATGAAAAAGATGTGCATTCCAGTGTGCCCTTGAGGATGTAGATGATTCATAATTCATAGAGTTCAATGAAACTGAAAAGCCCCTCAAAGAGAGTTACTATAGTAGAAGGCAGGCAACGGCGGCTCACTAGGCAAACATTGCATGGACAAGCCCAGGTTGCTCCCTCCGAAAGCAGCAGATGATTTCAGACTTGCACCTCTCATCCAATTCTTTTCATTAAATGGAGCTAGTTCCAGAAAAATGAAGTCCCCCAGTGCAGCTGGCTCCTCACCTTGTCCCGAACTATAGGGTTCAGAGAGACTTTCCATACAAATCATGTAATTTAAAACAGGATGGACAGCCACCACATCTTGACCAGGAAGAGAGATCATAAGATCTTCCCTAACGTGGCTTAGGACCTGCCCTAATTTTCAAGTGGGCCGTTTCCAAAGTTTAATGCAATTTAACTGTTTACATTAAGACCCAGTGGGGCAACATCCAATTCTATAGGACATAACTCTAAAGCATTACAAGCCAGATGTATCAAAGGGTTTTACACATTCTGTGTCTATGGGAAAATGCTTTAGTACATACAGCTCTACTTCCACATATTAAAGAACGATGTGGGTCAACCTCCCTGGCACTGTCCCCTAGTTCTTCAGAGCCGGAAGAGCTACATGATGGACTTAACTTTGATGAAGAGGTAAGGTTGTGGCCAGCTTGGACTCCATGGCACATGGTGGCACAGGGAGAGGAGGACAGATCCATGAACACTTGAGAGGCTTGATCCACAACAGTAATCGCCTCCATTTTAAACAACTCTTTACCATTAGAAGAAAGGAAGTTCTAAGTAAGAGTATTCAACTTCAGGTAAGACAACTGAGACTTCTTCCGCTGATGTTTTTTTTTATTTTCAAGACATTGTTAGATGGACAAATCGCAGCAATCAATCAACCAGAACATAATTTCCTTAATGTCATTTTTGCCAAGCCAGCCATAAAGAGAATAGAGTTGACCACACTAAAACTAAAAGTGAGAGAAAGAGTAACTCTCATGTCCCTAAACCTTTGCGCACCTGCTGAGAATTATTTTTTTTAAATCATCTTTATTGATCTTTCAGAGTTATGCATATTATGTGGAATACAGTACAGCATGAGTCATGAAATCCTATGATTCATCAATAAAATCATATCAACAAGTTGAACTCCCCCCACCCCATCTCCCTTTGCTCTTGTGGTAGGTGTTCCATGAACATTATGTTAAATACTGTACCTATCCCAGGGATTGACATATAGTTAAGTAACATCATTAGTGTGTGTGATATCATATGGATGGTCCGTAGTGTTATCAGAGGAAGATTCCATAAGGTCAGCTAGCATTGGTGCCCATGTTACAAGATCATTGCTAGTTTGTTGTCGGTGCATACATGTTTCATTCACATTTCTTCTGCTGTAGCCCATTCAACAATATCTCTGAGTGTAGCCCTATATAGTGGGGGAAAGGGACTTAACCATTGTATAGCGATTCAACATTTTGCCAAAGTCAGACACAATATAAGAAACTTCATACTGAGTTTTCTACCAGAAGGGGAGGGGATAAGGCCTAGGAGTACTTGTTGTGGTTCCAGTGGTATAGTCCATCCTGAAGCCCTGTTAATGTTTTCCAACACTTGAGCCCAATAGGAGGACAGGCCTGTATAGGTCCAAACCTTGTGTATAAACTCTCCTTTTGGATTTTGGCATCTGGGACACCTATCGGAGCGCGTGGGATAAATTGTACTTAGTGTAGTGGGAGAGAGGTAAGTTTGATGTATAAAGTTATACTGTGTAAGTTTGAACCGTCCGTTAGAGCTTACAGTGCGGATCCCCTCATGTAAGTGGTCCCAATCTTTATATGTCAATGGGTCTAGTTGCAACTCCTCCCAACTGGTCTAAATCCGGAGACAGTGCAGCGGGAGATCATCTCGTAGAGCCCTATATAGTTGTGTCATTAAGTGGCGATCCACAGCCACATTCAGTAGTACGGCGAGAGTGATGGAACTAGGTGGGGCCTCTGGAAATGTGGGCCATATATTGTGAGCAGTGGCTGAGAGTTTTTGGTATTTAAAAAATTGATCTGTGCCAAAATCAAATGAGTGTACTGTGTCAGTGTATGTTATGAAGCACCCTCCTGGGTATAGGTCTCCCAATGTCATATATCCCCCTGTTTTTGCGATATGGTCTCCTCTACCCTACTGAAGGGTTGTAGTATCCAGATGGGAAGGTCTGGGGCGAATGGAGCTCTTTGGATTACCCTCTTGGCAGTTTCATCCCATATCCTAGCTACTTGACAGATTACATAGGGTGAATCGGGGGAAGTCTTGGGCCAGTCAATAGCAATGGTGGGAGTGTTGTGTATGAGCCTTCTAACAGCTGGGTCTCCCCATGAGCTTTCACCAGCTAACCAGTGGGCAGCATGCTGGAGGTGAGTGGCCATGTAATAAAATTCTAGGTGTGGGATCACAGTTCTACAACATTACCAGGGCCTTTTCAGTGTTGAAAGGCTCACACATTTTCATTTATTGGCCCAAATAAATCTATTAATACACAGTCAATTTGTATGAATTAATGGTGGGGGATCATGAAAAAAGTACCCTGAATGATGTACAGGCATCAGGGGAGTAAGATCATTTTGGCTATTGCAATTTTCCTCCTAAGTGAGAGAGGTTAGTCGCTCCAGAAACAAACTGATGTCTTAAATCCTGTTATTACCCTTCCAATGTTTAAGTCCAGAAACTCTGTATCTGTGGGGACAAGATAGGTCACTAATTATTGGAAGTATTGAGTTTTCCAGGGTATTCCAGTAGAGGGCAAATCAATAGTAGGAATTCCCGATAAGGAGCCCAAAGGATATAAGTTAGATTTGGAAGGATAGATTTGCTGCCCAGAAACCTCGCCAAACCTTTGCATCTCTCGCATAAGTAATGGTTTGGAATAGGCTTGATAGTGGAGATAGATGAAGGCATCATCTCCATAAAGAAAAACCAAGTGATTATGGTAATCCCCCACAGGTGTAACACTTGGCGGAGTCGGGTCGCCAGGGGTTCTATCACCAACGCAAATTAAAGTGTTGAGGGGGGGCATCAATGCCTGGTGCCCCTACTCAAACTAAACAGATCGGAAACCACACCCCTGATGTGCACTTGAGCGCAAGGATTTGTATATAATTATTGAATCCAATGATTAAAGTTGGGCCCTAGCCCAACTCTACCAAGGACTTGTCATAAATATGTCCAATTCAAAGAATTGAAGGCTTCTTCACTATTTAGAATTGCGAGTGTAAGCTCATCCTCAAGGTGTTGGGAGGTATGATATATGTGGGAAATCCATCTCAGATTGTGTAATGAACTCCTCCTTGGAATAAAGCAAGATTTGCCAGAGTATATGAGGGGCAGGAGATGTGGATGGAGACTACTGGTGAGGATACTGCTGAGCTGTTTTATATCATCACTATCATGGCTTCCCAGAGCATTGGGGGAAGGGCCCCTCCCTGGAGGGCGTCTTCGAAGACCTCCAATAGCCTATCCACTAGGATATCTGAGTATTTGAGGTAGAACTCAACTGGGAGACCATCGTTCCTGGGAGTTTTTGCAGTTTTTATTGGATTAAGAGCAGCAAGAAGTTCCTCTGATGTAAGTGGATTATCTAAGTCCGTACTATCCTCTGAAGAGAGGAAAGGAGAAGTATTCTAATATGTTGTTGAAATACTGCTGGCATACATCTCTTTCAAATGAGAGTAAAAGCCTTCATTAATGGCACTTTGTGTATAAACAGGACGTCCAGTATTATTGTGTAAAGTAAGGATTGGGGATCTAGAATGTTCCTCTTTGGTCAGTCGAGTTAGCATAGCTCCCGTTTATCTCCCTCCACATGGAGTCTCTGGTGGTATGCCGTAAAGCTGTGTTTTTCTACTCTGTGTCAATTGTCTAATAGAATCTTGCTGGTGTCACACAGTCTACCAGGTGTTCTGGGTGGGAAGGTAGATCTTTCTCAATATCGTGGAGGGTCTGCCTCTCCCAAGTTGTTTTCCAACACCACAAGTTGTTTTGGGCAGACACTTGTATCACAGTGTTTATTGCGTCTCAGTCAGTCGCCCTGCATGGATGAAGTGTCCCAGTTCTCCTGGAAATAATGGGTCAAGGCATTTTTTACTGTAGTTGCAAATGTGAGTGCCTCCGAACGAAGCCACCAGAGTGGTATCTTTGGTCTAACCTCCGACCGCCCCAACTCAATCAAAGGCGGGGGAATGATCCGATAAATATCTAAGAAATAAGAAATTTGAAAAACCAAGGGTGCCAGGGAATAGAAAATAAGGCCAGTCTAGTCTGCTATGTGTGCCCGTGGCTGGAGTATAACAGGAGAATTGCTGAGTGTCAGGATTACAAACATGCCAAATGTAGTTCTCCTATGAGATCATGAATTGCTGCCACAGTTATAGGACCCTACCATGATCACCTCTGCTGCTAGATACAGAGCATCGGCATGGGTCACATTAGTGTAAAAGTCTGGGGAGTCAGTGATGATGACATATATATTAATATATATTAATAAGGCAAATACCTCTGCTATCCAAAGTGCCATATAAGATTATGTAGCGTCCCTCGGGATCAAGGACATGGTGGTGATTTAAGAAGGGAACACCCGGGGCATAGCCAGAGAAGGACGTAGCATAATGTTGTGCTCTCTAGTGTTTGTAGAGGGAGAGTATGCAGTTGCTCCAGATATGGTATTCCTGCAAAAAGGCAATTCAGACCTTATAGCTTTTCAAGTATGAATATACCTGCCTACGTTTCTCGAGTCAGGCAATACTACGGACATTCCATGTCATTAATTTAGCAATGTGGTCAATCATCAAGGTATTGTGCTCGATCTTTTGTTGTTCCTACCCACTCTGGGTACAAATCTTGCATCCCTGCCCTTTTTTCCAAGGGAGGTCTGCATGCAATGGTGAATGTAACAATGAAACACAAGAGCAAAACATAACATCCCCGAACTGTAGACCCTAAAAAACCTTGTGTGAACAACCAACTCCCTCCTCCCCGTGGGCAGTAGTGCTTCTTCCTCCCACCCACTGTGTCTGAGGTTGGGGGGTGGGAATAGGCGGCCCATTTCCTGAATTGGTAACATATTGCAAGATTAGAACATGAAACAAAAATTTGTAATGTCAATAATCAAACGGTCTGCTAGAATAGTGGGTAAGAGACATGGATACGAAGTCAAGAACACTCAAGCTCCATCCCCCTCCCTCACATCTCTCTCCTATAGCAACCCATTAAAAGATTTAGAAAACAGGATAAACATTTCTTCTGCAGGTACCTATGATATCCTAACCATGCTTACAGTCAAATCTAGTGTTATTATGAGACCCCAACTGCATACGTGTGTCATACTCTCCAGTTGTAGACATCGACTTTGGAGCAGCAGTGATGCTCATGATCCAGATTCCTTGAGTAGCATTCGAGTTCAGGTTTCACTCGGCACCAGAATCGTCACTATCTGTTTCCAGGGGCTGTGACCATCTCAGTAAGACTTTTTGGGGTCTGGGATTACATCTGCAGTCTGGAGTGTTCCATCCGGATCAGTTATATTCTTTTTTCTCCATTGTCCCAATCGATTTTGATTGATCAGACCGACTGCATTAATGAAGGGACCCACAGGCCGGGGTCCCATCGGAGATGTGGTGGGAGCCTGTCCAACCAGTCGTTTGCCTCCGTTGGGTTGAAGAAAAACATAGTCGAGCCCTTATATTGGATTTGGAGTTTTGCTGGGAATAGGAGGCTGTATTTTAATGTTGAATACTTGGAGACGTTTTGATGGCCATTAAAGTTTTTTGCTGTTCCTTTACACATTGCATATAATCAGGGGATATGGAGACTGGTCTACCCTGATATGATGGAGTTTTGAGTACTCTGCAATATACCATTGCGGTCACGAAAGTTAAATAGGGGGGGCGATAATAGCCCTTGGAGAAGTTCCTGGTTTTGGTGGTGGCATCCTCCAAGAACAACTCAGTGGAGGGCCCTTTTACTTTCTCAGTGAATCCCACAAAATGGAGATTGTTTCTCCTGGAACGCCCCTCAGAGTCTACAGCTCATTCGTCAAGGTGTGCTCTGAGTTTTTGCAGGGACGAGACGGTGCTACGGAGATTATGAACTTCTTGGTGAAGTTCCTCCACATTTTGTTCTGCCAGAGCCTCTCTATCCGATACTTTTCAGAGATCGGCACGTAGAAGAGTGACATCTACCACCACTTCTTTAACTTTTTTTTTTAATTATTTTTATTGTTTTTCAAACGAGAACTGGGTTTGCACTTCTGTGTATACAAATGCATAGAGGGTACATACATGAGAATACATCACGCCTTGCATCATGTCATTGAATATATCATCCAAAGCATCATGGCACTTTTATGGCCACCTCACCACTTGAGCAAAAAACATCTCTCCCTTCCTCCACACCCTCCTGTGGGCTACCATCAATTCCCCCACCTCAGGCTGATGCTCAAGCTCCCCCATATCTTCTCCCATTTCCTGCGGCAACCCCTACCCTGGTATATAATCTTCTCAGTTCTCTGACACCAGTCCAGATTGTATTGGCAGTCTGATATTCGAGGGATGGCTGTGTACCCCCCACCCCACGCTCTTGCAATGTTGTGTTTAGCTACCCCAGATCCTAATCTCAGTCAAATTTCTGTGTATCTGGGCCAGGTGTGCTCTCCTGATTTTCTGAGGATAAGCCATTTAGGGTCCAACGGAATGTCAAATGCATTGGTCCAGGACGTCTCACTAACTAAAGGGGCCGCGTAGTCCTGTATTTTGGGGCATTCCCAAAGTGTATGTATGAATGTGTCTTCATTGCAGCCCCTCAGGCAGAGTGGGTTCACTGCCCTACCAATTTTATATAGTAATGTACGAGAATAGTACACTCTATGCAGGACTTTTAATTGAACCAATCGAAACTGGCTCTCATGGCTTTATACCTATCGTTGCCTAGGGCCTCCCCGAATTCATCCATCTCTAGGCGCCCAGAACAGCCTCCCATGTCTCCCTCAATTTACTCAACAGGTCAGGGGAATAATTGATTAATGTTTTATGGATCATCAAGATTCCTTTCCTTTGGGAGTGGTTCCAGTAGGACCCTAGCTTCCAGAGAGGAGGCATCTGTCAGTTGATCACCCTCCCTGATATGGCCCCTCAGACCATGTCCCAGATGCATTTACCAATAGAATTCAGTGGCTGCCAATGCATATTCCTCCCTAAGCATCTCAAAACTGAAGAATGCCTGTCCCCTCCACACATCTCCCAGGCGCTCCATGCCTATCATTTCTCACTTCTGAAATCCCTGTAGGCCTCGCACATCTGCCAGTTCGTTGCTATGCCATAGTGGGGAGAGGTCAGTGACTTTTCCTGTCCACCCCAAATATTTGGTTGCGTCTACTGTCATGTAATAGGGTTTCAGGTCCCGCCTTCCCATCAGGTGTCTATCCTACCTATATGCCAGATCCTGCTGATCCGCAAACATTTATTCATTGACTACAAGAATGTCAGATGCCCAGTAGTATTTCTGAATGTCCGGAACTGCCAGTCCCCCATCGTAAACCTCCCTCTGCAGTTTGGTCAGAGCAATACTCTGTGCACCCTGCCCCCACAGCAATCTACGTACCTCTGAGTCTATTATACCGAAAACCTCCTGCGGAATGCTGTAAGGTGTGTTCGACATGACATAGAGGAGACGCAGCAAGTTCATAATTTTATAGAGAGCCGCTTTCTCAATCAGTGTCAGGGGAGACCGTGCCAGTGAGTTACATCCCCTTTGAGTTTTTCCAGCTGGGGAACTAAATTGTTTTTCAGGCAGTCCCCGGGGTTCCTAGTCATGCATATTCCCAAGTAACCGAAGCCCTCTGTCACTACCGAGGCCCGCAGACCCAAGGGAGGTGAGTCCTCTCTCCCAAGAGGAGAAACACCACCGATTTTGACCAATTTATGGTATATCCAGAGTGGTTTCCAAATATTTTTTATATTTGCATGAGCCTGCCAATCGTCAAGGAGGGCCTCGACACATAAAGGAGAATGTCATCAGTGTATATTGATATACTCTCCTCCCAGCCATCCGGGACCTGTATCCCCCTGACCAAAGGATCCTGACAGATCCATGCCGCCAGTGGTTCCAGTGTGAGGGCAAAGAGCAGGGGGGATAAGGGCAATCCTGATGGGTGCACCTCTCCAGCTTGAACTCCCGAGACACCACTCTACTGACCCTCACATGTGCCATATGGGAGCCGTATAGTAAGTTGGCCCATGCGCAGAACTGTAGCCCAAGGCCCAGTCGCACCAAGACTGCAAACATTCCATTTTGGCATCCAACGCCAGGATGTTAACCTTACTCCTGAAACAAAGAATCTTCATATGAGAAGTGAAGATTTACATTCTGAATATTTTGCTCACTTGCTCTCAAATTCCTCTTTGTCAGATCCTGACTAAATTTTCTGTTCTGATCCAAATTAGATGACTGTCAGCCTTGCAAATGGAGAATGATGCCATACTCAGTTTGCCGAACAAGAATTCTGCTCCTTGCATGCCTTTCGAAAGTCGTTGTAAAATACAATATTCAACCACACAACAACCAAAAAATTTGCTGATACATTTCATAACCATTTGAATGATACAGCCAAGGCTTGTGACCCAGTAAAGATCACAGTACCTGAAACTAAAGAGACAATGTTCAAAACTATATTGAAGGTAAACAATGACCGGTTTAGCAAAAGTTAGAAAAGACCTACTAGAACCCAGGCGGCTAGTAGCAAGTGTAAACAAAATCCAAGGTTTAGTGCTGTTGGTTGTTGTGAAGTTGCCAAACCCACCACTGTCTTTGTAGAGAAAGATACACAGTCTCCACAGGATATAATTATATCTAAGATTCTGGAATTACAACAAGAAAATAAAATGTTTCAGACCCTGTTAAAGAACTAAGACCCATATAGAAGATTACTTTTTTGCATCTATATTAGATTTCGTACAAATGGAGAATGAAACCTTGTACCTCTATTGCGGTCCCCTCAGAGCTGGTCCTGTGTTTGTGTGAGTAATACTGTGGCTCACCACCCAGATTCCACCCTGAAAAGCCTTGGTGCCTTGACGCAAAGTCCAGTTATTGAAAGTCTTTGCTTGAATTCCTAATTTTCTAACTCCTCCGATATTTTGACCCTCATTATGAACCTGTTGGAAATGACCGCAGCCAGCCATGCTGACGGTCGACAGAACACCACCAGTGGCAGAATATATCGCGCCCTATAATGATGCCAAAAAGACAGTCCGCCAAAAATATGACATCCTCCACCCACCGCCAGGGCCAACGACGGTGGAAACGACTGACACATCATCACGCAACCGCCACGCATACAACCCCCCACCCACCAAATAATGATGCACAAATCAGCGCAGTGGATTGGGAACAACCATTGGTGGTAAGGTCCGCCACGGTCAGCAATGGGACCCGCCAATAACTACAGCACACATTGGCTATTTTGAGAGGTCCACACCTGACACACATCCACACACTTCACACACCCACGCACACCACTATAAAACAAACACACCCCACAATCCTTTGCTATGCCCATTTCACGACCAAGAGAATGATATCCGAAAATCCATACACCAAACCAACCATCTAACAAGTCACACCCACAAAATAACAAACAAAACTCCAACACTGCACACCCACTATCACAAACCACACACCCAAACACACAAGGTTGGCGATCGTAAATCTACACAAAGTTTGTCAGAGAAATTTATGAGATTGGAGAAATTGAAAAAGTTAGAACTGTCCAGATGGTGGGATGGCGTGACACTAAAACAATATAAGAAAGTGAACAGAATTCCCAGGGGTTTGAGGTTACAGATTTTCCCAACATATGATGGCTTGGACCTAGATTTATTATCATTATGGAATAAGGAACTAATCTCTAGTTCCATGAGACTCATGGACATTTTAATGGAAAATGCAGACAGGAAAGTATCAAAACTACAATTGGAAATAACAGCATTAGAACAAGACATTAAAGATACCAGTCTAACAGAAGCAATAAATAAAAACTACAAAATATTGGATGACATAATAACTCGACATCAGGAGGATATTAAACAAAGGAAAGCAAGAAAACTCAAGAGAGATGAGTGGGATTATCTAAATGGGAGGGTCTTTATCTTTGCCAAGAAATATGATCATTTAACTAGAGGGACTAACATGAAGAGCTCTTCTAGTAACTCCATCACCTCTGTCTCCTCATCAGGGGGAAGTGAACTGACAAGTGAAATTGACAGCAACAGAGGTGATGCTAACAGTAACATTAACCCTGATAATGGTAACTCTTTTTTACAAGAGATGTTAAGAATCAAACAGGGGAACAGACCACAAAGAAGAGAAGGTACAGGAAAACCAGGAGGGGACATAGTGGGGGAACCAACACACAGGAGAAAGGGATGAGAATGAGATAGTGGGACAAAAAGAATCAGGGCCATTAACTGGACAGCAGATTAATGTCATTAATCTATCAAATAAACAATTATCTGTAGAAATGATCTCCTTGCTTAGCAAGGGTTTAGGGTTTTGCTCTACTAATAGGGGAGACTTTTGTAGACAACAAATTGATTTCTATAAATTCGTGAGACATTTGAAACTTAAGAGATTTTTTGAATCCAATATACAACTAGCTTGCCATAGTAGAGCTAAATTTAGTAATGTGAGTATACGGGATATACATGACACAGCTATGCTAATGTCAATCACTGACTACGAAGATATACCTATGATTACCCATAAACTCCTGCGGGACTTAGATATTCTCTCTGATTTACATGAAACTAGTGGTCTTAAGAACAAATCCAAGTGGACACCCAGGTTGGGAAATGACAGCAATAAAGAAGTCTTTTATAGATCTGTGACTAGGGACTTTAGACAACATTGGGTAAAAAATAGAAAGAGACGGTTGAGTAACAATCTTACTAGTAAGGACTGGCAGGCCTTGAGGGAATTACAGGAAGATGATGATATTATTATCAGACAAGCCGACAAAGGTGGAAATATTGTGGTTATGAATAAAAAGGATTATGATGAGGAGATTTTTAGTCAGCTGAATGATGATAACTGCTATGAAACCCTCCACTCCAACCCCATACGCAATTTGGTGAGTTTTATTAATAACTCATTGGGGGCTTGGCATCAACAAGGGTTACTGGATGAAGAAGAATTTTTGTATATGCAGGTAAACAGACCTAGATATCCATGCTTCTATACCTTACCGAAAATACATAAGAACCTTATGTCTCCCCCTGGAAGACCAATTATTTCAGGAATAGGTGGACCGACAGAAAGGATCTCGGAGTTTGTTGACGTGTTCTTACAACCACGCGTTGTGAATTTACCATCATACATTAGGGACACTAAACACATTTTATGCATCTTAGGGGACATACAGTGGGAAGCAGACATGATGCTAGTTACTTTAGATGTGGTTGCGCTGTATACAAGCATACAGCACGAGACAGGTCTTAAAGCCTTAAAACATATGCTTAGTAGGAGATCACCTAATCTCTACAAACACACAGAAATGATATTGATGCTGGTGGAGTTAATCTTGAAACACAATGTATTTCTTTTTAACAACCAGTGGTACAGACAAAAACAAGGAGTGGCGATGGGAGCCAAATTTTCCCCTTCTTATGCCAATCTCTTTATGGGATGGTTTGAGGAGAGGTGGGTTTGGGGGCCAGAAAGTGGCAAGTCTATATTTTGTATTGGGGGAGGTACATTGATGATTGTTTTATGAATTGGACGGGCAATTCAGCACAATTGTTGGAATTTTGTCAAAATCTGAATAGTAATGATGTAAATATTAGATTCACATATCAGTTCAGTAAACAGAGTATTGAATTTCTGGATGTTAAATTATTTGTACACGAAGATCAAATCCACAGCAGACTATATAGAAAACCAACATCATGCAATGCAATTCTACATGCGTCTAGTGCTCATCCTAAACATCAGATACGTGCTATACCCTTTGGACAACTAGTAAGGGCAAGACGTAATTGTAGCAGAATCGAAAACTTTGAAGAATGTGCACATGAAATGATTTCTCGTTTTGTACAAAGAGGTTATAGCCATGCTAAGATCAAGACTGCACAAAAAAGGATTGGTAAAGTCAACCGAGAAGAGACACTATTACCTTGTCGGAAAATCTTGGATAAAGCCACCAATGAAATAAGACTAGTTACAGACTTTAATGAGAATGTATCTATGTTACAGAAAGTTATGCAACGACATTGGAGTATCTTGCAACATGATGGTTTACTGAACAACTTTATACCATCACGTCCGGCACTCACATATAGAAGAGGGAGATCTTTGAAGAATATACTGTGTCGGACCTACCCGACATCTCCAAACAAGGACAATTGGCACTCACGAAAACAAGTGGGTTTCTTCAAATGTGGCCGGTGTGGGGTCTGTAAATGGGCATGTCATGGCTTGACAGAATTCACAGATAATGATGGTAAGGTACACCAACTGAATTCACACGACTTGTGACACTAAGTATGTTGTTTACATCATGAAATGTAAATGCGGATGTATATATGTAGGGAGCACTATTCGTTCACTGAAAATAAGAATTGGAGAGCATTTAAGGGCAGTGAAACACGGTGATGAGCGATACCCTCTGGTACAATACGTTTTGGTTTGTAATCATCAGAGTAGTCAGGTTACATTTCAATTTTTGGGTTTGGAACATATATCAGTGGACCCCAGGCGTGGCAACAGGGAACTTCAGCTGAAACGGAGAGAATCACTCTGGATTATGAGATTACAAGCGGTGGAATTGGGTCTGAATACAGACCATGAGTTGGAATATTTTTAGGGTCTTGAATGAGAGGTTCTAAATCTTTTAGAATGATTAGGGTGATTTGGGACCATTTCTACATATGGTTCTGAATTATATTAAAAAAACGTTTTTTTTAATTATATACTACAATTAGATCTAGTGTACATGTGATATATTTAGGGAGAATGTATTATACGCACTTAGCAACATGGAACTACTTAAGTTTAAGATAGCTCTGTCATTGTCCTGCCATGAAATAGGTACTGAGTTGATATATTGTAGTTATTGATATGGTGATGTGAAACTACAGCATACAACCGCAATTTGGACGTGTTTTACTTACATATGTGGAGGTTAACGTAGCAACAGAGGATGCTGAACCTGATGCTTTAAACTAGTTGCTAAAACTCCGCTAGCTTTACCTCGGTAGATATGGAGAAAAGTAAAGAGTTTAAGTCCTCTGTCTGTTTCCATGTACCCAAATGGAAATAGAGAAAGGACGTACACAATTGAATCTAACGTACTCGCGTTCGACGCGATGATACGGGTATTTAACTCACATTGTGAGTGACGCTCGAGTGATGAGCGTACTCGTATCCATGTATCGGGAAGTTTAAGGAGGAAATATCGGGTTTCGAGGTTAGAAGATTCCTGAGTTTCATACTATTGGAACTCAGGTTACCGAATTAGTGTGGGCATTTCTCCATATATATATATATATATATATATATATATATATATATATATATATATATAAGAGCTGTGATTAGTAGAATGACAGTAGACTTTCACTATATAGTTTTGGGGAAGGAGGTTTAACAACGACTCAAAATACTGTTTAAGGCTGCAGAGTGCTTTCTGATACATGGGTTACAGGTTCAGACGAGTAAATCTTTCGCGGGTTATATACGATATAAAAAAAATGGAGTGAACATATTGTTAGTTGAAACATAAGAATGCTGTGACGGATTATATAACTATGGTCTGAATTTTTATACAAATAGAAAAGAAACAAAATATTATAAGGAAGGAAATCAATGTATCATGTAATACGGAGGTAATAATGACATTTTATATGTGTGTATCTTATATTGCTGTTCTGCCATTTGGACAGGGGAACCATTATCTATCACTATTGACTGTGGATACGTTGCAATGAGATTTGTACAACAACTTTAAATACTGAAATTTCATTTGAAGGGACAAACCTATCAGTAAGGTTAGTAATACTGGCACTTTTGGTGTTAGACACAAGGGTTTATGCACATATTTGAGATTTAGCGTCTGTTAATTGGGCCAACACTTAGTTGAGACAAATAGGATTTGCATGGCTCTTCAACCTTTTTATTTGTTAGCACAAGGGTATCTTTTCTACACTATGGGGATTTTTTATGTCACAAAAACATAAAGGAGCTCGATGCACTATTTGTCAATTTTGATCACTCGCATGACACCGCTTGGTCAATCACAATAATTTTATTAACAACATTGAATTAATATGACTAATTGGAATGTCATGTATTATTACAGCCCTGATGAAGTCATAGGGACAATATCCCTGACGAAACACGTGTTGGCTGGATCTGAAAGTTATCTTACGGTTTTACTGGATATGTAAATGCATACCGGGGATCCAATGTGAAGTTCACTTGAAATTTTATCTATTGAACTTTATGACATACTTCGTCGGAATTTGTGTGTAACATCTGGTGATGCAGTAGCTGCCAATTGGACATATGGACTAATAAAGTGGAAATAATGCTATGAACCTAACGGATGGACTGCAAAGTTGAGTTATGTGGTTTACTGGTTGATTGTGTGCCTGATAATTTATGTAAACCAAACACACAACAGCACTGTCACCAACTCACCTACAACACACCACCCACAAGACACATCTTGGCACCCCCCCAGTTGTAGGTATGGCATGGGATTCCTATTAGCTGCCATCAGATCAGGCTCCATTTCTGCACACAGTTCACAGCTTGTTGCTTGATTCAGTCGGTAATTAATGATGACTTGACGTTCCTCCATAGTGGCCAGATCTACCAGGGGGCTGTAAACAGATGGGGCCCTCCCTGGCAAAAATGGTCTGTGCCTAAGGGGGTGGAAGAAATACACATTGAGTTGGAACATTCAATCCAAAGACAATGTTCCTCTATTGATCTTGTACTAGCAACACTATTGGCCCTCACACAGACACCAGGGACGTGGTAATCCTGTCAGGGTAATGTTTATGGAGGTGTGTATGTTTCATTCAATCACAGTGTAGGCACTATTCCCATCCCTGGAGAATATGAGGAGGGGCATTACTTCTGACTATATTCGAAAGACGGAAGGGTTAATGGAGCTATGGTCTGGAACACAAGGCATACATTGAAGGTGTGGTGGGTGCAAAATGGCAGCCCACAGAAATGTAGGTGGTGTTTTGAAGGAAATTACCTCATTCCGCTGGCATTAGTCGTCATGACGGTAGGCAGTATTCACTGCACCTGATCATTGGATAGCATTGGTGTCAATGGGGAAGCAGGGCCAATCATGATCACCGCCGGGGGGTGACAGTGAACACCACCATTTTGCCATGCCCTTGCCACTTGACTCCTGCACCTATACAAGGCAACAACTCCACTGCGTGTGCTGCTGTGTCCTGACTCTGGTCATTGAGATGGTGCCATCTACAGGGGAATGGGTCCCGGCCTTCGTCGCAGAGGAGCGGGTCAAGTTGGTGGACGGGGTCCTACCCCTGTATGCAAAGCTGTATGGCTGACCAGGGGACCAGGTGAGTTGATTTCTGTACATCTGAAATGTGTGTAATTGTGTTGGGTGCTTGTAGGCATTTCTGTTTGCTGTGTGATTGGTTGCCCTTAGTGTGTATGCCAGTTATTGTCTTGACTATTGTCTATCTATATGTCTCCATGGGCTATGCCAGGTAGAACTGGCATGGCATTTGTGTATAGGGCAGTCACACTAACATCTGTTTCTTTCCTCTGTGTGTCCCATGCAGGTCAGAGCCCATAAGAAAAAGGTCTTAGACAAGCAATTGCCAAGGAGATGCGGACCCTGGGGGTCTACAACCAGCAGAGCACTCACTGCAGGAAGCGGTGGGAGGACCTTAGCGGTGGGAAGACCGGAGAAGCCCAGCTGGGGATGGCCTCCCAACAATGGAGGGGTGCCTGTCGTAGCCTCACACAGCTAATGGCCCGCATGCTGACGGTGGCCTATCCGGATTTGGATGGGCGCTTGAAGGCAGCACAGCAGCCAACAGGGGGTGAGTACCAACACTGTTGTGATGTCACTATGATGTGTGTAGCTAGGAGTTATGGGGTACCTACATTGTGATGGGATGCCCCTAGACAGGTGTGTCCCTGCTGTCCTGCCCCCTCTATGCCCGTGGGATGGTGTCCTTACGTAGATGGGGCTGGAAAGGTATCCCTGTGATGGTCCCCATGTGTGGGCTATTGGGTCTCAGTTTGCCCCATGGCCACGCTGATTTATTGACTTGGCATTGTCTCTCCTTGTTGGTATTTGATGGGTGTAGATGTTCTGTATTGGGGGATCTGGCTTACCAGTCAGGGGCACTTTCCTAACATCATTTAGGTTTGTTGAGGGTTAGTTCCTGGGATGGATGGGAGTGTGTGTGTGCCAAAATGACATTCCACCGACGCCGAGGGGAACATTGGGTTGGAGGGCGAGGGAGTACCACGGGGGAGGCAACTATCACTGGAGATAGTGACTCCTACACCTCCTCCGATGGCAGCTCCCTGGTGGTGGCGGACCCTAGTGGGCCCAGCCTATCTTTTCCATCTTCCTCCACGCCCATACCATCACTGCCCTCCCAGTAGCTCTCCACCGAGTTGCCTTTGCCCGCTTACCCAGGAGGCTGGGCGTCTCCTTCGCCCCAGGCACCTCTGCCTCTGTCCCAGTCAGCCCTGCTGCCCTCACTGAGGAGGCCATTGACCTCCTGAGTACCCTCTTGGTAGGTCAGACAACCATTGTGAATGCCATCCAGGGGCTGGTATCAGAGATACAGCAATGCAATGCCTACCTGGAGGGCATTCACAGTGGCTTGTGCAAGCCTACAAAGATCTTTTCAGGCTCTGGCTTCCTCTTTGATGGCAGCCAGTGACCCTGGTCTTTCTGCCCCCCTCACAACACCTCTACCTCTTCCAGCACCCCACTCCCTTCACCCAACCCAAGCACACATACAGATAGCCATGCACCCAAATCAACACACAAGAAGCACAAAAAGGAGCACAAGCACCACACATCCAACCACAAGCAGGCACACACTCAACATACAATTGCAGGCACACCAACATCCAGCACCCCCACTGTATCTCACTCCACCTCCTCACTGTCTTTCACCTCAGCAGCCACATCCACATGCACTGCACCCTCAGTCACAGTTGCTGCCCCCATTCTTGCATTCACCACAACAGCTGACATCCATTCATGCACCCCAGACACCACACCTGCACTCACCACGACTACCTTCACTGATACTTGTAGCACTCTCACCAGACCTGCAGAAACAGAGACAACATCCTTCCACACAGGCAGCCTGTCTTCTCCCACTGTGTCCACCCCCCTCCTCATACAACACACAAACGCTCACACTCCTCCACTCCACACACATCCACCATAAATAAGCATGTTAAAGAGGCACCTGTCTCCACTTCCAGCACACCTACATCTTGTGCACACACTCCTTCACCCTCCACTCCCAGACCTGCCTCCAAACCCCCTCCATCTACACCCAAAAAACTTTCCTCTCCCATGTGGACCTCTTTGAACCCACTAGTCCTCCCTGTCTTGTCCCTAAATGTTCACTGGGCCTCCCCAAGTCCACTCCTTCCTCTTCCGAGTCCTCCCCAGTCCACCCTTCCCATTCCCGTGCCCCTTTCCCAGGGAAGAAGAATGCCCGTCTTGCCCCAGGTCCCTCTGCCACACTCCCGGTCCGAGCCCACTCCACTCTCCCCCTGGTAAGTCTAAGGCCAAGACCCCCCCTTCCAAACCAGAGTCCCCACCCCTGCCAGCCCCTGCCCCTGCTCCCTGAGGTGCCTTGTTTCACCATTGATGCCCTTGCCCAGTGGAGCCTTTCTGTCATTGTGGGAGTCAAGTGTGGGCTATATTTGCCCTTCCGGACATTGCAGTGGGACTGGCCTTTGGCCTTGTTTGGACATTGTTCATTTATGTTATTTTGTGTATATAATGTATCTGACCAACAGACTGGTTGGTTCAATTTTGTGACATTGTCCAGCATTTAACTGTGGGTGAGTGGTGTACACAGGTGTGTGCACTTTTTCAGATATATAATAGCATGTGTCTGGTAAGTACATTTTATTTGGGTATGTATGGCTAGGGAGGGGTGGGAGGAGGGGTGTGGGTGGGTTGGGTGTGTATTTGTCCCCTTTCCTCCGATATGAGCTAGGCTGCAGTACTTACCGGCGGCGGTGGTCACGGTCCTGGAGAAATATTGGAAGAAGAAGCATCGGGATGGTTTCCAGCTCTTGTTCCATGTCGGCGTTGGCGTGTTCTGTGTGCCTCTGGTGAGTGATTCCCTTTATATGGGTCATTTCTGCCAAGCTTTGCGTGGCGGTAGTTCCCGCCCCGGAACTGATGGCGGTGTGGTGTTTCATTATGTGGTGGGCAGGTAGGACCATTCTGCACGGCTGAAGATGGCCTCCGCCTTCATTGACGGCACACCTCAGATGGCGGTGGATGGCAGGCCCGCTGGCTGTTTCTCATGTGCTTCACTATATGGTGGTCCAGACTACCAGCCTGTTGGCGGTAGTTTCCGCGACTGCCAGCGGTACAGTCTTTCCCGCCAGATTCATAATGACCACCTTTGTCTTCTAGTGATAAATTATACTATATTTAGGCGCTACATCTGAAATGTGTCCTTCCACTTTTGAGGAACCCCAAATGCCAGGCAACACTTTACACATTTTTGTTTTCTCTTCCTGTTGGTAAAGGCAGTCCTACCCCAGAGGTATCACATGTACAGGCCATTGCTATATAGACAAAACCTGAAGCAGTGCCCCATACAATCCCTGAAGTGGCAATATCCTTTGACTCTGATCACGCTCTTGATCTAACTGCTGCAACTGAAGACACCCTCTTCACTGATAAGGAACAAAATCCAGACCCCTTGTTTGCTCTCTCCTTCGAGCACAACACAAATTGAAAAGTTAGGAAATAATAGTACTCTATGCTCCGATGCATCTGTACTACCTTGTAATGCAGAAAAAAATGAAACTATCTCCCCTAACCAAGTAATAATCTGACTTATTTCCTCTGACTAAGAGATTTGATCTGCCAAATGGTAAAGGAAGTCGGGTCATCAGAGACTCTAAGTTAAGAACTGTTCTTAGTTATCCTGAGGAACCTGGGGAAAGAGGTTCAGTGTTTTGTAATATGCAAGGAACTGTGATGATTTCACTATTGACAACAGGGAATCTACTGTTCATGAACTACTGCCATTCCCAGTGTTTAAAGTCTGTCAGCCTTGTGCCTCTTTGCCTTCAGCTTGTCTTTTTGGAGAGTCTCCAGCGTCCTCAGCCGGCCTGCTGCCTTCAGAGCCAGAGTCTTCAGCCGGCCTGCTGCCGTCAGAGCCAGGGCCCTCAGCCGGCCTGCTGCCTTCCGAGCCAGAGCCCTCAAATGGCCTGCTGCCTTCAGAGCCGGAACCCTCAGATGACCTGGCTCCTGAACTTCAGCCTGCCAGCCACCTGTGCTCAAGCCTCTGGCCTGTCAGCCTTCAGAGTCCGAGCCCTCAGCTCATCTACGTACAAAGCCAGAGCCTCAAGCATGTCTCCCTGCAGAGCCAGAGCCCTCAGCTCACCTACCTACAGAGCCAGATCCTCCAGAGAGCCTACAAACACAGCTAGAGCCTCCAGAGAGCCTGCTTAGAGGCAGAGCCTCCAGCCTGTCTGCCTTCAGGGACTCCAGCCTGCCTGCCTTTAGGGCCTCCAGCCTGCCTGCCTTCTGATGTTGAGTCTCCAGTGTGCCTGCCTTCCGATCCTGGGCTTCCAGCCTGCCTTCCCTCTGACCCGAGCTTTCAGGCTGTCTGACTATAGAACCACAGTCTCTAGCTGGCCTGTTTTCTGGCCCTGTGTTACAGTCTGCCAGCCTTCAGAGTTTCCAGCCTCAGAGACAAATCTCTCAGCACGTAAGCCACCAGAGTGTGGTTCTCCTGTATATCTGCTTCCAGAGTCTCCTGTATCTGAGTCTTCTGTATGTTTTCCTCCAGAGGAAAAGCTTCAAGCCTGCTTCCTTTTATCTCATTTGTCTTCCATCAACTTGCCTTCAACTTCTGTGCCTCCTGCCAATCTGCTATCTGCTTCTGATCCTACAGTTAATATGCCTTCATTTTCAAAATGTTACTCCAGCGGGCCATCTGAACTTCAAGCACCTTTGATTCAGGCTCCTAAGCCAAAATTACTGGATTTGAACTCTTCAAGTCATCATTCAATTCTGCCTCCTGCATCAGGGTGCTTCCTTCTTCAAAGTTCTCCCTCTAATACTGATACTAATTTACTGCCTAATATTGTACCCTCCAGAACATCAAATTTTTCAGCCATTCCCTTGTATCTTGCACTACAACTTTGATGGAAATGGACTTATTACATAGAAGCAAAGACTGAATCCAGTCCTAGATCCCAGGAGCTGGTTGTGTGAGGGGATTTACTGTCACGATTCGCTCCTTTCGCTCTTGTGTCCATCACAAAGGGGCCTAATTGTAGGACTTTCCAGTGCTCTAATAAGCTTCCAGAACTTCCCCTGCATGCATATCCTGACTTCCAGTAATGTGGAGACTATTTGCAAATTACCATCCATTCCCAATCCATGCCGGGTTTTTGGCGAAGCCAGTCTGCTCATGCTTGGAACTCCATTACGTAGAATCCCATACTCACTGCTTCATCTCCACCGCCGCAGGCCAAGGATCAGGGGAGGAATTCAAAACACCTGTGGCTGGCTGCTGCTAGCCTACTCACACCTGATGCATGTGATTACTGTGAGACCTTTTAAACCTGAGCTCCCTTCAGCCAGTGCTGATCATTGTAGCTGTTTTCTGGTGAGACAGACCCTTGTTTCCTGACGTTTCTGAGCCATAGTTCTTCCTTGTTCCTTTTATAGAGCCTTAGTTATTCCTCCCTTGTTTTCTGAGCTTTTGTTATTCCCTCTGCCTCATTCCTGAGCTGTAGCTATCCTTGTTCCTGAGCTGTAGCAAAACCTTGTTCCTGAGCTTACACTCCCCACAGTGCTATCTTGTCTTTTGAGAATTAGCACATCCTTGCTCCTGAAATAGCACTTCCTGAAGTACTACTTGACTCCTGAGCCCCAGCTATTCCTTGAACTATTTATGTCTACTGTGTTTTCTTGTTTCTTTATTCCCGTACTAGCACTTCCTGTGCTCCCTTGAAGCCTCTCCTTTGGTATTTTCCTTTGCCTAGTCTTGCCTTTCTTTCCAATTCCTTGTTCCAGTTCATAGTTGGTTATTTCCCTGCTGTCTTGCTTCCAGTTTCTTCGTATGTTTGGTACTTGCTTTCTGCCAAGTGTGCCCTTTGTTTTCCATTCTTTCCTGTAAAGCACTCCTCATTGCTACCTCATTGTCAATTGTGATTATATTTAGTTCTATACCTTTGCTGTTACTACCTTGTGTGTTCCTGCTTAATTGCCAGAATCCGTGGGCTCAGCTGATAAACTTGGTGGTGTTTCTTGTCCACTGTAAGTATTGTCTTTCAGTTATTTTTTTAACATTACCATAGGGGTCAGCTCTATAGATCCTGCCTTTTGCATGTATATCCAATATATGGGTATTAGCAAACAGAATCTGTAATCTGTAACAGCAATTATGGGTGAGGAACTTACTGAACTTCAGTCTTACCGTAGGGAGCTCGTGAGTGCTTTACCCCACATTCGCTTTATTGTTCATGTTGTGTTATACACCTGGCACATTCGTCCTGGGGTGTTAGTCTGAATACCACATTGCCTCTTGAATGCCTGTTCTTTCTGAAACCTATCTCACTTATTCCCTTGAATAGAGCTTCCCTTTTCGATCCCCTCTCTCCTTTGTCTTACCTGCCTAGCCAGCATCCCCTGACAGTCCCTGACATTTGTCTGAGTGATGCTGATCCACTGATGGACTCCTGCACACTTCACATTAATGTTAGTCAAAAGTATGACTTGATAAGTGCCTCACCATCTCTCCTATAAGCAATTTTTGCAGACGTCTTTTGATAACCACCAAGACACTTGAATTCAATGGATAACATTGGATATCTTTGGCTGGTACTATTGCCAGATTCAACTGATTAGAAACAGATTTGACCATATCTGCAAAACCTCCGCAACTCAAACAATGCTATCTGAAATTGAAGCAAGTGTAGCTGAAGAAAATTAATCCAATCTTGTTGCACTGCCAATCAATAATTCATGGGGCAAGAGACCAGACTTTTTGTCAGGAGTACTTCTGATGCTCATCAAAACAAGAGGAAGAACACCTGACATCTCAAATTAGTAATTAGTGGAAGCACATATGTTGGCCAGTTTGTTTTTTTGGTTCCATTTATTATCTCAACTAATGCAGAAGATTGAGGATGAGAACTATAATGGAACCTTTGCTCAATTTGGAGAGATGTACAAATTATTTGAAGTTATACTTTGTTTTTTATGTCTTATTTTAGTGTCTTTTGAGAAGCTGCACCGATAGGCTAAGGGTTTTTAGTTTTTTTACTGATGAACACATTTCACATACGCACCCACCCACTGACTGATTTAGAACCATACTTCTGCCTTTCTATGTATGATAGTGTTTTAGAAGGAAAGTTTTATACAATCAACACAGATGGTGTCTTGGTGGATGACTGCTGCCCAGGCCCTAACTTGAGTTTTGGAGGACAGCTCTGAGGCAGGACCAGATACTGGGTCAGCATTTGAGGGGAGAGGAAAATGGGGTAGAATCAGAAAGTGATTTTTTTAGTCGGGGGACTTCCATCCAATGACCCGTCTTGCAGTGATGCTGAAGAAGATGGTAACCGAAGTTGTGATGTCCAAAAGAGCTCATTATGGCATCAAAATGTGCATGCTGTGTGAAAGCTCTAATAGTTTTTCATACTGCCTGAGGGCGTATATAGGGAAGGACTCTGCTCTAAATCACGTAGGTTGCTCTTCCAAGGTAATTAGAACAGCAAAGATTCTATGGAAGCTTGTCCAACCACTCCTTCATAAAAGTTGTAACCTTTATGTGGACAACTTCTATGCGGAAATAAAGCTGCTGAACAAACTATACAAAGCTGTCACTGTGGCATGCTGTACAGTTTGATGTTTCCACAACTGATTCCCCCAGGAGCTTGCTTTTAAGAAGCCCCCAAAATTCCTGAATAGTGCATTGCATTCCAACCATCTTCTCACAGTCAAATTCTCCACTAGGCGGGATTTGTACATGCTAACCTCAATTTATGATGAGAACACTTTCTCTGTCAAAGTTTGGGGTTCAGTTTGCCAAAGTTTGCAAGTACACCTGTATAGTAGTACATAGGCAGAGTGGATAAGAATGACCAGGTACTTCAGCCATCCAATGTGAGTCGTACAACTTGCACATGGTATATGAAGCAGTTTATCCACCTGACCCAGATGGCAACATACTTTTCGTATGGTGATTACCATCAGACCACCACAGGATGACCGATGTCTTTCCTTGACTTTCAGTTGACCATCATTGAAAGTCTTACTGCTGGAGGAGCCACAGTTTCCACTTCATCTGCTTAGAGGACATGGCAAGGTTGCAGGATCAGCATGTTGCACACCGCATTTCCACAACTGCAAGAAAGTCTCAATCATGTAATTCATTGTAGAGTCTACACTTAACAAAGATAGAGGCAGGAGACTCACTGTTACTGTCCCCAGAGCCCATTGCAGCCAGGCCTATGTTTTCCAACTTGCTTTACATTGCAACCCTATGAAAGGGAAATATTGGGAAACTGACTGAGGATGAGCCGCCCTAATACATACCTTTCAGTGGCTGTGCATGGATACATACCTTACATGGGCCACTACTTCACTAGGCAAGCAGCCTTACACATTGTTTCCTCTACTTGAGGAAATCATGGACTTTCTTATGGCCTGCTTAACACCTTTATCCACCATCTAAATATGGGGGGCGTTCTGTTAGCCATATAACAAATACATTACGGTCACCATACTACACAAAACATTTGCCATGTTGTCACAGAGTACCTTGTGTGGCAAAACCTAATGTGTAGTTGTTTCTGAAGTGTTATTTAGGGAACGTATGCAGGCTTCTCCAGCATGTTTGCCTTATTTTCAAAGGTAGATATGCTCACTCGGTTTTAGGAATGTGAGCCTCAGAAGGCATTCTGGGACAACCCCAAAATGCACCCTTAAACAGATGGGAGTTGGATTTAGCACAGTGAGTGCTCTGAAGGAGCCTGAAAGACCCATTTTCTTTAACTTTAGGTTACTGTTAACAAAAGTCATTAGTAAAAGTTCACTTGCCAAGTATGCAGGATAAGGCAGGGCTTTGAAGGAGACAGTAGGCCTGATTTATATCCTATGGGATTTAGATTTCGGCGGACGTGATATCCATCACCGTTGTGACAGAGTAACTCCTCCGTCAATATCTAAATCAGGCCCAGAGACATGAACAGATAGAAAAAGCTTAAGCTGGGTGTGCTTTCACAGTGATATTGCATAAGTAGAAGACAGATTGTCAAGGTAGTAGAGATACACATGCTGTCACTCCATCTTCACGAAAGGACTCAACCACATTGTTGCCGCACTCACCCCATACCTAATTACTCCCTTTCTAAGCTAAGCAGCTGACTCCGAACCATAAAGAAAACAGCAGCCAGACTCCCCCTCAACCTTAGACCAAACACACCCTGTAACTTAAAGAGCTTAACTGGCTCCCCATCCACAGCTCTTGTCAAACTCCTGATATTAACATACACACACACACAAACACACACATTCAAAGGCTTACACAACACTGGCCCAGCATTCATCAGATTTCAAAAACCTTCCAGACATCTATGCTCAGCCAGACTCAGACACATTCCAGGCAGCACTAGATCAGGCAGTAGTGACTTTCCTGCTTTGCTCCAAAAGGCTGACATGACTTGCCCCTACACATCTGCTCCACCTCTAAAATTGCTGCATTTGGCACAAAGCTGAAGACTTGGCTCTTTAACTCGGTAAGACCATGGATCAGCCCTGACTGCTCCTGCGTTGGCAGCAGAATACCTTCTAGAGTGATAGTGTGCTTTACCAATACACATATCACATGTATGGGTCATTTTTGTTTCCTACTTGCCATGTTCATCCTCCTTTGTTTTCACTATTGTTGGTTGGAACAGGAAGCAATGTTGCAGGGTTCAAGAAATTACATCTTTTAATTGAAATATTCTCAGTTGCTAATATGACTTGTTCATAACTGGTCAGACAGATGTTTGTCATTTGATGAGTTTGGGTACGAGCTGAGTCTCAAAAGAACATGGAACAAACATAATCAATTTATGAAGAGTTACAGCTACTGGATCCAACACAACTGATAGATAAGCCACTGGCATCATGATTTCTCTATGTTTTTGTGTCAGAACAGACAGTGTACACCAGACTCTCTCAAGACAGAAAAGAAAAATCTCAAGATTATAACCAGGCAGATGCGCAAGCACTGCACACATTTTCTGTCAATGCCTGGAAGGCCTCTAAACATTCATCATTGAATGGTACCAGAGCTTTGGTTTCACGGGTGGGTCAGTGTTACTAAAGCCTTTTCAATCAAGGAAAATGTTGGAATCCACTGTTGGCAGTAGCCAACAGTTCTTACAAACATCCTCATCTCCCTCTGGGTGGTAGGAGGATTTCTTTTCCGAACTGTAGAAACACGTTCTTTTGAGATTTGCTTGCTCCTTTTTCAATGTGATGACCAAGAGATACAAATTCCTTTTTACAATACTGCATTTTTTGTGGGGGAAACCTTGTGATTATTGTCAGCTAAATGATACAACAGGGTGAATGTAACAAGTTTACCCTCTTCTTTTGTCTTTTATTCGACCAGAAAAGTATCTATATATTGCCACAAGACAGGACAGATTAATATTTGCCATATTTTTCTTTGAAATGTTAGTAAAATCTGAAGGACGTTTGGCATATCATTGTACGTTTAAAGCCAAACAATTACTGGAACTGATATGCAGACAAGCATTGGCTGTCTTTATAGAGGGGAAAGGAGAAGAATGCATGGCATTAATCTATGACTGTATACATTCTGTATCTGATAGAATCTGAAATAGTATTACTGTAGAATTCAGTACCACAGGACAACATAGAGTCACTATATCATTTATTTTTCTCAGGTCCTGTACAATTCTCTATTTACCACTATTTTATTTAATTCTTATCACAGGAGAATTACAGGACTACCGAGCACTTCCAAAAGAATTCCAGAAGAATTCTCTGTTCAATCACCTTTTCAATAACAAACTTAGGGCCAGATGTAGCAAAATAAAAAATTGCGACTCGCATTTTGCGAGTTGATGCGACTCGCAAAATGCGAGTCGCAAGATGTAATGCAAGGAAAAAAAACGTTCCGAAATTGCGACTCGCACCCGGACTCGCAACGCAGTGTGCGAGTCCGCAGATTGCGAGGTCGCTTTTTGCGAGTGTGCAAAAAACGAACTCGCAATTAGCGAGTAGGTGTCGCAAATTGCGATTACCTTGAAAATTGCTTACAGGTGCAGCAGAACACTCCAGAAACCACAGCAGAACACTCTGGAAACACTTCCTGGCACATGATGATGACATCACAGCCAGGAAGTTTACAAATACACCTGGGAGGAGGGAGGACCACACCCTTTTATAACTGCTGAATTTCACACAGGACAAACAGCAGCTGCCATGGAGGGAACCCCAAGAAAGAGGAAGCTCAAATTTTCTGAGAGGGAGCTGGAGGTGCTGACAGAGGAATGCTGTCAGCACTATGATGACTTGTTTGGGAGAGCAGCCCAGAATGTCCCTGAGGCCACAAAAAAACAACTCTGGCAGGACATTCAGGACAAGATCAATTCCCTGGGGGTGAGCCATAGGACCATCGAGGACATCAAGAAGAGGTGGTATGACCTCCGCTCCCGGACCAAGGACAGGGTGGCTGAAAGGCTCCGGGAGATGAGAGGCACAGGAGGGGGACCATCGTCTGTGCCACCACCCACACCCCTGGAAGAAAGGGTGGAAGAAACATTGGAGCAGGAGGCAGTGTCTGGATTTGGGGACCTGGACACCTCAGAGCCCAGCACATCAACCGGTGAGTACCATGTGATATGCCTGTACCCCTATCAATGCCATACCCCCACCCACCATGTACACAGGGGCATGCACAACCAAAATAGCTCCATTTCAGGGTAGCAAATGCCAGAATGATGCATTATGGGAAATGTAGTCAAGTAGGCAGTTCATAGGCAAATGTTTATTAGGAAGTGTGCAATAGATAGTAGACAATGACAGTCTGTTCCCCATGTCCCACAGGTCTCCAGCAAGACACCACCAACACCCCAAGCACCCAGGCCCATGAGGACACCCCAGGACCCGCCAGCACCCCCACCTGCACGGTCAGCAGCATCCCTGCAGTAGCCACACCTGCTGCAACAATTCCGCAAGAGGCTGCCCCAGCAACTGGCAGGGAGGAGACAGGTGGAAGCACAGGGCAGCCACCGCTGCGCAGGCGTCGCAGGTCAATACCATCTGGGCTGCAGTCTGCATCTGGGCTACTTCCTCCAACCACCAGTGAGGCACATCTGCTGCGTGGTCAGCGCCTGCAGAATAGAATTTTGGGCAGAATTAGTGGTGTGCTGCACCGCTTTGTGCGAAACAACCATGCCAGCATGCAGCATCTCAACACACGGATGGACATGATCTGCAGGAACACTGGGGACCTTGCCCTTGCCATGAGGGAACTGGCGGGAGGACTACTGGCCCAGGCAGAGGGTGGCCGGCGCAGAGATCGGCAGATTATGCACAGACTGGACAGGATGGCCACATCCATCGGCAGGCTCGCCATGAATACCACAGGCCTTTCGAGGAGGACAGTTGGGCTGCAAGTGGAGATGGGCCATTTCGCTGGGGATGTGGCTAGGGGCCTGGGACGTCTCACCCACATTATCGAACTGATGGAGACACGGGAAATGTCGAGGGCCACCGGGGAAACACCCCAAGACAGTGAGGAGGGCTCAACAGTGAGCAGTGTCTCTGCCACTGACAGCAGGGTGCTCAGGAGTGGTAGGCAGAGCACCACGAAAGCAGCAGGGACCAGCCAGGCTGGCAGGAGGGGCAGAAGATCTTAGAGATCACCCAGGACCATTAAATGTGGCACATGGCGTTAATGTGCAACATGACTGGTTGGCATTTTCCTGCCCATGGACAATCTATACTTGTAAATAGTTTCTTTAATACACTGATTAAACAGTTATTTTTGTTCCACTTAACAAATGGAGTTTTTGGTTAATAGGTGAGTATGGTGGGAGTTGACACGTACCGTCCAAAATATTGTGTTGCAATGTGGTCCCGTCTCAGTCTGCCTTGATTAGCTATACTCCGATCCCCATGATGGCGATGTGGTTGTTCTTGCTCTTCATCATCAGGATCTGGGTCTGCAGGGGTGAGAGGTAGCCCACGTCGGGTGGCTATGTTGTGGAGGATGGCGCATGCGACCACAATTTTGAATGCGGTAATGGGGGTGTATTGGAGGGCACCTCCACTGCGGTGGAGGCATCTGAATCTTGCCTTCAGGAGTCCGAAGGTGCGCTCTATCAGGTTCCTGGTCCTCTTATGTGCACTGTTGTATTGCCTCTCTGAATCATTGCTGGGTGTTAAAAACGGAGTCATGATCCAAGGCCTGAGAGCATATGCACTGTCACCTGTTGGGCACAAAAGTACACGGTTAGGAAGTCCAGATTGTTGTGCACAGTGACCTGTGTGTATGTCTGCAAGTGTCTGTGGCTCTACCTAGGAGGTAACCGTCTCCGAATTCCCCACGTTCCAGGCGTTGATGTATCCCACTATGCCTAAAAATGTATGAGTCATGGGTACTGCCTGGAAACTTAGCTACAATGTCGGTGATGACATAATGGGCGTCACAAACAACCTGTATATTGAGTGAGTGGGTACACTTTCTGTTGCGGAAAATGTGTTCCAGATTTGCAGGGGGGCATATTTGAATGTGTGTCCCATCTACACACCCTATGACATGGGGAAAGTGGGCAATGCGGTAAAAGTCCAGCTTGGTGCTGTTCATTTCTGCCTCATTCCTTGGTAAGTATATGAAGTGAGACATGTGCGTGACTAAGGCATCTAGGAAGGCCCTGAGGAACCTTGACACTGCACTTTGGGATACCCCACCTGCCACAGCAATGACCCCCTGATAGCTCCCTGAGGCCAAGAGGTGCAGTGAGCATAGCACTTGCACATGCGTAGGGATGGCGCAGCCACGCAGAGTCTGGTGTTCTAGCTGTGGTTTGAGTAAATCGATTAATTCTAGTATGGCTGCGCTGCTAAGGCGGTTTTTGTCATAGATCTCCTCTTCAGTTTGCTGAAAAAGAGTCTGCCTTGTTCTATATATCTTCTCCTGTCTGTGGCCCCTCCTCCTCCTCTACTGGGCTGCGTGGACTCTCCTCCTCACTGCTATCAGGTATATCTCCGCCATCTTGAGTAACCCAGATGCCTTCTGGGTCTCCTTTTATACTTTGCTAATGGTTACCACCTGCTCTGAGTTAGTGGTAAATGGGACATGCAAACTGGGCTTTTTGCGACTAGTCGCAATTTGCGAGTTGCAATTGCATAAGGTTTGCGTCTCGCAAATTGCGACTTGGTATTTGCGGGTCGCAAAATGGGGTCGCAACGGATGCGACTCGCAAACGGGTCCCATCGCTTTTTGCGAGTCGGAAATGGGCTTTTTGCATCCCATTTCCGATTTTGCACTGTCACAAATAGCGAATCGGCCCGTTTGCGACTCGCAAACGTTTGCTACATATGGCCCCACATTCCTTCTTCTGCCTCTCTAAAAGGTTTGTACTGTTCAAATTTGCGGGAAACAGTCTTTGGATTAATGTCTATCCTAACAAGCTTTGCACTTTTAGGTAATCCTATCTTGTTACCAGAGAAATTCCATACTTCTTCTTTGACAGTATGCCTTAAATCCAGAGGCAAACCAACTATAGTCAGCAATTAACTATTGAGTCATATTTTGTATTGGAGGGAGGTATATAGGTTTGATACTGCATATGTAACACTTTACATTGCTCTGGTGCTAATATTAATTTTAGATCGTGTTTAGTTGCAAATCCTTTTGAATTGGATGTTTTCAAAGTATCTATTTTTGAAGATATGACATTTAATAAATGTGTAAAACTTACTGATTAAGGGTACATAATATTACTTCTTTGAATTATGTCTGGACTATACCATACAGGGGTGGCTATTTTGTTTATTGTCACATTGTGCTCAACACTCAAGATACAAACGGGACCCACAATGTCCAAAGTAATCTCCTCCCAGAGACCAGTAGGCAATTTCCTGATTGTGAGTGGCTGGGTCCTACACTTCAGTATTTTATCACTTTACAGACATTTAATACACTTCCTCACTTTTCTCTCCACCATCAAATCTATTCCAGACCACCAACAGTCAGATTGAACCCACATCTTAGTCTTTGAATCCCAAGGTGACTCCTGGTAGCTAGAGGAACAATGTGTTCTCCAAAAGCAACCAGGGGAATACATGTGCTTCCTCTTAAGCGACGTCCCCCTCCCACAGTTAATTCTCCTCTCACCTCCCAGTAACTTCTCAACACCTCCTCATGTCCTTGCCTTTTTGACCATCCATAATTTTTCAACTTCATTACTTGCTGCAATTCTAAATCCTTCTCTAATTCCTCCATCCATTCATCTTCCAAAATGGTTCCACCTGTCACCTCACACACTTTAGGATCCTCATCGTAAGACTCGGCCCCAGATATATCTCCCTCTTTTTCTCTCAAGTCAGTCTCACAGCACAACAGAGACACAGAAGGAGCCAAAATGTTTTTAGTCCTAGGAACATTCATCACTTTATAATCATATTTTTGTAAAGCAATCTCCCATTTGCATATCCTGCTGGAAATGGCGTCAAAACCTTTTAGTCATAAAAACTTACCTCACAGGCTTTTGATTAGTTTTGACACAAAACTAGGGCCCTACAGAAACAGAAACTTCCTTAACTTTCTTATAGCCCAATATACTCCCTATGCCGCATTCTCAATGACAGATTATTTCATTTCAGTTCCCTTTAGACTCCTAGAATTTGTCAAAATAGTTCTCTCTTGTCCATCCACCTCTTGTGTAAGTACTACACCTAAGCCTTTAGAAGTAGCATCAGTCATCAACAATGTACCCTTACCTGTTTCAAAACTAGACACACTAGGGGCCTCCCTCAACCCCACTTTCAATGATTTGAACTCTTTATCATACTTGTTATTCTATGAAAACTCCACACCTCTTTTTTAGTAGCATATGCATATTCTTACTTTTTCAGCAAAATTTGCTATGAATTTTCCATACTACTTGGCCATCCCGAGGATTTTCACCAACTCGTCCTTGTTGGTTGGGGCAGGCATCTCACTAATAGCAGTTACCAATTGTTTTTTTTTTAGGGTGAATGCCTTCTGCATAAATCTGATGACCCAACTATTCTATACTGTCTGTCTGAAACTTGCATTTGTCCAATCTTAGAGTTCACATAAATCTTATTTACCAAGAACCGCCTGCAAGCTTTCATCATGCTCTACTACCGAGCTCCCAAACACCAACACATCATCCTTATATATCTTAACTCCTGAGACGTCCCTTAAAACATATTCATTCATCCTCTGAAATACTGAAGAGGCAGTGAATAGTCCAAATGGCATCCTTACATATTTATACCTGCCATAAGGAGTTATAAATTATGTTCATTCCTGCAACAAGGATGTAATTTGATTTGATGATATGTGGAAGTTAAGTCCAATGAGGAAAAATAGCTGGCATCTCCCAAAGAACTCAGCATATCTGCTATGTTGTTTATTGGGTACCTATAAACTACAACCCATTGATTCAACTTCCTAAAGTCGACACTTAGCCCTACACCATCATTCGCCTTCTTTGCCATGACCTCTGGAGACAACCACTCAGATACTTGGACTTTCTCAATCATTCCCTCACATTCCAAACTATCCAACTCACTGGCCATCTCATCTCTCACTCTTAAAGGAACACTCCTACCTTTGCAAGTCTTGGTATTTATCCTGGTTTGATTTTTATAAAATGACAGTAATGCTTTAAACACCACAACTTTTTTCCTAAACACATTGGAAAATAACTCCTTAAATTTGGCACTGCACACACTTGTCTCCAGATCATTCGATTCCGTTTTAGGCCCAACCTTAAAGGAATCATTTGTCTTTACTTCATCTATCTTCTCTTTCAACCTGACAGATGGAGATTCAGTAGGGCCAAGGTATACTCCCAACGCCTTCTGATGGATCCACCTAATGAGTGAGTCACCCCATACAGATACATATGTCTTACCAGCTGTAAACCTCCCACTGAACTCAATTTCATCCACAAAATGTCCAAGGAGTTTAAAGGATTCATCCCCATAACCTCTAGGCCTTATGGCCCTCATTCTGACCCTGGCGGTCTTTGACCGCCAGGGCGGAGGACCGCGGGAGCACCGCCGACAAGCCGGCGGTGCTTCAATGGGGATTCCGACCGCGGCGGTAAAGCCGCGGTCGGACCGGCACCACTGGCGGGGTCCCGCCAGTGTACCGCGGCCCCATTGAATCCTCCGCGGCGGCGCAGCTTGCTGCACCGCCGCGGGGATTCTGACCCCCCCTACCGCCATCCAGATCCCGGCGGTCGGACCGCCGAGATCCGGATGGCGGTAGGGGGGGTCGCGGGGCCCCTGGGGGCCCCTGCAGTGCCCATGCCACTGGCATGGGCATTGCAGGGGCCCCCGTAAGAGGTCCCCTAAATGTATTTCACTGTCTGCTGCGCAGACAGTGAAATACGCGACGGGTGCAACTGCACCCGTCGCACAGCTTCCACTCCGCCGGCTCGATTCCGAGCCGGCTTCATCGTGGAAGCCTCTTTCCCGCTGGGCTGGCTGGCGGTCTGAAGGAGACCGCCCGCCAGCCCAGCGGGAAAGTCAGAATTACCGCCGCGGTCTTTCGACCGCGGAACGGTAACCTGACGGCGGGACTTTGGCGGGCGGCCTCCGCCGCCCGCCAAGGTCAGAATGAGGGCCTATGTCTGGCTTGAAAAGTTGTACATTTCCTTTTATTGCCCTGTCGTAAAAAAAGTATATGTGTAATTTTCGCATGAGAATCAAACAATATCCTCACCTTTGCAACCCTTTCACACTCTTCTTTCATCGGCTCATCATCATTTTTGGCTTTGACTGGTAAAATTATGATATTGCAGTCAACTTCTTGCTTGTACTCCACCTCCCTCACTTTTCCTTTATTGCTAATAGATCTGCAATTTACTGTAAAATTACCCTTTCTACCACATATTTTTCAAGTTGACTTCCATGCCGGACAGTCCTTACAATTGGCTAAATGCAAAGCACTGTTGCATCAAAAGCATCAAAACACTTTTTTAGATTCTTTGAAATCACCCTTCTTTGCAAATTCTTTGATACCACCTTTTTAAAAGGGTTTTCCCTTTACATTTATAACTCTGTTACCATCCTCTCTCTCTCTTCTAACACAGAATGTTTCTTTATTGTCAATGCTCTACAGTTTTGCCAATAGTCAACACTTCATTCAAGGATGGATTATCTTTTTGCCATAATGATTCTCTTGCTTTGTCACCAATACAACCCAACATAAATTGGTCTCTTAAGCGTTATTTACTTGAAGCACACAAATTGCAAGTTGACATACATTTATGTAACGATGTTATGCACTCCTCAACAGATTCTCCTGATTTTTGTTTATGTTTTTTACATTTTCCAAAGTGTTAATGTTCAAGCATAGAACTGATTTTTAGGAAGGTAATACAAATTTAGCTTTTTCATGCTTATTTCGAATTCATTCAAGTTAGATTCCTCACTATCTGACAAATGTGATAGATACTTATGTACCTCCTGCCCCTTAGGACCTAGACACTCAAAGAGGTGCCACAAACTCTAGAATAATAGTTGAACACTTGTTTCCATTTCGACTGATGCAAAACTGGTTCCCCAGCGGATGAAAGGAAAAATGGAGGTGAACTTACATTTTGCGTGGTCGCCGGGAAGAACATTACCAAATAGATTAAATATGTCAAAACGTTAAATAAAAACCTAGATATAAACACATGCTGGTATTTGATGAATGCCCAAGATCCAGACCTGCAGGGAAGCAAAAGTTAGTATACCATACAACGTTACATCAAACTCCACAATAAATATTTAAGTTATGTTATCCACAGTCTTAAAGAATGCATAATTGTAGTCACACAATGCATTAAAATAAAAAAAGTCTGTTGCTTACTGCTGGATGAAACCCTTTCTGAAGTTGCTGGGAGCTCTGCGTCCACGAGCGATGACAAATTTTTACTGCAATGGTTAAACTCAAAGAGGTTCTGGTGAAAACAAGCCAGGAGTTATGGCTCAAGCAAAGATTAGTTCTTCAAACGATGCAGGCGAAGGCATCACAGTTCACAAGAATTCTGGCCCAACTTAATATGGCCGCAATGAAATTGCAACGTTCAGCATAAATTCTAGCCATGCAACCACCAATGTACATGACGCGTGTATGTGTAGTGTGGCTGCAAGCCCAAATCACACATGACCTTTTCAATCTTCCAGCTGCTGGGAGATGTACGATGCAGTGAGAAACAAGCTGCCTGGTTGCCAGGTAACTTCTGACATACAGCCCCCTTGTATGAATTCTATGGCTGTCAAAGCAATACATGCATGGCTTCTACTTTTCTTGCAGCCACCAGGCGATGCAGAGTGGTGCTGGAGGCAAGCTGCATGAAAGTGCGTGCTGAGTGAATTGGCTTGTAGGTGGAGTGCAAGAACGACACCTTCCCACTGTAAAAATTAATAATGATGCAGCAGTTGTGGGACGCTAATTAAGTATATGGGTTAGAATACCCACAAAGTAGTTCAAAGCACCACAAGTACTCACAGAGCAACAAACCTTTGGTGATAAGAAGCAGTTTCTCCTTGAGGTTATAGCTGTTAAGGTGAATCCATCGTAGGTTGTTTATGCTCATCATCAGCGTAGAGACATATGAGTCTTAGGCAGTTCTTAATTAAATGGAAGTGGTTTATTTTAGGCTCATGATAACACCTCATCTAGGTACTTCTTTCTCCTCCAACTGTCCACTTTTTTCTGAATCACAACAATCTTAGAATCACTAGGTCCTATCACAGAATTCTCCCACCTCCAGGAATTCCAGGCACATGCCCGGAATTCACATTCAGATACCACAGAACCCAATGGCCCATCACCTTCCCATATCAGCTGTTCCCTCGGCAGGTAATTTCTGATCCTCCATAATAATTGCACAGTCTTTTTTCAATGAACACACTAAAATAAACCAAAGTAAACCTTGTCTGCTCAACCTAAATAGAAGGAAATCAGTAAATTAGAATGAAACAAATCTCACAAGCAATAAAACAAGAGCAGCACCTTCATGGTTAAAAGCAATTCATACTAAGGAGACCACTGTCCAGTGGAAGTCTACCTTTCTCTAATGTACCTACTCTTGTGCACTTAGGAGTAGAGACACCAACCCAGATCAGATACTATATGAGTGCATGCAGCACGTTGCATACACAGAACTTTTTGCAGACAAGTAAGTCCTCCTCCCGTAATATGATTTCTCAGGAGAACCCATTGGCACAATGATGACTTTAGCATACACCTGGTATGCCAACATCATTAGCAGCAGCTAGGGATGTGCTAGGACCATTTCTTTCAGTGTGACCAGGTTAAAGGACTTCTTTTGAGGTAAGTCTGAGGGGGATGGTGTGGGTGAAGCGACACCCGAGGAAAGTAAAGAGTTTGTTTTTTCACCCAGTGCCCAGTGGAACCATGATCATGCAGCTGAAATGCAGCCACTTGGCCACCAGGAATATTTTTGGTAGGGAAATGGCTACTTGGGTAAGGTGACTCCTCAATTGGATTTCTATATGTGTTGGCCGTTGTCCATCCCCCCCACTGATCGGGCTTTTTTTAGGCTTTTTTTTAGAAGGGGAGAACTTAAATCTTTTTATTTGTATGGATGATTGGCTGAATAAATGTTGAAAGTGTTATTTTTTAAAATTTCAATCTGACATGTTTTGTTTTAATACTCTGGTGAGCTAAGGAGCTTTGGGTATTTACAAGCCTTTATGCATTAATTATTTTGTGTGCTCTCCTTTGGCCTTGACCTTCTGTATGTATAATAGCGAAGAACTATGAAAATTAATTAGGTTAACGGTAAAGCACTAAGTAATGGAATGCGGATCATGTACGAAGAGAATAATATATATTTTTTTGTGTCTAAAACCTCTGTTTTTATACCTATAGTAGTTTCAATTAATATATCTCTGTATTTTTTTATTTCTTTGGGAAAATATGTAATGGTTAAAATAGAAATGCATTTGAGAGCATTAAAGAGTACTTCTTCTGGTAGATTGAGATTCTAGTTGTTGACTCTGAAAGCGCAGGCCTTTTAAACTGACAGGATTGGTTGCACCGTTATTTCGATTGTGTTCTGTGTTTCTAACTCTGCCAGAGATGCTGGATGTTCATCAAGGTTATGCATATTGTTTGGATGATTTCAGGTTCAGCTAAAGGTTTAGACTTGGAAGCATAAGTTATTTCTTTGACCATTGGGTATTTATTTTTTTGGGAGCCATCTTACCTTATTATTTGTTATATCTAAATGTGATAACAGGAGCTGGAGTTACTTGTTTGAAGCTTTGTGGAATACTGTAGGAACCTTAAGTTTGAATTTTGTTCCTACTGTAATTTTTGGTTTTGTGCCTGGGAATGATCACTAGAACAGAACTAACAGTTTGAGGTCATATACCTTTATTGGCTATTCATTGTTGGTAGGGCCTTGATTGTTGATCAGCCTCTTTTAGTTTTCTAAAGCCAATATATATTCTTTGTTGAATATGACGCTTGGTTTGGTTTATTGGTATCATACTCTTGGCTATTCATTCTTTCTTTCAAAGCCTGGTGTAAGCTGATATGTATATTTTGTTTCAGTGCCTATAGTGACTGGTGAAGGGAAAACCCAGGGCTAATATGTCATTGTGGTTTCAACTAATTTTACAGATATGATGAAAATCAATTTCTCTCTAAATGTAATGATTAGTAAATATATAGTTGTCTTTCACACTTCATATATAAAAGTTGTCTCATTGTCTTTTGATATGGTGTGCTTTAGTGTGAGGATTATTTTCTTTTGGGTTTTTTTATTAGTGAATAAGTTGTGTATGGCGAGAATAAATTATAAGAAGAGAGTCTCTGCAAAATTTGTTTGTGAAGACCAGGATCCGTTGGATACTATTTTAGGCTTACGATTGGTGATAAGATCTTTCAGTTTATAAAATAGGTAACTTTTATATATTTGATGGTTTTGATTAATTTATTTATTATCTCCTCATTCAGCCATAACATAAGTGAAGGACTAATCTTGAATTTTCATATATGTAACTTTTCACAGATGACTGTTGTTCTGTTGCTATGAACTGGCTGCTCAATTCTAAGATGTATGTTCCTCACACTATTGACAAATAATGTGTTGTTTTACATATGACATATGAATGACATTTCTGAAGAAATTACTTCACTCACTATGTGATATGTATTATCTTTTGAGAAACAGCATTTATTGTAATTTTTGGGGGTATATGTTTATTGCGTATTGACAATTACAAATATATTTTGTTAAATACTTATATTCATGATTTCATAGTTTCTTTGATTTATATCATTATAGCCTTGAGAAAGCAACAGGAGTCCCGAAACACACGGTGGTTCTACCATTATTGGAGAAGTGCGTAATGAATTGCCATAATTTGCGTTTTGTGAAAAATGATGATATAAATACATTTATGTATATTGAACTTAAAAGCAAATGTATCTTGAAAAAAAATAATTTGAGAAACTTCTTACACTTTGTTTTACTCCTTATCATGTGTTTGTGACTTTAATATTTTCCCTTGTTATTGCAGTGCCAAGCTTTTGCTTTTCTTTGTGGCATATCCTGCTTGATGTTTTGGCATTGGTAGATCTGCAGATTGTATAGTTGCACATGTTTGGTACGGAAACCTTTTTTGTAATGTTTACTTCAAATGTTTATCATTGCCCTGTTTGACTGTTATTTTTACTGTTGTAACAATTTTGAAATATTTTGCTATGTTTTATTGTCTTTCAAATTAGCATTTGGATTTGTGCAAGATCTATAATGTGTTGTCTTATGTGTACTTTTTTGTTGTTTTTCTTTTCTAGTGAGGCATGTTTGGTGCTTGCCATGTCTGTGCAGAGTAGGTGCAGTTGATTCTTAGTCTAGCTGTCCGTGGCAAGTAAGATGTATCTTTTTGTAGTATAAAGTTGATTGTGTGGTTTGTTTTGATTGTTTCTTTCCATGTTGTTATAGTTCAATTGTTGTCTTTACTATGTGATAGAACCACAGTTTGTAGAGCTCTAATTTCCCACAGTGTTGATTACAGTTATCTGTTTTTTATGAGTTTTATTATTAAGCATTATGGCTGCTTGCAGGCTGACTGCCCAGCAGGTTGCTGGTTTGACCCTTGAATCTGCCTCTGAATATTGCTCGGAGACTGACTGTATCTCTGAGGCTGAGGACCAACTGCGAGATTCTGGCAGTGAATTTTCTTTTGTCTGAGATGAGTTCCCCTGGTGAATCCACTATTAGAGCTGATGATGCGGTTCATTTAGAGGATAATATTGATGTGCTTGTAGTATATCATGAGTGAGCTGGATTGTAGCCAGGGGCTGGAAGGCTTCCTAATGGAAGCTCTGAATTCTGCATTGCCCATAACATGGTTCAGCCAATTTTGCCTGCTTTTAGTTTTGTTATAGAATGTAGTTAATATTGAGAACTTTTTGCCTATCAGTTTATTTCAGCTCTTTATTGATGATTTGTTTTGCATGATATTGTTCAGCAGACTAATTTGTAGGCAGTACAGTTTTTGATGGACAACCGTACCACATTTAAGAACCACTGTACCTCTACCTAGTGGATTCCTACAGATCTCTATGAGGTGAAGCAGTTTTGTGGTTTAAGATTTTTGATGGGATTGCTAAGGAAGCCATCATTGATTTCATATTGGTCGACCAGTCGTTTGATGGCAACTGCTATTTTTCCAGCAACCATGAATCGAGATTGACATTTGCTGCTGCAGCGGATATTGCATTTTGTGAATAATGCTACAGCACTGCCACTAGATCACCCTGAATGTGGCAGTCTGTTCAAGATGTGGCCTGTCTTTGACAATTTAGTTGATTGTTTCTCGGAGATCTATGTTCCAGGTCATTACATATCTGTGAATGAGTCTCTAGTCCTATTCAAGGGCTGTTTGGTTTTCAGTCAGTACATACCCAGCAAGTGAGTATGTTATGGTACTAATCTGTATATTTTGTGTGAAAGTGCCATTGGATATGTGTATAATTTCAGGCTGTACGCCAGTGGGGATTTTTCACTTAATTCCCTGGTTGTCCTTCCACTTTTGGAGTCAGTGAAAAAAATTGCCAGAGCACTATCTCCACCAGTGTCATACATATATATCTGTATGTTTGTGTGTATGGGCCTAAAGTTTCTCTAAAGTGGTACTAATCTCTGGGGTTGCTAAATAGCAAAGCTGTGAAATTTTGATTCCACCTCTTGCTTCTTTCTTCCACCACCCTTTTTGTTTCTGTATCTCATTCTTTGACCTTATGTTTCATTCCTGCTTTCTCTCTTTGCCACTTTCCTCCTATCTTTCTTTGCCTCTCCCTTTCTCTGTTTATAGTATTTATCTGTCTTGCTCTGGGTCAAAGTATGATGATGTAAAATGAGTTCAAGACTCCAGAAAATGAGGGTTGAGGCCCATCTCAGCACCCACCTGCACACATTAAGAACTGTTTCCACTGGCACACTGTAAATTCACCTACATGGTTTTAAATAATTACCATAGTTACAATGAGAAGACAGCAAGTTAGCGAAACTGAGGAATCCTAGCATTTCTATAGTTCCAGCCACCAAACTAACCAAGAAACCATTGACAGTCTCACATCTTCTCACTCAGAGATTCATATCATCCTCTGAGACTGGGCCAGGCAGATTGTGAAGGAATGGGTCCTGTGGAGGGAGATAAAGAATTCTCTGCTACCCACCTACAAGCAGCTACTACTGTCTGAAGGGCACTCAACAATGGGGCATAAGTCACCCCATGATGACAGTGGATATTGAGGTTAAGACAAACATTGCATATGGCGACAAACATGTCCTGTAGTTTAGCCATCAGTGCTGAAACACTTCCAGTACTGCACAGTGGGAATAACCACCCTCTGATCTTTCCGAACCATCGCTGTTACCATCAGCTCTCTACATTCCTCTAAGTAGATATATTCTCACTTTCACACTCAGGATTGACAGGTATGCCACACATAGCATAAGGACAACAACACATACCACACATCTGCCTTTTTTCAAAACTACGTCCAATCAATCATGCAGAAACAATGGCAATAAACAACACAAAAGGTTGCACCCATAAAAATTGGAAGAATCACCTTCAACACCATCACTAGTTCTTCCATCACATTCCCATTATATAAACAGAGGCACAACTTAAATTCCATAACTACCTCCTTTTTACTGTCACAGAGCATTGCTTACTCTTTTAGCCCTACATATTGTCCACCTGTGATGCACTCCGATGTTTTTCTCCCATTCCTTTTTCTTCCGTAAGACATTATCCTGGCCTTGTATTACATGATCTTTTGGTTGATCCTTAGATTGTCAACCTCCCAGTCTTTTTTACTGCACACACAACCACCAAAGAAATAATTTCTTTTCAGAAAAATGTCCTCTTAACAATCCAAACTAAGATCTGCCAGTTACATTATTAGGAGTCACTCTGTAAATTAAGAGTGGCTAGACAAGCTTTCCTTCAACTCAAACTATGCTTGATTTTCATTGAAGTGATTCCTTAGTATTCCTGTTAAATCTTTCCACTGGATCATTTGTTTTAGGTTGAAAGAAAGTAGCACTGGTGTGTTTAATTTCCCACTGTATAAAAAATGCTGAAACTTCAAACTAATCTAATTAAATATAGATAATTCTCATAAATTATAACTTCAGATATGAGCTGCAAATTTCCACCTACTTTGAATAATAATCAATCAACACAATGCCCAAAGTGCAAAGACAAGCACCACAAAAAAGGGACTGATAATGTTGAAACCTAATTTTATCCTTTGATCCTTTGTTAAACTAATTTTTTCAGGATGCAGGATATAAGCTTTCGCTGTTTTCTCACTAGGCATGAACAACTTAACCTCTCTCTCCCAGCAAAAATTAACATCACAAATGTTTGGCCAGAAACCATGTAATCCGACTCACCTGTTTGCCCCTGACAACTCAAGATGTCCTTGATGTGCCATCTAAAAAAATATGCACCTCAAATTCTTGGATAGAACAGCTGTATCACCCCGCACAACCAGGTCATTCTCATATACAAGCTCATTTTGAAATTTGACAAAAGATTTCAAGTCACGCGACACAGTACATTCTTCTGTTTATTTGTCAGATATTTGAGTATACTCTTCAAAATACTATCTTTAGCAAATTCAACTGACCACTCATACTGGTTTATAACATCCAATGTATTTTTACATACATCAGAAACTGAAACAACAGTTTCTTATACTTGCTCATGACATTATTATTCATGGCCCTCCTCTAAAAACCTGGAAACCAAATATCTGTGAAAATGTCCCTTCCCTTGAACATATCATGCAATTTACTGAAGTGAAAGGAATTTAAGTGCACGATTCATTATCTTATCATCATTGTCATTCCTTCATGTAAAACAATAATTTTCGTTAACATGCCCTTTTCTTTCTGCTTATGCTAAAACTGCTTAAAGGAAGTGTCCACCTCTGATGTTTTGAGCTTGTCTTTCACATCTTGGCTTCTGAAACAAGAAATTGTTGATTAGCCTATTCCACCAAAAATGTTAAAATCTTGTTGAACTCTAAAGGTTCATCCTCTTTCTTTCTTATAATCTCAGTCTTCGGACACTTGTATGTATCCTTTGATGGAATACATCATGCTTTTCGCATTAAAAAGTCATTAATGTAACAATATATATTTGTGAGTTGCCCTTACTTATGATACATGCCACAATCCTGTTTGTCATGGATCACTCGCGATGACTGAATCTATGATTTAGAGGTTATTTTTTTAATAAACCTTTAAGACTTCAAATTGGTATGCAGGGACATATACATTAACATACCTGGTGCGTTGGCTGGTTTGAGCCTGTAGTTGACCAGATGCAGGGACTGAGGTTGGACCGGAATCCATACAAATGCCGAAGTTGCCACAGTTAAGACTGTGGATTCTATGTGAGAAGTTTCTGTGGAGAACAGCCTGGTACGCAACTCGCCAGTCAGGTCAGACAGTGCCAGGGTGCTTTCAGAGTTATAAAATGTAAAATGTGATTGTGTTCTTCAACTACATGGAGGTATTTTGTGTTTGCAACTAAAATATTGCCTCAGTAGGTGATCAATAAAAGATGTGGGTGGGTACGGGGTAGTTTCAGGGTAGGAGAAGTTAAATGTGTGTGTGTGAAATCCATGATCAAATGGCAGGAGACGCTATAGATGTAATAGGAAGCAAGGTTTCCTGGAGCTGCTGCTTCAGAATATACTAAATTAATGTGACTGAAAGAGGGATGCTGATCTAGCCGATCAAGAATCTCAATGAGCCTAAAAAGGCTGTGAACCTAGGTCTTGGAATGAAAGGGAGAGTCCGCAGATGAGTGTAAATGCACTTCTTTACCATTCTCCACAAGAAAAAGATGGGAAGAGATGTTAGAACGTACCTTTCCCTTTTCACACTTAAACCCTACTACCTCCACAGGAAGAGCTGTAGCACAAGGCTGGCAGGTGCCTACATGTGTGGTTGTTATTGAGGGTGCAGTAAGGAAAATAGAAGGCATGTTAATTGAAACTGGAGAAAGCCCCAGAAAAATGGTATCCCACTTAAGTGATGTGCCACCAGTTTAGTAAAAGCACCATAAGACATAGAAGAATGGACAGAGTGCACTAATCTAGAGGATAAAAAAGTACTCAGAAGTAGGAATCCTTAACTTTAAGCATTTGCATTACTTTTAGAAAAGACTGAAAGATTTTGATTATAAGTCTAGCACAGAACAATAGGCAGCCTTTCTAAACTAGCATGAAGAAGCCATGAAAAAAAAGCAGGAATCTAAGGTGCGGCAATTGAAAGACACCTACAACAAACTGAGATATCAAGGGCCTCATTTACAAGGCCTTTGCGCTGCTGTTTTGTCATTTTTTTTCACAAAAGTGGCGCTAACAGTGCTTTCAACTGCTCCACATTTAGAAATTGGCGCATTGGGACGAATGCGTCAGTTTGTAAAGCCTTGTGTCACATTATATTTGAGTCAACTCTAATGTATGCAAGGGAGGCGTTCCTACGGGAAAAGCCACAGAGAACTGACGCTGTGAAATTTACAAGATTTCACTGCATCGTTCTACGACTTCACTGCATCACAATTTTAACACCTGCTCAGAGCAGGCATTAAACTGGCGAGGGGCTTTTCTCTGTGGGAGCCTTCCTCACGTTGCTGGAATAGCATCATTTTTAAATGGTAGTCCAACAATGCGTTAGTTTGGCGCCACATATGCATCATAATTTCTGACACATCTGTGAAAACTTTCGCCATGGAGCTCTGTATTGTAAATCCACGCCATTGTTAGAGGGTCGTGGGGCAGCGCAAGAAATCTGACGCATTGGAGCCGATGCATAATTTTCTTGTCAATGAGACCCCCATGTTTTATCATGTTAAATGTATTTGTAAAGCCTACTATCACCCGCGAGGGTATCCTTGCACTAGCCACTAGGGGGACTGAGTTAGGGCGTGTGCCCATACTCTGTCACCTTCTTCACATATGCTTTCCCAAAACATTAGTGAAAAATCAGAAACAGCAGAGCAAAAGAAAGAGGATATACTATATGTTCTCTGTTTCCCGGTTCTGTTGGCAGATGCCAAGGGTGCACCACAAAGAGTGCCTGGGAACAGAGCAGCAGCACCAGTCGATGGGTCAGGGGAGTCATGGCAACTACGCATATGTGAACGCAGCAAGCACAGTGATTGAGGAAACTGCAACCAGCTATAGCATGACAGACGTGAGAACATGAAGTGAAGGTGACACCACAACATCCCATTTACCACCCTCAATGCAGTCTCATTCTGTACACCACCATTCTAAAGCATCTCATTGGAACAGTCAGGCACACAGTATGACTGTCACTGGGGATAGTCTAGGAATGAATGCAGGACAAAGAGCAAGAGAGATTAAAAGGCGACCCAGCTCAAAAGACATACTCCATCTAGTAAACAAGACAGTAATGACCCAAATTGTTACTTGCATATCTAAACAGATGCACTCCAGCCCTACAAGACCACCCATATCCTGGATTAGGGGGTCGAGTTACATCCATGTTCCTTGGTCCTCATGTGATCTCCTAAACATCACAGCCCAAATTCCTAAAATATGTGAGGGAAACTTAAGAGTTATGAGAAGAATTACAAACTGTTTTTGTATTTCAGTAAGCCAATTGGTCTGATATCAAACAATTGTTAGGGGTCACTTTGCCTGGAAAAATGACTGACCGTTTGTTAGATAGATCGACTTGGTCACTAGAAGCGCCTTTGGATGAAGTTGTTTGTGTTGCTACTAGAGAAGTACTTGTGATTTTTATTTTTGAAGGACGTCCTGATAAAACTGATTAGACCAAGACTACAAATTGCAAAGAAAACCAAGGAGAAAACCATGCTGATTACTTTGATAGTTTGAAAGATGTGTTTGGTTGTTGTTCTTGCGTTAATACTATGGAAACCAAAAACAAGGTTGTCGCAGTGGCATCTGTTCAAGGGCAATCACCTGAGGTACAGGAACAAGTAAGCACAATATATATTGGCTGGCAACCCAATTGCATTTGCGAATTGGTTTCAGCTTTTTAATCAATGTGCTGCTGTGTAAGGATAAGAGAAAGAATTCGGTGAATGTAAACTAGCATTTTTGTAATCCTTCCAACAAATTGGTAACGGGAGGAGCCATGATGGAAGTAGGTGCCAAAGTGATTGTGGGTGGCAAGGGCTATGGGCGCAGCCAGGGACAAGAAACGGGAGAGTCCGCCCCAAAAGCGGTTCCTCATATTTGAAATTTAGCCCTTTAAGCCTTGGGGAAAAAAGATCTTTCAATTTTCCCCAAACCTGCATGATCAGCCTTTCACATTTCTTCTGCAAAATTGTTTCCTGACCTTTCAGGACAACCCACTGCTCTGTGAATACTTTAATTCCCGTAGATCAGAAAGAACAATGTGAGCGATGTATCATTAAGGGCAAGCCCTCTTCGGGCCATATGGATTCTGGTACTAGCAGATGTGCTTTGATAGCTTCTGATTTTCCCTCATTACCTCACTTATGCAGATGCGGTTAGAATTTCTAACAAGTGTTCTTCACTACATTACTGAATCCTTGTTTATCTCTTTGTGTTCAAATAGTGCCTGACACACCTTTCTGTTTACCCCTGCATCACCTGCAAACATCAAGGGGAGGGATATTTTATGCAACCTGAATTGTACGGTATTTAGCACTGGTAGTGATGTGTATTTGAATGTTCTCGTGGAAAATTAGAATTTCTATATGGAGAGTCTGTGTGAAAATGATGATTTATGTGAAACTGATGACTCAGTGAAACCTTTACTTCAATTAGTGCCTTATGTCTTCACTAAGCTTCCACTTCATGGTCCAAACCTGCTAATTATCTTGAGGTTTAATTGCTGTAAAACCTGTAAAACATAGAATTCATGTTATGAAAAACCTTCATCGTATACCTCTATACCCAGTCCATCCTGAGGTGGGGTTCTGCAGAAACAAGAGGTTTTGGTACCTACTGTGTGCATGCATTTGCAATACACCTACTTTACTGGTCCTGAAACCTGGTAAAAAGAGCTATCACCTACTGCAAAATATATTTGTCATACATTTGTTTACTGCTACGTTTTCCTGCTAGACAGAACCTGTCTACTATCATGTCATGTATGCCAATGACCACCGCCTGGTTTACTATTGTAGATGTGAATCTGCTTTATTATTTATCCCTACACAATCTACTTTCTCTGCTTTCTCATTTTTGGGAAGCCAATTCACTTTGTCACAATTGCAACAATGGCATAGGATGTCTCCTTCTATCTTTTTGCAGGTACTAAAAAGATCTGGGCACCCTCAGTTTCCTGAAAGAATCCATGTAGGTTCACTATGTTGATGATTTGTTGTTTGCTTCTAGCCCACTGGACCTCTGCTTGGTTGATTCTTTGTGTCTGCCGACCGAGTAGCTCAAGAGGAACAAAACACATATAAAGAGAAACTACAACTCTGTTTAGCCTATGTTTTGAAATTTGAGCCACAACATCTTGGCAGGACAAGGACACTGCCCATGAAACACATCAGGGCTATTCTCAAACTGCCCATACCTTTTATCGTCTCCCAGATATGCACTCTTTTGTGATTGAGAAGGATACAGCAGGTAGTGAGTTTTTGAGTATGCTTAAGTTGTCTAACTGTTGCAAGACTTTGTCCAGAAAAATGTACATTGTCCTTGCATTGGTCCAAGGGAGCATATTTACAATAAAGTGGCTCAGCGCAGTGCTGCCCCAAAATCGGCAGCGCCACACTGCATCATTTAGAAATGCAGGGATGCGCTGTATTATAAGAATACAGTGCACCCATGTGTTTCCCCCTGCACCATCGCTAAATTTGCTGCCGAGCTCCAACCCAGCCACCCCTGCGCCATGGTGCAAGGATGGCTGCTTTGCAGGGGAGATTTGTTTTGTGCGGGTAGGGAAACTTCTTTCACAAAAACAATATTCAATGGCAACTTACTAACAATGAGAAGAAATGAAAGAATTTCTCCTGGTTGCACCATGCTAATGCCATACCTGGGGTGGTGTTAGTTTTTGACACTGCATCAGATTTAGCATTTCTTGTAAATCTGGGGCAGTGTCAAAATGCAATGGATGTTGCAGTGGAACACCCACAGCAACACCCATTGCACGCTCCTTCATGCAGGGTGGTGCGTGTAAGTGGCTGTATGTACAAGGTGGTGTTAAGCCACAAAAAGTCGCTTAACACCACCTTGTAAATACAGAGCAGTGCACAGCGCCACCGCAGAGTCACAAAAGGTGACGCTCTGGTGGCGCTAGGGGCTTGTAAATATGCCCCCTAAGTATTTGTATTTTTGAAACAAGAATGGTCCTCTGCACCTTGTTCAGAATTGCCTGACTACGGCAGACATTATCTTGGCATGAGAGTGGAGGCATATTCGAATAATTGCTTATTAGTGCTTTGCACTCAATGCTGTGAGGCTTCCTCTCTGCTTTGCCCCACTAGTTGAATCTTCCAAAAATGTTGCATTATTGTCTCCTCTCACTGTTGGTGTACTTCATGCTATGGCTGCACTGTTGATGAGCACTAAAACTCAGCACTTTTTTATACCCAGATCGTCAAGATATTAAATAATTTTGTTAGCTGTTCCTCATGTCACATTGGTACAATCTCCTGTGTCGAGCCCTGCCTCCCTTTTCCACGTAGCTTTTGATGAGAATCCACATTAAACCATTCTAATGCCCACACACTTGACAAAACCTCATATTGGTCTCACTGATGGCCCCTTACTGAATAGAGATCCCGCATATTATGTTGATTGTTAATTTCTCAGAAATGATAAAGGAATTTTGGTCGACTATCTTTGCTGTACTTAAAGTTGTTGAGAGTCAGTGTTTACTGCATATACACTTTGCTTAAGTAGCTAAACCTGTAGCCCTGTATCATAACTGCACAGAAAACTATTACCATTTTAACAGATACTAACTACAACTTTGGTTTGACCCATGATTTTCCACTCCACTGGATGCACCAAAGGTTCCTTACTTCGGCAGAAGCCCTGATCAAACATAGGTTTTAGATAAAGCATTTGCTTGATGCTCTTCAGACTCCATTCAAGTTGCTATTGTTAAGTGAGCTGTACATCAATCCACCCAGGATGCAATGTCCAGGGGTAATGATTTTGCTGATCAGACTGCCAAGAATGATGCTTTATCTCACAAGCCGGAAATCTCTCTATTTGTATCCTAAGTTGCTGTGCCTCACATGCCCATCCGAAAGGCTCATCCTGAATTACAGCATTACGCCCCAGGCTGTGAATAGAATGTATGGCTAAAATATAAATACAAAAGAGACCCTGATGGAGTGTGGTGGGAAACGCCAGAAAGTGTGGTCACTCCCAAAGTACTGCTCACAAATTTATTTTGAACATACCACAATATTGCCCATGGTAGCCAAGATGGCATGATTCATGCCACAAGTACCCACTGTTTGCTCCTGATTTCCCTTCCATTACCTAACTATATTTCCATACCTGTGCCACACGCTTTGAGAATTAAACAACAATTTCATTGCACTTACCACCCAAAGTCCTCTGGAAAGGATGAATGGTTCAGTGGGACTTTTGAAAAACAAATTGGGTAAGATTTGTGACAGAACCTTGGCCCTTAGATAGCTTAAAAGCAGATGGATAGTCAAACCCCGGGTTATAGAAATGGGCCTTAATACAGACAAGGAGATGCATGTATGTTTTTAATGTACAGTGTTTATAGGGCACATGTTTTGCTGCTACATTGTTTTATACATGCTTATTTTTTAAATGCTTCATGAGTATGTCAACCACAAATGTATTCATGCCATGATGTATTTCACCTCCTTTTCAGCTAATGTAACATGATTGGGTGAATCTGTCAGTGTCAATGCTTTGGTAATGGTTTCATGAATTAGTTTCAATCGCCTGTGTTACATGTGTACACACACCTTTGTTTATTTCTGACTTCGATCCTGGAACTTTTCCTTGCAGCTCAGTGCCATACTGGTGGTTGCTTAGTATAAGTACCTTAAAATGTTATACTCCCCATGTACTAGGTGCATGACGACGTTATATCACCCTGTTTGGGTATGATTTAGTCACTTACTTTTTTAGGATGGTGCACACCCCCATCATCCAAAATACATTTTTTATGTTTTGCTTATTTACCCTTTACCCTTTTTGGCTGTTGATGTATTATTATTGTCTTATATATTCGTCAAAACTTCATATTCCAAACGCACAATGTGGCACAACGACTTTGTATCATCCCATTTACGTACGATTGAGTTACTCACCTTTCCAATTGCACCCATGCTCTGCATTCATTGCCTATTACAATGTTTTTAGTTTAGTCCCCTTTTCCTTTCCTTTGACTGTTGATGCCTTTATTATTACCAATCTTGCAGCTCCTTTAGTTGGATTCAGAACTTCACAAGCAACTTCGCCATCTACTTTAAATCCTAGTGAGTGGAACACCGTAAACAGCTTTTCTTATTTCACGTGGCCGGTAGTGCTCATGAGCACTTTATAATGCTTAGTTTTATTTTATGTTCTAGGCTGATCATGGCCTTTATCAGCCGTTAACTCAACTGCTTTCTGTTTTTTACACAGCATTTGGATTTTACAATACTCCTGGCCGTAAACCTTTATGACCATTCCCACATGATCACCTTAATGATTTGTCACGTTTTGCTCATATGTTTTGAATCAACATGCAGTTTTACTGGTGTTAGGTACCTTTCAAATCACGAGGATAGCTACGTTTTCTCACAGGTTTTGAACTCTTAATTTGCCCATTTCATATGGGGTCTGCTGGGGTACTGTAACTTAATGTTATTGCATAGCAGGCCTGGGCCACATCTATATCTGTGTCCCAGGCTTTATGGAGTTTTAAGCTGGACACATACTGGCGTGTGAACCCGCTACCCAAGATTATCATGCCCAATCCATTTATACAGGTTGTATGCCATTATCATTTCACCTTTAGGTGTTTGCCTTTGGTTACTTTGGATTTCACAATTGTCTTTGGCCATTTGTATTGGACCTAATCGTACTTATAAGTCCAGCTTCCACATGTCACGGCATTTCAGAACCTATTGAGGGGATGAATGTTTCCTTTTTCTCGCAGGCATTACTTTCCAGCTGTCCACTAAATTTAACTTGAGATCCCCTTTGAATACTTCCCTTGTGGTTTTGCAATGTTTTTAATTTCCAATACTGTTTATTTTTAGACTTGAGCCACAGTGTGACACACACATTCATATTTTGAGGTGAGAGATAATTCTTACATACACAGTGTGTTTGAACTCACAACACAGTACTGCATGTATTTTAGACTTGGGATGCACTTTGCGCACACATGGTGTATATATTTCTTTGTGACCTTATTGGGGGTGGTTCCCATCATCACACTGGATCATTATTCATTCATATTATCACTTGGTGTGCTGGTTCCTATTACGTCTTCGGCATGATCTAGTCTTAACCCACAACAGAATCTTTCTGCATGGGTCATGCGTTGCTGTCCCATTTCGCACACAACTTGGTCTTGTATTTTCTTGGCTATTTTCTTCTGACTCATGGCCTATATATTTTTTGCAAATCAGTACAGTACAATCAGCAATCTTTTGGTATTGTACCTACATTTACATCTTCCTCAGCCTTGAAAAAGTCCTGTGGAGGACGTGGGCAAAACGTGTTGGCTGCCTGTGACAAGTGTATATTGTAGTGATACAATGTGGGTATTAGAACAATCGAAAGCCAAGAAACAGTGACCATTACTGCATTGAGTGCTTCTGTACCCTCTTTACATATCTACAACCAGATTTGGAATTTGTCTTGTGACAGACAATTTCATCCTTGGAGGTCGGGTGCTGGCACCAAAGGAGCACCACATTCAGAGACTGCTTCTATACCTTTGTTGGACTTGTAAATCAAAATTACTGTGTGGATGTTGATGTGCAATTAGTATGGCATAACCACCATTTTTCGTGCAAATACTTTCACTGTGTTTTAACCTACAAAAGTTCAGTCTACTCAAACATCACCACCAGACTCTAAGGACGCTGGTCAGCCATCCTGTATTACAGAAGTTCAAATTACTAAAACTATGATCACTATTCCCACAGAGAATGAGAGTCCACCAGGCATTAAAAACACCATTCTTACATTAGGAGACCCCACTTCAACTATTGCTCACTCTGCAGTAACTCAACATGAACCAACATTTTAATTTCTTATCTTAGAGAAAGGAGTGTTATGAGGTTCAGAGTCAGAGTGACCCAGGAAAGATCAGTGTTGGCAATTCAAAGAAAGCTGCACACGGCTGCCTCTTAATTGAGAAGATGGGAGCAAAGTTAGATAGAGACAGTTCTGAAATTAATGCTGCCTTTTTAGAGTTAACTATGGCTATAAAGGATATGGCTCTGCATCACACACCTGTCAACAGAGGCACATGAACAATCGCCTTCAAACATTTAAATGTTCCATTCACCGATTGGCTACATCCATCTTAACTAGGTGGTGGTGAACTGCCAACATGCAGAGGAGTTATTACACCACAGTGCTGATGTAGCAGGGCCTAGCCCAAATAGCAAGCACCTGAGAAGAAACAGAAACTGCTAATGCAGATATTAGGGCAACATGGTTGGTTGGGGAAAGTGAGGAGGGCTCAAGTATGAACAGTACTTCCTTTGGTGAGCCAGCTACATCAAGGATCACTGGAAGCCAGAGTGGAGAAGAGCAAAGAATGCCCACAGAGAGTTCAACAGAAATACCAACTACTGAATGTCAGAGGTGCAAATGGTAAAGCATACACTGACCCTGTTTTCAAGATGCTAAAGGAAATACTGTTTATCTTTATTGGTTAAAATTAAATACCAGCTCTATTCTGCAATAATATGTTCGAAATGTACATGTTCTTCTTCACATTAATCTGTGAATTCAGAGAAAAACATTAGTTTAGTACTCAAAAATGAATATGATATGTACCTTAATAGTTGCTGTTTGTGACATCATCTCTACGTGCACCTCCTTCTGCAGCTCTTCCATCATCAGGTCCTCCAAGAAAGGGGTATTTTCTACATAATGTTCATCAGAATCGTTATTTGCAGAGTCGATTGGGCGTCTGTTACACATGTATAGATTATACAGCATAGGACAGGATACTATTGTTTTGCAACTCATTGCTGGATCATGCTCTAAGGTGCCCCCACTTTTGCGCAGACATCGGATTCTGCCTTGAAGTAAAGCAAATGACTGCTCAATAATGCTCCATGAGGCATATTAACAATGAACTGGCGCAGCCCGGTGCCTCGCCAAAATTAGCAGTGGCACGCTGCATCAGTTCTGAAACGCAGGGATGCGCTGTGTTTATAAAAATACGGTCCAGCCCTGTGCTTCCCCTGCACTGGTGCTAAATTTAGTTGCCAGCACCAATGCAGGCATCCTTGCATCATAGTGCAAGGGTGTCTACATTGAAGGGAAGGATTGTTTATGTGCAGGAAGGTGCACATAAACAATCTACATTGGTGATCTAGCACTTCTATGTGTGCTGCACCATGCAGCATACACTGAAGTACCAAATCATCATTATTTAATGATTGTTAATGTGCAGGAAGGGACACATTCTCGCAGATAAACAATCATTCATGGCGGTTTTGCTCTTAGAAAAAGCAAAAACAAGTAGAAAATTTCTCCTTGTTGCGACATGCTAACACCACTCTTGGGGTGGCATTAGTTTTTGGCATTACCACATATTTATAGATTCTTGTAAATCTGGGGCAGCATCAAAAGCAATGGGTGTTGCAGTGGAACGCCTACAGCAACACCCATTGCACTCCCCTCTGCCACAGAAAACTGCATTGGGAGGCCATATTTACAAGGCGGCGTTCAGCCACAAAAAGTTGCTTAGCGCCGCCTTGTAAATGTGCGTAATGCAGAGCGCCACCGGAGCATCACATAAAGTGATGCTTCAGTGGCACTATGGGGCTTGTAAATATGCCCTTATGTTTGCCTGTGAGCGTCACTGTACCTCTTTTGTCTAGGGGCTTGGGAAAGAAAGTATGGAGTCATGATCCATGGCCCTAATGGATATGCACTGTCACATTTATCTTTATTGATTACAATTAAATATGTTTTAGAATTTACAAACTACACAAATGTGAGCACTAAGTTTGAATTAGATAAATAATTACCAAACAGCCATCATGTCTTCAAACTTTCCTCTGATTAGTAGCTCATATTGAACAAGCCTATGGAAAAAAGACTCATGCCTCGGATAGCCCTGAAAAAAATTGCGCTAGCTCCGATTAGCATCAACAGGTCAGGCCAGGCGTTAAATTGATGGCACGCCACAACTTCATAAGGAAAGCACACAGAAGGAACTCCGGCAAGCAACTGGACAACATGGACCTATTACTGCTGCAGCTCTGCACCTGGAGACGATGACAGCGATGACACCAAGTGCCACCAGCACCACTACAGCACCCTCAACCACCACCATCGAAGCCACAAAGGTAGCGCAGAAGGAGGGAGAGAATATTTCACCAGGCCCCATCCACACTTGGCCTCAGAGAAGAGGAGGCCATCAAACTCTACTGTCTCAAGCAGAAGTCCATCATACGGCTGCTCCTCCACATTGCTCCCAACATCACAGCAAGAGTGAAAAGTCCTGCAATCATACGATCCATGACCAAGCTCCTGGCCGCGCTCCACTTGCTGGCCTCTGGATCATTTCAGACCAATGCAGCATGAGTGGGTGGTATCTCACAACCATCCTTTTCTGCCTTCCTCCCAATTTTCTAGGGCTCTGGATGCCATCATCTACCTCATACCTCACCACATCCTGTTCCCCAACACCCATCAACTGCAGCAGGAGACAAAACAAGGATTTCACCAAATTGCTGGGTTCCCACATGGGCTGGATGCAATGGACTGCCCACATGTCCAACTTGTCCCCCCTGCTGCTAGGCAACACATTTATAGAAACAGGATAACACACACTCAATGAATGTGCAGGCCATTGTGGACCATTGCAGGATATTCACCAACATCCTGGCTAAATATCCGGGCAGCGTGCATGACGTCTACAGCTTCAGACACTCAATAATAAATCAGCATTTCCAGGATGGACAATATGGCAATGGCCTACTTGTAGGTAAGCCAGCATACACTACATAAGACAGACAACACCCTAAACATGTGGGACAAACAATACATACACCACACTACACACATGGACAGGGAAGCACAGAAGTTTGGAGAACAACACATATGCTGCATGCAACAGTCCACTGCATTCAATGACCATCACTCTCAAATATGGTCACATCTACAAGTCCCTAGCACCACCAGACTGTACTTTTAATGATGATCTGGTGGAGCTGTGCCCTCTCAGCATTCAAAAGGTGGAATCAAGTCACTACATGTTTTCCCATTTTGTATGGAAAATACTGATCCTTCACACATATCATTTAGCATGGAATTAGTCAGCAATGGGTTTTGCTTTGGCCATGCCACTGTCAAACAACTTGCATGATGACACTGCTCTACATTTATTTCAATGTAGAATCCTGAGGCTGACCCAACAAATAATGCCACCCTAGTGGTGGCATCACCATTTACCTATCAAGACAAATACCACATACTCTCATTTTGTAGACTTTTCCCATGTGTGGTGCATACTGCAGCTCATGTTGAAGTAGGACATCACCATCATTGATAGATTATGTGTAGGAATGGACACCTCACAGCAAAGCAATAATCAAATCCATAAATCTGTCATCCCTCTACCATGCTACAATGGTGTCCACAGTGGACTTTGGCAGCTGAACTACTGCCAGCACACTGGTAGAGGTCGGAAATGCACAATATCAAGGAGACATGCACAATAGTTGGCCTGTATTAGTGATGTAGGGCAGTGCAGAAAAGCCCATCATGCCCTGTCCTGTCCCACAGGTGTCTGTAACCATGTCACATACATGGTAATACATCACAAATAACTATGCCACACCATACATATTCACTACATACACAGATGCATGCTAGCCAGGAAATAGCTACAACAATTCTTTGGGCAAGCGAGGTCTTCCATGTCCAAGGGGATGGGATTCACATGCAACACACAGGGCGCTATACCTGTCTCATGGCACACACCAGACAAAATAGATACAAACTTAGCCATCATGACTCGTCTGCAGGTCTAAAGTAATGAGACCAAGGGACAAATGTATACAACACCACACATATTCCGCATGGGTGAACTATCATGCCAGAAAATATTCTACAATCACCATGCCCCTGAGGCACTACCCATGACTCAAAAGTACACTACCACACAACAATACAACCATGCTTGCAAACAGGAACATACACAACGGAAACCAACCTAAAAGTCACCAAAACATAGTTGGGCATGGGACTACAATTGTGCAGTTGGACGTCTGCAGTTGACTGTGCACTGCAGTGCTGAATTTAAACTTGAGGATGTCACAGCCTATCCCCAGAGGGGGCTACATCCTCTCTTGACACAGACTGGGCCCTGCCGCCTGTACACAGTGAACTGTGCTGAGGGGACCACAGTCAACTCGTGGGCCCACCAGCTACAATTGGGCTTTGTGGACATACAAAGTGCCACTGGAGCACTGATGAATCGCCTGCTACCAATGTCTGAGAGCAGCCCTGCCATACAGATTGTGTGCTAAAAGGGAGGTCTGGCAAAACAAAAGGGCGAGTAATTGTTCAGTGAAAGTGTATGGGCTAACCAAATTATCACTAACAATCATCCCACATGCCCCACCTGGGTGCTCCAGGCATGGTGTGGTCTATAACTTTGCGCATGGACAAATAAGAACATTCACCATATGGCATGGTGTCTGTTAAAAAATAAAATTCCAAGCATTTAAGTACACATGTGGTTACATAGGGGGACATGATAAACACTGATATGAACACACAGCTTTGCTACAATAGTGCACAGTTATTTATGGTGGAAATGAAATTTTGTAGCAGTCACAGCCCTAAACACACCACTGAAGTATGCATTACTGATCACACACGAAAAACACTTTTCACTCACTACCATATCACATACATTACAACCATGACATACGTCAGTACACCATATCCAAGACATTGCATGCTTGGGGAACTGTGCGTTACACGTGTGGCTTTACATAATGATGTCTGGCCCTAAGGAAACACCAGAGTTTGTCACACACTTGCACTTACATAGTTCTGGGTTAGAGGATCATAAACTAGGCCAATTCACCATCATCCCTAGTTAATCATTTGTTCTGGGTATCATGTGCATGAACATGTTTCACACATGGGTCAGCTATTATATGCTGTGTGGTGAAACAAACAGTAGAAATTCTGAAACGACAATGTGTTAGACCAACAATAGGAGTTCTATCACATATGTACACTCACAGTACACACATTGTACACATGTGAAAACATTAAAGTGCACATTTGCAACCAATATCAGTCCTCCCATCCAGCACACAGACAAACATACATATGGAAACACATTTCTATGTTTCCGGTACAAAAAATACAACACATGCATTCATATTTAGCCATAGTGTTCAATATGAAAGACGCATGGCCCTGTGCGTGAAATTTTATACTGAGTTCCCTGTCAGCCTTCCCTCTAAAATTCATGCATGCCCATCATGCATAAAATAAATTGACGCATACAGTCATTTTAAACCATTGCATATACTGTCACGGTTTCGGGTGGGTCTGATCAGACATCCCTTGAGGTCACCGAATTTCCAAAAGAGGTAGTATACTGGGGCAGAGGAGCAGCTAAAGGCATACACGAAAAGGATGGATAGGCACAGGAAAGTAAAAGCAGAGCAACCCTTGTGTGAACAAATAGGAAACGGATTACTAGTGGACAAACATGCTGGGGTTGTACACAGAGTAAGGCGCAGAACCTCCCACAGGGACAGGGAATCTCAATGCCTCTGTGCAGTTTGCTCTTACAGATAGTCACCCTGCCAGCCCCATAGAAAGGAGGCAGCAGAAGTGATTCTGTCTCTGGACCCTAGAGCACAAACAAGGATAGTACTTACATACACAGGACACGCTCTTGTGGGTCCAGCTGGAAACACAGTGGCGATTCCTGAGAAAACAGCAATAGCTCACTGTCACTGTTAGGCACGAAAGACAACGTATAACACTAGACAAGGATGGGGGCTGGAATTGCCTCCTGGAAACCAGGAACAAACCCCAGTACAAAGGAGGACACTTATACACTGGTGAAGACTGATAGAACACTTACCAGACACAAAGAACCAAGAAGAAACAGAAACAGAAGGGAACAATCAAAGAGGCAGAGGCAAGAACTGGGAACAGGCTCAGGCTGAAGTTAAGGCGGGACTAGGACTTGAAAACAGGGCGCAAACTTCTGGCTGGGACAAACAGAGACAGGACTGGGAAACTGAGAGCAGGCTCTGGCTGGAACAGGCAAGGACAGGACTGGAATACAGGGAGTAGGAAATGAGCAGTAAACAGGACTGGGAAACCAAGAGAAGGTTCAGGCTGAAACAAGGCAGGAGCAGGGCATAGAAACAGGGAGCAGGCTCTGGAAGAAACAAACAGGTACACGGCTAAGAGATAGGGAGCAGACTCTGGCTGGAACAACCAGGAGCAGGGCAGAGAAACAGGAAACAGGATCAAGCTGGAACAGAACAGGAACAAAACTGGAACACCATCCGACAAAGGGTCTGTAACACAAAGGAATCAAAGTTCAATGCACGACAAGGATCTTGAGGAAATGGCTGCTTATAAGCAGTTCCAAGCTGGGCTGCACAGGAGAGGTCTCAGGTGTGTGTAGTTTCAGACACTTGCAAGTCCTGGAGGAGAGGATCTGGTGAAATGGAGCAACTGGACTTCTCCCATAGAAAATAATGGGAAACAGAATCCGGGCTTTCCTGACTACCAGGCTGTGCATTATGGGATTTGCAGTCTCAAGAAGCAAATTTAGTACTACACAAGTGTACCATGGTGAAAAGAGAAACAAACAGGAGTCAGCAAGGGACTCTAGATAAGTGTTTAAGATGATTCCCAGGCTTCCGACAGTCCCCGTACAGCACCCCCTAGAGATGGGACGACGGAGTCGTAACAGTTTACCCCCTCCCACCAGTCTGCTCAAGAAGAGAAGGCGATCCTTTGGCTGAAAAAAGTTGAAGAGGAAAAGCCACAGCAAGAAAATCCAACACCAACCTTGGTGGATAAGTTTACAGTCCTGCCATAGGTTAATCTTCCAATGAGCAAAGCATGCATTAATACCCATATGGGTTCCGATGTCTTTCCTCTTTATTGTTCGAGTGATATGGGAGGAGTGCATGGAGTTGGTTTCTGGTGAAGTGGATTCAGGAGCAAGGAGATCTGGAATGGAATTATGGGCGGTATTCTTTATGACATTAGTTTCCTGTTCAATACTTTCTTCTTTGGAGGAGATAATTGGCGAATTAGTAACTGTCAGGTCTGTAACACCTTCTGATAAGCAGGATATGTCAGTTTCTGAAGCAGTATTTGCTATGGTTGTGGTCTTAGGCTTGCAAAGCATAGAGACTTGGGAGACATGGGTAAATGGTGTTCTCACGGTAAACATGAAAAAGTCAGAGTTTTCTTTCATCTTGGATGACTTCGGAGTATCAAATTCAGGAGCAACAAGAGTTTTCATGTCTTTAGAAACTGGATTAACATCTGAAAATTTAGAAGTTCCACAAACTAATTCTTTAGGGTGATCTTCAGACAAGACAGGGATTTCTTCATTGCAAGTGCTCTGTGGTGTGTTCGTGGTATCAGAAATGGTTTCTTTGCAAGGCGTTTCTACTACAGGTAGTTGATCTTCAACTCTGTTGACATTGAAAGGTTGTTCTTTGGAAAGAAATAGAACTGGAGTCTCTTCAGAAATCACCTTTACACTGTTACCTACATTTTCAGCTCTACCCTTTGAATTGATGATGGTTTCTTGCAATAAAACACTAAGAACAGTACTTATCATCAGATCTTTGAATACAAGATTCAAATTCAAGTGTTTAGTTTTAGTGGGAAATATTACATCTTTCAGCACTTGAACTTCGGTTTCAGATTGCTGGTTTTCAGGAGTCTTTAGTTTCAGGGACACAGCAGGTGACATTGGTGTGGCTGGTTTTACATCAAGATCAGATACCGGTAGCTCAGAGATCTTGGCTTCACTAATCGTGGAGCTGGAAACAGGATACACATTGGCAGGGATCAGCAGGTCAAGATCAGTGGTTGAGGCTGCAACTGTGTCCAGTTCTAGGAGAAGGCTTTCTTTTTCTTATGACAGGCTGTTCAGTTTCAGATTGCTGGCTTTCTTCCTTGTCTGAATTCTCCACGGTTTGCTTTGACACAGAAGAGATTTTTAAACTTTCTGAGAAGTCCATTACATTCTTAGTAATTGCGGGTATTTCTTCATGGTCAGAAAAATCCATTAGTTCACTTGAAACAGGAACTGTCTCTTTATTGTCTGAAAATTCTATGATATTGTTTGAAAGGGCAGGAGTATCACCACAATCTGAAAATTCTGGTGTGTGCGCCATTTGAACAGCACTATCTGCAGGTTTATTCACGGCAAGGCAGGAACCACTGTCTTCACTAGATTCAGATTCTTCAACACTGTTGCACAACTTGCGATTAATCTCCAGTAAAGTCATACCTTTGTTTCTTAAGGTGCAGCTATTGGAGTCTGCATCAGAACTCTCTTCTTCCTTTGGCTTTATTTGTTCTGATAGAGGGGCTGAGACACTTCCCTCTGAAGACTCTGATCCATCCTTTGAATCAAGAGGTGTCAAATCTCTCAGAGATGTCAGAAATCCAGTCAACTGTACAGGAATTTTCACTGGAGAACTACAGGCTGAGAGAGAGGCTGAAGAAGAGGCTGATATATTTATAACTGGAGCTGTCTTTTGACTGTCATTAATAGAAGGGACAATCTGCTCTATAGAAGTCTTTGGAGAGGCACACAAAGTAGCATACTGTTCTTTAAGCCAAAGCTGGTGATCATTTTCTTTTTTCAAGTTTTCAAATTGTCTTGCAGTAGTTTCCATCAGCTGCTCTGTTATTTCTTCTACCTTACAGATAAACAGAATGTCTGGTTCTGGCAACAGTGAAATATGCATGGATGAAAAGAGCCCACATGCACGATTTCTTGTGTATGTTACAACATAATCATCATAGAAGTCCAATATCTGCCTTTTAATCTGCCAAAACTGCTCTTTAGTGTGTTTATGTCCATATTGTTATCAAACCCACTCGGAACAGAAAAGGGTTTAGCAGAGCTTTTAGGGATTGAGACTGGTGTATTATCATCCAGTTTGGGAAGAGCACAAGCCTTTTGAGTTGAACTAAGGAATCCCACAGTCTTTACTGATCCCTTTGATACAGGTTCTATCCTGCTGACTTGAAAGCACTGAGGGACTGGTAGATCCTTACATGAGTCAGCACAACACTTAGGAATTGAGACTGATGTACTATCATCCAATTTGGGAGGGGCACAAGCCATTGAGTTGAACTAAGGAATCCCACAGTTTTTACTGATCCTTTAGATACAGGGTCTAGCCTGCTGACTTGAAAGCTCTGAGGGACTGAAAGGTCTTTATAAGAGTCAGCACTGCACTTTGAATTCTGAGGAACTGGCCTAGATGGGCTGAAGCACTCAACAGAAAACAAGGGAATCCCTAGTGTGGCTTCTTGAACAGTGTCAGGGTTCTTTGTTTTGACAGAGTGCTTGAAGTGAATTTCGGCTGCACTAGCATGAGGCAAGGAATTAACCAGGGTTTCTTGAGAGTAAATGTCTTGTGCAGAAGTAGCAAAAGCACTTTCACTGTTAGGAACATTCTCCCCTGTTTGAGGTAATAGAACCTCCAAAAACTCATTATTACTTTGTAATTCTTCTACATACAGGGATTGGGGGTCATAATCACATATATTATAATAGTTGAATATTGATGAATCAGCAAGCCACGCAATGTAGTACTGCATTTGCAATCTTTGATTTTCTTTAACAAGTCTATCCTTTAAACTAAGGCCTTTTTTAGAGGTCTTCAGAGAAAGTCTAGGTTTAGAAAGGGGTGTCTTAACATGATAGGAAAGCATTTTAGGTCTGTGGGGGTCATTCTGACCTTGGCGGTCCATGACCGCCATGGCGGAGTGCGGCGGTAGCACCGCCAACAGGCTGGCGGTGCTTCCTGGGCGATTCTGACCGTGGCGGTAAAGCCGCGGTCGGAAAAGGGAAGCCGGCGGTTTCCCGCCGGTTTCCCGCTGGCCCAGGGAACCCGCTATGGCGGCGCTGCTTGCAGCACCGCCATGGGGATTCCGACCGCCTTCCCGCCAGCCTGTTTCTGGTGGTGTTCACCGCCGGAACCAGGATGGCGGGAACGGGTTCCGTGGGGCCCCTGGGGGCCCCTGCACTGCCCATGCCACTGGCATGGGCAGTGCAGGGGCCCCCTAACAGGGCCCCACAAAGATTTTCACTGTCTGCTTAGCAGACAGTGAAAATCGCGACGGGTGCCACTGCACCCGTCGCACCCCTTCAACTCCGCCGGCTCCATTCCGAGCCGGCTACATTGTTGAAGGGGCTGTCCCGCTGGGCCGGGCGGCGGTCTTCTGGCGGTCGGCTGCCAGCCGCGCGGGAAAGCCGGAATGGCCGCCGCGGTCTTTTGACGCGGTGCGGTCTTTCGGCGGGAACCGCTTGGCGGGCGGCGACCGCCGACCGCCGCGGTCAGAATGACCGCCTGTGTGTGCCTTTACTGCCTGGGGAGCTTGAAATTTTTGGGTCGTGCATTCTGTCACGGTTTCAAGTGGGTCTGATCAGACACCCCTTGAGGTCACCGAATATCCAAAAGAGGTAGTATACTGGGGCACAGGAGCAGCTAAAGGCATACACGAAAAGGATGGATAGGCACAGGAAAGTAAAAGCAGAGCAACCCTTGTGTGAACAAATAGGAAACGGATTACTAGTGGACAAACACGCTGGGGTTGTACACAGAGTAAGGCGCAGAACCTCCCACAGGGACAGGGAATCTCAATGCCTCTGTGCAGTTTGCTCTTACAGATAGTCACCCTGCCAGCCCCATAGAAAGGAGGCACAAACAAGGATAGTACTTACATACACAGGACACGCTCTTGTGAGTCCAGCTGGAAACACAGTGGCGATTCCTGAGAAAACAGCAATAGCACACTGTCACTGTTAGGCACGAAAGACAACGTATAACACTAGACAAGGATGGGGGCTGGAATTGCCTCCTGGAAACCAGGAACCAACCCCAGTACAAAGGAGGACACTTATACACTGGTGAAGACTGATAGAACACTTACCAGACACAAAGAACCAAGAAGAAACAGAAACAGAAGGGAACAATCAAAGAGGCAGAGGCAAAACTGGGAACAGGCTCAGGCTGAAGTTAAGGCGGGACTAGGACTTGAAAACAGGGCGCAAACTTCTGGCTGGGGCAAACAGAGACAGGACTGGGAAACTGAGAGCAGGCTCTGGCTGGAACAGGCAAGGACAGGACTGGAATACAGGGAGTAGGAAATGAGCAGTAAACAGGACTGGGAAACAGAGATAAGGTTCAGGCTGAAACAAGGCAGGAGCAGGGCAGAGAAACAGGGAGCAGGCTCTGGAAGAAACAAACAGGTACAAGGCTAAGAGATAGGGAGCAGACTCTGGCTGGAACAATCAGGAGCAGGGCAGAGAAACAGGAAACGGGATCAAGCTTGACAGAACAGGAACAAAACTGGAACACCATCCGACAAAGGGTCTGGTAACACAAAGGAATCGAAGTCCAATGCATGACAAGGATCTTGAGGAAATGGCTGCTTATAAGCAGTTCCAAGCTGGGCTGCACAGGAGAGGTCTCAGGTGTGTGTAGTTTCAGACACTTGCACGTCCTGGAGGAGAGGGTCTGGTGAAATGGAGCAACTGGACTTCTCCCATAGAAAATAATGGGAAACAGAATCCGGGCTTTACTGACTACCAGGCTGTGCATTATGGGATTTGCAGTGTCAAGAAGCAAATCTAGTACTACACAAGTGTACCATGGTGAAAAGAGAAACAAACAGGAGTCAGCAAGGGACTCTAGATAAGTGTTTAAGGTGATTCCCAGGCTTCCGTCAGTCCCCGTACATCGCCCGCTAGAGATGGGAAGACCGAGTCGTAACATATACTTACATTGACCCATTGGCACCTGCGTGTCTAAACTAAAACGTTATGCCCTGTCAGCCATCCTTCAAAAAGACACGCATGACCGTCATGCATAAAAAAAATGACACATGTCAAAAAAACGTGATGCATGCACCAATGGAAGTGATGTAATAGAACTCCCTTGCTGCACAGATGCAAAAGTGGACTTACTTTCACTTTCCCTTTACAATATTTTTGTCTGTGCTTTGAAAAGTTGTGTGGTGCTTGTACTGGTGTGAGGAGTAGTTAGTTTTGAGACTTTTATGTTGTTTGCTGTCCGTGTTTTGTCACTAAAGTCTATATTGTTGTGTTTTTGTCTTTTTGTGCTGTTTTTGTCTGAGCATTGTTGAGTGTTTGTCTTTGGGGTAGATAAGTTTGTTGTGGTCGATGGGGTTAGTTGGGGATTTATTTTTTTGTAGGTTTTAGGTTTGCACTGGATTTGGTGTACAACCTGTCAGGGTAGGGAAGGGCAAGGAGAATGACATCTGATGAGCTGGGAGGGTTCATATGGCTGGTCTGCCACTAGCTCCCAAACATGATGGCCATGGGTGGCCATGTCATCATGGGCTACAAAACGGAGGCACAGAAGCTGCGCTTGGGCAAGGTGCTGTTCCAGCTAACCTGTATCTTCACAGTACAGTGGACTGACCACCAGCTGAAGCACGGGTGGGCAGACCTGATGTCCTGGGAACAGGACCTCCTGGATTACCTGAGAATTGAGGTTGGCAGAACTGTTGGTAAGTACACCTTAAATGTTGCTGAATCTTCTTTTTCATTTGCATGACTGTAGGCCATAGGGGTTACTTTGCCATCTCATGATGAAACTGCTAGTGGTGTCTGTGCCAACCTGCATCCATGAGAAGAGCAGAAATGCATCGTCAAGCTGACAATTAACACATTCGGATCTTAGTACCCTGTGTTTCGCCAGAACAATTTGAAGTGCACCAAGAAAAACACATGTGTCATGGTGTGAGGGTACATGTTTACCAGGCACTACTGTCCATGTCCATCAGGGGCTTGACCAATGTGGCATTTTGCATAGTCATATTAATGTGATGACAAACATGACGCAGGAGTATAGGGAGCCTTGGATGTGTGTGTTCCTTGAGTCATGTATGTGCAGATTGACACAACAATGTGTTATGCTTCTGAAAATTGGCAGTGGACTGTCCTCTGCAAAATGTTACTTAAGTAGCTGGGACATGTACATATGGGTCAAGCCCATATATGTACGTGTTTGCGTGGTATCACAGTGTCTGTCAAATTGGCATATTATAGGGGCACTTGGTCATTCTCTAACCTGACTCATCTAGGTTAATCAGCTAAACATGTGGAATGTGTAACATTTGTCCATGGTGTTCTTTGTTCAACATTCACAGAGCTATGTTTCATGTTATGTCTTGCAGGTGGACCTGCCCCCTACACCAGTGGTGAGGTTGCAAGATTTGTGAACCTGATTCTGCAAGTACTGATAACAACCCAGCATGACCTTATAAGAAGAGTGTCTGGCGCTATTTGTCAAAGTTCATTGTATATCACTGGTGGTGCACTCAAAAGGAGGTCATCCTAAACTCCTTACATTCAGCGATAAATCACTGATAACAATTTGTTTTATATAAGGCACACAACCAAATATTAAGCCTGTTATCCGTCAATGTTCATATCGTTATCATCCAAATTTTAGAAAGCGAACAATCATATCTACAGTTCTTCAATTTTTACTGTCCATATTTAAAAAAGAAACAATACTCATGTGTTCAGTTCTTCAATTTTCCAGCTGTTAGTTGTAGATGTCCAAAAGAAACTCTCATGTTATGATTAAGGACCATGTGGAGAGATCACTAAGGGGCTTATCAATACGTCATTTGCGCCACTGGTGCTTTACTCCTTCTTAGTAAAAAGTGATGCACCGGTCACACAAGGAGCTTTTTGAGATGCCCCATAGTTAGTTGAGTCCACATTGAAGTTGCAGCCCTTGTTCTGATGAGTGTGATATATGTCTACAAATCAAAGCAAAAAGATGTATGCAGAGGGACATACATGAGCTATTCAGCATGATGAGTGCAGCCGAGCATGGTCACATTACTGATGTGTGGGATGTGCATGGTGAATGTTTACCTGGCACTTAGGAGATGTTACCAGCTTGTGCACTCATAATGTGCAACATTGGTTAGCCTTTATACCTGGGACATGAACAATATGTTGAAAATGGTTGTGATGCAGAATTGTATTAACTTTGGCCTTCATGATGTTTTGTGAGTTGTGGTGGACAATGTGTGTTATCTGAAGATGCTGTTTCCATTGCATGCTTGTTCTTCCTCTGCCCAAAGCAGATTTTGATGACGTTTCCTTCATGTTTCAGCGGTCACTTTGAATTCAGCCCAGAATTGTGCATTTGAAAAAAGAGCAGAAAGATACAGGCCCATCCCTGCTGTTGAGAAAGGGTACTACAGGATGGCAGAAGGTTTCAGAGTGAGAAAGCTTTGGGATCCTGGCAGGCATTTCCTCATGGAGGACCAGCCAAACAGACTGCAACCAGCACCCACACCAGTGGCAAGTCAAAGCATAAGGACAGGGGTGGCTCTACAGTTTCTGCCCCCTCAACATCTACAAACCCTACTCCAGCACCATCACATACCCAGCCAAGACCTGAAATCATGGCTCCTACATTTGAACAGGAAATGCGGAAGGATAAGTCAGACCTAAAGTTGAGGTTGGAAAAATTGGAGGCAAAAACTGATAAGATCTAACAGATGCTGCGGTACATCAAGAAGAAAGTTAAGAGGTACTGATTTTGGGCCCTTAATTGTTATCATTACCTTCCCTTCCCCTAGTTTTAACATTTCTTTATTATGTTGGGTTTTAGATAGGTTGGCATAGGTTAGTTAGCATAGTGTGGGTTCGTTTTAGGACATAGTTTGTATAGTTGTTTTTTTTTAGGTGGGTGGGCTATGTTCTTAGGTATATGTGTAAAGAATCATTTTAAAAAACAACAAAACATTTACAAAAATACAAAAAATATATATTAAGCAATGGGTTTAGTTAGTCAATGTTTATCTGTAGTTACTGTTGTCCTTGCAGACTAATGTCTCTTATGGGGGGTGGGGGACCAATGTTTATCATGTGGTGTTACATGTATAGGATAAGTCATGATAAGGTAAGTTAGCTGTAGGGATAAGTTATGATTAGATAGTATAGGTTAGGTTAGTGTAGGTTAGCATGTAGTCTAGCAAATGTTTGGGTTGAAATACTTTGGTATTCTTAAATCCTGTTTTTCGCTAACATATGGTTTCCATCATGGTTAACTATCTGGGTAATATCATGCACAGCTCAGTTTAGGCAAATGCCTTTCGGTGTACATCCAGTAATGATTTATATGTGTGACTATGTGTATCCTCTATGGGGACCAGTCAGATTGGCAGCGGTATTACATAAGCTACTCAATACAATATTGATGATTGTGCCTGGATACACATCCCAAAACAGGTAATCTGACACCATCAATTTGTATTGGTAGGTATTGTGACATTAATTGGTTAAATGTTTTGAACATTGCACTCCACCTCTATTGGGAAATTAATACTGGCAAACTCATGGCTGCCCCCTCACAGTCTTACATATGTCTAATTTGATTGTCAGATGAATGTTGTACTGGTGCAACCATCCTAGATTTTTCCTGACACTTGTGTTCTAAATCATACAAGCCATTGCTCCACTTGCATGGTACCTGTTTGATTACATGCTTGGAAGACTCAGAAATGTTGTGCCAGTCCACAATGCTACCAGTCGCCCTAATCATGTTTCAGTCAATGTATGTGGCTTGGTGTCTGACACAAAGCCACGCATTTCCTTTTGTTAGGTACTCAATGTATAGGCTTCACACAATGCATACAGTTCAAACAGTTAATGGATCACTGACCAAAACAACACATATGTTACTTTACTAACTTAGTTACACATGCATGGTTTATTTCAGATGATGTATAATGCACAGTATATTGACCCCATGAGTAATCCCAAGCCGTTGAATGTCCAGTCAGAGTCCAAGGGGGAGGGACATGTCATAAGACGTGCAAGAGAGGAGTGCCTCAGTGAGGAGGTGTTCAAATTGCCAATAGGTAGGATTTGACACTATGACAGTCCATGCGTGATAAGTCAACAGTGGTAGAGTGAAGAGGGCAGGTTGCCAGTTGTTACAACACTGGCATGACCTTAAGCACTGAACTAAAGATATACTCCAGATGTTTCTTCCTCATCCTCATCCCCTGATGTGTGTGGTACCTTTTGTGGGTGGTTCTGGTGTTGAAGTTGAGGGGGTGGCAGACACACATCAGGGGATAGAGATGTAGAATCAAAGGTCCCGGCAGCTGTCATTTGTGGGAAAATGAAAGGCATTCCAGCAGCAAGAAGGAACTACTGGCTTCACAACACAGCAGCTACATCACGGTGGTAGGCACCCAGGTTGTCAATGAGGAAGGCCAGCATTCGCTTCATGGACTCTAGTAGATTTTGAATAACCCCCAGCCTGTTGTCAATCATGTATGTGCCTTTTTGGGAGAGCAATTGATCAAGCCTCTGCCTCCAACCACCAGCTATGTCCGCCAGGGACTACTGGAGTCCATGTAGCGGAGTGTGGGTGCCTCTGATGGCAGCAGATTTATCCTTATTCGGACTGAGGTACCTCTGAACTCCCTCTAGGCGGCCCGCCATGGTCTCCATCCCCACCTGCACCTGCTGTGCCAGTGATAGAGCGGTCCGTAGTACTAATTTTACCTGTGTTCGGACGCTCTTTAGGCCGATGAATCTTTTGACTAAGTGGAACTCTCCGTACTCTATATCGATCAATTTCCTTAAATCAATAATCAATAACGAACATAAGCAATACCTTGATCAACATAACACTTAACAATTAATCTAGAATACATTTCGGCGAACCCCGACCTTTCAGTCAGGAATAACCACACCAGTTTATTCAAAGTTAGTGAATTTTATTTCCCTATATTAACAAAGCTAGCACAATGTAGATGTGTCTCAACACTAAATGATAAACATATATGAACATTAATAGCTGTCCATAACGGCGAAACAGGTGCAATCTATGTAGCATTTGAATCACAAGGCATTCGATAATAGCAATGCAAATCACTAATACGATAATCTGTAACGAGCTAATTGCATACATTTAGTCAGCATAACAAGATCTCAAATTGCATCGTGCGACATATGGAATCCTCGTCTAACCTCAAATTAGCATCGGCATGTGGGACTTCATGCAAAAACAATTTAGCAACATTGATTTAGAAAAAACTCCTAACTAGGGCTCTTATCAAAATCAGCAGTTGGTTACCTAAAGGAAACACAATGCAATTTTACAATTTCCTTTCATATTTACCAATTACGATCAGCAATCAAGGAAGTCTTCGTCTCACAGGTACCGTTCTTCGGTCAGCATGGGTACCGTTTCGATCAGCATGGGACGGGGCAAAGGGGCAGGGGTGGACGGGGCAATTGCCTCACGGCGGCAAGTAAAACTACTGCTTCATGCAAGGGATCAAAGTTAAAATCTCTAGGGCCAGAATCATTAAAGTCTCTTTCTCTCGATTAGAGAAAGCATCAAAGTCTCTCAAAATGGCGTCGCAGCAAAGTGGGCCATAATAGCTACGAAGTCTGCAAAATGGCGGGATGACCAATAATGGATACTTTCCTCTCGTGCACCTGGGTTTTATAGACAACAGTTCAAATCCAGTAGGGTCTTCCATTGGAGGGTTCATAGGTTAGCTTCAAATTGTCCAATCAAAAACGACAGTTCTCTAGCTTTTACTTAAGCATACATTATCCTTGGAGATGGGTACGCAAGTTGCAACATTTTATACCAATTAATTCACTTTCAGAGCTTCCATTGTCCGCACCTGCAGATCGACCTTGAAGTAAAGAGAAAATATGCCAGGCTGGCACGAAACCTTAAGTTAAGCATGTGAACGGTCTCAGTGGAAAAGTACAGCTTCAAGCAAAAGTACACGTTTAATAGCACATTGGAAAAATACGAGCATCTAAACCGTGAGACCAGGCAACTAGGCCGAAGCCTCCGCTAAAGTTATGCTAAGCTAGAACATTTCAAACAAGCAAATCATAGCACACGTTTATAATTATGTCGGATTAGTGCAATTCTAATACACCACGTTATATAAAGCACGCTTATAAATGTTGGCAAACTACTCTGAGGGCACATTTTGTCCCCGTACAATCTTTATTAGTTCGGTTAAAGTCACACATGATTATTTCACACTACGTTTACGTGTTAATAAATGTAAAACCTTCATTTTCTGCTTCATCAATCCCTCCTCTGATGACTACTAGTCATCACACCAAACCACGCCCACAAATTTTATTCCATTAAAATTCTGTCAGTTCTCTTTTCCTTTTAATTCCCCTAGTTTGCGCCTTGTATTCTTCTGCCATTCTTTTCATAATTTTCTCTTCTTTTCTTCTCTTAATTCTTTCCATAATCATTATTATTCCCCTTTTTATTCCCCAAATTCCAAATATGCAAATTATAACTATTTAAATTCCCTCTATTATTTTTAACAATATTCCATTCCAAATTCCCCCAATCCAATGTCCCACTGAAGCAAGTCCTTTTCCAACCTTCTCCCACACTCCTGGTTCTTTCAGTTCCTTCAAATCTGCACTCTCTTTTGTTAGATTAGCAAGCATAGTTTTAATTTTCACACTATTGTCAGGAATATATGTACAACAGTGTCGTGCACCAAGCATTTTGCAAACGCCACCATCCTTTGCTAAAAGAATGTCTAAAGCAAGCCTATTTTGAAGAGTCATAGCTCTTTCCGCTGCAAGCTCAGCATCTATCAGGATTATAGCACCTGAAAACTTTGTCAACATGTTATCCACTATAGTAGACAACTTTCTTATTTTGATGGAATTCAGCACAACTCCCAATGAAGGAATCATGGCTCCAAATATATCTCCTACCACAGCAGCTGCAGTCTCTCTTTTCTGGATACGATGGGATCCAGATGTCTTTTGAATCATCGATAGGTCATCCAGTTGATAAACCTTTGGGAACACTATACCCAAATAACATCTCCCCCACCATCCCTTTGGAAGACGATAATAGGCATTATACCCACAAATGTAATATACACCTGGAATGACAGGGTCAAGTCCGTTCATCATGAATGTCCATTTGGCCTTAAAGATAAACGTATGTTTACACTCACTCGCACCTACAAAAATGTTGTCATAATAAGATTCACCTCGATATATACAAAATTTCCCTACATGCCAAGTATCTAAAGCTATTTTCCCTTGTGTCTTTATTGCAGCAAAATCATAATTATCTACTGAAGTCCTCTTATGTAGCTCCTTTTCTAATTTCGCATTCATTTGTGCCCTCCTATCATCTGTGCGATCTAAAAAGCTTATTTCTACTGCAGAGAGCGAGCAGGTAATTTTTCCCTATGAGCGTGAGCCGTTTCAAAAGGTTGCATTGGCTCGAAAAATTCCCTCATTATTTTAGCATCCCAATCTTTAGCAATCTGGCTTAGCTGCGCTATTATAGGAACATATGCAAAGGTAACATCATAATTTGAGTAAAAATACTGTATGTTAGTTTGACCATAAAATCTAGACATTACTATACTACATGTAATCCCGTATGTAAGAGGCATGTGGTGATACGTCACCCCTTCCTTCCCTGATGTCGGTATCTGTGTACACACATAACAATCTTTTGCATCCATAGTCTCAACATATTCTGTTAGCAACCGATAGAAAACGTTATACGAAAGCTCTTTCTTATCGTGCAAGAGTCTCTCATCTAATGCTAGTCTTTTCAATGCGGTTAGTTCAGTGACAGTAACAGGAGCAATAGTAGAAGCATCAATTCTCTCATTTTCAGTCTTACCATGCATTCCAAGCACTATTGCCATTATTATTAGTACACATGCAATTATCAAGCCTATACACACATATTTACAATATTTCTTTCTACTGTTTTGCGTCATGATCTGTATAGAATCAGAGAGCTAGAAGCACCTATAAAATAAACTATTTAGCAATTCAGTTACAAAGCTGAACGAGCGCAATGTTCACACCGTCTTCTTCAGGAGGCCAGTCACTTATCGGTTAGCAGCATTTGTCTCAATTCGGCAATAACTCAGTCTTTATCTGTTTAGCAAATGTCTCATCCTGTTTAGCAATGTCTCAGCTGGTTGTTTTTTTTGTTTCACGTTATATTGTAGCAAGCAATATCATTTATTGCCCTTTCAATCGACAGAGTCCATAAAACTTTTCTTTTCTATTGGTATCTCTTCTTCTTCTTCGTTCTCGATGCTTAGAGATACAAACTCGTCAGTCCAATCGTCATTGGCTACATATGCCCATTCAGGACCGGAATATCTCCTGTTTGGTATCCTTTTCCTTTTCAATTTTGCTTCTCTTTTTGATTCTGCTTCGCTGGTACTTTCCTCTTTTGTCAAGTCTTTTTCTTCACTTGAGGATTGTTCCACAACAGTCACTTCCTTTCTTTTCTCTTTCACTTTTGGCCTTTCTCCGTCGTTCAAACTTTCTTTAGTCCTTTCTTTTATTGGTGATATACTTAGTCTCCTCTTTGCACCGTGTCCATTTGATGGACCTGCGATCTTTTCTGTGGAAGCTTGAACTGTTTAGTTCTGTTCTGCCTTGTCCCCTCCTTCTGGGGAATCAATCACGTTCTCTTTTCCCTTTTCTCTATCGTCTGCTTCTGGGAAAGCCCTCCTCTGATCAGGCTGTCCTGCTTTTTCACCTTTTTCGAGCCCTTCGTCACCGTTACTGTCGTCAGGCTCTTTATCACTTTCAGCTGCTTCAGGTGCTTTGTCACCTTCAGCTGCTTCAGGCTCTTTGCTACCCTCAGCTGCTTCAGGTTCTTTGTCACCTTCAGCTGCTTCGTCGCAGTCTGAACTTTCTCCTTGGTCTCCCCCAAGCGAATTGGTCTCTTCGTCCTCAGAGAATATCTCTCTCTCTCCCGTTTCTGCCTGTTCGCTTTCAGTTCGGTTTTGCTCTGTCTCAGCACTCAGCACTGCTTTGTCAGGCACTGGTAATTTCAGCGCTTCAACTTCCTCATCTGTAGGACACAACACCTTCTTTGTGTGACTGGCGTGAATCCAGTTGGGAACCCCGCACACTTCACAGCGGTAGTTGTCGTCAGGATCACTTGGAAAGGGCCTTTCCAACGGGGTTCCAGACACGACTTTCTCACGTGCTTCTTTACCACGACCCAGTCACCTGCTTTCAGTGCGTGTCCTGGACCTTGGATCGGTGGCAAGGTGGTCGCTTCCACCTGGTGAGAGAAAGAGCGAACCACGTCAGCCAGACCCTTGCAGTAGTCTAACACCATATCATCTGTAATATTCAAAAGCGCGTTTGCGGGAACTGCAGGAAGTCTCATAGCCCTGCCCATGAGAATTTCGTGCGGAGACAATCCAGTCTTTCTATCAGGGGTGTTCCTCATTGACATTAGCACTAAGGGCAATGCGTCAGGCCATTTCAAATTTGTCGATGCACATATTTTCGCCATTCTTGATTTCAGTGTACCATTCATTTGCTCCACCAGTCCTGAGGCTTCAGGGCGATAGCTACAATGTAGTTTTTGCTCAATGTTCAGCGCTTCGCAAAGTAACTTTATCACCTCGTTATTGAAGTGACTTCCCCTATCTGATTCTAAAGAGATCGGGAATCCGAAACGTGGTATTAACTCTCTCAACAATATCTTTGCAACTGTAAGGCTGTCATTTCTACGTGTGGGGTATGCCTCAATCCAGTGACTAAAAATGCACACACTCACCAACACATATTTCAGACCTCCATGCACAGGCATCTCAATGAAGTCCATCTGCATACGACTAAAAGGCCCGCTTGCCCTACCAATGTGGCTCGCGTTCACAACCGTTCCCTTTCCTGGGTTCATCTGCTGGCAAGTGACACATCGATGGCAAACTGCTTCTGCAGCTTGACGAAATCTGGGGTTAAACCAATCAGTTTTGAACAATCGTATCATGGCATCTCTCCCTAGGTGAGCTTGCCCATGATAGAACCGCGCAAGCTGTGATAAGAGACTGTTTGGCAAAACAAATTTTCCCTCATGTGAAACCCATAGCTCGTCTGGTCTCTTTATACATTGTGATTTAATCCAGGAATCTCTTTCATCCTCTCTGACGCTATTCTGTAATGCTTTTAATTCATCTATTGTATCTACGACCTTCAGGGCAAATGCTTCAGCTGGTTCGAGTTCTGGCTCACTTATCGAATTCCAATCATCCCTGAGTAATATACAGTTCAAGGCACAAAATCTTGCGACTTGATCCGCATATGCATTTCCCAGAGAAACATAGTCCTGTCCTTTCGTGTGAGCACTGCACTTTACCACTGCAACTTCGGCTGGCACTTGAATGGCGTGTAACAATTCTCTTATCCTCTCCCCGTTCTTCACTGGGGATCCTGAAGAAGTCAGGAAACCTCTCTGGGACCATAGTTGTCCAAAGTCATGCACAATCCCAAACCCGTACTGACTATCAGTGTAAATGGTGACTTTCATCAATGCAGACAGTTGACATGCTCTGGTAAGGGCTACAAGCTCTGCTACTTGTGCAGAATAGACTCCTTGAAGCCATCCCGCTTCCAAGACCCCAGTTACAGTACATACAGCATATCCTGCTTTCAAAATCCCCATCCCGTCTCTTAGACATGAACCATCAACAAAAAGAATTTGGTCATTTTCATCAAGCTTAGGGCCGTATTTATACTCTGGTTGCGCCGAATTTGCGTCGTTTTTTTCGACGCAAATTCGACGCTAAACTAACGCCAACTAACGCCATATTTATACTATGGCGTTAGACGCTTCGGGCGCCAAAGTGCCCGGAGTGTGCGTCATTTTTTAGCGTGAACCCCTTCCTTGCGTTAATGATATGCAAGGGAGGCGTTCCCGTCTTAAAAAATGACTCCCAGGCCTTTACGTGGTATTTATACTCCCGGGCAAAAATGACGCCCGGGAGTGGGCGTGGCCAAAAACGGCGCATTTGCGCCGCTTTTTAACGCCTGGGTCAGGCATGGCGTTAAGGGACAAGTGGGCTCAAAATGAGCCCAGAGTGCCCTCCCCTGCCCCCAGGGACCCCCCCTGCCACCCTTGCCCACCCCAGGAGGACACCCAAGGACGGAGGGACCCTTCCCATGGACATTAAGGTAAGTTCAGGTAAGTATTTTTTTTTTTTTTTGTGGCATAGGGGGGCCTGATTTGTGCCCCCCTACATGCCACTATGCCCAATGACCATGCCCAGGGGACAGAAGTCCCCTGGGCATGGCCATTGGGCAAGGGGGCATGACTCCTATCTTTACAATGATAGGAGTCATGTTGATGGGGGATGGGCGTCGTTAAAAAATGGCGCAAGTCGGGTTAAGACGATTTTTTCGACGCAACCTGACTTGCCCCATTTTAAGACGCCCATACGCCATTTTCCCCCTACGCCGGCGCTGTCTGGTGTACGTGGTTTTTTTCCACGCACACCAGGCAGCGCCGGTCTGGTAGCGCCGGCTAACGCCATTCAATAAATACGGCGCCCGCATGGCGCTTCAGAATGGCGTTAGACGGCGCTAAATTTTTTGACGCTAAACTGCGTTAGCGCAGTTTTGCGTCAAAAAGTATAAATATGGCCCTTAGTATCCTTAATGTCCGGTCGAGGTTTTGTGCAAAATTCAGTCACCTGAAGGCAGTCATGCTCGACGTCCTCAGCGTTCTCAATTTCGGCATTTTCTCCAGGGAGCAAGGTTGCTGGATTCAACATAGTGCACCTTTTCAGCTGCACATTCGGTGAGCCCAGAATTATCGTTTCATACCTTGTGAGTCTTGCTCCAGTCATGTGCTGCGTTCGGGAGCGGGTCAAAAGTATCTCAACTGAGTGAGGGACCATGAATGTTACGGGGTGTCCCATCACTATTCCTTCACTCTGAGTGAGGCTGATACCAACTGCTGCTACGGCGAGCAAACACCCTGGGAGTGCTGCTGCGACCGGATCCAAAGGAGCTGAAAAATACGCTACTGGTCTGTTTACGCCACCATGGGCTTGAGTCAAGACAGACAAAGAACATGCATCACGTTCATGACAAAAAAATGTGAAAGGCTTTGTGTAATCAGGCATACCTAAAGCTGGAGCCCTGCACATGCATTCTTTCAGTTCAACAAAAGCATCCATCTCATCTCCCTTCAGCTCAATTTGATCCAAGGCATCCTTCTGGGTCAGTTTCAGTAAAGGCTTTGCTAGTGTCGAGAAGTTGGGAATCCACTGGCGACAGTAGCCCACCATTCCCAAAAACTTCCTCACCTCCTTCCTTGTCTTTGGTGGACTCATTTGAAGTATACTCGTTATTCTTTCCTTCATTATTCTCTGTGACCCTTTCTCTATCTGGTGACCCAAGTATTTCACTTTCTTCTGACAGAACTGCAATTTGGAAGGGGACACTTTATGTCCATTCCTTCCCAAATTATTCAACAGAGCAATGGTATCGGCTGTGCAGCCGCTTTCTGTCTTTGATGCAACCAGTAAGTCATCAATGTACTGTACTAGAGTTGACTCGAATGGCAATTCTAATCCTTCCAAGTCTTTCTTTAGAATCTGATTGAAGATTGACGGTGACTCAGAAAACCCTTGAGGAATTCGACACCAACTGTACACTCTGTCTAAGAATTTGAAACAAAAGAGAAATTGGCTGTCCTCATGAAGAGGCACTGAGAAGAATGCTTGTGACAAATCGATGACTGAGAACCACTCAGCATCGCAAGGGACCTGGAACATTATCACAGCTGGATTTGGTACTACTGGGCAGCATTTGACTATGATGTCATTTATTTTCCTCAAGTCCTGCACGAGTCGGACCTTTCCACTCGGCTTTATTAGTCGCATTATTGGTGAATTACATGGACTGCTTAAGACTTCTTTCAGTACTCCCTGTTTTACAAATTCGTCAATAAGTTGGGCAACTTTCATAAGGGTGTCTTGTGCCATGTGGTATTGTGGGGTCTGGGGAAAGATTGCATTGGGCTTTACAGTCACTTTCACTGGTTCCACTCCTTTCATCAATCCCACCTCTTTCCCTGTCATATCCCACACTTCCCTTCCGACTGTTTCCCGTAATTCGGCTGGGATATCTTCTTCAGTCATCATTGGGAACAGACAAATCAGAGGATACTCTTCATCCACAGTTTCCATCTCGTCCCCCTCTACACTGTCCTCTTCTTCCCCATCACTGCTCGTCTGTATTGTTATTCCTTCATTCGAACACATGATCGAACAACCCAACTTGCACAATAGGTCTCTCCCTAATAGTGCTATCGGGCTTGAGTCACATACCACAAACTGATGTACCCCTTGATAGTTACCGATGCTGACTGGTACCGGATCTGTTATTGGGTTCGTCAGATGTCTGTTTGCTACTCCCACCACTTGAACTGTCCTCCCTGAGAGTGGCAAATTTGGTACTTCACTGCTCTTAACAGTTGAACGTGTGGCTCCCGTATCAACCAAGAATGAGACACGATGACCCATTACTCTTCCCTCTACGTACGGACCCTTTTGATCAACTTCCAAGGATGCTGCAAGCACACAATCTCCTTCTTCTTCTGAGCTTTCACTCTCCCATACATTGTTTATTTCACTCTCACTGTGTAATGGGAACTGTTGCACGGTGCCATTTGTACTCATTACCTGACCCGAGACCGGTGGAGGAATCATCACTTGCTGCTGACTCATTGGTGCCAAGGGTATTTGCATTTGCTTATTAGGTACCATAGGTAACTGCTGTTGCATTGGCTGTATTTGCGTCATCTGCATACGGGGCATCTGCTGCGGCTGCATAGGTTGCAATCCCTGCAACTGATTTACAGTCTGAAAATTTGGGTTTGGACCTCTCATTTTCGGTCCCTTCATTGTCCGAAATGCATTGACATCATTGTTTTGCTGACCAACACCTACACCTGCACCTGCACCTTCCTGCACCACCATCGGGCACTCGCGTTTCCAATGACCTACGATTCCGCACACGTGACACGGCATCACCTTCTTCATTGCCTGCACACCCGTCACAACAGTGTTCAAATCCGGACCATTATTCACAAAACCTCCTCTGCCTCTGCCTCTGGCCTGTGGCTGAAACGCCATGTTTCCCTGCAACTGTGGCTGCGGTTGCGGTACCTGCTGTTGGAACCCTTGCATCCCTTGCAAACCTTGCAGACCTGTCTGAGCTGCTTTAAGCTGCATCATCATCAACTTCTCTTTCAGCTTTTTCTGTTTCACTTCAATTTCGTCACTACAGTATTTCGCATAATTCAACACCTCGTCAATCGGTTTCGACTGCCAGCAAATCAAATGCGACTTTATCATCTGACTTATCTCTGGCCTCAGCCCTTCCACAAATCTAAACACAAAATGAAGCATGTCCTTCGCCTCTATTGTTTCCGTGCCACTGTAGTTCTTGAACGCCTTCAACAACCTCTCATAGTAACTATGAATCCATTCTTTAGCCTCTTGGGCCGTTCGATCGATCTTCTGCCAATCCACATTTTTCACGGCAACCTTCGTCTTCAAATGCTCAATCACCTTATAGTACAGGCTCATCACCATAGGTGATGGTGCACCCGTCTCCCTGTTTCTCTCTGGTTCACTTGTCGGCCAACCTACAGCTCTTTTGCAATCCTCCCACAAATCTGCTGGAACCACAATCTCAAAGAGAGTGTTCAGGTCTTCCCAGAGACATTTTGCAAGCTTCACAAACCTGTCAGTCTGCTGATACCATTCAATCGGCTTCTCTCTCAGTTTGGGAAAATCGTCCGTAAAAGACTGAATGTCACTTCTGTGCCATGGTACATGTATTAATTTTCCCCCTGCTGTCTCCCTCATTGGTAACATGGTTACTGTCTCGCTGCTTTGTGGTCTTTTCTCATTATGCTCTGTAGCACTGTCCCTCCTCTTTTCCTTTCTCTTTACCCACCTGCTTTCCCACTTGTCTAAGCACCTCCACACTTGTGCACTCTGCAGCAGTTCTCTAAGGTGCGCCTTCATGCCTGCTGACCTCATATGTTCAAAATCTGTGGCCCCAAAATCCAACCTGTAGCTTCGGCTCAAGTGTTTTGTCTTGTCTATGTCGACCCCGTTATTGTCAGCTATTTCCTGCAAGCTTTTATGTACCTTGTTCACTTCCTTCGTAATCTTTGGACATAGATACCTCAGCTCCTCTTCCGAGTAGGACTCTAACCTATTCACACCCATCGTCCCTTCCACCAATTCTTGTGCTTCCATGTTCAGCCTCATCCTGTTCATATAATCTTCTCCCTTCCCACTGGCTGAGCTTTGTGTGGAATTCAGACTGTTGAACCACTGCGTCAGCTGTTGCGCATTCAACCCCATAAGTGTAGCGTTCACATCGACTGCCATTGATGGTTGCGGCAACTTTTCAGTGTTCGATGTTAGAGGTATCATCAGTGGGGGACTCGACCTCACCAGTGTTGACTGAGCACATATGGGACTAAACTCCATCAAGGACCCAGATCCATTTGGCTGAGCCGCTATCGGAGTTATCCCTGGAGTGTTTTCTATGCACCTTCTTTCTGTCCCGTTCTGCAGCATTGATCCCTGACCGCTCATACCTAAATTAGGCTGACTATACAAAGGTACCGGTGGACCTACAGTAATGGGTAGTGATATCGCATCTGGGTTTTGTCCATTTCCCATGTTCTGAGGCATGTTCATTCCCACACCATGGGTCATCATTGTCGGCATGCCCATCTGACTCCCCATCATCTGAGCATGTGCGTTTCCCCCCTGCATCTGCTTTTGGGGCATCAAAAACTGAGCTGATTCAGCTTGTGCCAATGTCTGGTTGTGACCATTCTGTTCTCCCCTTACGGTTTGTTCTAGAATCATTCCTCCACTGTTGTCACTGCAGTAGTACCCTGGCATCTGCGGCTGATAATTTTCTGCTGGTTTCAACATGGGCACATCTGGATATATTCTCCTAACCTGCGGTATCTGCGGGGTGAACAATAAACTCGGGTCCTTAGATCCCGATGACGCTCCTGAACTCTGGGTTTCACTGTTCTGTACCGGTGCCGGAGGGGCAGAACTGGTACTTGGACCTTGTCCATTCTCCGCATAAGGTGGTGGACGGTCGTTCAGCAATTGCATTATTAACTCCTCATCCTCTAACTCCTCTTCTCTTCTCAACTTTTCCTCGTCCTCTCTATCCTTGGAACACTTCCTGTCTGTCTTACAGGTAGCTTTCTTGCCTGTCTCCCCTTCTTCCTTAGTAATTGCGGGAAACAATTTTATCCCCTGCAATACATCTGACCTCCACACCTTCTGTGCATTATCCCACCTAGCATCCGCTAGTGTCTTTTCTACCTTTCTCATCCTGGTCTCAAACTTCTTCTGCTGTTGCTGTCTGGCCATTAGTTCCCAAATCGCTAGAGCCTCAAACTGGGCTGGCCTTGGAGGCACCTTCATGTCGTACATCGTGAATCTCAAATTCTCTAGGATCCTTATATTGAATGTCCCATGTATCGGGAACGCTACGCTCCCATGTTTCTCTGTCAGTTTGTGCCATTGCTTTAGCCAAAGACACGGGGCTACCCCCTTCTCTTCCATTACAATGTAAGCTGGTGTACCCTCGGGCGGCGTCTCCTCTCCTACGCTCGCTTTAATGTAAGACTCCCCCTTCATCGCGCTCCTGAATGCTTTAAAGAATTTCATTTTCTTGTCTTTTATTTCACAAAGTTTGTAATCAATAGGTGACTTTAATTCCCGGAATACTCTTCGCTTGCCTTTCCCCTTCCAATCGAGCCCCACGGACTGCGTCCAATCCGTGCGCGACCCTTCTCTGCAACCAACCTATCCCAGCGCGGCTCCTAGTGACGTCACACTCACACACACTGCGGCTGACAAAGCCTCGCGGCTAGTCTTCCTTCACTCACCTCCTCTCGTAACAACTTCTTGCATGTATCGCGAGCTACCAAAAATAAAACAGATCTGTCGGTTTACTACAGGAAGGGTAACACAATCGCTTCAGGACCTTAGGGACTTTTCACTAGCCTCGGCAGTTATTCCATCTTTCTCGGTCCCCACGTTCGCAAGCAAATCTGACCCGCAGACCTACTCTCAACTTGTTAATGATCTGTTCTAGTGCACTTAGAATCTTGTCAAAGCCCGAAGTCGAAGTTTCTTTGACTCCCTTACACACGTACCGACTCGTTGACCACGCCCGATCAACCTACTAAACCGCCCAGACCACAACATAGATCAACATAATCCAGAGTCTCTTGACCTCGCAGGGCCCGTCTCAACAACAACAACCACGTGGACCTTTTTATGCACAAAGCGCCACACGCACATGAAGTTCGACGACTTCCCTACTCTCACACTCGGAGTCGCACCTCCGCTATCTCTATGAAGTTCGACGACTTCACTACTTCTACACTCGGAGTCGCACCTCCGCTATCCTCTAAAAAGAAAAAAAAAAAATCCTCGCAACCTTTTCACACACCCTGCGGCAATAAGCTGTGCAAGCGCAAAACCCTAACTTCACTCATACCATCACTAATACCGCCAACGCCGATTCCACACCTCCATTCTCTCCATTCGCAAGCTCCGAGATCCCGGGAAAGTCGCGGTGGACCTAGCCCATCATCATTCTGTCAATCTATTTTATCCAAGAAAAATCTAATTCAACTTCTCGAGTGGGGTCTCAAGATGCGTAACCGTTCATTCAACACCATGTACTTTCAGAGTACAGGGTCCCAAAAGACGAAACCGTCCTCTGCTACCATCTACTGATAGAGCGGTCCGTAGTACTAATTTTACCTGTGTTCGGACGCTCTTTAGGCCGATGAATCTTTTGACTAAGTGGAGCTCTCCGTACTCTATATCGATCAATTTCCTTAAATCAATAATCAATAACGAACATAAGCAATACCTTGATCAACATAACACTTAACAATTAATCCAGAATACATTTCGGCGAACCCCGACCTTTCAGTCAGGAATAACCACACCAGTTTATTCAAAGTTAGTGAATTTTATTTCCCTATATTAACAAAGCTAGCACAATGTAGATGTGTCTCAACACTAAATGATAAACATATATGAACATTAATAGCTGTCCATAACGGCGAAACAGGTGCAATCTATGTAGCATTTGAATCACAAGGCATTCGATAATAGCAATGCAAATCACTAATACGATAATCTGTAACGAGCTAATTGCATACATTTAGTCAGCATAACAAGATCTCAAATTGCATCGTGCGACATATGGAATCCTCGTCTAACCTCAAATTAGCATCGGCATGTGGGACTTCATGCAAAAACAATTTAGCAACATTAATTTAGAAAAAACTCCTAACTAGGGCTCTTATCAAAATCAGCAGTTGGTTACCTAAAGGAAACACAATGCAATTTTACAATTTCCTTTCATATTTACAAATTACGATCAGCAATCAAGTAAGTCTTCGTCTCACAGGTACCGTTCTTCGGTCAGCATGGGTACCGTTTCGATCAGCATGGGACGGGGCAAAGGGGCAGGGGTGGACGGGGCAATTGCCTCACGGCGGCAAGTAAAACTACTGCTTCATGCAAGGGATCAAAGTTAAAGTCTCTAGGGCCAGAATCATTAAAGTCTCTTTCTCTCGATTAGAGAAAGCATCAAAGTCTCTCAAAATGGCGTCGCAGCAAAGTGGGCCATAATAGCTACGAAGTCTGCAAAATGGCGGGATGTCCAATAATGGATACTTTCCTCTCGTGCACCTGGGTTTTATAGACAACAGTTCAAATCCAGTAGGGTCTTCCATTGGAGGGTTCATAGGTTAGCTTCAAATTGTCCAATCAAAAACGACAGTTCTCTAGCTTTTACTTAAGCATACATTATCCTTGGAGATGGGTACGCAAGTTGCAACATTTTATACCAATTAATTCACTTTCAGAGCTTCCATTGTCCGCACCTGCAGATCGACCTTGAAGTAAAGAGAAAATATGCCAGGCTGGCACGAAACCTTAAGATAAGCATGTGAACGGTCTCAGTGGAAAAGTACAGCTTCAAGCAAAAGTACACGTTTAATAGCACATTGGAAAAATACGAGCATCTAAACCGTGAGACCAGGCAACTAGGCCGAAGCCTCCGCTAAAGTTATGCTAAGCTAGAACATTTCAAACAAGCAAATCATAGCACACGTTTATAATTATGTCGGATTAGTGCAATTCTAATACACCACGTTATATAAAGCACGCTTATAAATGTTGGCAAACTACTCTGAGGGCACATTTTGTCCCCGTACAATCTTTATTAGTTCGGTTAAAGTCACACATGATTATTTCACACTACGTTTACGTGTTAATAAATGTAAAACCTTCATTTTCTGCTTCATCACCAGCTCCTGCTGGAATTCTACCACTGTTTTCTGAAAGATAATGCCTGGGTCCTCAGAGTCCAGGGCTGTGGCTGTACTGGTCGGTGCTGTGTGTTGGTTGTTGGGTGGTTCATATGGAGACCCCGCAACACTGTGTGTCCTCCCTGCAACTGGAGATGGTGTCTGGATGCACCCAGGACATCCTGGAGAGTGTCAGCATTGATGGTCTGCAGATGGTCATCCAAATCATCAGAGAAATTCAGGACAGGCAGCTCCGCAGGAGGTAAGGAATCATCTTCTGCAATGGGAAAGTAAAATGTCAATCTTGGACTGTAGTGGCTGTTGACAAGAGTCATCATGTTCTTGAAACTGGTGCCTTAGTGACATGGTGCAGACCCACACATCAAGACACACATTCATGGGCCCCTAGAGGCTCACTGTACCACCTATCCATAATTTTTATTTAGTCACCACTGGCACAATCTGCCAGTCCACATTTGCCAGTCTGTTGTACCCACCTTGCATGCCTTATCATGGCCTAGAATTTATGTGCCCCTCTCACACCTGACAATGCATGTAATTAACATTCCATGTGTATTGTTGGGGGTCTTCCCATGCAACACATGTGTAACCAACCCAGCTTCTAAGGCCCTCCAAATTTGTCATATATGAGTTTGCTTCAGTTGGTCCAAAAACTCAAGGGTGGTGTGGGAGTGACAAGAGGGTGTGTGAGAACTTTGGTTGTCCCATGAATTTAGTTGTTCAATGTGTGTAGCATTGTGCATCACACATAGGGCAAAATGTATATGTATATGGTGCATTGATCCCTAGACACCACTTCCCATGCGCTCCCCTTACCCCAGCTAATGACACAATGGAAACACCTAATTTCCATTACTGTTCACCATGGCGGACATTTCCACTGTAGCCTCCTTAGTTATGGCACTATTGTGGTCCTTTACTGCATTGGCACCATAAATGATGGCACTAGTGCAGCAAAGGACAGGGCAGTCCATTAATTACAATGGGTGCCCCACTTTAAAATCTGCCTTTGACATTAAAAGATAGCACAGTGAAATCTTTATGAATGTTCTGCCCCATTTGTTCTGCTCTCCCTGTTGGGGGACTGATGGTACAGTTGCAGCAGTGAAGGGAGTGATGGGATGGTTGAGAAATGGTCTGTGCATATGGGGGAAGGTGAGAGCCCATTACAATTGTTTGGTCATTATTGTGCCCCCATGCAACCCTTTGGCATGCATGCAGTGTGTTTTATGTGTCCCCCCCCCTTCTGCCATTTGTTGGTTACAAGATTGACCCCCCCACTGCAACTTACCCTGCATTTGTGGTAGTTCTTGAAAGGCTGCACTGTCCTATCCTCAGACTTCTGTGACTACCTCCTCCGGGATGACCGCTGGTACTGTAGTGTCGCCATTTTTAATATAGCTTCATGCACGTTAGTTTAACATACTAGGCCGCTGTGCACTTTGCCCTAGATATATTTTATTCAGCTTCGCACTGTTATTTTACAATAGCCAGTTTTACGGTCTTGTTTTAATTTCTTCTATCATACTGTTTAGCTTAGTTCAGCGCTGTGTTCTCAAATAATGCATTCTTGATCGCCCTGTGCTTCAGTCAAGGCTACAGTCTGGTACATTGTCGGTAAACGTGGTGGAAGTTTAGTCTCCACTATTCGTAGAAAATACACATCCTTACGTAAGGACATTTTCTTAGAACATCTGCGTGTTAGTTATAAAAACACTTCCTAGTCCTAGTATACGTCAAGAGGGAGATTCCAGCCAGGGACCGAGAACTAAATGCTGGATGCCCCATTGCAGATGCTCTGCAGATTACAGGCCTTTGCTCAGGTATGATGGTTGATGTCCTCCCGGGAGAACCTGAAAGGCAGGCTTAGAGCTTCATATGCTGTGCTCGAAATATAATTTAGAGAGAAAATAATCTAGCAGCACTATGATAGCCTTATTCTTGTGCTTCACTCTTATCGTTACTATTTTCATTTTACTGTGTTGTATAGTTCTGGTTATTGCAGCTCACGCATTACTCTCTAAAATGCAGTTGTTTTATTAAACCAATCTTTAAAACTTAAACTGCCTTTGACATTAATATATGAGACCGTACTGTGTATGAGAGAACCGGTTGTGACCTGAGTGACCACGACTTTCCTGAGAGTACTAAGATGGCATGCGCTCGGCTGCCCAATTGTCTCTATCATTCGGGAGAGATGAGGCACTGCTAGTTAGCCGGAGCAAAACCCGGATTTAGAGTGACAAGTGTCATCCACCGTGGGTTAGACTTAGTCCCCCACACTGTGAACGATCTTACCGCTCAAAATCCAGTAGTCTCATTAGGTTAATGAGAGCCTATGCGACATGGCGCCGCCAACGATTGGTCAGGCTCTAATCATCGGGTCCACCGGCATATCTCGGTCTCATTTTTATATAATGACCCCTCAGTTCCGTATACGGAGACGTCCGTGGTACTGAGGATTTCCACCACCGCAGTATAGGTAATCCTATTTTTCAGCTGGTGGCTGTTCAAGCTTGAATCTTAAAAGGAAAAAAAAACATCTTGGTGTACCTTCTCTGAACTCTTAGTTCTTTTGTAATGGCAAATCCCCAGGTTGTACAAATAGCTCTTAACATGAGACAACCGCTCACAGCACATTTGCTAGCACATGGCCTTACGGCCCAGGGTGGTCCAGTCACGTTTGTGGTGGACGCCCACGCAGCCTATAGAACAGAACTTTTTTACTCTTAGGTCACATTTCCAACAGTTGATGGGAACACAAATACATTTCATACATATACAGTAGCGAACGCGCCTGGACAATACAGGGTGTACGCATATTTAGAGATACCTCTATCTTATCAAGAACATAATAATTGGCTTGATGGCGCCCTACCCCATACAATATTACCAGTAAGGTTAGGTCCACTAAGTAATGATAGTCCTACCTGGCCTTTATTGGCCACATATACACCTCATTCTACGGTTGCGAATATGGCGGTAGCTGAGGTTCTACGCATATGTATTGAGTTAACAGCAATATACAGACGAAAATGTAGTCTGTATCAGAGGCTGTTACAAAAGCTAGCGTCCCAAATGCAAAAGCACTTCATCCACGATGGATACAATGGGCTACGTCTTTAACATCCACTGATGTAGACTACATTTTCGACCCCAAGTTACAAACTCAAGAATTTCTACAGAATGAAGTAGTACATCTAGTTCCCGCTGACACCTTGCCTATTGATCAATATCATGTAGTCATGTACACCAATGGCTCTGCGCAACCAGCGATTGGAAATAAACATCAACATTCTGCTGCATGTGCGGTCGTGAGCGGCTATATGGAGGGGGAGAAATTCTGTCCCCCAACATACCTATACACAGACCTTAGGGGATTGTACAGCACAATTGGCTGAGCTTAAAGCTCTACTAATGGCCCTAGAACATACGGATCCAACACAGTTCACACTGATTGTTTGTGATTCATATTATTGCGTCCAGTCTTTTAATGAATACCTACATTACTGGCGCTTGAATGGGTTCAGAGATTCAAAAGGCAACACCATAAAACACAGACTCCTGTGGGGGAAAGTAGCAGACCTGAAAGAGACGCTACCCAAAGTCCATGTTGTGCATACACTTTGACACCAGCGCGTTGGAATACACGTTGCTGGAAATACTTTGGCTGATGAAGCCGCAAAGTCGGCAGTGGCAGTCGCCACTGTAGCTGCAGTGACTTGTTCGATTTCCAAACCAGACACAGACATTATGGCTGCCATAAAAGCTACGGTTGATGGTACGCCTTATCCTAAAGGATTTCCTAATAAATATCAATACTTGATGGGAAGTATGTTGAACGCTGAAGTTAAAATTCCAGGCGTAGGCGTACGCGACATCCCTAATAAAGATGAAAGACCACAATTGATTAAAGCAGCGCATGAAGGGGTGGCATCTGCACATGCTGGCGTGGCGGCTACAGTTTCACTATTGCAGGTCCGTTATTGGTGGTCTGGTCTATAAAGAGACTAAGCAGTATGTCCTCTGTTGTGACATCTGTCAACAACTTGAAGTTTCCACTGCTAAGCGCCCGCCGCAGACACCCCTCTTAATATTAAATAGACCATTACAATGTGTGTACTTGGATCATTGCGGTCCATTAACACCTCATAGTGCATACAAATATATATTAGTCACTGTTGATTCTTGCTCCAGATTTGTGTGGGTGTGGCCACAACGCTCGGATGATGCTCGGACTGTTATTAAAGATTTGCGAGTCTTTGCCGGTACATATGCAGTTGCAGCATTCCATTCAGACCAGGGCCCTGCTTTTGCCTCAAGGGCATTCAGGGACACCATGGCTTCATTGGGGGTCCAGCTCCAGTACTTGTCTCTATTTCATCCCAACGGAAATTCTGTTGTGGAGTGATTAAACCGCGATTTAAAGCAATCCTTAACGGCCATAGTCATAGGTACGGGTCGTAGTTGGCTAACCCACTTGTATGGAGTTCAGAGAGCACTAACTAACCTGCCTAGAAGGTCCCTGGGGGGTCATACTTCATATGAGTGCCTTTTCGGAACACGAATATTTGTTTCAGATCTTGATGGTCCTGGCGTGGAGGCAGCGGAAACACCTTTTGACATAAATGATTGTGTCACTGTTTTACAGGAATTACAGCAGTTCCGTGAAGATAACTCTTCTAAAAGTGCTGCCTCCACAGGAATTAAGGATGTGCCAGTAACACCTACTGGATGGATTCCCAGAGTTGGGGATCTTGTGCGTGAGAAGGTCGCAGTGAAAAAATAATTTGGCCCTTCTTATCGAGCACCAGTCCCTGTGTTGGGGATACACGGTACCAGAACTGTTATTCTTCCACCGTTGCCAGGTGCCAAAGAAAATCACTTTGTTTCTATTGACAATGTCAAGCTACAACATGTGGCCGATTCTACAGAGCCGACCAAGAGGAACGTCCAGTAGTTCCCGAATCCCTCTCACTACTGGAGAAGAAGTTCCGCTTCAAGTTGTTTATACCAACACTGATGCCTCTCTGAGCTTGGGGAGGGTGGATGATGATGATCTTGCATTAGTTCCACTAACAACAAGCAACTTAGAAACATTTGATCAAGTCACTATGACTACAAGCCAGACGGATGGTGCTGTCTACTGTGTACCACCACAGGAAACACCAACTCCTCCATTGACTACAGCAAAGCCTTTTGCAGGAACTGCCTCTGGTTACTTTGCCAACTACGACGACGGTCTATCAGACTCGTTTGCCTCTTCGACTGCTGACCTGTCGGGTACACGTAAGCTGATACATTGGCTTAAAGAAACATACTTCATTTTTCCATGCAACTATGTATGGCTTTCCCTGACTGTCCTAGCCTTCTTGCTTTGAATTGGTTTTGTCTTTACTTTTTTCTTGTTAATACATGGTCATTTTCTTCCCGAGAGATCAACGATTGAACAGGTGGAGGAGGTTTTGAAACCACACTTTTCTTCACATAAGATTCGAAGAGACTTGTCTTTTGTGAACATTTTTACAGTGCCAATTCCTGATGGAATTGTGTGGGACAAAGTAATGTTTGATATATATATGGTCCCACTGAAATCATTCAAATACCGCATGTGTTAAAGTTATCAATGAAATGTGCAAACAGTTGATTCAATGATGACAGAATTGCAATATTATACTGTCTATGAAAATGAAGATGTTTACCAGTTTAAAGAAAATTATGGTGACATGTTTTGCTACAATTATTATGGGCACCACTTCATACATAAAGCGAGCAGTCCAAAAACGATATTTGATTATACACAATGGGAACATTGCCCAACTCCCCCACAAGGGAGTTCAAAAACGTATTTTGAAAAGTTTGCGTATTTTTCTGGGCATCATCAAAAAAATGCTGAGTCATATTATTTTAAGGTAACTCCGACTAGGGATAAACATATGTTATTGACCAACACGAAATGTATATATTCGGACTCCTTTGTTTCCCGGTTATCAATTGAAGGTTACGAATATTGGTCAAAGAATGTTGATTTGAAAAGTGTTTGGGGAACAAAATATTGGCAGACCAAGGGTAGAGAAACATTGTTTAGAGCATGTCTCATCCCCGTTCAAATGACCTTTTTAAATGAAACAGTACAACAGACAAGTTGTTTAGGCTTAGCAACAATTAGAGAATTAAACATGCCCAGTATACCTGCCCCTGCAAAATGTAATAACTGGCAAAAGTACACAAATGCAACATTTAGTGAGCTTAGTGAGTGGGTCCAGAATGGTACGTTTAATGCTTCACTGACACGTCCAGGCGGGTGGTTATTGTGGCCAATAGATACCAACGGGTGTCATCAATGTTTTGTCACCTCTTCTGGGGGTTTCCGAACGAGTAGGTCAGTACCTCGCTATATATTACCAGAACATGCTGAAATAATTACAACATATAGTGTAGGAAAATTGTGTCAACAGTGGCTAAAATCATCCTCACTAGATGCGGTTAAGACACATCTCAGTCTCCTGTCTAACAACACTGACTTACAAGATTTTCTGTCAGCCCCATGGATACCATGCAGGAAGTGTTTCTTGTATGAGGTATACAATGAAATATGGAAGCTTTCTCAACAAGAGGCTGCAGCCCGGTTAAGGCAGATAGATCAGGAAAATCTGAAAAAGGCATTAGCTGTTGTGGATAATGGGATTCACGCCTTGTCCGACAGGATATATACAATTAACAACATTGTTTCTTCTGCTATAGACATTATACGATCTGATATGTCTTCTTTATATCATGGACAGAGTCAGACCAGGTCCATTATGCAGTTGGGTTGGACACTCCAGACATTGAAGGTGGGTCGCGTTCCGGGGCAGCACATCAGTGCCAGGTAAATATTTTTTTCCTTTAATTTGACACGACAACAACAACTAATGGCTAAAAAGGAGGCGACTTATGTCATGCTTAGCATTGAAAAGATAGAAAGATTGCCTTTTACCGTGGCCGAGATTCCTTCAGCAGAGTGGTTGATACACGGGGTTATTAATCTGCCTATTTCTACATTACAATTCACTTCTTGTTTGAAACATGTTCCGGTAGGCAGATATGAAAAGTTGGGAGATAGTTACATCCATGAGGTGTGGGAGCTTCCCTTCTCGTACAAATGCCTCAATGGCATGAAAGAGGTCTTTCTTAGCGGTAATGAATGCGAGACTTCAGTCAGCCATTCGATGATTTGTAAGCAGCTGTCCTTGCATGGGGCGTGTAATGCCTCGGTTGCAAACTTGGCTTGCTATCTGAAGGGAGTTCCAGTCCCCTTGATTAAACGCACATTCCAGGTGCTTTCAAACGGCAGCTACGTCCTCCTCAATAGTGAAGACTGTTGTGGCATGCGGGCTGGAATAGTTTACGTTGTTTCGGTCTCCAAGGTCGTTACATGCTGCGGGAACGTGTTGTTTCCCCCCACTAAATTTAGGGAGGTAGCAGATATCTGGCCTCACATTGTTACTTCCAAGGTGAATTTTGACAAGTTAAGTAGACTGAAGGCAGTTTGGAGCAACACTCTTGGAACATTTGCGGTGTGACTGGTCTCTGTCATTCAGACCGGTTTTGGATTGTGTGCAGCCCGTATTTCGGTGCCGTTGGTGCTCTTTTGAACATGCACTGGAAGTTTGTCTCTCACAGCAACACCCTCAGTGATTGATGCTGATCTGTTAATGTTCTCGTTGAGGGTTCATTACCAGACATGTGCGCTGCGGCTGCGTTTGCTCAGAGAAGCTGATTACGAGCTACCCTTCCTGGAGGAAGTTACCATTCACTCGTTCATAGGCACTGCACGGGATGCCTCCTTGGGTGACACTGGGGCTATGGAACACACCTGCTCCTTGTTAGTTTTTGGCGTGGATTTGCCGGTTTTGTCATCTGCCGAGGTAGAGAATCTCCTGCTTTCCATGACTGATGCTTGATTTGGAACTGTCCTAAATTTACATTTTCATTTAAATTCGGCTTTTGGACGCATGCTCATTTTAAAAATTGCCAAATAGTATGCTTGTGTGTCCTCTTGACTTGTTAAAATTAAGTAGGGTTTTAAATATATTTTAGCTTAGGGCATTTTAGCATAGGCTTAAACCACTTTCTACCGACAAGGGGAGGGTGTAGTGTAGCCATTTTTAATATAGCTTCATGCACATTAGTTTAACATACTAGGCCGCTGTCCATTTTGCCCTAGATATATTTTATTCAGCTTCGCACTGTTATTTTACAATAACCAGTTTTACGGTCTTGTTTTAATTTCTTCTATCATACTGTTTAGCTTAGTTCAGCACTGTGTTCTCAAATAATGCATTCTTGATCGCCCTGTGCTTCAGTCAAGGCTACAGTCTGGTACATTGCCGGTAAACGTGGTAGAAGTTTATTCTCAAGTATTCGTAGAAAATACACATCCTTACGTAGGGACATTTTCTTAGAACATCTGTGTGTTAGTTATAAAAACACTTCCTAGTCCTAGAATACGTCAAGAGGGAGATTCCAGCCAGGGACCGAGAACTAGATGCTGAATGCCCCGTTGCAGATGCTGATGCAGATTGCAGGCCTTTGCTCAGGTATGAGGGTTGGTGTCCTCCCGGGGGAACCTGAAAGGCAGGCTTAGAGCTTCATATGCTGTGCTTGAAATATAACTTAGAGAGAAAATAATCTAGCAGCACTATGATAGCCTAATTCTTGTGCTTCACTCTTATTGTTACTATTTTCATTTTACTGTGTTGTATAGTTCTGGTTATTGCAGCTCACGCTTTGCTATCTAAAATGCAGTTGTTTTATTAAACCAATCTTTAAAACTTATACTGCCTTTGTCATTAATATATGAGACCGTACTGTGTATGAGAGAACCAGTTGTGACCTGAGTGACCACGACTTCCCTGAGAGTACTAAGATGTCATGCGCTCATTTTCTTTACTACCTGTTGCAAAGGTTAGCACCACTTTTTTTTACGCTAGCCTTTCCTTAGCGCCATGGATTATAAATATGGCACACACACGGTGCTAAGGAAAGTTGTTATGTGGAGTTAACATTTGTGATGCACAACTGCGCTAGTGCAGTTGTGCATCATTATTCTTAAATTTCGGACAAAGTGTCTAAAGATGCATGGGTCATGAGAGCTCCCATGGTATCGATTATCTAGGTCTGTGAGCAGACATGTGCCATTACACGCTTCTTGGGTATTTAATGAATGCTGACTCTTTCTATTGTGATTCACATACTCTTTCAGAAGGTGGATAAATTACCATCTATACATCCGGCCACTTGAGGGAAATGTGCTATTGCATAGAATTGGATTTCCGTAGCTTGCAACTCAGCAGAGGTACTTGGAAATGCAATATGTAAATTAATTCTAGCCAACATTACATCAAGAAAATTACTAAAACCCTGTGTAATGCTCTCTGGATATTCCTCCTAGAACTTCAGCAGTACGTTGGTCGGTACCAGAAGCTAAAAGGTTTAAGCTACTCAATACCTAAATGCGTGTAGAAATCACACCGCTGTGTCACATTTGCCTGCTTATCACAGTGTCCAAATCATTCAAGTAATAATTACCTCTTTGCTAAACCTGTACCTAGTATAAACCTCCTCATCTGTTTGTTCAAATAGAGTCAGCCTCTGATGGAAAATCCTTTCTCACCAACTTTATTTAGCTCCAAGAATCTCCATTCCCCTCACTACTGCGCAGAATACAGCCATTGTGAAAGATTGTTGTGTATTTTAGACTCCATTTATATTTTATACCTGTTTACCACCTGCCTCCAACGGATGGAATTTTGCGCATTCAAAATGCAGTTTTTAATGAATTTCCCATTTGTGAAAGCTTTCAACCTCGAAGAAGCGTTTGGCTACTTGAAAATCGCAGTCAGCAGTTTGATATTTTCTATCCCAAATAAAGGAATTGCAAAAAATTAATTCAAGGGGTTATTTTAAGAAATGCTGCCTAGCAAATCTTGGTATATTAAAAACACCATAGTGGCCACTAACCAATTTGCAACTGGCTAGCGACTCGCTATTTTTTTCGCAAATTACACCGCGTTTCTCATTCCATAAGCTTACAAATTACAACAAGAGTGTGATACAGTCCATCCTTTATGTCTGACGTATTGTATAATTACACCTCCAGGCTTGCATCGACTGCCAGGATACATTTCTTCCCTTTCTATTATGTAGGAAGGTACAGATTCCATTTGCAAAAACACCAAAGTTTAAAATACCGTATGGAACGTCTGAAGTGCGAGGATTATTCGACTGTACCATAGGCGTACAGAATAATGAGATAAATATGCCTTGAAAGAAATGATCCAACAATGCAATTTCGTCAGCAATCATAAACCCATGTGCAATAAAGTATTCACTCAATTTTGATGTGCACCTCACCGTGCACGAACATAGTTCATTTTGCTGTGATGATCAAAGAAGTTCAATCGCTTGCAGACGTGCTCATGAAATGCATATAGGTTCCACCTTCAAGAGCTCTATCATCACCGCCAAGTGTCATGATGCAGCTGTAGAGCTGAAAAGCTCTTGCGTTTCACAGTGAAAACCTTTGACGGAAGTGGCGGTGGCTGTCTCTTCCCTGGGACAGGAGAGCAGCTGTCTCTGCTGATGACTCAAGCTTACTTGGACTGGTCGATCAGCGGTATTCCTCGAGGACGATGGGATGACAGTCCTGATTCAGATAGCAATGGCTTGACCTCATCACCACACAAGGGACATGGAGCGGTGCGCGACACACAAAGGTTATGGTGCTCTACCCGCTGCCACTGTCTCAAGGAGACAACCAAGCCAAAGTACCTTACTCTAAATACCAGTAAACGGCAGCAGGGATTACTGACCTCCAATCACTCCCAACTCACAATTCCCACTCTCACCAACTGCTCTCCGCATTCCACCATATAGGTGCATTCTCACTCACGTGCTCAGCAAAGCCAGATATTCTACATGCAGCATAAGACATCACAGCACAATGCAAAGCAAAACACAAACACTGTGGGATAGCGTAACTGGATGGACGGAATGCGGAACCAATCAAACATTCACCCCCAGTCACAGATCTGGGTTTAATCCATCCATTATTTTGCTCACCATGCCACCCCAGTTTGAACCCAGCCATATGCAAATCAGTCTTGACCCTGTTCCTCATGGGAACAGTCCAGCCCGAACTGCCAGGCCAGGTTCTCCCTGGACCGGAAACAAGCATCCTGGGACCGGTTCCGGGGTTTCACCCCTCATCAGCCAGGCTAGCTTGAATCCAGTGGAACAGTGAGCCCGGGACCCACGTCTGGGCATACCCGGCGCACTTAGGGCGGCAAAAGCAAAGCAACTGGGGTGGCATGGTGAGCAAAAGAATGATGGATTAAACCCAGATCTGTGACTGGGGGTGAGTGTTTGACAATGTTCAGCATTCCGTCCATCACTTGTTGTTTTTGCTTTGTCGCCCTAAGTGGGAAGGGTATGCCCAGACGTGGGTCCCGTGCTTCCCATGCCACTGGATTCAAGCTAGCCTGGCTGATGAGGGGTGAAACCCCCGAAACCGGTCCCAGGATGCTTGTTTCCGGTCCAGTGAGGACCTGGCTTGGCAGTTCGGGCTGGACTGTTCCCATGGGGAACAGGGTCAAGACTGATTTGCATATGGCTGGGTCCAAACTGGGGTGGCATGGTGAGCAAAAGAATGATGGATTAAACCCAGATCTGTGACTGGGGGTGAGTGTTTGACAATGTTCAGCATTCCGTCCATCACTTGTTGTTTTTGCTTTATCACAGCACAATGACCAGTAATGCTCACTCCAAGACGGCAGCAATGACACAACATCAGAAATGCAACGGACCTATTCTATTGGTCTGCACTGTAGTACTAGTAAATTCTTTATTTGGCCACTTAATGCCATAAGTGCACAACATCCAACAGTATAAAATTCATAAAGAGCATACACATATCGCAGTTTAAAAGCAGCATAAAATCCCTTCAAATAAAATCATACAAAGAATCAAAAGCCTATCTCAATTAAATAAGTATAACACATCTCATACGTGATAACCATAAAAATCTATTCCCTGACCCCAGCTTTTCCCTCACTGTAAGAGCTCCCGACAGTAAACTCACTTCACATGACATACTAGTGGGCTCAAGAGCATCTGCAGGTATACCAGGACAGGTCTTACTTCTGCAAACTATTTTCCTTTAAGCAATGGCAGTATAAAACGTTGCCATAAAATGCAATAAAGACCTCAAAAAAATATAAAATGTAAACTATCCTGCGATGAGAAGTTGTCACATGTACAGGGGCCAAGATCCTTAACCCTACAAAACCCACTGGGGAAGGCAAAGAGCCAGTGAACTAGGTGAAACCTAAATCTTGTGAGCAGAAACCGTTGCCGCGCAGTAAGAGGCAACATAAGATAAACTTCTAAAGTTATACCAGTCTTTATCAGCGTATGTGCTCTCACTGACTGTTTCATATTTTCACTCGCCTCCCTCTCAGCCAGTTTATAATCATGAAAGAGTTTATTGAGATTGAGACTTCATAGATCTTCCTTCACTATAGCCCTCGGATTCCCAAAAAGCTCTCAGCATCCTAGAGAATTTAAGGTGGTCTTAATGTACGTGAGCATCAGGACGCAGTTTGCCCCTTCTGGGGACAAACAGTACTCAATCACTGCCTGGTTTAGTTCTAGCTTAGGGTTAACCCAGATCCTAAGCCATCTCATAACCGGGGCCAGGGCCACCAGATCTGTAATATCGCCCAACCCTACTTCTTCCTGTAGGAAGCTACTCCCTGGGGAACTTCAAGTAATCTTCACAAAAAGCCATTTTCCACTAGCTGCAAATTGTTGGAATTCTTGTACCCCCATTCATCAATCCCATAAATGGCCATAGGGTGATAAACCTTCAACAAAGCCTGGCATGGCTTAGCCCCCAGGTTCTTTGTAAAGTCAAAATAGCTCCCTAGGCTCCGGACAAAATGTTTAGCCTTCCTTTGTGGGACCGACGACCCCTGCTCATCAAAAAGCACCCCCAAATAGGGAAAGGAAGTTATTCTAAATAATTCCATATTGCCCCCAAAGAATGTATGCTATACTTTCTTTCCTGGCCCCACTACCATACTATGCGACTTGGGGTCCTCACTATGAAAAAGCGCATCACCTGCTTATAGAAGTGCGCGATGAAATTAAAACCAGCCCGAGGAATATCCTGCCATGCCACACATAAAGTGGCACCAAGCGATTAATTTAGAGGGTAATCAATAAAGTGGCTAAAGTACACCCTTGCCTTACCCCTGCACAGACTTTCTGTCACTGGCAGTTGGCAGCCTAGAGATTAAGAACTCCTTTGTGATATCAGAACATGTCACCAGGAGTGCAGGACTCTATACTTCAAAGACTAGACAGCATCCACTATAGCAGAGATCAAAAGTTATACTGCTACAATCCAGGTCTATACTCATGACCAGGAGCAAGTTGGTGGAGGGAATGCTGAAACTACAAGTGGTTATGAAGTCGAGAACTACAGGTGCCATACTCTGTGAGCGACATAGATATACAAGATCCTACCAGGATCCCAAGTGGAGCTAATATGTGACATGCCTGTGAAAGCCAACAACTACCACTAAAACAATTCCACTGGCTTTGTTCCCTATCACCCTATGATCTCAAACAGCAGTTCACAAAGATGTCTGAGTTTCTACTCCAAGTGACAGCTGAGGATGCCAAATGGGACAATGCTCAATGTGATCAGCGTGTCAGGAATCAGGAACACTGACAGGAGACTGAGTACATACAACACCAGGATTCACACACTGGGTGGTAGGATTTGGCCAAAATTGTTGTTGGTAAGTTCAAAGACAATTCCAGAGTCTAGGCTTGTCCAGGAAGCAAGTGTTTAATTTGAGCCAATGGTTGCAGGTTGATGGAATCTTTCAGGGAATTGGACTTATTTTTAATAATTAGACTTGCACCCAAAACAAAAGAGGGAAAAGCAGCAAAGGGGAAAGAAGAGAGAAGAGAAAGAGGAAAAACATTGTCAAAAGGGAGAAAGCAAGGTTGAAAAATAACATGTTAGAGTAAGAAATAGGGGTATGGACCTTATAACAGCAGATGAAAGATGCATGAGGTGAAATAAAGGCTAGGCAGCCTAGTTTTTAAGCAACCCTGACATTCAGCAGCAGTGCTGTAAGACTTCTGAGAAAAATCTGGGCCCTGGCACTTATTTCTCAACAAATGAAGCACTGCAGGAAGCTAGATTCTTTGTCAATATTGTTCCTCAAAGTCACCCCTTGCTCATGTGCCAACTGATTGTTTCCTATGCCCCACAGAAGTAGAAGTCATACATCAGAGGATAGAATTGTATCCCCAAGCAAAGCTTTATGCTCACACATGACAAACTGAAGATCCTACACACAAGCAGTTAAGTAGCAGATCCTTTATTCAAATAACTCTTTTATATCAAGGCTGGAGACATCCGACCTTTATTCCAGCCATAATCTACTTCAATAGCTAGTTCAAAACAGACCCTTCCAGTCCTATTTCATAAGAAAGTCTGATGGAACACAGTCAGCTCACATGCACCAATAGCAATATGCCTTATATCTAAAGATTTGTACAAAAAGTACATTTTTCTAAATCCTCTTTTGTTAATATTGGAAAAGTCGACGTTGATGTGCACCATGATACGTTCACATATAAAAACAAAATTGTATCACTAGTGTAAAATTCACCCATCATGAACTCTCTGTCAACACAGACTCAAACGTACGTGGTCAGGCAGACTCTGAGACCTAGGCCTGAGATTACTGATTGATAGGTCACAGGTGGGGCAGCGTGTAGCCAGCAGACAAATGCCTGAACAGTAAACTCAGATCAATCCCACAGATAGGCGCAGTGGCACCACAATGGTTCCAGGAGATTGGCCTCAATAAAGCACACATGGCGGGAAGGGTGCACGCATTCCTAAAACACCATAAAGACAAATGCCACATGTAGTTAGGAACACTCAGCCAATCCGACCACAGCACACACAGTAACACAAAGTGACCACACGCCCCTCCTGCAGGACATCTGGATATGTTACCCATTGACCTACATTGTGTTCAGACAAGGTCAATGCCCACCTGCATTTGTTACCAGGGCCTTATTATGACTCCAAGACAACTGCACACATTCTTGACCATAACAGAAATGCTTACATGTTTTTATAGTACTCAGAGAGATGTATAAAACAGCCCCCAGATCAGCTGTACCTTGAGACAACCCTCCCACCCAGTTTCTGTAACTGTTCTCCTGGCCCTGATGTTTAGTTAAACAAACTGTTCCTGTTTTGCCAAAAGCCTTTTGTTTTTTCAAGGTAAATTCACATTCGAGCAACACTGCTGTCGATTTTAAAAGTGTGGGAATATATCCCGCAATCTACTGCGGCAGCAAGCCATGCAGCCAACAGAGGCAGTAGAATGATGATGCCATACAGAAAAACCAGAGCTCAGGATTGAAGCTGGGACGTAATGCATTATTGATGGATGCATACAATGTATAATGTATAGTGTCAGCGGATATTGCGATGTTTAATGTATGGTGCAGTGAAATGCCTGCAGCTGACAGTCAGTCGTCCCGCGCGTGGGCAGATGTTTAAACACGCATGCAGTGATTTAGCAGCAGAATTCACCTGCGGCCATTTTCCAGAAAGGTTTCCACCGTAGCACTCTAAACCTATTCGCAGGGGTCTTTATAAAACCAGACGTGTAGCCGTCCATCGTCCTCCCATCAGCCTTAGTTTGCACATGGGAAATATACCGGTCCCTTTTCTGTGGATGTGTCCCTGGGGAGAGGCGACCTGTTTTCTAAAATGGACGGACGATGACTGCTGTAGTCTGGACAGCCCTTTGCGCCTCGAGTAATGCGGCGACGCAGATTGCTTCTGAAAGCCTCCTGGTACCGAAGCCATAATAATCTGTTATTTATGGCTGTCGGACTGGGTGTCTCAGCTGTGCGGGGTTTTTACAGTCCCTGTGCTGTGCTTCTCACATGAACAGACAAAGCACATGAGCAGTAGGCAGATGACGTCCGCTGCGAGTGAAATGGTTGCTTTATTCCAGATGTGCCATGATATTGTTCCGTTCAGATTAGTTTTTTTATTGAGGGAAAGAAATGAAGTCATCGGTAACTGCTTTCTGTTTCAGGACTCTATTTGTGACTGCAAAGAAACTGAGCATGGACTGTGCGGTGACAAATGAAGCTGCCAAACAATTGCATCTTCTAGGGCCCTGGTTAAGATAGCTGTCGCCTATGATTACCATACTCTTTATTTCTAAAATATTAACATGCAGAGTGTCACACAGTTCTTGGTGTCCTCGTTACACTTGACTTTCGCTCACTGAATGCACCTTTAATCTGCAGTTTTCCTCTTTTCTGTACAGTTTCATAAGTGATGCTAAAACACATAGGCGCTGAATAAAGGGTCTCGGGGTGCACCGCAGCACAGCCAAATTAACGCTGGAGTTCGGAGGGTGATTGAGTAAGAAAATGCCTTTAAATGTTATTTTTATCCGGTTAGATTTGCTGTATGTTCAAAGTAGGAGGTTAAATGTCAGGCACTAGGCAGCCCATGGTGCACCAGTGCAGGTGTAAAAGTCAGGCATGCGCTGTATGCCTTAAATACGGCATATACCTGCCCTTTCCAAGTGATGCAGTGCACCACAGCAAGGTGACTTGCACTGCACTGTGCCACCTTTCCCATATATATTCCCCTTAGTACTTTACTCTCCGATTTTCCATAGTACCAATTTCTATACAGGCACAACTTGCAAAGAAATAATGCGTGTGCTGGTGGTATTCACTCTGCTCTGCATGATCCTGCCCTCCACTGCTATTGATTTGCTACCAACTCCAACTCCACTCCCAATGTGTGGGTTCCTCGCACTGCCGACGTTAAGTAGAAATTAAAGTCCACACTCAGCCTTGACTTGAAACCAATGGTCTTTGGCCTCTTTCCCTATGCTGTTCGGTAGAAAATCTGAATATCTAATGTAGAAATTGAGCTGTCTGAACATGTCACTTGGGAATAAAGGGCCACATGTACAAAGATTCAGGCCCGTATTTATACTTTTTTTAGCGCCGCATTTGCGCCGCTTTTTGACGCAAAACGGCGCAAACCTACAAAATACAATGGCATTTTGCAAGTTTGCGCCGTTTTTGCGTCAAAAAACGACGCAAATGCGGCGCAAAAAAAGTATAAATACGGGCCTCAGTTTTGCAACTCGCAAACTGAGAGTCTTAGCGACTCGCAATACCGAATGTACACCAGTGTACTTTACACTGTTAGCGATTCCCAATGGGGTCACAAATGACCTACCTCATGAATATTCATAAGGTAGGTCGCAATTTGCGACCCCATTGGGAATGGTCGCCCTCACAGGGATGGTGGCCTGCTGGAGACAGCAGACCACCATGTCTGTGACTGCTTTTAAATAAAGCAGTTTTTTTTTTAATGCAGCCAATTTTCCTTAAAGGAAAACGGGATGCATTTCAAAAGCAGAAAATGAAAAGTTTTATTTCTATTTTTCCTCCTTTAACCTTCTTTTCCCCGCTTCTTTTCAGAATGACTGGTTGGTGTGGGAGCCTATTGCCAATCTTTGTTGCAGCTCTGTGTCATTTAATCTGCAAAGCAGGGCTGGCCATTTATTTATATAAACATTATGATATATTATTTTAGTGCTGCATGCAGGGACGTTGCTTGGTCAGTAAGATTTTTTTTGGGGGGAGGGGAAGGTTCAGATTTTCCAAAAATCACGCTGGCATATCTGTGGTGCTGGAACAATTTTCAGAGTAGGGGTGCTGCCATCAAAGTAACATCACTGAAGTCAATGGAATTGTAAAATATCCAAGTGCTTCATAAAGAGCAAGTGTGGCCAATGTACTCAGCAGGAGAGTGGTAAGTGTGTAGCATATAGATGTTTTTTTTTTTTGGGGGGGGAACACAGTTGCAAATCTATTACGAAAGTATAGTAAAGTAGTGCAGTATTATTTACTGACAGCACATTCTCCACTGAAATGGCCACTGCCTTCGCTCAGACATTCAGTTATACTAATAAAAAGTATGCAAACGCTATAGTGTGGAAATCAGTATTCAGGAACTAAGAATGCCTTGATTTGTTTTTTATCTTAATAAATTCTTTGGGGCATATTTCGACCTCAGAAATACGCATGCCTCCCGAAATGCTATACGATCAAATGTCAATGATACTTGGAGTTGAAACTTGCCGTACTGTCTGTACCAAATGTTTGGGGATTTGCATTTTGAAAACAATAAAATTTGTTTATAAAAAAATAAATAAAGGTGAAATGACGTGCAAGTGCATGCGTTATGATGTATGTACATGAATCCACCATCAAATACGTCCATGACTAAAGAATGATGCAGCCACAATTTTTTAATTTACAGATTCAAGATGGTGATAGCACTTCCATATGGTAAAGAAGAAAAAAATAAATGTACTTGCACAAGGAAGCTTGTTGGAATGCAGAGCAGCTTGATTGCAAATGACAGTCACTCGACCCTCCAAAGAAGGGGCAGGGGCGGGCGTTTGTGGCGGATAAGCAATGAGGAAGGGGCAGGGTGCTCGGGGGCAGCAGAGGTGCTTGATGCTTACCTGTGGGAGATAAAAAAATATAGCAGTGCGGACAAAAGAACGCTGCGGCCTGGGGGATGAGTGAGAAAGATGGAATGTATGCAGAGGGAAGTGACTGATTTTTGGGGGAAGCAGCACACAAAGGAGAGAACCAGAAAGTGTGTTAACTCTCATAAAGCGCTGGATGAAAAATCAAAAAAGCAGTTCCCTGAATGTGAGTAGTCAAGGTATACAAGTTATCCAACCAAAACGATGGTTAGGAAGCAATGCTTGAAAGGAGGGACAAAGGCAAGAAGAAGAAGGAAAGCCATTGAATACAAAGCAAACAAATAAGTGCAAGCAAGCTAACCAATCATAAGCTGTGGACCCTCTGTAAGTTTATGGTATGGTTTTCAAGAGGTCTTTTGCAAACAGGTAGCTAAAAGCTGTCTGTAGACAAGACTTAAAAGTGTATTAAGAATAGTACATATATATGTAAGAGAAGAAGGGTAAATATATGCTTGAATCACTTTTATCACATATGTGTCTGACATAGGTGTCCCCTAGGCCTTCTTGGCAAATAGTGGATAGCCTCTCACTGGTGACACCTGGCCATACTCCACATAATCACAGATTTTTCACTTGTGTCAGAAAGCAGGTTTGTGGGACTTCTTTTCCTGATATGTCGTCTGGGGATAGGTAGTGGCATAACGACTAGAGCTGCTGACTTTGGAGCTGGAGATCCAGGTTAATTTCTCTGCGTCAGCTCAACATCCTGTGATTCTGGGCAAATCACTTAATCTCCCTTTGCTTACAAAAAATTAATGTGTCCCTGTGTAATGTCAAATGTGCTATTGTAAGGCGCTCTAATACCTTTGTGTCGTGTTTGTGCTATATAAAATGGAAAAAAAACGTAAAACATTTTGTGAGCATTCAGATTTCTCTGCTGTTGTCTCTATGAAACTGACAAATTACAAACTAGTTTATTAAAAGCCTGCTGCAAGTCTTGCCCTTCTGCTCACCATCCTCTGATGTTTTTTTTGCTCAATAATCTTACTGATCCAGTTGCCTAAATAGAATTTATGAGTCTGCAACTATCTGTGACAAGTCTGTCCGCCAGATATAGCTAATGTTTTTTTTTAATGTATACCAAATGTTGGGTTTTATGTGAAAAATAAAACACCATTGTAATTTTTTGTGCAAAATTTGTCTTTGAGACTTTTCATTTGAACTTTGTAATAAGCATCTGTCACCTAACCACGGGCACTACAAAGACTTCAGTTTACTAAGCACTCTTACTTTATTTAATATTATTTTCTATATACGACCTGGACTATGCAGATGGGGATGGCTGTTGTTGATGCAGGGTACCAGCTTAGAGCATTTTATGTTGCTGGGTGGTGGCGAGGGCACAGTGGTGTGGGTGGGGGCTTGACGTCTAAAAAAGTTTATAAGGAGGGGCTCAGCCTAAAAAAGTTTGAAGACCTCTACCCTAAGGGCTATTTAGGGCATACCCAGAGGTGACATATATAGCCTTAGAACCAGCCGTAGCGGGCTCTATCGGCCATTAAAGGCCCGCTGCCGTCGGCTCGGGCCTTTAACAAGGGAAAGGGCCTTTAGGCTACTAGAACATTCTGCCACTAGAGGGCAGAATGTTCTATCAAATAACATGAATTCCTCACGAAACCTGAGGGGATTAAAATCCCCTCGGGCTCCGTGAGGCTTTGTTCACAGCTTATGCTGTGAACAAAGAACATTGGAATGTTGACGCTCCGGGCTTTTACCTGTGAGTAAAAGCCCGGAGCACTCCATTGTCTGCAATGGAGCCCCCAACATTCTAATGTTCTAATATAGCCTTAGAACCCGCCGTAGCGGGCTCTACCGGCTATTAAAGGCCCGCTCCCCGCGTTAAATGCCCGAGCCGAAGGTGAGGGCATTTAACAAGGGAGAGGGACTTTAATAGCCGGTAGAGCCCGCTACGGCGGGTTCTAAGGCTATTAGAACATTCTGCCACTCAGGGCAGAATGTTCTATTAAAAAAAAAAATGTTCACGGAGCCCGAGGGGATTAAAATCCCCTCGGGCTCCGTGAGGCTTTGTTCACAGCTGTTGCTGTGAACAAAGCGAACATTAGAATGTTGGCGCTGCGGGCTTTTACCGGCCTGTAAAAGCCCGCAGCACTCCATTGTTTTCAATGGAGCTACCAACATTCCAATGTTCTAATATGCATTAAAAAGAAAGCTTTATGCCTGGCAATAGGTCTATTTTCCCAGGTTGAAATGACAGTTTAAACAGCACACATAGGCTGCAATGGCAGGCTTGAGGCATGTTTTAAAAGGCTACTTAAGTGGCTGGAACAATCAGTGCATTACATTTAGAGGCCCTGGGTACATGGATTAGTGCGCTAATTGGATACAACCCACTTCTACCATATTTAGAGGAGAGAGATCAAGAACTTTAGCACTGATTAGCAATGGTGAAGGATGCAGAGTCCTAAGGTGAACAAAAACAAGATCAGCAAAAATAGGATGGGTGGAAGCAAAACTTTTGGGGAAAGACGACCCTAAGACTGACAGGTCTAACACCCAACTATTACCAAACACTTTCAGTAACAAAAAGCCAGACCCACCAGATTTCTAAATGCATGTTTAAGAAAAGAGAGACCTATTGGCTTTACAATTTTTTTAGGTCTGACTATAAACCTCTTTAGTGGTTTGGAGAGTTTATGTAATTATTCAAAAAACATACCACATAACAGGTAGCTTGTAATGAGACCACAGGTGTTTTTCATATCTTTGGTGGTTTTACTTTGCTTAAAAAATTGCCTTCTAATTGCTGATTAAAAGGTGTTGGATGCCTTAGCTTATCATAAAGACACTATTCAATAATAGTCAGGCCCACTGATATTATGTGACAGCTTCACCAAGTTATTCAGCAAGAAAAAGCAAATTAAATAGTGAAATGCAGCGCATTTTGTGATAATGTTGCTCAAATATTTTGCAATTTTTGCACAGGTTAACACTATCACGGCAAACGTCATTAGTATCAGTTTAACATCCTAATACAGAAACAATAACTGCCAGGTCGACAGTCAAGCTTTGTGAAAGGTATGCAGTAACACATTTTGGGGCATATTTATACTCCGTCTGCGCCGAATGTGCGTCAAAAATTTTCATTCAGCGTAAACCTTGCCGCATATTTAAACTTTGACGCCGCAGACGTCAAAATTCCGCCGTGTGCGTCATTTTTTGGGATGCGGCAACCCGCCTTGCGTTAATCATATGCAAGGTAGGCGTTCCTGTCCAAAAAATGACTCAAACAGCCATGCGTCGTATTTATGCTTTCGGGCAAAAATGAAGCACGGCCGGGAGGCGGATCCACCAGATTTGCGTCAAAAATTAAAGCCTGGGTCAGGGCAGGCATTAAAATGGGGCAAACACAGCTGTATTTAATCAGAACATACAGAAGCAACAGCAGACCAGCAAAAGGGAGAATGGAGGTGCTTCTCATCAAGCGTGCATGAAGACTGAGGAAATTCGATTTTTAATACGATCGTATCGACCCGCCATTTTGTGGCCCGCCGCCATTTTATGTTGCCTTCACTCAGGCAGCACAGCGAACGAAGTCCATTCTGCCTTTTCTGCTTATTCTGCAACATGGTGTTCAAAACAGCCTTCTGCCTCTATCTTTACAAGGCTGGTATTAAGGTCTGACCGAGTACACTAATCCCTGTCTGGTTTTCTAATCCTTGTTTCAACTATCTGTAGGCTCACACTATTCTCCGCCGATCTTATCTTATCGTCTGGCCTTCGCTGTCCTTTGCTAGTATTCTCTCATTTCACAACTGTCCTCCAAACGCACACAAACTTATCACACCACATGCAACTTCGTTGTGGATCGGTTAATGAATTAGTTCAAGGGAGGGGTGACAAACACAGCTGGAGGGGAGGCAACCTTAAGTCACTTGATACTTTGTTTTCCAATTCCTTCTATTGGTGCTGTCTTGTTTTCCGACATTTCTATTGGCTCTGTTCTATCTTTACGTTATTCTTACTGGCTCCTTTCTATGTGTTCTGGGAGTGTATGTAGTTAATAAATGGTTTTTATACGGTATATAAGATTGTGCGCCTCAAAGTAAAGTGGCAGTCTCCTGAGAACATACCTTGTGTACTTCTTGGACAACTGTACTAGCTGCAGCTAATAAAATCTGATCTTTTACGCCTGACAGAGTGTCCCGTGTCTCTGTTAGTTGAGGCAGGTGAATCCAAGGAGATTTCAGGCGTACCCTGCGCCGCCAGGCCCATAAGGTTCTGGTTCTTCAACTGGCGCCCAACGTGGGGCGGCTTCAGTGGTACCGGTTCTGCCTGAAGGTCGTGAGGAACCCCGCAAGAAAATTCTGGAGGAATCGCGAGCCACGTCAAGCGACCCCTGTATGTCGAAGTGGTCCGAAGGTCTTTTTCAGCGCGGTTACTCCTTCCTGACGGCTACTGACGACTGCTGCCCTGACTGCCGCCCTGCCTTGGCCCTTTCTTTGATGATGTATGGTAAAGCGAGACGATAGACGGGCCTCTGTTGGTGTAAGAAGACATCCTTAGTTAAGTATTTGGTGGGTCGCGCCCACAAATTTTGGTCTTTGTTTTGTCCTTAGGTCCTTAGATTTGGTCATTGCAGTGGCCAAAGCCGAGGGGTAAGTGCATTTGTGCTGTGTAAACTGAAAGTTTTACCCCCTTGATGTTTGTGAACAGCCAGTAAAAATCGTGAGATGTCTGATCTGACTAAGTTTGGAAAACTTTGTTGCTTTGGTTGTAATAGGGACTCCCAGCTTGAGGACTCCTGTCCGATTCCTTCGGTTGGAACTCCCACATATGAGCTCTATTCTAAACATGGTGTTGGTCCTATTGCCTTTAATAAGACATGGACCCGATATACAAAGAAAGATGGTGTTTTAAAATGGCCAGAAAATGGTAGTTTCGAAACTGATGTGCTAGATAATTTAGAAGCAACGTTATTTAAAAGAAAAGCCCGGCCGGCAATGTTTGACTCTTTTCGCCTTTGGCGTAAGGAAGCCAAACAGAGAGAAATTAAACAAGCGAAACGAGATAGGAAAACACAGGGAATGACGATTATACAGGCTGCTCAGCAATTCAAAGATGATGAAATAGATAATGCAATGGAAATTTCAGACAGACAGCATCGAATGGCAATAGATAAATGCTATCCGACGTTGCCTATCTCTTCCCTTGATAAGAGAAAAGATTTTGAGGAAGATTCCTTAATGTCCCACTTATTGAAATTGCCTCCGCCCTATGTACAAGGTGCTAATGCACCCCCGATGTTACAGCCTGTTCAGCCGCCAGTTGTGCTTCCGCCTGCTCCAGCTTTTCCACATTTGCCTCCTCAAGTATTGCCTATGCCAGCTTTGCCTTTAACTCCTTTGCCTTCTGCTCCTTTGGCAATTCCTAATGCTCCTTTAGTTAATTCACCTAATACCTTGTCCCCTATCCTTATGTCAAATTCTCCATCTATGCGTAAGCGATTTGCAGATACTGTCTCTGGTCTCTTATCACCTTTCTTTGAAGCTTTAAATGTGTCTCCAGCTTTTTCTCGAAGACAGTCTCGTAGTCAATTCCCAGACTCCGAAGAGCGAGAAAAATTGGACTCACTTGCTTGTAGATGGATCAAGAAGGGTCCCCAATATAGTACGTCTGATATTATGTCCACCTTTCTGCAATGGAATGCACCTACGCAGAGATATGTTTTTAAAGTTATGTGCGATACTCTCGCTAAAGAATGGGAGGATATGAATTTGGGTTCGGTCCCAAAGGATCTGTTAGATGTTCAGGCTGACTTTGACAAAGGACTTATTGTGGGTCCTAAGGTTGAAAACGCTGTCAGAACACTTATTTCTTTCAGATCCCTATTGTTCTCACAGACTTTTCCTGATTCTGATCCTTCAGTTAGGACAGCACTGAAAAACTATCCCATGAGAGAGGTTTCTCCAATATGGAAGGAAGAAGTTGCAGCAGCAGGTGCTAATCCAGCTATTCCTGCGCATTTTCAGCGCATATGGATACATGTCCCCTGGAAAAGGTCTGAAGTTTTAGCACTTAAACAGTCACTACCAGATTCACGCAAAAATCCTGCTGGTTACTATAAAGAGTTGTCGCAAACAGTTGATGCATGTACTATGAATCTAGCAGATATTGACATGTTGATGGGAAATGTAGTTCCACAGACAATATGGGCTAAAATTCGTAGAGAGGATCACGCTCAAGAATTAGGCGGCGATTGGAACGCTATTATTGCCGCAGATAGAGGTCAAGTAGGTGGTGCAAAGCCCGACGCTTTGATCTCAGAACTCCCTGGTAGGATTATTACATTAATGAAAACAATGATGCCTGCTTTGAGAGTTAATTGGGATAAGCTAGCAGCATGTAAACAAAAGAAAGATGAAAGTGTTTCCGATTTCTTTACCCGATTCGAGGAGACATTCATTGATCACAGTGGTCAAGATATGGCTACAGAAGGGGGACAGCGATTATTTGTGGATAAGTTCGTATATAACTTGCTTCCTGAACTATCACACAAGCTAAAAGACTCCGAGAGTTCATGGGCAGTTTCTTCTTCCGCCCAGATATTGGCTACTGCACAATATTATGAAAATAGAGACAAAGAAGAAAGGGAAAAACAAGAGAAAAAGACGAAAGAATTAAAAACTAAAGTTCTCTTGCAACAGGCTTATCCTCCTCGTTATGTTCAGCCTCAGTTTCAACAGCCTCCGCAGTTTCAGAGGTTGTATCAAAAGCCTGAACCATTCATTCCAAGACCTTTGCTAGGTCCCAATCAATGTGCTTATTGTAGGGAGGAAGGTCATTTTAAGAACAGTTGTCCGGCATTGTTGCAGCGTAATGGAGCAACATCTGCTTCACGAGGTCGTGGTGGTCCTCAGTCAGCAAATAGAGGTAGAGGTCGAGGTGTGTTAACCCAAGAGTAGCGTTCTTTTGTTCCTCCAAATTCCGGAAATTACTTTGACCAGCAAAATGTTAGGTCTACACAGTATTACAGTGAGGATCAGTATATTGAAGGAGGGAATGAAAGTCTTCATTTTGAATAGGACAGCCATGGACAAAGTAAGGGGGTTACGTCAATTCCAGTGGATCAGAATGGACCTTATGTTAATGTCACTACAATGGGTGTTTCAGAGCCATTTCTTTTAGATACTGGTGCCATGAGAAGCTCTATCATTCATTCTAAACTCCCTGGCGCACCTTTGTCTGGCTTAACGAATGTATCTGTAGGATTTTCTGGTGCCCCTGTTCGCAATCCAGTTTCTTGCCCTTTGCCTGTTTCAATAGGCCCTTATGATTTAGAAGCTCCGCTTCTTCTGACGAATGGTTGTGGTGAAAATCTGTTGGGTTTAGATCTATTAAAAAGAATGCATGCTACGATATATTGTTCACCTTCTGGTGTATACCTCACTCTAGGACAGAAAATGACTAGTCCAATGTACTTATCAAAAGATCAATTTCCACCTGAATTGCTTTCTCTTCCCGAAACGCTTTGGGCTACGGGTCCGAATGACGTTGGTTGTCTTGAGATCCCACCTTATGTTGTTACTCTTAAACCCAATGCTGAAATGCCACGTATTCCGCAATACAGAATCTCTACTGAAGGTGAGAAAGCACTTTTGGAAATTGTCCATGATTTGATTCAGAAGGGTGTGGTTGAGGAAACGAGAGGAAATACATGTAACAGTCCTGTTCTTCCGGTTCTTAAACGCACTGATCCTTCTCAGCCTCCTGTTTATCGTTTTGTAATTGATCTTCGGGAGGTAAACAAGATTGTCGTACCGCAGTTTCCTGTAGTCCCAGATATCACTGCTCTGTTGACGATGATACCTTCTACAGCGACTTGGTTTTCAGTTATTGATTTAAAGAATGCTTTCTTTAGTATTCCCATCGCCGAAGAGAGTAGAGATATTTTTGGTTTTTCCCTCGGAGGCCGAAGCTTCCGGTTTAAACGCGCACCTCAAGGTTATTGTGAAAGTCCCTCTATTTACAGTCAAGCTCTAAAATGTCATCTTGATGCCTTTTCCTTACCGTCCGGTGCCGCTCTCATTCAGTACATGGATGACTTATTAGTTGCAGCTGATTCAGAGGAGATTTGCAAAAACGTGACCGTTGCACTGTTGCGTCATTTGTTTGATCTAAATCACAAGGTTTCTCCTTCTAAATTACAATATGTCTGTCGCGAGGTGACTTATTTGGGTCATCTCTTGTCAAAGGAGGGACGACGATTGACCCCCGAACGAATTCAGGCAATTGCACAAATGTCAGTGCCATCCACACAAAGAGAGGTACGTGCCTTTTTGGGCATTACTTCTTATTGTAGACAGTGGATTCCGAGTTTCTCTTTATTGGCTAAACCGCTGTTGGCGCTAACTTTAAAAGATACGCCTCAGCCTCTTCTGTGGACTGACGAGTGTCAGAAGAGTTTTACTGATTTGCGTATTGCTTTGTGTTCTGCTCCTGTATTGGGTACTCCTGATTACAGTAAGCCCTTTACGCTCTATGTCCACGAAAGAGAGGGTTGTGCATTGTCAGTCTTAACGCAGCGTTTTGGAGATCAACAGCGACCATGCGCATATTTCTCAGCTACGTTAGATCCAGTAGCTAAAGCATTGCCTAGTTGTCTTAAGGCGACAGCGGCAGCAGCAATTTCTATTCGACAGTCTGCTGGAGTAGTGCTAGATAATACTCTCATTGTTATGGTGCCACATGCAGTGGATATTTTACTAAATAGGACAAAAACGCAGCATCTTACGAGTGCTCGGTTGTCCGGATATGAGCTGACGCTTTTGGCTAGTCACATACACATCAAACGATGTAATACCCTGAATCCAGCTACTTTGTTGCCTCTTCCAGAAGAGAGAGATGTCTCTGAACAGCATGATTGTTTTCTCCGTACTGAAGAAGAGACTAAGGGTAGAATTGACCTAAAAGACACGCCATTAGTGAATCCAGATGGAACACTATGGGTAGATGGTTCTTGTTTCAAGCTCCCGAATGGAGATACAGTTTCAGCCTACGCTATTACTACTTTGCATACGATTGTGGAGACAGCACGCATTAGACATAATTCAGCTCAGGCAGCTGAATTGATAGCCTTAACTAGAGCGTGTGTGTTATCCAAAGGAAAAAGAGTAAACGTGTACACTGATAGCCAATACGCTTTTGGTGTAGCGTTTAACTTTGGGCGCTTATGGAAGGAAAGAGGATTCTTTACTTCCCATGGTACTAAGATACAACATGGTCAATTAGTGACTGAACTTCTTGAGTCACTTACAATGCCTACTCAGATAGCGATCGTGAAGTGTAGTGCACACAAAAAGATTGTGGACGATGTTGGTCGAGGAAATGCATTTGCAGATGAGGTAGCGAAAAAGACAGCCAGAGACAACACAAGTCGAATGTATGTTGCAGGTCCCGCAAACTGCGTAAGAGAAAAGGGAATGTGTGAAGATACAGTAGAGAGTGTGAAATCAATTCAAGGAGAGGCTACGGAGAATGAGTTGAGAAAGTGGAAGGAAAGTACAGGAATGTTAGATGAGATGGGATGTTGGGTTGAATTATCAGAACATCAACGTTGGCTGTTACCAGATGCTTATGTACTACCTGTAGTTACTATGGCACATGGTCCAGCTCACCTAAGTGCAAAAGGAATATGTAAACTTCTGGCTCCAGTGTGGCAAAATGAGGGGATCCCAAAGTGTGCAAATAATGTAGTAAAACATTGTATTGTTTGCTTGATGTACAATCCGGGAAAGGGAACCCCAACTCCAGCAGGTCATTTTGCTCCTCCAACATATCCATTTGAGGTGTTGCAGATCGATTATATTCACATGGAACGATGCAACAACCTCAAATATGTTCTGGTGGTAGTATGTGCTTTTTCTAGATGGGTAGAAGCCTACCCTCTGAAGGACAATACTGCTTTATCAACTGCCAAAATACTTTTGAAAGAATTCTTCCCTAGGTTTGGTTTGCCGCGCATTGTCTGGAGTGACAATGGGAGCGAATTTGTGGGTCAAGTCATGCAAAAAGTTTGTGCAGGTCTTGGCATAAAACAGAAGTTCCACGCGGCGAATCACCCACAGTCGGCTGGTTTAGTAGAATGCTACAATGGAACCTTGAAGCTTAAAATTGCTAAGGTGCAAGCTAGCACAGGACTTAATTGGCCTGATGCTTTACCATTGGCTCTTCTGTCCACCAGAACAGCAGTACACTCTCGTTTGGGGCTTAGCCCTTACGAAGTGATATTTGGTCGCCCAGCTAATGTATGGGGAGTTCCTCGCCCTAAGAAATACTCAGACTTGCCATACCCGATGTTGATTGACTACTTGCATGACCTTACAACTAAATTGCGTGTTCTTCATCAACAGGTTCAGAGTGCTCTACCAGAGGCTTCCACAGACCCAGGTCATTCCATCCGACCAGGTGACTGGGTCTGCACGAAAAATTTCCAACGACAGAGAAATTTGGAGCCCAGATGGAGAGAGCCACGCCTGGTTCTTTTGACCACAAGAACAGCAGTTAAAGTCGAAGGAAAGAAAAACTGGGTGCATGCCGTGCACTGCAAGAAAGTGCCTTTGCCCTTGCCTTTCGATCAGTGGGTCCGTAGAGGCATCAGTGACTCTGAAAGTGAGAAAGTTCCGCAATTTGTACCATTCAGTGATGCGCGTCTAATTGGAACACTTTCTGAGAAAGAGGACGACGACATCCTTCAAGAAGCAATACCATCGCATCGTCGCTTGAACACGACAAATCCAGGAACATTGTTTCAAAACCAGACTGCCTCTGGACAGGAACGCTATAATTTGAGACCAAGACCAAAGAACTTGAAAATTTCTCTCCTATGTAGTACTCTATCCCGGTTGCAGGGTCACGGTAGGAGTCTTAGTCACGACCTGAGTAAGTGGCAATAGGCCTGCAGGACCTCACAGTGTCATAGGACGGTAGATAATCGTGACTACAGTGATTGAGGAAGATTGCCGTGAGCATCCACTTAGAAAGATGGAGGCTACATTAGATAAAAGAGAAAGTAAAAATGTAAAGAATAATTGTAAAGAAATATGTAGTCGTTGTAGTATTGCTCTATGCGTCATTATATTGTCGTGTATTCTTTTGGCATCTGTAAACTGGATCATTATTACTCTGCAGCAAAAAGTTGTCTCTTCTCCTACCTCTACATCTTCTTCTACTATCTCTCCGCACCTATTTCACACTCTTCCCCAGCATGAACTCATCAGAAGAACTGAATACTTTAACAATTCCTTCGTCCAGTTGTTACATCAACATCAGTTAGTGATCAATACAACTGACTGTTGGGTGTGTGGACTCATACCACATACGGTAGAAAAAGGAATGCCATATTTAGTTCTTCCATTCTCCTATGAAGGTTCCGCTTGGGCTTATTTTGTCATTTTCAATAATGCATATCAAAGTAAAATTAAACAACCTGTCAGTTCACATAGTGTTGGTTCAGATTTCAGTCATAGTTTATTGATAAAGGGAATGGTAGCTATGGCTAAAATCATGGAAAAAAGTGAAGCTTCCATAGATGAAAGAAAAGCATATACCAATTGGAACATAACTAATTACATTTCCAGCCTCAATGATAAGGTTGAGCAAGGAAAATCTCCTCCGATACGGGTCATACCCCAACAAGGAAATTTCTGTCTGCAAATAAATGGTAGAACTCCAAACACCGGACAAAGAGAAAGTTTATGTTCCCATACATATGTTTATTCAGCCCTGAATTCACTGCCGTTAGTACCATCTCAAGGTACATACTTCGTTTGCCACGATAGGGCTTATACATGGTTGCCAGCTGATTTCTCTGGTACTTGTTATATAGCCTTTCTTCTTCCCCCTACATACACCGCTCCTGCGAACCATCATAAAAATAGATATGGCAGAGGGATTGTGGATTCGAAAGACACAGCAGGACAAGAGGGAGGAGATTTCCTCAAAGGATTTCTTCCCTTCTGGGGTCCAATGGCCAACAGCAGAAATATAAGGCAATTGGTTCGTGTCGTAGAAACCACCATAGACATCACTGTAGGAGCTTTAAGTAACATTACAGCTGAACTACAGGCTGATCGTCTTATGACCTTGCAGAACCGTGTTGCCTTAGACTTTGTTCTTGCGGACCGTGGTGGAGTATGCAAATTGATCGGATCAAGTTGCTGTATTTTCATACCTAATGACGCTCCGACAGTATACCAAGCTATCTCTAAGTTACACATAATCTCCGAGTCGATTCATCAGGACGAAGGAGATTGGTCCTTTTCAGAGTGGTTTTGGGAATTACTGTCCAAATGGGGTTGGAAGGTATTGACATTCTTTGGAGTAATTTTAGCTTTTATATTCTCTTGTTGTCTTTGTATGCACTGCGGTCCTGCCGTCTGCAACCTATGTGCTACTGCATGTATTCCCGAACCCAAGCCACAAAGAGCAGAGAATATCAAAATGATGGTACAGCAACAGCTTGATGACCTCATGGCCATAGACATCGACTCAGATTAACATGAGTTTGTGTATCTTGCCTGAGTTCTGGCAAAAGGAGGGTCTGAGGAAATTCGATTTTTAATACGATCGTATCGACCCGCCATTTTGTGGCCCGCCGCCATTTTATGTTGCCTTCACTCAGGCAGCACAGCGAACGAAGTCCATTCTGCCTTTTCTGCTTATTCTGCAACATGGTGTTCAAAACAGCCTTCTGCCTCTATCTTTACAAGGCTGGTATTAAGGTCTGACCGAGTACACTAATCCCTGTCTGGTTTTCTAATCCTTGTTTCAACTATCTGTAGGCTCACACTATTCTCCGCCGATCTTATCTTATCGTCTGGCCTTCGCTGTCCTTTGCTAGTATTCTCTCATTTCACAACTGTCCTCCAAACGCACACAAACTTATCACACCACATGCAACTTCGTTGTGGATCGGTTAATGAATTAGTTCAAGGGAGGGGTGACAAACACAGCTGGAGGGGAGGCAACCTTAAGTCACTTGATACTTTGTTTTCCAATTCCTTCTATTGGTGCTGTCTTGTTTTCCGACATTTCTATTGGCTCTGTTCTATCTTTACGTTATTCTTACTGGCTCCTTTCTATGTGTTCTGGGAGTGTATGTAGTTAATAAATGGTTTTTATACGGTATATAAGATTGTGCGCCTCAAAGTAAAGTGGCAGTCTCCTGAGAACATACCTTGTGTACTTCTTGGACAACTGTACTAGCTGCAGCTAATAAAATCTGATCTTTTACGCCTGACAGAGTGTCCCGTGTCTCTGTTAGTTGAGGCAGGTGAATCCAAGGAGATTTCAGGCGTACCCTGCGCCACCAGGCCCATAAGGTTCTGGTTCTTCAAGACCCAGAGCCCAGCAGCAACAATAGCAGCTACCACAACACCAGCAGGGACCCCAAAGGCAGCTCAGAAGGCAGGAGAGAATATTCTGCACCAGAACAACCCTTCATGGCCTCAGGGAACATGACATCATCCAGAGGTACAGGTTGAACTGGCAGGCCATTCAGCAGCTGCTGCGAAACACTGAGCCACAGTTGGCACCCACCTTGCTGACACCCCGCACCATCCCAACAGAAACCAAGCTGCTTGCCGTACTTCACATGCTGGCAAGTGGCTCTTGTCAAACAACTGGTGCCCTGGTTTCAAGAATATCACAGCCATCATTCTCTGCCTTTTTGCCCAAAGTACTGGATGCCATCATTGGACTCACACCCCGCCACATCTGCTTCCCTAACACACTGCAGAAGCAGCAGGAAACAAAACAGGGGTTCTACCTCATTAGTGGCTTCCCACACGTCCTTGGTGCAATCAACTGCACACATGTATGCCTTGTGCCACCTGCTGCAACTGAACACCTCTACCGCAACAGGAAGCACACCCATTCCATCAATGTGCAGGCCATTGTCGATCACCAAGGATTGATCACCAACATCATTGCAAAATATCCTGGGAGTGTCCATGACTCATTCATCTTCTGTCACAGCACCATCAATCAACACTTCCAGGATGGACGGTATGGCAATGGACTACTTGTTGGTAAGTACAAAAACGTACTTATATACACACTGCACAGCAAACCTCTAGGACACACAACACATACACCACAACAGCAACATGTGGACAGGAACACACTGAGGTTGTGACATCGCTAGCCATGTTTTATAGGTCACCATTGAACCTGTCACACATCTGAAATAACTGTACAGCCTAATGTTAAGACGTCAATGATCACAACGTTTGGAGTGTGTTGCCTAAATGTCACCTTGCAAATTGTAAGCGTCTCAATTATGTTTACATTAATCCATTGCATAAGTCTAAAGGTATGTGATCTCCAGGGTACATTGATATGAACGTGTTAACAACACTGTCAAATTTAACCTGTGTATGGAACTATCATCTCACCCCCAGTGAAGACACAGGGACACCTGTATCACAAGTCACAATGCTAGGGAGGGCACACTGTACTGCAAATCCCAAAACATACTGCTGACAACCAGTCAGCAGCCAAACACTTGTTCAGCCAGGGAAACAACACAATGCAGATGGTACATCCTACAAGAGTAGGATGCAACACAATAACACAAAAGAGTCACAGACAACACAAGACAACTACTGCCATGCAAGGTGATATTAATGGGGCAAGCTTCATCAACATGATCCCATTAATTTTCTTTTTCAGCTGATCAGGGGTATGGGATCCAGCCATGGATTATGACACCTATTGGCAACCCAAGTACTGTAGCAGAGCGTGCCTACAATGACGCACATAGGAGGACATGCAGCATAATCGAGAGGACCTTTGGCATCCTCAAGTCGAGATTCAGGTGCCTCGACATCACTGGTGGTAGCCTCCTATATTCCCCTGAAATGGTCTGTAAGATCATTCTAACATGTGCCATCCTGCACAACATTTGCATAAGAAGGAACATTCCCATCGAGGAACCAGATCCACACATGCCTGAAGAGGAGGAAGAGGAGGATGGTGGCCTGCAACATGAGGGGGAACAACAAAACACGGCCGCTGGATTGCGTAGTCGGCAGCATATCGTGAACAATTTCTTTTAAATATAATCACCATCACCACTTTATTAACTAATGTAAATAAACACCGATAATTATCACCATATCATGGTCTGGCTAATCATTTGTGCTCACCTTTATCGCTAACTATCAGAATAAGAGTTTTGCCTCATGGAGCATTGCTGATATACTGATCATGACACAGAAAATCCCAGAGCAATTGTGATGCGTATCATACAGAGGTCACATACACATACACTGTAAATTACATATATCCTGTACATTTCACCTTTGAAGGGCAATAGCAGAGGACCACACATATTGCACACATGCATGTTGGAAACATGGTTCATCGCAGCATATGGCACACAACTAAGACACCATCACTCAATAAGGGGAAAACAAGCCTCATACATGAGGCAGTTGATGTGCTATTGCATTGGTAACAGGAATGTATGACCAGACCCTTGACAGCAGTAAGTCCAACTGCATCCTATCTTTGCAAGGACTATCTGTGACTAGAGTTCCATATAAGCAGAACATTGACAGCACAAGTGCCACACATATGTCAAGCATTGCGCACATGACATTCCATGTACATGTCAACCCATTTCCTAACTCCTGACACACCCATGCACCTGGTCACAACCCACCTGTCTGAAGATATCCCTGGAATAGTAATATGTGTACCCCGATATTCCCTCCTCTACACACACAGACAAACAATAGTAATCCAGTGTGCTACACCCTTTCCTATGGTATACCATTGTCATAGCACATCTGACTGCATGGACGTCAGGTCAATTAATACACTGGCTTGTAGTTTCTAAGCCCTGTTATCACCTGTAGATTGCTTCCCGTGTGAAAGGTACTGTTGGCCATTTCAATGCAAATCTCACCTGCAGGACTTGTGAGAAACTGATGCAGCCCACACCTCTGATCACCTCCTTGCAAACCACCCATTTCAGCATGCACTGCCCCTGCTGATGCCTGAAACAGCATAGATGTTGCCATTTTGTCAAATACACCGTTATGCATTGCTAGTAATGAAGCCGTGTAACACAGCTCTTGGGTTCATGTGTCACCTTCAAAAATACAGGACATACACAGTTTTACATGTCAACTGTCTTGTTCCTCCTCCAAACAGTCTTAGCCAGACCACTGATTATGTAACTTGTGAAATTGCTGGATCCTGGTTGACCCTGCATCCTGTCAGCCTGACTGGCACTTGTCTGTGCGCTACCCTAAAGATTCCCTGTGGCTACATATGTACCACACTTGCTTTACCAAACCTCTCATTCCTCAGAGGGTATTTTGTCATGTGCTTCATCAATGCATACCCAAAAACATTGTATAGCATCATCTGCCTTTTAATTGTACCATATTTGTTAAATTTTCTTTGAATACCAAAATCATGGCCCATCCCTTGTCTGGGTCCCATGTATGCATGAACGACAAAGTGTGACAGTGTCCCAGGGCCATATGCAGGAATTGGGTATGGTGCCTCCAGCAGAACCAGCAACCTCTGATAATGACTATGTCCTCTCTCATTTCCACAATGACTTGCATCTAAGGTTTGGACACATTGACTTCACAGTCATACAAGCATATTTGCAATACTACATCTTGCGATGCACACACACTGGGTCAACAACTACATTAGTAGCCACTGCACACACATTGAGCCATAGGCATTGAGGTATTGTACTTATGTATGTCACCTTGCTATCCTCTCCTGATGCCAAACATGCCCAAATTGTGCAATACATATATGTTGGCCACACATATGGCCATCTAGTGCGTCAGCCAAGCGTCAACATCCTGCTAAGGAAGTAGCGGGTCATGGTCCGCTGCAGTATGATGTCTCACATGTGTACATACACCATCAACACCAAAGTGGGTGCAATCAGCCTATCTCAGTTGTGTCCCAAATGTAACATAACATTAAAATTGAAACAATCCCCAAAACCAGTTCATTCACTGAAATTTTGATGTTTTTAGCGTTATGCGTCATATTGTTTTCACCAATACAGATTGTGCTTCATATTTTTCGATGCACAGGAGTGAAAATTAGGCCGCATCCAAATAATTGTAAAGACTATTTACTGTTATTTGGATGCGGCCTAATTTTCACTCCTGTGCATCAAAAAATATGACGCACAATCTGTATGATTGAAAAAATATGCCGCATAACGATAAAAACGGTGGCCATTTTATGCAGGATGTGATGTAATAGGATATCCTGTTTACAGATTATGTACAGTGGGTGTAATTTCACTTTCACTTTGCAGTCTGTGAATCTTCTAGACTGTGTGGCTGTGTTCAGAGTGTTGTCCAGTGATTTTGTGCTTTGGTGTCCTGTGTGCTATCTTACTTGTTACTTTGTGAAATAAATATTGTTGTTGTATACTGTCTGAGTGTGTTTTGTTTACAATTGTCCGGTATTGTAGTGTATTTGTTGTTTGTGGGAGTCTGTTGTGGGGAGTGCTAGTTTGGGGATAGTTGGGCTCTTTTAGTTGTTAAGTTTACTTCTTTTTTCGTACTTCTACTTTCCCCCTTTTCTCCTTTCTTCTTCTTTATCCCCTATTCCCCTTTTCAGTGCTGAGATGTTGGGTAGGCCACGTCTTGGCAGGATGGGTGAAGAGGAGCTGGGGGGGTTTATATGGCTGGTGTGTCATTTCCTCCCACTCATGATCGAGACAGGGGGCATGGTGATACAGGGGTATCACACTGAGGCGTGAAGAATCCGGTGGGGAAAGGTGCTGCATCACTTGCAGTGCATGTATGGGAGCCAGAGGAATGACCACCAGCTGAAGCACCGCTGGGCCGACCTCATCACCAGGGAGCAAGATCTGCTGGACCACCTGGGAATAGTGATTGGTGGCCGTGTTGGTGAGTACAAATCATGAAAATGTGCACATTTAAAAGCTCTGTAGTGACATCAGATGATTTGTACAATATCTGCTGGCTAAGTTGCTGACTGTGTGGAATGCTGCGGAAACATACAGGGTCATTGATGCACTATGTGAAAGGACCACAATTGCTAGCTGTCAGGAAGCACGTGCTCTGCAAACTTACAGGATACTTTTGCTTAATGTAATTTGGTGCGGCCTTTGTTTCAGACAGCAACACAAAATAGGAGCCAATCATGTCTATATAGGTCACATTTGCCAGTGAAGTATAGATGTACTAAAATATTGGCAAACTTTGTTGACGCAATAGCTAGACTGACTTTAGAAACACTACATGATGCAGAAAATGAGTGCTGGCTTCACGTCAATTGATGATAGCAATGTGGCCTTGACATATGTCTCATGTGTGTCTGGTGAGTGTGTAAGGAAAGCGTTTTTGGAAGTTCTATGGATGTTAGGGATTATTGTGGTCTTTCATCTTTTTGGATACATGTCAGATCTGGATTTGAAAACATTGGGAAAAGGTATAAGGTGCCCTCAGCTAACATCTTAGACTGGTATTTGGAGTTTGTTGTGCCACATTCCAATTAGGGATGGCAGTTCAAAGGTATGCACATGGGTTCATATCTCTATGTTTTGTGCAAATCACCATTGCTGGGCCACATCAAATGAAGAAACTGTAACAACATGAGGGCTTACAAAAGTCCCTGTCCCTCTTTACATTGTACCTATGTGTCATAAATTGGTCATGGCCACATAGGCTGTTTGACTGGTAATGCAGTCCTCAAGTAACCAGGCTTTGGATGTCTCTCTTGGATGCACATAATGAGACGATTACACACCATTATTATTTCTGCTCACTAATGAAGGAGCATGTTTGCCACCACAAGATAGTTAGGACCACTGCATGTGTGTAGATATGTGTGTAATTGTCACAGGAGACCCATGCTATGTACATGTTGGCCGTGATATATCAGATGCAGTATCATCATGTCTGAATGGCTTCCATTACTTATGTCAGCTTACACATTGTTTTTGTCTTTGAAATTGTTGGTCAGTGCACAGATTTTGAGCACATTTCTTCCTTCCATGCCTTATAGGTGGACCAGCACCCTACACTGTGGGAGAGGTGGCTACATTTGAGGACCCTGGCCACTCCAGTAAGTGTTGATATGTCTGTTATGTGTTGTGTTTGCTGGTGATGTGTGATGGACTCCTGTGTGTTGAACACATAGCAAGGTGTGATGCGCTGGCCAATCATTTGTCTTGTTCCATGAGTGGGATTTCAGTTTCTCAAAAAAAAATTGTTGGCCAATGCGTATCCTATTGTATTATCTAGGGATTGTAGGTCATTCCTGTAGGTCCCGCAATGAGAACTGGGGTGAGTCATGTGGATAACACTTGTATCAACAAGAGTCGCACTGGAACTCATCTCAGATTTAGTCTTCCTGTCAGACCCACATTCTCCCAGATTCGTACTGCAAATCTCTTTCCAAAAGACTTCTGCTTCCCTATTCACCAAAGTACTTATTAAACTGTAGGTTGAACTTCCTGGCAAGTCCAATTACAACTTGCAGACCATGTGGCTTTAGATTTCCATCCCGTACGCTGACATCTGTAGCCCAGGCATTGGCGGAGGATGTGCAGCATAATTGTTAGCTGACACTGGCAGAACTCAGATGCCAAGTTAATGCCAGTTGTTACCCATCTTGTAGGTTTTGGGTGTGCTATGTGTGATATGACCTTTGTAGGCTGGCCTGCCATGTACTTCCTCAGGGTCATTCAATGATCTGTATGGTGATATGAGCTGTTACAAGTACAGTAGATGTACTGTCTGATTTACTTCTTGTGCCATTTCACACAATGCAGTTCCTAATGTAAATTGTTTGCCTTTGTCTTCACAGCTGCGAACATGACACCCATCCAGGTCCGTGAGTTCCAGAGGCGGACCATGAGGTACCAACATATCCTGCTGGTAGAGTCGGGGTTCAGAAGGATGGCCCGAAGATACCGGAATGAACGGGCCTCCGGAGCATGGAGGGCTTTCCCACAGGGTGGCCCTACTTTGCCCACCACAGCCACCACCAGCACAACCACCAGTTCCACCCAGGTGGCACCACCCACAGCTGGGACAGTTGTCCTAAAGTCTGCAGTTGCTCCAGGCCCCACCAGTGCAACACATTCAGGGCAGCCCACAGGCATTGGCTCTACACGCCCACAAACATCCTCCGCCGGTACCTAGACTGCCCCAGCTGCTACAGTAGACCCTGCAGCTTTCCAGGCAATGGAACGTAAAATGGACCGTGTGCTACGGAAGATTAGCCACCTGAGCCGGGATGTTCGCCATATGAACAGGCGTGTGCGGTCCATAAAGCGGACCCTCTGGAGGGCCAACCTCTAAACTTTTGGACATGGACATGATTCCCTCCCCTCCCTCCTCTTTCCTTGTTCTCATACTTAGTGGTCTTAGGGGGCTTAGTGTTAGGTTAGTATAGGCTGTTAGTTCAGTTAGTGTTAGTGGGTGGGGGGTCCTGAATCTTTCTATTTTTATTTATTAAGTGTGTGGGTAGGCTATGTTGGGGTTCCTGTGTGTTAAAAATTTTTTAAACAAAATATATATATATTTGTTTAGGATAGTATAGTATGTGTTTAGGTTAGTATCTGTTGTCCTCCATGTGTCCCGTCTCATAAGGGGGATGGGGGGTTGATGTTTAGAACGTTTCATTACATGTGATAAGTTTAGGTTAGGTTAGTTAGGGACAGTTGTGGGTAATGAGTAGTCATGGTAGATTAGGGTAGGTAAGACTTTTCCCTCAGCTTCCTCTTCTGTGATTACCATTTAATAAATATATAGTGAACCCTATACAGTATGTGTTAAATGCTTGTTGATCATGTCCTTGGCATTAGTGTACATGAATTTTGTTATATTACATTTGTGTCCTATGCTACGAACAACTCCTAACTGAGCTGTAAGATTGGCAGCTACCCCAGAGCTACTTTGCAAAGATTCCACCATTTGTTGCAACCACCAGTCACAGTTAAAATGGATCCCAATGTGTTTTTGTCAATAAGTATGTTTTCTAAGTCACAAACAGTGCTTCCAGATGTGGTATTGGGGGAACAGTTTTAGGTCTGACTGCAGTGTGATGTTCAAGGACATCCTTATAAGATGAGTTGTCGTAAGCACTCTTGTAGTATCGTCTTCATGACTCACACAGATCATTTGTGACACTGTTAAGCATGATTACCTATTTGGATGTAAACTCAGACACCTTCATTCATGCAGTTTTTGGAGTGTTGGCTTAGATTTGTGGGCAATGTTATATGTGTTAGTATTGCATGGTGACAACATTTTGCTGCCACTATTTGATGACTTAGATATACCTTGAGGAAGCATTATACTGTCCAACACAGCATGATGATGTATGGTTTCTCACTTCATCAGATATTACTCTCAGGAAGGGCAGAGTATGATGCAATCCTAGCCACTGTGCAGATTTATCTGACTACATAATTTCAGGAAAGTTGTATTGACAAGCTACGTTATTTGACAGGAGGCACATTTCAGTTATCTACTGCACAGTTGATGTGTCACATTACACAGAGACAAATTTGTTGTGTAAGTGCTATTTAATGAAAAGTGCTGTAGTGCTATATGTACATTGTCCATGATTGTGAGTCCATTATAGTGACATCTTCCATTGTGATCCTACATCAGGGGTAAAGGGAAATGCTTTTGACATGCTGGGGTGATGTGTCAGACAGTGCAGAGGGACAGGATTTGCCAATGAGTAAGAGAGAGACAAGCACTGGGCAGGCTGACAAGATATACAGTGGTTAGCAGAACAGTCATTGAGTACAGTTGTTGTAAGACTGGCATGTTACAAAACGCTGGACCTTGGTAATAGTTGGCCATGTGGCAGAGACAAGTGCTTCCGGGTACTTTCCCGTATGAATGTGATCTGTTCCATGTCTTCTTCTTCTGATGTGTGTGTTGCCTCCTCTGTCCTTGGTGGTGGTGGTTGTGAAGGGGCAACACACACCTCAGTGATAGAAGACGTGGAGTCAGACATTCCGGTCGCTGCTACCTGTGAAGGTCTTAAGGGAAGTACTGCTGCAAGGAGGATCTGCTGATTCTTAAGAATAGCAGCCACATCACGATGGTAGCAGCTAGGTCGGCCCTGAGGGGGTCATGATTGCATTCGTGCATGCAGTGGAAGGTTTGGGGTGTGAGGTGTTGTGGCAACTCCCTTACTGCAGTGGTAAATTCCTTGACAGTTTCTTGTAGTCCTTGCAGGATGGATGTTAGGGCTTGCATGGCTGCTGCCTGATCTGCAGATGACACCATGCACGAACGCACCCCCTCTAGGCTGGCTGCCATAGTTTGCAACACCACCCGCACCTCATTGGCCAGCTCCCGCTGTACTCCCACTACAGTTCTCTCAAAGCTGGTGCCTGTGTCGTCTGAGTCCTCAGCTTTATTGAAGCTGGCATGTCGTACTATTGGGGTGGTGGTTGGATCCTCTGCGATGGCTGCTTGTTCTATGCTCCTCCTTGTGACTGAAGGTGGGGTCTGGAGGGTTCCAAGGACATCTTGGATGGTCTGCTGGGGAATGTTTGTCAGCTCGTCATCCATGTCATCAGGGTATTCTGGGACAGGCATATCCGCAGGAGATCCATTGTCCTGTGAAATGAAAAGGGGTACAATTAGTGTGTGTGTGTTGTGGCATTAGTGATGTGACATGCCTGCCTTGTGATGATTTCACATTGTGATCTTGTTTCCTGTTCATTGCTCCAGTCTTTCAGATGGGCATTCTCCCAGGCCTATGGCCCACCTGCATGTCACATGTTTAGTATTAAGTTATTGGACTTCTCAGCATCATCTCCTCTAGTCTTGTTTTAGGCCGAATAGTGAATTGCCACCTTCTTGTCCTATTCAGCCTCCATCTACATCCATTCTCATGGTGAGACCTTTCACTGGTTGTGGGTGCTCTGATGGCACTAGCAGCACACTTAACAATCTGGACCTGCTCCAGTCTCTGATCTTTCACATTCACTTATATGTAGTTGACATGTAGCGTATCCTAGGCATAGCATTGTTACGGCACAATATGGATGTTGGCATTGGTAATGTGTACAGCTGATGTTAGGGAATGTGTGGTACATTGGATTGCCCTGATAGTCGTAGCAGTGTTCTATTTTCTCCTCTGACTGTGCAGGTGTATTTCAGTGACCAGTTACATGTGTCCTCTCCCTCAATGCTGTCTGAGCAGTATGCCATTTGGGATGTTACATTGTGACCCAGGCACAGGATGGACCCTGAGATATGCAGCATGGGTGTGACCTTAGTGCTGTGTAGCTCCTAATGTTGATGACATTGGCTGATGTTTGCGGCAACTATGGGCATTGACATTTGACAGGACTGGAGCTTTTGTCTTGTTTCAGGGGATTGTTAAAGTTGTCATCCTCAACCCTCTAATTTAGGTGTGTATGATCCATGGGGAAGTTACTGCCATTGGCTACTTGAGCTGCACACAGAGCGGAGGTGGTAGTGGCAACTGGTGTCACTGTTACATTCCAGTTGTCAGTATGTCTAGAGGTTGTTAATTGGGCCCTAGTTAATGTAGGGGGTATAGTGGCTGACATGTGCTGGGATGTCTGTTTGACGTTGTGCCCTTCCCTCCTGGTGTGGCTTTACCTTTGCTCCCCATGGGACTGTTGTTGGTGTAGTGTTGTGGTGTGCCCCAGCTTCTCTCTGTGCAGGCCATGCCCCCATGCCATCCCCCTTTACCCATGCCACTCCATGTATATGATGACTTCCATGCATTTTGTGGTCCGTATGCCCCCCGCTTACAGTTGACATTACTGCATTTTAATTCCCCATGCGACTTACCCTGTTTGTGCGTTGTCTCCTGGTAGTCTGCGCTGTCCTGGAATCCCTGTGACGATCTCCTCAGGGAGAATGGCTGCGACCATCTCCTCCATGTGGTCCAGGGCCTCCTGGTGTGCTGGACTCCCACCTCCAGTCTGCAAAGCTGCCTTCCGGTTCCTGGCCATCTTTTCCTTGGTCCTGCGCTTGCAGTCATGCCAGCGTTTCTTGCACTCGATGAATGTTCTGCGTACTTCTGCCACACTGTTAATCTTGTCAACAATTTGTTGTCATATTGCCTCTCTCCTACTGATTGGCAACTTTGAGGTGACAAACAGTTAGTGCTGGTGTTCCGTCACCTCTTTTACCAGAATTTCTTGTTCCTCTGCACTCAAGCGACACTTTCTTTTCTTCCTAAAAGTGTCCTGGTTCTTGTGTGGGTCCTCCTGGCTGGTTCCTGGTCTGTTGTCATCTTCCTGGAGTCTGTACAGGCATCTGGGATCCATTTTGGCTCTCCGCTGCTGAAATGGCTGTGTTCGCGGGGAATTTTGACGATATTGCGTCAAAAAACGTTGCATATCCGGTGTGCAGTGTCGTAAATCTACCCACAGTCATTTCTGCCGCGTTAACGTAGTTTTGCTTTACGACTTGACACTGCGGTGTGTGTAAAGAAAAATGACTTACACCTGTGGTTTGCACCGCCGGGCGTCAAAGTATAAATTTGACGCCCGCACGGCGCACCAAAATGGCATTAACCGGCGGTAATAATTTTGACGCAAAACTGAGCCGGCGCAGTTTTTGTCAAAAAGTATAAATATGGGCCTTTGTATTTTTTAAACATTTGATCTGTTTGAGCTGGAAACAACATTTGTTTGTTAAAATCTGTAGAAGATAATGGATTATGTGGCAAATGTAGTAAATCCCTGACTATGCGGAAGGCGCAGCGGCCGCAGAGTTACAAAATTCCGTTTGTCCTGCTAAAATCCCTTCTGTGTTAGTTTATTTTACTTTGCTGTTATGACCGCATGCTATTGGATTTATGGTACTTTTTTGTTCACAAAGCACATTGGTGTTCGTAAGTTTGAAAAAAGTGGACCCCGCCCTTTAAAAAAAAAAAAAAGTATCAACTATGCAGTATCGCACTGTGTATGCCTTTTACGTTTGCAACGTACAAGCAAACTTCACCTTTTAATTAGGATGTTGCTCCATCACTCTAGGGCAGCTTGAGGCAACACGTGAATTCCCCCAGCAAGCACCTAACACCCTTAACAAGAGGCCAGGCCTGTAGGCCTTGCCTTTGATTGTTTATAATTGGTTTTAGTTGGCCATTTCATTTCGGGAGAATAAAATGCCCACAGTACTTGCCACAGTAACAGGATATAGGTCGAAATCTCCCCCATGATACCTGCCTGTCACTCGGTCTGCGGCTGCTCATCAGAAGCAACATGGTGTCGAAAGTGTGACAACTCTTCATAGTGCTTTGGGTGAAGAAGCCTTCAACCGACTGGCACTACATTCCCATCTCCAACTGGAAACTTTGGGAACTGAAGCTTTCATAAATCCTTAGCTTGCCTTTTTCTAACATTCCTGAGAGTTCTAGAACAAAGTGTCAGTTTTGTTTGAGTCATGCTATCATTTTAATGCCTTTCAAAAATAGTATTGCAAATGTTTCATCTTATTTTTGTCTATATGGATCAAATATGTCGTCTATTGTAGCCATTTTTATTGGTGGATTTAATCATGAAACATGTATGTAATAACGTAGGACCAAGATGCATCAAGGTACTGCACTGAGTGCAGTATAAAATGCATTATGAAACATATGTTTAAGCACATCCTGCATAGACACCTTATTGGCAAATGTATGGTCTGCATATAGGCAGATCATCTCCCGTGGGATATTGGAGCATGAGGTTGATATTTACCTATGTCCGGTTACCCAAGTCTTCACCTAAGAAGCTTCTTGAAGGGCTGCTTGTTACAATACAAGATGAGGAGAAGTAGCACAGATAGGAGAAACTCCTTACTCAGTGCAGGTGAGCACAAACATTGGCAAAGCCAATAGGTCTCGTTTATACGGCTCTGCCAATGCTTTTAGCTGTGTTGAAAGCACAGCAGCTGAAAGTAAAAAAATAAAAGCAATATGATGCGGTCAATGCTGGCCGCATCATACTGCTTTTTTCCCTTTCATTTAAGCCATGTTGCACAGGAGCCACACTATGCAGCAAGGTTGAAACATTGACAAAGCCAATAGATCTCCCATAGGTGAGTCATATTGGCTTTGTCAATGCGTGTTGGCCTTTGCAGTTCACATCAAGCTTCGATCAGCATTAAAAATGTTATATTCAATATATGTGCTTTCTACCGCTTTCATTACTCATCAAAGAATCAAAGAAAACTTGTCGTGCCCTTGAGAAGGCCTGGCGCAAGGACCACACCGCTGACAACATGACCGCCCTCAAGAACGCTACACGCGAACACCACCACCTGATCCGCACTGCCAAAAGGAACTTTTTCACCGACAGACTAGACAAAAACAGCCACAACAGCAGAGAACTCTTCAGCATCGTCAAAGAGTTCTCCAACCCCAGCGCCAGCGCCAACGCCGTCACGCCCTCACAGGATTTGTGCGAATCCCTCGCCACTTTCTTCCATCGCAAGATCAGCGACCTCCACGACAGCTTCGGACACCAGACCCAACCATACACCACTGAACCCGCTTCCCCGGACATCACCCTCAACAACTGGACCCACATCAACACGGAAGAAACCAAATCCATCATGAACTCTATCCACTCCGGCGCCCCTTCGGACCCCTGCCCGCACTTCATCTTTAACAAAGCCGACGACATCATCGCCCGCACCTCCAGACCGTCATCAACTCTTCTTTTTCTTCTGCTACCTTCCCCGAATGCTGGAAGCACGCTGAAGTCAACGCCCTACTAAAGAAACCTACGGCTGACCCAAGCGACCTGAAAAACTTCCGCCCCATCTCTCTTCTACCTTTCCCAGCCAAGGTAATAGAAAAGACCGTCAACAAACAGCTGACCACCTTCCTGGAAGACAACAACCTGCTCGACCCTTCACAAACCGGATTCCGAACCAACCACAGCACGGAAACCGCCCTCATCTCAGTCACAGACGACATCAGAACCCTGATGGACAACGGTGAAACAGTCGCCCTCATTCTCCTCGACCTCTCGGCTGCCTTTGACACCGTCTGTCACCGCACCCTAATCACCCGCCTACGCTCCACCGGGATCCAAGGCCAGGCCCTGGACTGGATCGCCTCCTTCCTCGCTAACCGCTCCCAAAGAGTTTACCTCCCTCCGTTTCGCTCAGAACCCACCAAGATCATCTGCGGCGTACCTCAAGGCTCATCGCTCAGCCCGACACTCTTCAATGTCTACATGAGCCCCCTCGCCGACATCGTACGCAAGCACGACATCATCATCACCTCCTACGCCGACGACACCCAACTTGTACTCTCCCTCACCAAGGACCCCGCCAGCGCCAAGACCAACCTACAAGAGGGTATGAAGGACGTCGCAGATTGGATGAGGCTCAGCCGCCTAAAGCTGAACTCTGAAAAAACGGAAGTCCTCATCCTCGGCAACACCCCGTCCGCCTGGGACGACTCCTGGTGGCCCACGGCCCTCGGCACCGCACCGACCCCCGCAGACCACGCCCGCAACCTCGGCTTCATCTTGGACCCTCTTCTCACCATGACCAAGCAAGTCAACGCCGTGTCCTCCGCCTGCTTCCTCACTCTCCGCATGCTCCGTAAGATCTTCCGCTGGATCCCCGCCGACACCAGAAAAACCGTGACCCACGCCCTCGTCACGAGCCGCCTGGACTACGGCAACACCCTCTACGCCGGGACCACAGCCAAACTCCAAAACCGCCTGCAACGCATCCAAAACGCCTCGGCCCGCCTCATCCTCGACGTACCCCGCAACAGCCACATCTCCGCACACCTGAGACACCTGCATTGGCTCCCAGTCAGCAAAAGGATCACCTTCCGTCTTCTCACCCACGCACACAAAGCCCTCCACAACAAGGGACCGGAATACCTCAACAGACGCCTCAGCTTCTACGTCCCCACCCGCCCCCTCCGCTCCGCTGGCCTCGCACTTGCTGCCGTCCCTCGCACCCGCCGCTCCACGGCGGGTGGGAGATCTTTCTCCTTCCTGGCGGCCAAGACCTGGAACTCCCTCCCCACCAGCCTCAGGACCACCCAGGACCACTCCGCTTTCCGGAGACTCCTAAAGACTTGGCTGTTCGAGCAGCGATAACCCCCCCTTTCCCCCCTAGCGCCTTGAGACCCGCACGGGTGAGTAGCGCGCTTTATAAATGTTAATGATTTGATTTGATTTGATTACTCTACATGTTGAAGTTGCACAGGCATTTGGCAAGAAAAACACAAATTTGACCCATTATTCCAATCTGGACAACATATGGTGTGACTTGCTACACTTCCACCAAACGTTGGTGCCTTGTCAGGGTGAGAAACATATCTGTATCTATCTATCTGTGTACAAATATACGAATACAACAAATCAAACGTCTTTGCTTTTAGCCGTTTTTAGGGCTGTGGGGAAAAGGATTTTAGGCTTGGTGTCTAAAACGTCCTGTGTGCATTGTATATTCTGTTATTGGACACTTTACCCTTACTTTATGTTTTGTTTTGGAAGTATTACCCAAAAACAGTTAAACAAAACACAATGTATAAATTCTTATTTTAACAGTTGTGAGTTAAAATGTAGAAATGTTTTGCCTACTTGAAAAAAACGTCTCTCTAGATCCAAAAAAAGGTATTGAGAGAGATATATAAATGGAATTGTGAAATTCGGGCACATGGAAAGGCAAAACATTACAAACCACAATAACAAAGGCTGTGCGACACCAAACACTGATCTGGAATGTGATTTATTCATCAAACACCATCTAGACTGCAAACGTGTGTGCAACTTGACACCTGTTTGGATTAATGTACAAACAGAAATGAAAACTCAAGAACTTATGGATATGTGTCGTGTTCTGATTACCATTGGAAAAAGGTATTTTACCAATTGAAAATACAAACTGCATCTCCTCAGACTCAACACAAGACATCATACCTGCTGGTTGAAAACCGTATATCCCAGATGACCTAGGCATGCCCCTCCTCTTCTCGTGATATACACACCCCACCCCATCATCAGTAGTGGTGAACTGGCATGTTTGAGTAGGGACGTGGGTGAGTTCGCAAAAGCGTGTTTCAGTTAAAGAACAAGCAATGTCTAAAGTAATACGTTTGACCTTGCAAGAAGTCATAAGAAGAAAAATGGCGGAATGGATGAGAGGGAAAGAAAGGATGTGGCGCTACAACCAGAGCTGACAATTTTGTAACTATGGAACCAGGTTCGAGTCTCGGTGTTGACTCAACATCCTGTGATTCTGGGCAAATCACCTGGAGGCAGATTACGAGTCTGGCCGTCACAAGACGGCCAGACTCACCTTGGCGGTTGGATTGGCACAGCTGTGGCGGTCCGACTGCCACATTATGAGGTTGGTGGGCAAACCCGCTAACCTACTGCCATCCCCGCCAGGATCTAGGATCCTGACTGGCTTGTGGTGGTTCTGGTTGTAATCAGCCAGGGTGCCGCTGAACTCAGCACCGCCCTGCTGATTAGAACCTTGTTCTGTGTCAGCTTTACTTGGCGGTTTCACCACCATGAAAAGGCTGGTGGAGAACAAGTGCAGTGTTGGTGCACTCTGCATGTGGCAGCATTACCGCCGGCTCAATTATGAACCAGGAACAATGCTGTCACACCTTTCCCACTAGGCTGACAGGCAGAAACCTTGGTTTCCGTCTGTCAGCCCAGTAGGAAAGCTGTAATGGGGCCGGTGGGGAGGCTGCCAGCACCGCAGTGGTCTCCTTGTCTGGAGTTTGACAGACAGATGTTTCCATCCGCCAAACTCGTAATGACCCCCTTAATCTCTATTACCCACAAAAAAACAAATGTGAACTTGTGTAATGCAACTGGTGCTCATGTAAAGCACTCCAGTACCTTTGGGTTGGGTGGAGTTTGTTCTGGTAAAAATGCCAGTAGAAATAGTTGCTTAATCACAGTGTGAGCAATGGGAGGAGCCTAAGATAAATCAATCTGTGCTTTGACCATGGTCCGCACCTAGAAAAGGAAGCGATGCCTCCCACGCGCTGCCGAAGAGAAGGCAGCAAAGAAGAGTGAAAATGTTGTCAAAGAATAGTAAGTAATAGAGGGGCTTTTTTTTTTTTTTTTTGTCATGATAGATCGTCACCAAGCAACAGAGCATGCATGTTGCCTGCTGGTTATTGAAACCGACTTACCCAGCCACCCTGTGCCAGTCCGTGGCCTCTCTTCAAATGGAATGCAAAAAGGACTCTTCATTCCACCAAAGAGTGCCATCAGACAGCACAGGAACGAAAAGGAAAATGAGGACATAACACATCTCCCTCTATGAGGGCAATAGATAACACAAAAAAATAGAATACAATTGTGAACGCAAAATATAATTACTGTTAGACCTGGCATCCTTGGCGTGGTCTCCCCTTTCTTTTTTGCCTCTACTTCCCATGTTTTGACTGTGTGCTGGACTCTGTTTTTGCTGTTTTTGGTACTCTGGGCACTTTACCACTGCTGACTAGTGCTATAGTGCAAGTGCCCCCTGTGTAAAATATATGTGTAATTGGCTTTTCCATGATGGCATATTTGAGTTACTACTAAGTCCCTAGTAAAGTGCACTAGAGGTGCCCAGGGCCTGTAAATCAAATGCTACTAGCCGGCTGGAGCACTGGTTGTGCACATTAGCACCCACATTAGTAGTCCTCTAAACATGGCTCAGACCTGCCACTGCAGTGTCTGTGTGTGCAGTCTTAACCTGCCAATTTGACCTGTCAAGTACACCAACTTGCCATTTCCAAACCTTCCCTTTTTACACATGTAAGGCACCCCTAAGGTAGGCCCTAGGTAGCCCCATGGGCAGGGTGCAGTGTAGTGGACATGTACTGATGTGAATTATATGTCTTGACAGTGAATTACTGCCAAATTCGGTTTTCACTGCTGCAAGGCCTATCTCTCTCATAGGTTAACATGGGGGCTGTTTGTAAATAACTTTTAAGTTCAGTTTTCCTTTGGGACCAGATATACAGTAGCGTTTGGTGTCTCTGAACTCACAATTTAAAAATACATCTTTTGGTAAAGTTGTTTTTTAAATTGTCAGTTTGAAAATGTCACTTTTAGAAAGTGGGCATTTTCTTGCTTAAACCATTCTGTAACTCTGCCTGCTTGTGTATTCCCTGTCTGCATAAGACTGACAGTTGGGCTGTTTGTGAATCCCCTCTAGACAGTGACACAAGGGGAGCTATGGTGTAGCCTGCATATCCTGATGGGCCATCTGAGCTAGAGTAGAGGGCGGAGTGGTCACTTACAACTGAATGAGCTGTCCCTGTCCTCAAACAATGCAGTCTCCAACCCCCTGGTGTGAGTCTATAGCCAGGCCTGGGCAAGGCAGGATCCTGTGAACAACAGAGACTTCCTTTGAAGTTTGGCTAATTCAAAGGCAGAAAGTGGTCTAGGTAGTGGACCCAAAACCCCAGATTATTTTGATTAGTTCTGGAACCAAGAGGAACTTCTGCCAAGGGGAAGAGCTGGCCCTTTGCCTGTGACTGTGCTTTACTGGGTTGGCCTGCAGTTGCTGCTTCTGACTGAAAGAGGACAAAGACTGGACATGTAGTATATTCCTGCTTGTGAAGAATCTCCAAGGGCTTGGACTGAGCTTGCCTCCTGTTTTGAAGTCTCTGAGCCATCAAGGACTTCCTCTGCCAGCACCTGGAGTCTGCTGAGACTCCTGCCCTGCCAAGAAGTGCCCTATCCAGTACCTGGGCCCTTAAGAGGTGAAGTTGGCAGATCAAGGGTTGAAACACCGAACACCGGGCAGGGAAAATTTTGACGCACCACCTGCAACATGGCTGAAAAATGACACCCTGCCCGCTCCGTGGCTAAAATCAACACTCCACCTGCATCGTGGCTCTGAGATCGACGCATCGCGGCTGGAGAAGTGACACAACACCCGCTTATGGCTGCTAATAACAATGCAAACCCCACGCAGCACGGTTTTCCAACACCGTGAGACGGTATGTCAAAAATCAATGCAAGCCTGCGTCGATCCGAGGTGCCCATCCGGAAATCGATGCATCGCTATCTTGCGAGATAGAAAAATGACGCATCGCCGACATGACTGGAGAAGAAACAACACACGCCCTCACTTGCGAGTAAGGAATCGATGCATCACTGACTTTTCTAATGCACGCTCAGCCGTGCGGCTTTATTTTTGATGCAAACCAAGTACCTTGTGTAAAATCAATGTTTCCATTGTTTTCTATGGAGTAAGACTCTTATTCTTTTGAAAATTCATATCTTGACTTGTGTATGTTGGATTTTTGTCATTTTGGTCTTGTTTGATTTAGATAAATATTGCCTATGTTTCTAAACTGGTGTGGTGTCCATTTTGTGGTGATTTAACTGTGTTAATGTGTGTGTTGGTACAAATACTTTACACATTGCTTTTGACATAAACCTGCTGCTCGTGCCAAGCTACCAAGGGGGTGAACAAGGATTATCTTAGTGTTTATCTCCTTTGGCCTGACTAGAGTTAGGGTCCCTGCTTGGACAGAGTGCAAACTGACTGCCAACCAGAGACCACATTTCTAACAATTACAATGCTGTAATGAAAAAGAAAGTTTATCCAGCTATTTAACCCTGAAACCTTGCTGGCATTTTGCACTGATGTTTCTTGCGAACAAAAGACTTGTCAGACAAATAGATTTTGTCAGCATCAGAATCTGCAACTGTATTCAGGGAAACAATATTCACAGACCAATGAACCATATCAAACTGGCCCACAACCTCAGGCCCCACCTTGACCACTCCACACCATTCAACACCCTTACTCCTGCACCATTTTCACTCACATTCACCACGTGATAAGGAGTATAAACTGGACCTTCTCTTCCACCAATTTGGAAACAGTCAACTTGATGCAAACCCAATCACCCTTCACAAACCTTTTAGAACACAGACTTCTAATCACATCAGACTTCTCCTTGCTCTTTCTTTGACCAAGAGGAATGTTTACATAAGTCTGGTCACACAGCATCTTTTTACCTTGAGGCCTTAGCTGATCCTGGACATAGTGCTTAGCCAGGGAGGGCACAATAAATCTTGAGCAAGCCTTCATATATGAAACTGCAGTAATACTATGAGGAGTGATATGATACAACCACAACATAGCACAGTTGGGAAATGTACCCTGGCCAGGCAGTTCTGGGCTATCCTCGTCTGTAAAGACCATGGGGATGAGGGAGACCCCTTTGGGAGCAAAAACTCCAAACTACAGTTGGCATGAAGTTATGTGTCCCCTGACTTGTCTCGCCTACAATGGCGGAGTGTGGGTGTCGGGGAAGTGGGGCATTCCACCACACATTGCCTTTGGGTGCATCATGCTCAGAAATCACCCACCATAGGTTGTATTAATGGTGCACTGATCCTAATAAGGCGTGGGAGCAGAGGGTGTGGTCGAGGCGTACATACAAAGAATGGGGCGCAGAATAAAATTAATAGACATGGGTGTTGGGGTGCTTCCCCCTCTAGGCATCTGCGAGTGTCCAATGCCAGACCCACCCTGCAAAATGCTCCATTTGATTATGTGGGGTAGACCGGGGGATTGGTGGGTGGGAACGATCCATGTGGAGGCTCAGTACATAATTATAATCTCACCCAGGATCCACAGAATTTGTGGGTGTTCCAGAAGGGTCCCTGATCCACGTTTGGGGCATAGATACTCCCCAATAGGATCCAAGAGCCATCCAATCGCTCCTCCACAAGGAAGAACCTGCCTTCTCTAATCTTTGGTCGTATCAAGGAACTGGAAGAGTAATCCTGGATGGACCCAGACTATAACCCCTCGAGCATAAGCTGAGCAGGCAGTGGTATAGATCATCCCTCTCCAGCTTTTTTGCAGCCATTGGAGTTCTGGGGCAGTGGTGTGAATCTCTTGGAGGAAGATTATGTGTGTGTGTTGTCATTTAAGATAAGAGTACACTGCGTATCTTTTCTGTGCCGTAAGCATGCAGTGCATATTCAGGTAAATGAATCTAGTGAGTGCAGAAGGAGCCATGGTAGATGTGCTGAGTCAAGTTGGCTATCGCCACACTGAGCACATGCGGAGCCCAACCCTTTCACTCCCACAATGTTGTCATTTAGCTCCCTGGAGGACAACTATTTACCTGGCCCAGGTACAAGTAAGAAATAACTAAGTTCATAGGACAGGGAGCAACAACAACTGTAGGAGGCTACAGCAACCGGTGGTCCAGCTGAACGGAGTATTACAGTTTAAAGGAGGGGTCGTGGCAGCAGGATAGTGGGCGGTAGAGTTGTTGAGAGTGATCGCATCTTTGTAGAGCTGGACTTGGCTGATGATGTGAGCAAACCTGGGTGCCCAAATGTCTATTTTGGCTCGATTTCAACAAGTTTATCACCTCTTGAAAACAGGCCAGGTTTATCACCTCTGAAAAACAGGCAAGACTCAACAAATAACTCAAAATTATTTTTGTTGAAGGGTTGTAAACAACCCTCCCTTGGGCACCCTTTCCCAGTGAATTCAATGACTCCTTACAGTAACAAATCCACATAAAGGGCTTCGTTCCACTCCCTTTCAACAACACATTTGTATTGATCCTTGAAAACACTCACCATTGGGCAGTCTTCATCCTGATGGTCACACCAATCCTCATCAGAGTCATTCAACAGACGAGAAAGTCTGGAAAGGCAGTACATTTTTACATTCCTACCGCCTAGAATATTCTCCATATTAAAATGAAATTCCAAAAGCATAACACTCAACCTGACCAACGTTGCCATAGCTTTAGATGACTGAATATTCATTCCACTCAGAATAAGAATCAATGATTTGTGGCCTGAATGCAGCAGAAACCTTGTCCCTAGACATAAGCTTCAAACCGTTGAGCAGCCCAAGAGGCCCCAACATCTTGTGTTCAATGAACTAATAAGCACACTCTTGAGATCTGAATGTACCAGATGCAAATGCAATAACCCGTTCCTCTCCACCTCTTCCTAATGACAAAATGGCACCAGCCTCCACAACTCTGGCATTAACCATGATGCAGAGAGGCATGCCTGCAACAAATTGATGGGGTAAAAGGGCATAAACCAACAAACCTTTGAGAAATTTGAACGTCACCACTTGATCTTCATGCCACATAAACTTGACATTCTTTTTCAATAGCTTTTTGTTGTCAAAATTGCATATAAATTTGGCAGAAAATTCACATATGCTCAAACAGGCTTGCAGTTGGTCACGTTCTTTTGGCGCAGACACTTCTTCAATAGCCTTCAACAATCCAGGGCTTTGCCTGAGACCCTTACCTCAAGTCACATGCTCTAAATATTCCACTTCTGGTCCACCAAACGTGTGTTTGTCATACCACAACTTTAATCCCATGCCAAGAAACACTTTAAGGATAGCCTCCAATCTCTCCACTCGCTCACTCGAGTTCTTTCCATAGACCAAAACATCATCTTAAAAGGATTTTTTATAGATTTTTTTTGGAGTTTACTAGTATATAACAAACAGTGACCATGGGTCTCACGTATTGAAAGCATCTTATATAGACATTCATGCAGTTCGATTACCCTTACAAAAGTGATAGATTAGTATGAACGGCTGTGTACATTGCATGCAGTGTTGGGGATTCTGTAGGATTCCCCAAACAGGGGTGTGGAACTTACTATGTTGCACGGAGTATTGCATTTCAGGGTGGGTCTCAGGTCACAGTCTTCTCACAGTTTTAACAACAGCATATCCCATCGCAAGATCTTTGCACCTTGACCCGCCTGACAGCAAAGACACTGTAATACATTGTCCTCAGCCTGTGCCCATTTTCCAGCGTCGCATTTCCATGCCATCACTGATGAAGCTGAGGACACTTCCCATTGCTTTGTTATCGCTCGGCATGCCAGAACTGGAGCCAGATCTATGAGTCTGTTCCCTGCTGTGTTCATCTTGGGGCGACGCATCAAACCCAACAGAGAGGTATTGGTTGTGTTAATATGATGGCGGCCCTTTTCTTGTGTGAGGTGTGTACAAACTGGAGTTCAGAAAGGGCATAACATTGGGCATTGCCATGTCAAGTGCTAGAAGTCTGCCTGCTCTGTTTTGTTTCTGGGGCATTCATGTGCTGCTGGGGCAATTATCCTGTGTAGGCATGCAGGATTATGATATGATCGGTGAACGTAATTGAATTGTAATAATTTCAAGCGCTCATTCCTCAAGACCTGTGGGATGTGCCCAATGACTTTGTTCCAGTCCACATCAGTCAGGGCTATTTGTAAATCTTGACTGCATCTGTCTTTTAGGTCAAGCAGTGTCGGGCCCACCGCTTAGCCCATAGCTGCATACATGTTGGTGATGCAGTGGTGCTTCAAGCTCCATGTCCACAGTACCTGTAGTGGAAGGCCGGCCTCAGGGTCTTTATCCGGGTCCCCCCACAACACTCGTATGGCTCTCTGCAGTGCAGCGCAAGTGTGGAATTGTCCCACCAGGATGTTGTACACTCCGCAGAGGTCCCCAAATGAGAAGGCTGCAAATAACTGGCCCAGCGGAGCCACCAAGGCTTGTTGTTAAGTCAACTAGTGTGCTGTGGTCCCGACTCCAACAAAGGCTGGCAAACACTGCAGTGGTAAATACGGTGAGTGTGATGTTTCACCGTTGATGCTGGTAGCATGCCAAGTAGTATTGGGCCACTCAAAGCAGAAGTTGAGGTTGCTCTGCATGCAGGGTAATCAACAACACGTCCCCGAGGACCTCTTCTCTCATCCTCAGGGGCTGGAGGTACCAAGTCTCTGCCAGCCCTGCCTGGGCCAGCTATGTCATAACCCTTTGCAACTGGCATGCCAGATAGTGCAGTCCATAATCCACAGCCCCCTATCCCATGGCCACTGGATCAAACACGATTTGTTCAATGCCACCCACTTGTGGCCTGTGGCCCAAATGAGATCGAAGAGGCAGCCATTCTGGTCCTGAAACACAGCGTGGGGCAGCAGTAGAGCCACGTTCACAAATATGTACACGAGTCTTGACATGACCACCATCTTTCCAGTACCACACATTCCATTGGTGACAATGGTAGCGACCACTAAAATGTCGATGATGCATGGAGTGAAGCATCCACTTTGATCAGATTACCCTTCCGGACATCTGCCAGGTCTCTGTATATCTGGACTCCCTGGTATCAGAAAAGTTGGGTAGCGATTGGCAGACTGCTCCGTAATCTGTCAGATGAGCCACCCCGCAATCTGTCAGCGGGAAAAAGGCACAACTTTGGCACATTCATGTGCAGTCCCAATAGTTTGCAGAACAAGCCCAATAGCCGCATAATGGGTTGTAACCAAGTGACAGCATCATTCAAATATATCAGGATGTCGTCTGCATTAAAGGAGATTTTATGATTTTGCCGTTCTGTTGTCAGCTTGGGTCCCCTGTTAGTACTCCCATACTGCATGCCAATGGTTCTGTGGTGAGCACGAGCAATAGTGGCAACAATGGGCAAGCCAGCCGGGTACCCCTATGTATCTGCCAATGGTCTAGATATTCACAACCTATCTATACTGTTGCTCTTGAGTCTGAATATAGCACCCAAGTCCAGGCAACTGTATCACCTAAAAACTCATGTGATGAAGGACCATGAACAAGTAAGCCCACAATATACTGTTGAAGTTCTTTTCCATGTCCACCGGCACCCCTGATGTTCAGTGGAGTCTAGCTGGCAGTGCGTCAATTATATGGAATAAAGTCATATAGTCAGGAAGGTTCTTCTCCCAGGGACGAAACTGCTATGATTTAAGTGGATCAGAATTGGTAGATGAAAGAGGATTCAATTTGCTATAATTTTCCCCAAAATCCTGCAGGCTGAGTTGAGGAGGGACAGAAACCTGTATGTACTTAAGTTCATTGGGCCCTCCCTTTCTTTGGTATCATGGCAATGATGGCTTCTTGTGAGCTCTCTGGCAAACAGCCAGCATTGAATCTGCTGCATATATCTTATCTAGGGGCCTGAGCAGTGCCGTTTGACTGCATTTATAAAATTCGCTCGGGAGGCCATCGCTGCAGGCGTCTTGCCCGAAGTCAACTGTTTTATTGCACGCACTTTCTCAACCTCTGTGATAGGAGCTTCAATTTGCAGGTTAGCCTCTGTGATCAGCATGGTCACGGGGGTTTCGGCCAAGAAGAAGCTCAGGGTCTCCCCAGGCAACTCTTAGACCTGGCCAAATAGGCGATGGTAATACCCCGAGAACACCACCAGGATATCAGCTTGTTTCTATACATGGTGCCTGTCTGGGTGATGGAGGGATCCTATTGTATGATGTCTGCCCTCCACGCACATTAGCCTGCAAACAGACATCCTGCTTAATCCCTGTTGTGTAGGGCTGACCTGGAACCTGTGTTGGCATGTTCCCATCTAAGTTGGGTCAGGTCGTGGGGGGCCTCCTTCTCGGTAATGGCACATATTTTCAGGTCTCGGAGCTCATGTTCCACCTGATTTAGTTGGGTTCACAGTGCCGAACACACCCCATTTGAGGTCTTAATGCTGATCCCCGTAATGTATGCCTTGAACGCGTCCTACTTGTAAGTAATGATGACACCGAGCCTGCATTGAGCTTGAATTAGTGTGTTATTTAACATTGTCATGAAAGATAAGTACTCCATTCAATCCCTGCAGCACATCACCCATCATCTGTTGAAACACTTCAGCCATAGTGAAGACTCCACAGGTTCAATTGCCCCCTCACAAAATGTGGCTAGCAATTAGTTGAGCCCTTCTCTTACGCCCAATGGCACACGCCTCAGTTTATATTCAGTTGGTATATCAGCAATTTTTTCCAACACATCTTTCAAATCACAAACATCTCTTTTGACATCCTCCATGCACAAAACCTTTTCAACACACCAGTTTTTAAAACAATCCCCAAAGACCCCTGATGGCGCCACCCCAAAATGCCTGGTCCTTCAGAAGAAATGTAAAACTTTCCTTGCCCTTCACAGCCTTTAAGTTTCCCCACAGACTCAATTGGATTAGGTGAGGGATCACACTTGCAGACATTATTATATAAAAGTTCAATAAAGATTTGTCACATGAACAAAAGAACTTTCAATGTATTTTACCTACCTACATTTCTACTAAAAAGCCCTCTGTAGTTTCCACATAGTGATAAACAACTCTTCACATTTGATGACCCAGAGTCACCATGATCTCTGACACATCCATTCTGTAGAAACAGGTATGTGTTTTGTGAGGGCCGGTGCTCTTCGGGAGGTGCAGATGAAAACACCGGACAACGGATGGGTGAAATAAACATGCACTGAATTTCTTAATGATGAATGCTGCGGGGTGTATATCAACTGACTTGTGATACTTTAAGTGTGTGGGTGATTAAATGTAGACCTTAACTTTATCAATCATGTTGTCAAATGGCATTTGCAGGTCCTTAAATGCTTAAATGTCATACAGCTTGTTGGTCTCTTATTAGTGGATTTCTCATTAAGAACCATGGTTGCTTTTTTGGCTTGGCAATTATCTGCCAATCTCCCTGACAGTTAAAGGGCCACAAGAAAGACTGCTAAAAGCCACATTCGTCCAGAGCAGAATTTGAAACTGTAGTTGGGTTTCACAGTTGATGTTTTTTTATTTGCTTCTACATATTTAAGCCCACAGATTGCATGCAATCTCAACAACATTTAGCCACTACATTCCTAAAATTATTCATGAAAGATTGACTGTGATGTAAACTTTCAATTTGTTTCGCCTATATTTCTTTTGAATGACTCGCTCCTTCCTTTCCATTTTCTGTGTGCCTCTTGAGTAGATAGACTACTCTATGCCTGCATGCCTTAATCTCTTTCTTTGAAACCATATTTCTGCCACCTAATAAAATATCTGTGCAGCCCATCAATCATGTTGCTTCTCACATAGCCCCCCCTGGAATTTGTCGTACCTAACTCATGATTGTACCACGAAGAAAATTGAGTAAATGCATGAACTGTTTTCCTTGTAAGCACAAGACAAATCCCAATAACCATGGGACTAACTTGCCATAAAGCACATCAAGGGGTAGTAAAAAGGTATATAATTTAAATTTCAGTTCAGTCCCATTCAAAACGAGGCAATCGTTCTTTGGAAAGTGAAATAACTGTGATAAGAACCTGGGGCCAGATGTAGCAAAGGGTTTTACCCATTCTGTGTCTATGGGGAAATGTGTTCGTACATATGGCCCCTGATCCCATTGACGTCTTCAAAGACATTTGGTTGAATTACCAGTGGAATCCTGCACAGTTTCCCGACTCCCCTGGTAATTCTTAATTTATCAGTGGGTTGTACTCATAAAGCCCACCTCCCCAATCCACCCCCATAGCTATAGGTACAACTGATCACGGTAACTTCAAGGTTACATATTTGCCAGATATAAAACAGGGTATAGAGGATGAGACTCTTTGCCTTTCTTCACTTTTCATATTCAAAAATGTTAAGGGAGAAAGATTCTTGGGACTGTAGAGAGCAACCAGAGAAGCTTGAGTTTATTTGGATGTGCATGCCCAAAGGATTGGGGCTGCCCCATGGACAACCATGTGTAGTATACATAAGGATTTGAAGGGCTCTTTTTGAGTATCAGGAAGGGCTTGTATGATATGATCATACTTGCCCTGGGCTATCCCGATTCGAGCCTTGACATTCTCGACTAGTTGTAACCATAACTGCAGACACTTTGGGAAACCAAAGCAAACATTGTTACTGTAATCAAGATGTGCTGAATAAAGTGTTTGCAGGCAGAATGTGCTGGAGGAACTTTAGTTACGGAATAATCTGCTTCAGATGTCCAAGATGAAATAAACTATTCTTCGCTTTATTTCAGACATGGCTTTCCATTGTGGTGTTGTTGTCTATCAACACCTCTAGCTTCTTTACTGTAGTTATTGGTCTAGGGCAAAGCCCGCTGCTTGCAACCAGAGGTCCGTTTTCCTGATTGGTAACCTATGGGGGTAAGCAGAATATTGGATGCTCTTCTGGATAACGGCTGGATATTCATGTTTAAAGTGTGGATAGACAATGAGAGCTTCCATCTCCTGAGTCTGGTGTGGTTCCAGGATTTGTATTAATGCAGATCAGTATTTGGCGATTACCCACATTTGTGAAGAACCAAACTCAAAAGTCATGTAATTACTTCAACAGAGGAGCCATGTAGATATTAAATCAGAGAAAGCATGTCAACGAGCCCTGCTGGATGCCCCATTGAACAGATGTAGGTCAGGACCCAAGCTGAGGTAGAGATGGATTGTATTCTGTAATACAGAGGAGGTTATCCAAGGCAAACAGAATCCTCAAAGCCTGCCTCCTTGCGTCCGATGAGGACGTGGCGAAAAACAGTTTTAAAATCTCTGTAGCATCCAGCAAAAAAAAGGCCCTACCTTCATCCACCTCCACCAAACAGTGGTTTAAGACACTAAGAAACACCAACACTGTACTCATACTTTCCCTGATGTTTAGTATTGATATTCCTTCATTAGGTTATAATGACCAGGAGGATCATCAGATAATTGGTGTCATATTGTCACTACTTGCATTAGTTTATGTCTGAATATAGTTGCATACATTTAGCATTAGTGTCTTTAGTGGAGAGTTCCAGGGTGGTCAAAACCAACTTTTGTATGGCAGGTCCTGTCAAAGCCGTCTGTTGACTATGTGCCATTTACTAACCCAGCCTTCACCTGTGATCCATTAGCCATGTCTAATTCCCAGGTTTTCAATTGCAGTGCTATTCTTCTTTCGGCCAATGTCAGGGTCTAGTTCTCATAATTGAGATGTCAGTCTAGGACCTCTCCTTCTTGGTACCAGGCCAAGCATACAGAGACATGGTCTCGGAACTGGTGTAATTAAGTCAGACAATCTTTATACCACAATTTGCCAAAAGTTTTGAATCCCCCCGCAGTTGCACTATATATGAAAACAAGAACCTTTATAAGTTTTACATTTGGGGACTTTGGCACTATTTTCTGAGTGTAGCTGGTGCATCAGTTGGCATGCCTACACATTCTGAGAATGCATTTATAGTGAATTAATTTAAGCCTATTATTGCGAATTTCAGTTTGAAAGTTCATATAAATCGTACACTATTTCTCCTACTCTATTTCCTTTCCTAAGTCATTACTCCATGCTGGTGTCGGTTTGTCGGTGGGTGGGCATACATTATACAATGCTGCAGTGTATTTACTCCCCTCTCCCAACGACAATATTGATTGGATTAGCCTATGGAGTTATGGTTGTTTTGGGAAGTCAAGACATGTTTTCCAAAATGTGATTTCCAAATTGTTTTAGGTAACGAAGTTAGCATTGCGTTTTTTTCCATTTATCATACAATTCTGCAAACCCCAGCAATCGTCCCTCTTCAGATGTGTTCAAAACGGAATGGTTCCGCTGCCCCTCTGCTTGCAGCATGAATGGAGGCAAGTCCAGGCACTTTGCTGCTCTCCAGTATGTTGAAGCACACATAACTTTTACGGATTTATTATTTGTTTAGCGCCATTCATCCTATCAGTGACATGGGGCACCTCAGCCATCCATCGCTCGGCTCTTAGGACAATAATAGCACCATGATTGCTTCATATGTTTCTAAAGGGCTGTGACTGTGTGACTCATGTGTGTGTGTGTGTGTGTATATATATATATATATATATATATTGGGTACAGTCCAGGATCCTGGACAATCAGGCAACACCTTTCAGTGCTTCGCCAATTCCGTGTCACATCAGCGATGCATGTTTTACTGTATGGCACGTTGCTCCATATAAGGGTACTCACTATTTGTGCTAAGGGGTCTACAAGTAGAACAAAACACGAGGTGTAAAGAGAAACACATGGACATGAGTAGAGTGAGTCAGAAAGATATTGAAAGGCTCACAGCGGCTATAGTTTTACTTATGTTTAAAGGACCGTAGAAGCGGGGCGAGTCTACTCCCTTCAGGTGCCTGCGATGCTCAAGTCCTCCGGTGACTATGTCTCATTTGTAGGGGAAAAAACTTTGGCTCACCGGCTCTCCGAGACAGTTACATCCAATCGTGGAGAGTAATTATGAAGCTCATCTCATGATGCTGGTTATCAGCACAGATATGCACCTCTCACACATAGGGGCATATTTACTAGGAATTGGCGCATCGGCTCTGATGTACCAGTTTTCTTGCGTCGCCCTGCGCCAACCAAACGATGCCATGATAGTGCTGTATTTACAATACAAAACACTATGGCGCACGATAGCAATATAGCATCAACATTGTTGTGCTTTGCTGGACTACCGCCTAAAATGTTGACGCTAGTCCAGCAAAGCTCAGGGAGGCCCATAGGAAATAGCCTAGCGTCACTTTAATGCCTGCCCTAGGAATACGTTAAAAAATGATGCTAGAATGGCGCAGTGAAATCTTGTAAGTTTAACTGTGCCATTTTTTGGGTCTCTCTGCAGGGGAATGCCTACTTTATACCTTGTGAAGGTATAATGTGGTGCAAGGGTTTACAAAGTGGTGCAATGGTACCATTGTGCAACTTTGTAAGTACAGCAAAGGTTGAAGGTCTGTTTAGCACTGCCGTAGCAAACAAACAGAAAAAGGCACTATGGCGTCGCTAAGGGGTGCAAGGGGCTTGCAAATATGCCCCATAGACTCTAAGATTTACAAACAATAGCGCAACGCCATACACCTACCATAGTTGCTGTGCAGCATTGCATTAGGGAGAATGCACCACACATAGAAAGAGAAAAAAACGGGGAGAAATAAATATGTTTCTTCCTGTTGCGTCACTCTTACGCCACCCCTCGGGTGGCGTAGTCTTTTGATGCAGTCCTAGCTGTTCAAAACCTTGAAAATCTGGGAATACGTCAAAATTAATGGATGTTGCATGGGAACACCCATGCAACACCCAAGGAAATGCCTTCCTGATGCAAAGTAAAAAACACAGTGACTTTTGGTGATTGCCAGGAGAACATGGCAGCTGCACAGACAGCAGCGTGCTGAAGCACTCACCCGGGTCTCCGCAGCGGGTGCTGGCGCCAAGCTCAGGGAGTTTGTATCGCTGTTTTTCGAGGTCCTGACATGCCTCCGATAATAGTGAGCTGGACAAGGGCTTGTTTGGAGCTCAGAAGCTCCCGACGAGCTGCAGCACGGGTTTCTTTCCGTGGTGAAAGCGGCAGAGTCAGCATAAGCGCTGACAGGCTGCTTGTCTGGAAATGTGAGGAAACAACGAAGACACCAGAGGAAGCACGAAGGTACAGAGGGGAGGGGGTTGTAGCCTGGCCTTCGCTCACGGAAAGAGTGGACCGTAGTGGAGAGGTAGGAATTAGTTGGAGGGGGGACAACAGGGAACTGACCAGAGTAAAGTGGGTTCTATGAGGCGAAGTAGGGAACAAGAAAGGCAAGCCCTGCCTAGCACTAAAATTGAAATTGAAAAAGGGAGTGAGAAGTGCAGTTTTAAAAACACTAACGTGAAGAAAAAAACCTTTGCTACTAAATCTAGCATAAAGCTTACTCTGTCACTGAAATCCTACCTTAAGCTAAGGTCCCCGATTAAGCTGTCTGGTAAACAAGGAGAAATAAGTGTTACCGTTCCAGGGTCATTGAGCACGGAGGGAGAGGGGGGGCCACCAAATAGAAAGTTGCTCACATGAACAGCTACAACTGCCATTGGCAGCTCCCTAGGAACCTATTGACATTCACAAAGGGAGCAGGGAGAATATGAAGAACTGAGATTTACCACTCAAGGGACATGAAGCAGACGGTCCGGACTCAGGCATTCGATTTAAACCATCTGATAATGCGAACCTCTTAGTACCTGCATTGATGAAGGATCCAAGTGAGACATTAGCTTCCCCTGCCTCCCTGCCTCTGGTCCCTACCCCAGGCTCTATTGCGGCTGCAAATATTTTAGACTCTTCAATTGAGAAGGTGTTTTTGGCCCTGTCAAAAGGACATTAAAAGGGGGTTTGCGATTTCCGAAACTAATCAAGGAGAGATAAGGGAGGCTTGTGGAGCCCTAGAAATAAAATTGGATCTCCTGATGTTGAGAACGTAAGTGTTAGAAGAGTCAGTGGAAGTAATGAAGGAGGAGATTAGGATACGTAAAGAAGAAATAAATTCATTAAAGGAGAATGATCAGGATTTGCAAAACAAGTTGGAGCAGCTAGAAAACAGCCCCAGGCAGAACAATCTGAGAGTCATGAATGTCCCGGAAGGAGCAGAAGGGGAAGATCTTAAATGTTTTTGATCTGTCTCTTAAAAGCTTCTCTCTCACTGGAGGAAAGCTCAGAAGAAATAGCGAATGATATCCAGAGGATTCATAGAGACCCATTTAAAAAAAATACTAATAGCGTAAAGCCACAAAGGATCTTAATACATTTTCAGACATACTCATTGAAAGAAAAAATCCTGACTACGCCGCTTAGGCAGAAAACTTTAAAGGGAGAACATTTTACTTTTGAGGTCAGATCAGATTTGTCTAGGGTAACTATAAATAAACAGTGGGAGCTTGGTAGACAGATGGATGAGTTTAAAAAGTTTGGTGCATCAGTGCAGTTGAGATTCCCAGCTGCCCTTAGAATTATGTATAACAGCAAAATGTATAGTGGAGGGGAGGACCCCTTGCCAGACGCTTCCACATGCTGAACTTTGGATATAGTTAGTCCACTCATGGAGTGAGGTTGGCGGTTGTAGAGGCAAGGATGGGAGTTCTGAGAGATCATGGTAGATGTGACTCCAGGGCTGGCTGCCGATGTGGGGGTCGTTACGGATGGAGCTCCTCCTCATCCTGGTCCCCGAGCTGTATATGGGCTGTTTTGCAGTTGCCCCCCTTGGGCGTTCCCCCCTCCCATACTCCCCCCTCCCAGGGCCAAGTGTGCTTGATGGCTTCGATGTCATTTGGGCATTGTTGCACGATTTTCGATCTGTTGGTGCTCACTATAATCACAGTGTTCTGTCTGTTTGATAGTTGATGTATTGAAATGCACTACACTAACCGTGTAGTGGTTGGCGCCAATAATTACTATACCCAATATGTTTGTGATGGTTGGTTCAACCTAGTCTAGTACTATAAATGTTTACTTTTCTGTGCCTATTTGTCAGAGCACAATGTTTGAGCCCGGGTGGATGATCTCGAACAGGTGCTGTCATTGGTTGGGCAACTGACTGTATTTTTCCTTCAATGTAAGATGCTAAGATGTAGTGCATAGTTATGTGTGTTCTTTCTTAGCATAAATAAACAAGTAAAAAAAAAAAAAACTTGTAACATAAGAGAGATAAAAGCAGCGGATGAGCTACTGGAGGCTATCAAAGGCGGGGGTGTCGAGAAAATCTGGAGGTTGAGAATGCTTGCGCCCACAGAGGAAGACCAAAATTTCTTCAGAATTGGGCTAACATCGGTCCTTTATGAAGGGAGAGTTCTCCAAAGGAAGGCTGGGGTGGTGAGGTGGGGCTGGGGGGGTGGGGATCAATGGGTGGGTAGCATGTGGGAGAAAATATGGAAAAAAAGTCCTGTGCACCTCAGGAATCACTAAATCAACTGCAATAAATGTATAGCAAGGGGCCTGACCAGGGGACCAGTGGCAAACAAGGTATTCAAATACTGTCATGGAATGTGAGTGGTTTGAGGTTGAGAGGTAGAAGGGATAGAATTTTACAGTACTTGAGGGACTTTCCCGCTCAAGTGCTGATTTTACAAGAAACACATCTAACTAGAGATGAATGTAAGGAATTGTTTAAGGAACAGAAATGGGTCCGTCACTGTGTGTGCACTGAACACAAATTTAACACTAAGGGGGTGGCAATTTTATTTAAGCATCAGGTCAATGCAGTAATATTAAAGGTTAATACAGATATTGCAGGCAGGTGGGTAATAGTGAAGGCACAGATATCTGGAAGAAATATTACATTGGTTGGATAATATGGCCCCAATTGCGATGACATAGAACCACTCAGGAAGAGGTTTGTTCAGCTTTTGGATTTTCCTGATCCACTTTTAATGGCAGGGGATTTCAATGTAATCTTACATAGTAAACTTGATAGAGCGATAAAAAGCAGATCAGTAGCTAGTTCGAAATCTCAGCAATGTTTGAGAGGGATGATGAGGGAGTGGGCCCTGTATGATCTGTGGAGGGAGAGAGCAGGCATGAAGCAGGCCTTTTCATATACCAACAAAAATATAGCCATTCCTCACATATTGACTATTTTTCAGTGGATCAGTTGTGGTGCGATTTGGTAGTAGATATAGTATATCTCCCTCCTCACCTATCGGACCATGGGGCTGTAGTATTAAAAATGAATCTATTAAAGGAGAGAGAGAAAAACCGGTGAACGCTAGATCGCACATTACTGTTAAATGAGAAAATTGTAACCAAGCTGCGTGTAGAGGCTGAGGAGTTTTTTAAGGCGATCTTAGGGTCAGCTTCACTTAATGTTGTCTGGGACACCTTTAAAGCAGTTATACGGGGGTAATTATGAATCTAGCCAGTCATACGAATAAGCAGTATAGGGCTGAAATAGGAAATTTGGAAACAAAAATGAGGGGATGTAGACATCAGTTAATGAATAATATGGAGGAAAGTGAGAAGGTGATATGGCAACAAAAGTTGGGCATTATAAATCAGAAACTTGAAGGCCTTTTACAATTTAGAGTTATCAATCGGTGGGGGACAAGCAAGCTGGCCCACTTAGAACATGGGCAAAGTCCAGGGAAGCTATTAGCCTGGAAGGCCATAAACGATCAAGCAAGGAATTATATTAAATAAATTGTGTTAGATCAAGGGTAAAGGACCACAGATAGTGAAAAAAATAGACAGCACTTTTTAAAAGTTTTTCTCCCAACTCTACACCGAAGAGGCAAGTGTTGGGGAAGCAGAGATCCGAACTTGGCTAGGAAAGGATATACTTTCTACTCTATCACAAGAGCAGCAGCTTTGGCTGATTAGGCCAATCACGTTAGGTGAAATAACAGCAGCTTTAAGGGGTCGTAAAGGAGGAAAAGCCTCAGGTCCAGATGGTCTCCTGGTGGAATTGTATAATGTATTGGAGGAGGCATTTGCACCTTTTCTGTTAGAACTGTTTACTGGGGTTTTTGGGAATGTCTCTCTCATTCCAGCTTCCTGGTGTGAGGAAAGTATTTCACTGATTTTGAAACCAGGCAAAAACCCAGCCAGGTGAGAGTCATATAGACCTATATCTCTGCTGTATTGCGACTACAAGTTATATGCAAAAATATTAGTAGATAGACTAAATGTGCTAGTAAAAGGCTTGATCAAAGTGGATCAGAAGGGTTTTATCAGGTGCAGATATTTACGTGAGCTTACTCATACTTTAATCGGTGCAACAAATTTGGCACTTATAAGACCCCTTTAGCTATTATAACTCTGCACACCACAAAGGCCTTTGATAGGGTCAATTGGTCAATTGGGATTATTTAACTCTGATTTTGAGATATTACAATTTAGGCAACAGTTTCTGTAGGGCCATCAGACAGATTTATCATGCTCCGTCGGCCAGAATTTTGGTAAATGGGAAATTAACAAAGTCCTTTAGGATATCCAAGGGTATTAGGCAGGGTTGCCCTTTGTCTCCACTGCTGTTTGACCTGTACATTGAACCTTTTGCTAGGAAAATCAGGCAGAATCCTGAAACAGTCCCTTTTAAGTGGGAGCACTGGGAGAGGAAAGAAGCACTCTATGCGGACGATTTAATGGTATATACTACAGGTCTGTCAAATTGCACTTCCAGCACTGTTGAGGCTAGCTGAGGATTTTGGCATTATCTCTGGGTATCATGTGAATCCGGAAAATACAGAAATAATGTCCTGGAATCAGGAGGGTGATGCACGGCAGGGGAAGGTGGAAATGAGGTACTTAGGCCTAGTGATAACCCAGGACATTGAGAAACTCGTAGTGAGCAATCAGGAAAAGCTTTTAGAGGATTGTAGTAAACTAATGGGTGGATGGGCGTTTCTCCCATTGACGATACTGGGAAGAGTTAATTTGATTACGATGATAATTTTAGCTAAGATAAATTTCACCCATAACTCTATCCTGCTCCAAATGAATGGAAGATACCTTCATAAGATTCAACAAGCAACAAACTCATTCATTTGGGCCTCTAAGGGTGCCAGAATTGCATGGAAAAAGCTGCAAAGGAGGAGAGAGAAGGGAGGCTTATCTCTGCCGGACTTACAACTTTATGCATGGGCTTTCCAATTGAGGAAGTCAAGGAAGCTGTTTGCCTCACCAGATGCTACAGCTGGTCGGTGTTATGTTCAGGGCTATGATAGGAATTATCCCTGAAGCTGCTAACCACTTTCTTTTAAAATTCGGTGACCCAAAGTTCTTCAAGACAATAAAACTAAAGCTCTTGAAAGATGCAGCAAAGTGTTTGCACCACGTTAAAACAATCACTAAAATAGCTTACTATAGCCAGAATGCTCCAGTTTGGGACTCCCCAGTTACACCAGAATGCTTAAAAGATGTATTGGCTAAACCAATAAGGGAAACATGTTTGGAATTTTGGGGTGAACTCTTAAGGTAAGGAGTGCTACTCCCCTGGGAAGAATTAAGGGATAAAACTGGGGGTGTTTTGACCAGGTTTAAATACATCCAACTGAAAGGTTGGGCACAGACTATTCAACTGAGTCCGCAGGGGGAAAATCCCTTAGCAGGATATCTACTCAGCAGCTCCCCCAGTAGTAATAAGGTGTCAGCTTAGTACTGTGAGATTCTGGAGTTAATAGATGGTGAATTCAAACTGCCTGAGCATCTGTGGGAAGGCACTATGACACGGGAACAGATACAGATGGGATGGCAAGAATCAATTAAAATTTGTTTTGATGTAATAAAACCTGCTGCTCTGAGGAAAAACCATTTGTACTCAATACATAGAGCCTATATTACCCTGGGAAAGCTTATCAAAATAAAGAAAGGGGAAGTGGGAATTGTGCTAAATGCGGGTCCCCAAATGCTACTGACATTCACATGTTTATGGAGTGTCCGGCAATCGACTCCTTCTGGGTTGAGGTGGTGGGAACACTGTTGGAGGTGTTGGGGAGGGAGAATTTGCTGAGTCTCCCCCTTATCATTTTCAGGAAGCCACAAGATCTGAATGGCTGGACTAAAGAGAAGAGGAATCTACTGTTGTACTCTATTCTTTTGGCAAGAAGGGAGATTTGCTTTAAATGGGTTGTGATGTCCCCTCCCATATACAGGAGTTGGTTTGAAGAAATTATGCGCTCCCCTTTTGGAGTTGGGGGGGAACTTTAACGACCTGCCTTCTCCCCCCCTTCCCCTAAAGCGTAACATAATGATATAGAAACCTTGGTGAGCCTGTTAGGGAAGGTAAAGGTTAGGGATAAAGTCTAATGATAAAAATATCCATCTTTCTCCATCAGTGCCACCCACGAGGGGTGCTCCGAGGAAGGCTGAGTGGGTGAGATTGGTCTCCTTGGGCTTCCTTTCCGCTTCCATACTTTTTGGAAAGTGAGAAGGTTGTGGTGTGGAGGTGCGATAGAAGCTCTGAGGTGTATGAGGACTTAATAATAAAAAAAGAGAAAAAAAACCCAGCAACTTGCGCTGAATTGCCTTACTCCATATCTACAGGGCTGTTTAATGCCACTCAAAGTGGCTTTAAGTGGCCTTATAGATATGGGTCAGAAGCCTGCGCCGGCGGTTCATCACAAAAAGTGATGCACCAGCAGCGCAAGCCGCTTGAAAATACAGACCTAAGTTTATTAAGTATGGCATGCTGCTGCTGTCTTTCACCACACTTCCTGTGTTTTAGAATGCCTAGCTTTATGGACACACCTTTGCACCATAGTGCAAAAAAGCATGCATGCCGTGTAGCATAGGTTTTGTAATGAAAGAGTACCCTCCCAGAAAAAAAAAGAATTTTTAGGAGAAATTAAAACATTTCTCTGATATGCTGCCTGCCTTAAGAATGTGTTTTTTTTAATGAAAAGCTAGGTTTGACAGATCTTCCTAGTCTTTGTGGTTCTGGCTTTTCGTCAAAAACAATGGGTAGCAGTAGTGCAACACCCAAGTGCAACCAATGGTATGCCACCTTGATATAAATGTAGCTCAAAAGGTTTTGCCCTCAAAAGTAAATTCTACATCAAGCCTGTATCACTCTGTGTCCCTTTTAATGTCTTTGCAGCAGAAAAAAGTCTTAATAAACCTTCCTGAGGAGTTTCTTCACTAGGACACTCCTTAGCACAATATAATTTTTGGGGCCTCCATGAGAACTGCTCTCTTGCATGAGACTTTCAACACTGGGTGGCCCACTTGTCCTCTTCAGCAGATGGAAAATTCATGCTTTCTTGCATGAGACTTCCAACACTGGGTGGCCCACTTCTCCCCTTCGGCATATGGCAAATCCCAGAGTAAAGTTGAGTGACCATCCTCTTGGCAACATGATTTCACTTACTAGATACAATTCTGGTGCCTTCATCTCTGCCTTCTTTCAGATGTTTACTTGCAGACATAGAGTGTACGGCATGTTTGGCAACCACAGCTTTTTTCTGTTCACACCTCTCTGTCTCTCAGCCGGCAGAGAAGAACCAACCTAATCAAAGTCAGACATATGACTTAATTCAGGGTTCCCAACCTTTTGATTTATGTGGACCCCCACTTTATCATTACTGGAACTCAAGGACTCTCACTGAATCATTATTGGAATCCGGGGACCCCTCCCCTCCTGAGTCATTACTAGGAGCCGGAGACGAGGGCCTAAACATTGTTGATGATTTGAAATGCAAAACAATACACAAAAAATACAGAAACAAGCAATCACCAAACACATCTACAAATGATAACACGTTATTTAATTTGCAAACTCATATAAATAAAAAATAAAAAAATGTAATAGAAAGGATGGAGCTTTTCTAAATTCAATTGAAGCCACACATCGTCCATACTATATTCTGTTTGATGCAACTCCAATGATCCAATGAATCAATCTGAGGACAGTAAATTACCACTCTATTTATATCCCTTATTAATCTGCTAGTATTATTTAAGTTTCTAAACAGTCTTGGACCCCTGCTGAGGCTTTGCGGACCCCCAGGTGTCCCAGGGCTACGGGTTGGAAACGACTGACTTACTTGAAAGGCAGATGCAAATCTTCTTGTTGCTTGGGGATAAATGGGATATATTTTATCTCCTGCCATATTTTATAAGGACATTAAGGCCCTCATTACAACCCTGGCGGTAAATGCCACCTACCGCCGTGCTGACGGCCACCAACATACCATGATCGCGGCGGTATTCCGCTACGGGTATTATGACCCACACTGAGAAATCCGCCACAACACAAACACCCACACAAGTCCGCCAGACCAAAGGTCAGTGATAAATTGGCGGTACTAAAACCGACACCGTTACGCCAACAGGAATACACCCACAGTATCAGGACCCATGAATCACCGTGGCGGTCTTTCAGCTGCGGTAAACCATTGGTGGTACACACTGCAGCGCTCAAAATACACACACACTTACAATACTACACCACATTGGACAATTCAAACTACACACACCTGACACACATACACACACCACATCCACACATCCACTCCAATATGAAACACACACCCACATTACCCACAATCCTTTCAATAAAAAAAAAAAAAAAAGATTGCCAACAGAGAGCGATACAAGCCAGGAGCACCCACTCATTCAGAGCCACAGAACACCATCAACCATACAAAATCCACGCACCTCACAGCACACACAACAACACATCACCCCACACATCACCCCACACATATCACTCACACCACATCCATGGCCCCCCAAAGACACCCCAGGTTTTCAGAGGAGGAGCTAAGGGTCATGGTGGAGGAAATCATCCGGGTAGAGCCAAAGCTATTCGGATCACAGGTGCAGCAGACGTCCATTGCTTGGAAGATGGATCTATGGCTGAGAATCGTGGACAGGGTCAACGCTGTGGGACAGCATCCAAGAACAAGGGATGACATCAGGAAGAGGTGGAACGACCTACGGGGGAAGGTGCGTTCCATGGTAGCAAGACACCAGGTAGCTGTTCAAAGGACTGGCGGTGGACCCCCACCTCCTCCCCCACAACTAACAACATGGGAGGACCAAGTCTTGGCAATAATGCATCTTGAGGGACTCACAGGAGTAGCAGGAGGACTGGACTCTGGTAAGTCATATCTTTACTACTATATCCCCCATCCTACCTGCATGCCATCACAAACCCCTACCCTCACCCCCATATCTCCACCACCTCACATATACCCCACTATCACAACCCACCCATCACAAAACCAAGCCCTGCATGTAACACCAATCCATGGACCCCCATCACAGACCTGCATGGACACTCATCACCACAGCATGCCCATTAGAGAGAATCACCTAGCCCACAAAATCACCACGCACACAAGGCAAAGCTGACAGGGCTATCACAACTATACAGGGAAACACACCCATGCACAAGATGGCACACGCAGATACAATAACACTGCATTTTCATCCCCACAGGACCCCTAATCAATGTCACCGGAGAGGAGTTGCCGGCAACATCAAGTCCCCCCACTCAGAGGAAGCCCACAGTGATGACAGCAGAGGTCCCTGGACAGTCGGTTACCCTGCCACAGTCCCAACCCACCACAGAGCTTCCTCCTCAGGAAACACAAGCACAGCACCCACCCAGCGGGCCCATGCCACTGTCCCCTAGACACGTCAATCAGCAGTGTGTCCACCACTACAGGGACCCCAGGCAACCCCACCAACACAGGACAATCAGGGACCTGGGGTCAGTGGCAGAGGGCACACAGTTAAGGGCATAAAGGCACAGGACAACAGGGAAACTGGGAGGATTGCTGTGCGACAGAGGGAGGACAGGCCCAGGGAACCGACTCTCCAGGAGGCACTCTCCAACATCCTGGGAGCATATCACCATTCCCAGGAGACCATGGGCCAGATACTGTACAAGTTGCATGAGACCCTGCGCCTGCAGGAGGGACAGTACCTGGGGATCAGGGAGGACCTCAAAAACATCAAAAACATCCTGGTCACCATTGCCATTTATTTACCATTTATTTGTTGTCAGCCTATCCGGCCATAACAATAACACACAATAAATACCAGTCCATCATACTCGGTAAAAAGTCACATTAAATAAAACGTCTCAATAAAAAACTGTACTTGAATTTTTGGTTTAACATGTGCCAAAATGTACCCAGTTTACCCTGCATTATCATAAAACGTAATCTATAACCATAATTTACATAACGCTCTTAATTTATTCTAAAAAGACATTATAAAACTAAAATTTAAATATCTTATTCTTGCACTAATCATTTGGGACCTTACGGTGCCAACCATCAGTTTAATAGTGACACAGGACCTGACCCCATTTTACAGCAACCTGCACTGGTTTCTCAAGCTAATAATAGCTATGGGACAACACAAGCAATTATACTTGTGCCAGCTGCAGGTGCATTGATAGACGTAACTTCCAAGCTTCCAGTATGTAAGTTGAGACCTTTGTCACAATATGTTTCTCGTCTGATCGCATACATAACACTTCCGCCTCTTTGCACTTCCTGACTCCTCATGATCTAAAAAGTGGACGTAAATACAATTTGCGGAGTTTAAGCGTGAAGTGACATAATAAAAGGAAGTGGGATAGTGTTTCTTGGCCACCATGGAGACAAGGACAACATTCTAATCTACCCGAAGGGACGGGTTGCCATCTATTGGACACCGCCATCACTGGTAGTGTACCCATACGAAATTTGAAATAGAGAGCCCTTTTTTCTTCCGGATAAATACGGTCTATGAAAAAAGCGGGTTTCAGCTCTTGATTAAACAAAATGTAATGCTTAAATAAAGGGCTAAGAGTCTCACACATGCTCTGAGTCTTTTGGTCCCAGTATGCCTTTTTTATGACAGATAAACTAGGCCTTCTGATTTTTCCTGGATGGAGCCAGAGGTCTTCCTGGCCGATAGCAGCCAGGATAGTTGAGATGTGTTTGAACCAGGGCAATTTCCGATGACTTTGTAGCTTCATGATGTCCATGAGTACATCTCTATATGGTTTGAGTTCCTCTTTTGCCCAAATATGGATCCAGTATCTTATTGGAGCCAACGCAATATAGTCCTCAACCTTTCTAATTTGTAGATCAATTCTTATTGCATTCATTAGTGTGGCATTGCCTAAACAAAGTCATCAGCATAAAAATGTATTCTCGGTTACTTGTATTGATGGAGTCTTTCTAAATCCCCAAATCTCTGTGCCATATAGTGCTGCAGCCCTTGCTTTTGTTTTATATGCAAGCAGTGCAGAAATCACAGAATGGTTGCCTGTAGCTTTTGCGAATCTGAGTACCGCTCCAGCTTGTTGGACCAAGGAGATGTTACTTTTATAAATTTGCGGTTTCCATGTCAGTTTTTCGTCCAGTCTGCAGCCCAGGTAGTCGTAAGTAGCCACTCGGGCCAAAGGCTTGTTGTTTACCCTAAAAGTCGATTGCACCATCAGTTTTTGGTTAAGAATCATAAACTTTGTTTTCCCCTCATTGATTATCATACTCCTTGAGGTGTAAAATGATTCAAAACCCCTAAGTAGTCAGTGCATTGCTATCTCCGTTCTTGCCAGTAATACAGCGTCATCAGCAAAAAGCAAGATAGGTATACTTTCATTGGCTAGTTTTGGCACATCCAGATTTAATTTCCTCAGGTCTTGACTTACTTCATTTATGTAGCAGTTGAAAAGGTTGGGGCCAAAACGCGGCCTTGTTTTACGCCTCGCTGGATTAGAATTTCTGCTGTGTAATCATTTCTCGTACTATATCTGACCCTGGCAGTATTTCCTGTATGCAGTAGAATTAACAGTCTTAAAATATTTCCCTGTATACCCATTTCCGACAATAACTGCCATAATGTTTGGCGATTTACGCTGTCAAAGGCTGTTTGAAGATCCACAAAGACCAGATATAATGGGCAATCTTTTAGGGCGACGTATTTAGCGCAGATCATGTTCAACTTAAAAAGTTGATCTACTGTGCTTTGGCCCCTCCTAAAACCAGCTTGATGTGTCGATAATAAATCTCCATCCTCTAGCCATTGGTCTAGGCGCGACTGAATCAGTTTGGCAAAAAAAAATCCAACACTATCAAGCAATGAGATTGGCCTGTAATTGCACACCATATCCCGAGGCCCTTTTTTGTGAATTGGAACAATTATTGATTTCTTCCAAGAAGTAGGGATTACCTCGTGGTGTCAAACACTGTTGAATAGACGGGCTAGAGCAGGTAGCCATAACATTAGCTGATTACGATAAACGTCTGAAGGGATGCCATCTGGGCCTGCAGCCTTGTACAGCTTTTAGAGGAGAATAGCTTGTTTAATCTCTTTCTCACTGAATTCCGATGTTAACTCCATTGCACATGGAATAGCATGGATTGCTTGCATGGAGTTTGTGCTAGGGAATTTGTTAGGGACTAATTTGTTCTGTGTTTCATATATTGATCTAACAGGCCATTTTGATGGTACTACATAGGTCTCTTGAAGTGGAAATACCTTACTTGATCTTTGATTACTACCTTCCGGCCCTTGAGTAAAACTATTTGAGTTATTGGTACTCCCAGGTACCATCTTGACCTCTTCCTGATACAAGGCGGTGAAGTGCTTTACCCAGAGTTGTGGGTTGATATTCAGTTCTAGGTTTTTCGGAGGGCCTTCGCATCCCCATCGCAGGGGTGCTGGCAGACATGGGCAAGACCATGAGGGAGGCAGTGGCACAACAACGGGCCCCAGACACTAGCCACACCGAAGAACAGCCCTCCACCTCCGCCGGCGCTAGTGGACAGGAGGCGTCACCACAGGACCAACAGGCCACCAGCACCCCACCCCCTGCAGAAGGAGAACGACCCCGCAAACGGTCCCTGCGATCCAGGCAGAAGCCAGAGAACATTGCCAAGACCCCCACCAGGAAATAAGACTCTCCTGATTGTCACCCTTCTGTCCCACTCTGTCACCCTGTCCACCTTGAACTGCCATTACTCCCCTTCCTATGCCCCATTGGACAATGCACCTGTGATACCAAGAGACTGTACTTTAACTGGACATTCCTCCACCATCACCCCAGCCCATTGCACATCCCCCTCTACGTATGAGCACATAAATAAACACCCTTGGAACAAATACAAAACTTGAGTCTGTCAAATGATTGAAATATGTATTAGTACAACATTCCGAAAACATTGCAAGTCATATGTACAGTAATTTATACATTGGTATGATCTTTAGTGGGCAGCAGGAAACATACCAGGAACCAGAGTGGGCCACAGAGATCTGAAAATAGAGATGCAAAAGGGTACAGTAAGTGGCCATGGACATAGGGAAATCAGGCTGCCATGTACAATGTCCAATAGAAAACTGAATGTAAAGTGAAGTTACAGTGTCTTACCTGTGTGTCACTGGAAGTACTGCTGTATTATATTACTTCTGTTGTCCACATCTTCTTCCTCTGCCTTCTCTTCTTCACTGTCCACAGGATCCACCGCTGCCACAAGACCATCTCCAGTCTCATCCTCCTGCAGAAAAGGCACCTGGCGTCTCAAGGCCAGGTTGTGCAACATGCAATGATGATCTGGCACACCTTCTTGGGTGAGTAGTACAGGGATCCACCTGTCAGATGGAGGCACCAGAACCTGGCCTTCAGGAGGCCAAAGGTTCTTTAAATTATCCTCCTTGTTCGCCCATGTGCCTCATTGTAACGTTCCTCTGCCCTTGTCCTGGCATTCCTCACTGGAGTCAGTAGCCATGAGACGTGAGGGTAACCAGAGTCACCTGTAAATATCGAGGGAGACCTGTTAGACACACACTAACCCTTAGGGACAACCCCATACCCAGACCCCAGCTTATACTGGGTGGGGACCTTGGGCTCACCTATTAGCCACACCCAGTGCCCCTGGGTGTGGCTCAAGGATACTTGGCATTCACATGGGAGATGTGCTGATCCGCCAAACACACCATCTGCACATTCATGGAGTGATAGCTTTTTCTATTCCTGAACACTTGTTCATTTCTCCGGGGGGGGGGGACAAATACTACATGTGTCCCATCAATGGCACCAATGGTGTTGGGGATATGTCCCATGGCATAAAAGTCAGCTTTCACTGTGGCCAAATCCTCCACCTGGGGGAATACGATGTAGCTGCGCATGTTTCAGCAGGGCTGACAACACTCTGGTCAACACGTTAGAGAACATTGGGCCTCATTACGACCCTGGCGGTCATAGACCACCAGGGTGGAGGCCAGATGTAGCACCGCCAACAGGCTGGCAGTGCTACATCAGGTATTCCGACGCGGTCGCCCAGCCAGGTCCGGCGGTTTCCTGCCGGATTTCCCCCGGCTGGGGGAATCCTCCATGGCGGTGCTGCATGTAGCGCCGCCATGGGGATTCCGACCCCCTTCCCGCCAGCCTGTTCCTGGCGGCTGGCAGGAACGGGTGTCGTGGGGCCCCTGGGATGGGCAGTGCAGGGGCCCCCTAACAGGGCCCCATAATGATTTTCAGTGTCTGCTTTGCAGACACTGAAAATCGCGACGGGTGCCACTGCACCCGTCGCACCGCTGCAAATCCGCCGGCTCCATTCGGAGCCGGCTTCCTCTTTGCAGGGGCTTTCCCGCTGGGCTGGCGGGCGATCTTTTGAAGATCGCCCGCCGGCCCAGCGGGAAAGTTGTAATGGTCCCCGCGGTCATTTGACCGCGGGCGGTGTTTGGGCGGTTTCCACCCGGCGGGCGGCGCCCGCCGCCCGCCGGGGTTGGAATGACCCCCATTGTCTGAAACATCCCTGATGCCATGGCCACTGTTGTTTGGAAGGAACCACTTGCCAGGATATGGAGCACTGACAGGACAATGGCTCAAGTGTCTGGGGAAAGGGCCCCTGCCTTCACTGCGGAGGAGTTGGAGAAACTGGTGGATGGGGTCCTACCCCAGTACACGTTACTCTATGGTTCTCCAGACAAACAGTTAAGTACACTGTGAGCATGATGCGTGGGCCATGAATACATGGAGTGCTGTCTGTGTAGGCCACATGTGGGGGGGCTGAGGTGTTCTGGCCAGAGTACTGCATGTATGGTGGTCAATGTATGTGCGTCAGGGGATGGGAGGGATCTGATGGGCCATTAGTGTGATGGTCTGGATGGTTAATTCCCTTTTCTGCTGTTGTTTCCATGCAGGTCAGCGCCCATCAGAAAAAGGGTATTTGGCATGCCATCTCCAAGGAGGTGCGGACCCTGGGGGGCTTTGACAGGCGGAGCATCCACTACCACAAACGGTGGGAGGACATGCGCTGCTGGACAAGGAAGACACGGAAGCCCAGCTGGGCTGGCCTCCCAACGAGGAAGGGGTGCCCATCGTACCCTGACCCCCCTGATGTTTCGCATCCTGGTAGTGGCCTATCCAGAGTTGGAAGGGGGCTTGAAGGCATCACAGCAGCCACAAGGGGGTAAGTACAGATTCAGAATCATGACTGTGCGCGCATTAAGGTTTACCTGGGTGGACGGTGTGGGCTGTGGGTGCCCCTAGGCCAGGACGAACATGGCAGGGTAGGTCCCTTGTTGGGCAGACTCTGAAGCACTCCACCCCCAATAGTGTTAGTAGGCATCTACTACTGGGCAGGGTCCTGTGGGTTTCAGATGTGCAGCTAATGGCGTTAGCCATTGTACCCCATGGGCTGGTGACTATCTTAGTAAGTGGTAGTGCATGGCCTAGTGCATAGGGCTACTCCCTGTGTGTTGTGTACGCCAACTGTAGTGGTGTTGCTGGCATTGACCAAGTGTATCTTCTGCATCTCCCCCCACTTTTTGTTTTGTCACCCTGTCCTTGTGTGCATTGGCATCATCTGGCGGAGGAGCAGAGGCACATGGGCTTGGAGGCCGAATCCACCAGCGGAGAGGGCACCAGAGGGACGGATGTTGAGGGGAGCACCACGACAGGGACAGGAGGGGACACCACAGACATCGACTCCTCCTACGATGTAACCTCCCTGGCGGTGGCAGACACCTCTGTGCCCACCCCAACAACAGGTACAGCAGCCACCCCCATACCAGCACTGCCCTCCCAGCAGCCCCTAAGAGTGTTTCCCGTGCCCGCTCACCCAGGAGGGTGAGCATCTCCTTTGCCCCAGGCACCTCAGACCCTGCCCCAGTCAGCCCTGCTGCCTTCAGTGAGAAGGCTATTGACCTCCTTCACTGTTGGGCAGTCAACCATACTGAATGCCATCCAGGGTGTCAAGAGGCATTTGCAGCAAACAAATGCATACCTGGAGGGCAATCACTCTGGCGTGGTGGCCCAACAGAGAGCATTTCAGGCTCTGGCCTCAGCACTGTGGCAGCCATTGTCCCTGTCTCTAGCCTCCCTCCTCCAACTTCCTCTACCCAGTCCCAGTCCCAGTCCCAATCCCCTCAACCTCAACCTATCCCAAGCACACCTTCAAACCAGCATGCACCCAAACCAACACACAAGATTGACTCAGGCAAACACAAGCACCACACTTCATCTCACAGGCACTCACACAAGCACCATCCCCATGCAGACACACCATCATCCTCAGCCTCCACTGTGTCCCCTCCTCCTCGTCGTCCACCTTCCTCCCAGTAGCGTCTCCACTCAAACCTGCATGCACTACATCCTCATCCACTACCTCCATCACCAGCACGCCCATCACAACACACCCCTCACTGGCAGTCACCACCCCACATCCATGCAGATGTCCCCTGTGTCCTCTCCTAGTGTGTCTGTGACCCCACCTCCCAAAGTACACAAACGCAAGCCCCCATCCACCCAACAGCCATCCACCTCACAACAGCATCCAGCCCATGCACCTGCACCCAAACTCAGCAGACAGACACCTCTTACAACCACTCCCTCTTCCTCCACTCCCAAACCCTCTCCCTCTTCCTGGCCCAGTGTCCCTAACAAGCTTTTCCTGGCCAACTTTGACCTCTTCCCTACCCCTCCCCCCGTCCTTCCCCTCGGGCCAGGGTGTCCAGAACCCAGCCCAGCACCTCAGCCACCAAGTCGACGTCCGCTGTGGTTCCTGCAGCTATCAGAGGCTCAAAGGGGGCACCAGTCAGCCCAGCCAGTGTGCCATCAACCCCTGCCAAGGCCAAAACCATTCCGCCACCTGGCAAGGTGAAGAGGGGGACAGCATCCAGCAAGGGGAAGGAGCCACAACCACCCAGCAAGGCCCTCCTCAAAGACTCCAGCTGCCAGACCCAAGGTCACACCACCATCTGCCAAGGTGAGGAAGGAGCACAAAACACCAGGCAAGGCACTTCAGCCGTCCGAGGCTGCAGGTGAAGGTCTGGTGGCTACCAACACAACCGCCAGCACCACCACGTGCACCGCGGCCAGCACCACCAGCAGCCCCGCCACTAGCACCGCCGCAAGCACCGCCACCTGCATCGCCGCAAGCACCACTATTGTCAGCAGCAGTAGCCCCAGTGGGCAGCCGCCCGAGGCTGCAGGAGAAGGGCGGGAGCCTCCCTACACCACTGGCAGCACCAGCACATGCACCACAGCTAGCACTGCCGCAAGCACCGCCACCTGCACTGCTGACCGTAGCACCACCACCAGCGACAGCAGCCCCAGTGGGCAGCCGTCTGAGGCTGCAATAGAATGGCTGGAGCCTCCCTCCACTACTGACAGCACCCCCACCAGCACCGGCACTACCACCAATTTGCAGCCGTAGCCATTGCCGGATGGAGTCTGGCCCTGCCTCCATGGACTATCATGCAACCTGGTTCCTGCAAATCTAGTGCCTCAGACAATCAGATGAGGGACTGTGAACTGCCACACCCCAAGTGTTGCATCACTGGGCACAAAGCCCCCTCCAGAACCAGTGGAGATATGCATGCACTCACCCTATCCTTGGCAGGATGAAGCACACTGGGCACAAATCCCCTTCCAGAACCAGTTGAAGAAGGCCCCCACTCACCCTATCCTTGGCAGGATGAAGCACATTGGGCACAAAGCCCCTTCCAGAACCAGTGGAGATCTGCATCCACTTGAGAGATTGTGGCCTTGCGCTCCCCAGGACCAAGCAGTGGGCAAACCACCCACTTGAGAGACTGTGGCCTTGCAATCCCCAGGACCAAGCAGTGGGCAACCCACCCACTGAAGAGACTATGGCCTTGCACTCCCCAGGACATCTCTGTGGGCATGGAGCCCCCTCCAGGAGCAGTGGCGTTTTACCATCTTCCGGCTGAGGTGCACCCCCACTTCACCCTCCCCCTGAGGTGCCTGTGTGTTTTCGACCTGATGCCCCTGCAGTGTTCTCTCCATATTGAGTCAGGAGTCAAGTGTGGGCTTGGCCTATGAGTCTTGGTCCAGTGGCCCAGGGACATTTTGAGCGGACAATGTACCGCCTTATGTACATATTGTATATTTTTGTAAATACTGTTTTTAAAATTACTAAGTATATCTGACTATTTCTAATATATCACTGATTTGACTCTATTCCTTTTGTCCTTGCGTTCTTCCGGGGTTACGGGGTGTAAATGTAATATTGATGCAAGTGTTTGTGTGTATGTTGTTGTGGGTGAGGGTGGGGGTGGGGATGTTGTGTATTGCGTGTGTGTGTCTCTCTCTTTTTCCTCCCCTTCTCCCCTGTGTACTAGGTGCAGTACTCATCGTGGTCGTCACCGCCGCTGTTCATACTCCTGGTAGATGAGGAGGTAGACCAGCATGGGGAGGACCTGCAGCTCGGGTTCCATGGCGTCCTGGTTCTTCATTGAGTGTCGAGAGGTGAGTGGTTTCCCTTCCAAGTCCTGTTTCCGCCGTGCCTTTGATGGCGTTGGTACCACCCCGGAAAAGCTGGCGGATGGGCGGGTTGTGATGGGGTGGGTGGTACATTGACTTCTGTCTGTCTATTGGTGGTTACCGCTGCAGTGGTTGTTGAAAAACCCTTATTATTGTTCTTGTGTTAACTGCTGTACCTGACTAGTGCAGTCATACTAAATGTGATAATATGCAGAAGAGTCCGGCCATGGGGAAGGCAGACTTGGCCTGAAAATGGTTGGTTACGCCTGAGAAAACCTGCAGTGATAACAGTTGCACCTGGGAAGATGCAGTCACGACAGGTGCAGAGAACCAGGATGAGATAGGCAGGGCCCCGGGGTACACATAGTCAATACACCAACTGGGCTTAGGGAGGCAACTGAAGGTCGCACTAGGGATTCTGCTGAGGCCGTGGTTGAGGTAGCGGCACAGCCGTACACTGGCCCTGGGGCGGTGAGCAGAGATAGACCAATCCCGGAGAAAGTTTCAGGCAGGGAGCAGGAATTGGGTGGGGTGGAGTCTCCCTCCCTTCCCATCCCACCTAGTACTATAAAGAAAATATACCGACTGAGGAGGTCTTCAGCCTTGGCTCCACAGGCAGAGACTTCGGCACTGGGGCAGAGTGGCAGCACTACAAAATCAGAGACGTGCACACTTCCCTTTTTTAACTGACTACTGGCTCCTGTTGGTGGTGGCCCCCTTTCCTCTTCCCTCACCAGTTACTAGTAGGCATCACATGGCTCGGGGGGTGGCCTTGAACAGAACTGACACTCCAGACACTTTAACCCCTGGCTTCACATCCTGGGATGCTAGGGGCTTTATTGCATTGGTGTGATCTAGGATTGAGACACATACGGATAAACAGACCAGTGTGAAATGGTGCCCGGGGGTTGAGGGTTCTGAGGCAGGCTGAGCTGTGACAGCCATCAAGAACTGGTAGTGGGTGATAGTGCCCGGGGTCTCCCCAGAGGAAACCACATTGTTGTTGGGACTGAAGGGAGAGGCAGTAATATGTATGGTCCCTGTAGATGACGAGACCCGTTGGTGGCAAACCCACTTATTATTGTGAAGAGTTATCTCAAGGACTCAACAGATTTCAGATGGAACAATACAAGGGAGTTGAACATGGTACCCCCAAAGTGCTTAAAGCCCCTCACCAAGACCAGCCACTGCAGCTAGATGTGGAACAAGATTTAATGGCGAACACGTCAGATCGAGATTTGGAAACCCACACTGCTACAATACTAGCAGCCATAAAGGATACCAAGACGCCCTGGAATTCAAAACCAATGCTGTCACTCAAGAAGTCACTCTTCTCTGGACAGATCATAGGAAATTGCCAGTTGAGTAGCAGAGGTGGAATCCACACTGGCCCTCACCCGTCCAACTATGTCAAAACATACCACTCAACTAAAACTGCTCGAGTGAGAAGTGGCTTGCTTACAGGTAAAGTTGGAAGACGTGGCAACCCGCTCCTGCCAAAATAACATTCAACTAGTGGGAGTTCCAGAACAGGCAGAGGGCCTGAGCATGGACTTTTCCTTAGAAAAGTGGTTGGCATCGTTGGTCCTGATGGGGTGGGAGGGAAACTTCAAATGGGTTCAGTGTGGAACACACCCATAGGGTGCCAGGCAGACTATCCCTGCCACGGGTACTCCTGAGAGCGATTGTATTGCCCGTGGATGTTAGAGGGACAGCCAGTAAACATTTGTCCTGACTTTGTGGCTATGGTCCAAAGACAGAGGAAATCCTATCTGCGAGTCAAACAACACTTGAGAAGTTTAGATATCGGGCATGCTTTGTTGGTCCCAGCAAAACTGAGAATTACTGATAAAGATCAGTTACATTTTTTTACCTTGGTGGTGGAGGTCTAGACCTGGCTTGAACAGAGGGGGGCAAGGATACTGTGGACACTGAAGGGTTGTGGATGTTGGGGGGCAGCCGGGGGGTAGGACGCCAACTCGGGTCACACCGAAGACATCGGATGAGATTATTTGAGTGAATATTTTCTTGGTGGGGGTACTTTGGCCCGTGCTTGATAGGGGCCAGTTATACTGCCACAACACCCTCCCTGCCATAGGCAACCTGTTACACAGACTTCAAATGTTTTTTCTAGACAAGTTATGTGGGCGACTGCGATTGGGGCAGAGGCAGAAACAGGGATTGCTACACGGTAGAGGAGGGAGAGGGTTATTTGGGGTGTTGTTTATTGTTTAAAGGTGCAGAGTGATGGGGATACCACCTCCTTGAGGGGACATCTACACCATGGCAGGGCACTTGGAGTAGGGGAGGGGACAGGCACACAAGTGGGATGATTCACAACATGCTTATTCTTTTGAATTGGAACGTGAATGGTCTAGGAGATAAGATAAAAAGGGGATTGGTGATGAAAGCTTTGGCGAGATGTGCGGAAGATGTGGTTTTCCTGCAGGAAACACATATGAAGGGTAATAAAGAGATGTTATTGGCATGGGGGAAATATGGAATCCTTGTCCAAGCAGGATACTTTTCTAGCGCTAAATGGGTGGCAACTTAAATCAAAAGATCTGTGGCCTTCCAGGTGTAATAAACATGTGTGGATGAGTTAGGGTGTTATATGGTGGTCCTGAGTGAATGGGAAGGAGAACAATTGGCCCTAGTCAATGTGTATGCCCCACTGGGGCTTCAGGGACACACACCGACTCACTTAGGCAAACTACTCACCAAACTACTGCAAGCTACCACTGTGATCGGTGGTGATTTTCATATGGTGCTGGATGACCAGCTTGACAGAGCCCAAGCAGACAGACCCATAAAAAAGGCCCTGGGAAATTAGGTTATTTTTGTCATGCCGTCAGTATAGGGGATGTCTGGAGGAAAATTCATGGACAGCATCTATGCTACTTCTCCTACATTGGGGCACATGATACCCACTCCTGTATTGATTTCTTCTTTATCCCAAGTGAATCTCTTCATAGATTCCAAATTGCTAGATATAAAGCTAAACGGATTCCGGATCATTCCCCATTAGAATAACAATGGACCCCACTCTCATAAGTGGGGTAGGAGCAAGTAGTGAATGGCGACATGGTGGCTCATGAATGAAAAGAAGGTGACACAGCTGCAGACAGCCCCCACCCAGTAATTTAAAGAAAACACTAAATTGGTGTGGGAAGTGGATGCAATCTGGGAGGCATACAAAGCCACCATCAGGGGAGTGATTATATCTGGAGAGTTGGGTAATAGACATAGTTGCAAGGAATGCAGCATGACCCTAAACAGGGCGATATGCCATTTAGAGGATGAATATACAGCATGCTAATTGGTTGAGATGAAGACTGGTCTCCTTAACAAGGTGGAGGAAAGCCGCTTGGTGTCAACGGATGCGCTTAAATTACAATACATACAGCAAGAAAAACTGATGTATGAAGCAGGGAACAAGGCAGGGAAAATGTTGGCGTGGCTCAGTAAGCTAGACAAAGAGAGGAGCCATGTACTGACAGTTTGAGATCCCGTTGGCTCCCTAGTAACAGGCTCCGAAAATGTCGCACCTATAACAGGGGATCTGAGTGACTTCTATGAAAGTAGCTAATGGGCTACCCGCTGAGTTCTTTAAGAAAGTAGCTGCTATAGTGACACTGCACCTACATAAAATGTTTTAAAAAGCAAATAGACGGCTTGAGCTCAAACTGGATGCTAACCTAACAACAATATCGCTGATCTGGAAACCCGGGAAACCATTAGACCGATGGGACTCATATCGCCTGATATCCATTCACAACGTAAATACAAAGATACTGTCTAAGGTCCTTGTGAACCGTTTCAAGAGGGTAGTCCTTGATTTGGTCCATCCAGACCAGAATGGATTTATGTTGCACCAATCAACAAGAATTCATATTCGAGCCCTCCACAATAATATGGCAGCAGCTAATACTGTCAGACTTCCACTGGCGGTGGTATTGTCAGATGCTAACAAAATGTTCAATTCTGTGAAATGGCTCTGCAAGAAGCTAGAATGGCGATGGCGGTAGTCCCATGCTGCTGATGACAAAGTTACATTTAAAAAAGCCCTTTCTGTTTTTCATCAGAACATTAAAAAGGAGCGGAAAAGCTACATTAGCAAACAAATTGATCAGGCAGGCTATTCCTCTAGAGAACTGTTCAAGACTTTTAAGGAGTTTATCCATCCTTCCCCCATGCACTCTACCATTTCAGACTACGCAAGAATTATGTGATTACTTTGCTGAATTTTTTGATGAAAAGATCAGTCTAATTTACCAAAACTTTGTGAGTGGACTGCCCCAAGTTTGTGCTGAGGAAATTGATTGCCCCTTCTCTGTTTCCAGGAGTAACAGGTTGGAAAAGTTTCAAACCTTCTTTCTGGAATTAACTCAACAGGCATTAGTAAGAGGGAAACCCGGCTATAACAGTGTTATTTAATCTATTGATCGAATTAGGGAAAATTCCTTTAGTCTGGAAATTGGCGCTAATTAGCCCCATTCAAAATAAGAGTAATGTTAACCTCTCTGTTCTTTCAAACTATAGACCCATTTCATTAGTCCTGCTCTTTAGTAAGCTGCTGGAATATCTAATTAATAAACAACTGACTGAATATCTTGAAATGAATGAGATCCTGGATTGTTCACAAGCAGGATTTAGAGCAGAGCATAGCACAAATCGGCCTTTGTTGCTGTGACTTATATCATTAGGAGCTCATTGGATGTGGATATTCCAGCCATGTTTGTGCTTTTAGACCGATCTGCAGCATTCAATACTGTGTCCCATTCAAAGTTATTGTCAAGACTACAAGAGTGTGGAATTACTGGCTCTTCCTTGGCCTGGTTACAGGATTTCCTGAAAGATAGAGTTCAGTGTGTCTGGCTGGGAGATTTTAAATCCAGCCCTAGGCAGGGCGACAAAGGGGACCACATGGCTCATGTCTAAGCCCTACCTTATTTAACATGTATGTGGCACCCCTGGCCAAAGTCATTGAACTGTATTGTTTCAATGTCTTGTCATACGCGGACAACACACAGTTAGTCATTTCCTTTGATGAAGACATCGACAAGATGAAATGCCGTTTTTCGGCAAGAATGTAAGCCATCCCTAGATGGATGTTGGATAACTTCCTTCAAATGAATCCAGGGAAAACAGAGATTATGTTGTTTGGAAAATCCCAACATCTGTTGATCCTGGACTGGTGGCCACCAAGAATTAGGCAAAGCCCCTAAGCCAAGAAGGGTTGTAAAAGACCTTGTAGTGAGTGTAGATCAGGATTTCACTATGAAAGAACAAGTCCTATCCACAACAGGCACTTGCTTTCATATATTATGATTACTAAGGAAAGCTTTGCCATTTTCCTTTTCACAGCTAGAAAGGCCCTGGCACAGACCTTAGTGGTGAGCCCACTGGACTATTGGAATGCATTCTTGGCATCTACCAATGGGGCATTATTGTTGAAATTGCAGGTGGCCGACTGAACTTTAATCAGCAACCAAAAACAGCCTCTGCGCCTCTTTACCAGTCTATACGCTGCTTACTAGTAAAGAAGAGAATAGTTTTAAAAATCTGCTGCTTAACTTATAAAGCATTGCAGGGGACAGGCCCAAAGTACTTGCACCAGAAGATCAAGCACTAGTTGCCCACTAGAGCCTTGAGCTGTAATAATAATAAAGAATTATTATTGGTTCTGTGCATGTGGCAAATCAGATGCGGTGGTAGAGCTTTTTCTTATTTGACTCCCACCTTCTGTAACGGACTGCCCCTCTCAGTCCGATCTTGCTCTAAATTTAGAACGTTGCTAAAAACTGATCTGTTTAGATTCTGTGTTTATTTGTTTCAGGTTGACCATCCGCCAAGATACCCCGGTTGGGGTGATTTGTGCATAATATCAAATTAACATAATAATAATAAAGGATTTAGGAGATTCTATTGAGGGAAATGGACTGGGGGAAGAGGCTGACCTCCAGAACCCCATTATGGGTAGGTACGAAACTAACGCTGGTGTCAAGCTTACAGGGTTTTAGAGGGTGGAACCTGATTGGCCTATGAAAACTTGGAGATGTTTGGGATGCCAACAGTATGGTACCGTTTGCACAACTCTGAGAGGAATGCGGAATGGCCACTTAATTTCTTAAATGCTATTAATTGACACATGCCCTGGGGAGACATATAACACCAGATGATGACATGATGGAGGGATCCCAATTAGAGAGACAACTCTTGGATGATCACATACTAACTAAGGCGATCTCCTTAACTTATAAAACTCTCTTAAACAATATACAGGGGGAGTTCACAAATTTACTAATAAAATGGCAGGAAGATGAGGATTGGCAAGAAGCACTAAAATTTCCAAGAGAGTTAGCTATTCAGGTGTGTTTCCGTCTCATTCAAGTTAAAATCCTTCATAGAATTTACTACACTAGGACACTCCTTCACAGAATCGGGAGTGAAGTGAAACAGGAGTGCTTGTGTGCATGTGGTCAGAGGAGGTCTTTCCTACACACATTATGGGAGTGCCCCAAGATTCACCTCTTCTGGGAGGGGGTAAAAACATGGTTGGAAATGGCGATCGGCGAGCCACTTGTACCTTAGGCTCGGATGACACTGTTGGGAGTGTGGGGACCCACAGACCTTAACTCTTCTCAGAGAATCCTGGGGTTTCTCTTGGCAAAGAGAGAGGTTCAACAGGAAAGGTCGTAGTGCTGTTAGCCGCAGAGTACAAGATTGGGTAGGAGAGATGAATGTGTGTTGTAACCAGGAAAGGCTGGTCTATGTGGGTCGATCCTGCCCAAGGAAGTTTGTGAAGGTGTAGGGGGATGAATCAGTGGTGAATAAGGGAGAGGAACAGAGAAAAAGGGGGAGGGCCACAGGGGGACAGACACAACATGAAGGTGGTGGGGGTGTCGTGAGGACCTTTTGGAACCGAATTGATCCTGCCCGTTTTTAGCTTCCTTTTATATTTCATATTTTATAAGTTTTAGCTGCACTGCTTTTAGCAATTACATTTTACATGCATTTCTTGCATGATATTCTTCTAAGAATATATGGTATTAGTTGCTTGTTTAGTTAACCTTTGCATGACATGTAATCACTATTTCCTGTTCAAGGCTAGGAACACTGTTCACGATATCCTAGTTGTTGTGTTGCCCGTTCAGGAGACAGCTTGTACCACAGTATGGCTTTATTACACAAATACTGAAGTTACCCAGAAGGGGCAGAGGTGCACTCCAGCCACGACCATTCCGGGACGAAAGCTGTGTTCTACAGGCAGTCTGCTAGCGCTAACCTACTAGCTTCCCAAGAGGATGCCAGAATGGGAGAGGTGGTTATTTGATAACGGGCCCGATCAATGAGAACAAGAGGTTTAGCCTCCTGTAGAGGTGGCAAATAACCAGCGCACACTAAAATAGGAAACTTTCACAAATTTAGGTGTCCTGGTAGCTAGAATGCATGACTTAGTTTCCAACCAACTACCAGCCCTCGCATCTAATGCATATTCATCAACTCAGATCATGGTAAACCACGCTGAGCTGTTTGCCTTCCTGAAAGCTCTTTTTACTAGAGATATCAAAGGAAGGAAAAGGCTTTAAGAGGGTAAACAAAACAGATGGTTTGATAATACTTGCAAAACGGCTAAGTGTAGACTTTTGGAAGTAATAAGACAACATGATAGATCAACGATAATCTTGGCAAGGCGTGAGTATGCTGCTCCAATAAAGACTAGCAAGGCGCAGTGGGCGGAGGCTACATGGGAGGAATTGTTGATAGCAGCTAAGGTTAGCAACGCAAATCAGTTTTGGGGCATGGTTTCCCAAAACGGGAAAAATGAGAGCTCTAGGCCTGATTGCCATGTGTCTGCAGAAAATTGGATTCTCCACTTTACTAAACTTTATAGCCAGGAGCCTGCTTTCCATGCTGGTATAGAGAGTCCAGTTGCGAGTGAGATCGAATAGGCAGGTGCGATCACACCAATTAGCAGAGGAGAACGATGTTCTAAGCAACTTGCAGACAGGCTTTAGGCAAACGGCGGCTACAGTTGACCAGATCTTCAGCTTTCTTACAATTAAGTAAAAAACAGTGGACCTGGGCGCTAGAAGGTTGTTTGTCGCCTTTGTAGATTATACATCCGCCTTTGACCTGGTTCCCCGGCTTAGATTATGGGAGATCCTGGGTAAAACTGGAGCTCCTGGGTCTCTGTTAAATCTGATCCGGAAACTGTATACTGAGAGCTCTGCTAGGATAAGGTGGGGAATGGACGGGGAACTATCGAAAGAATTCCGCATACAGAAAGGCGTTAGACAGGTCTGTGTCTTGGTCCCCACATTTTTTCTACTTTTTATAAATGGCTGCATCCCCTGTTTACCTGATTGTGAACATTATGCCCCTAAACTGGGTGCGTCAAAGACACTGTGTTTACTGTTTGCTGATGACACTCTATTATTATCTCAAACCACTGCTGGACTATCCAGGCTCCTGGAGAAATTCTTGTAGGGATTATGGTCTTCAAATAAAGAGCCCCAAAACTAAATACATGATTTTTGGTGACCTAAAGTGTATGGTGAAAAAGGCATAGTATTAGATGGGGAGATCCTCGAACTAGTAATAGATTTCAACTATTTGGGAGTCAGATTAGAGGACTCCCATAAATGGACAGCCCAGCTGCTAAAATGTACCATGTCTCTCAAACAAAAGATAGGGAAATTGGAATATCTAGCGGCAAATTTCAAGATGCTTCCTATCATACCAACAATAGAAATCTATAAAAGTCAAGCTGGGAGGGGGGAGGCTTTGTATGGTGCTGAGCTATGGGATTATGGAAAATTGTACAAAATAGAGAGGCAGAGACATCTTTCATAAAGGCCCTATTAAAGATTTGAGCTCACCTACGCTGCCTATTTGGATAGAATTGAACCTGTACTCTGTCACAGAGGTAGCTGTTTTGAGGCCTTTGCTGTATTGGATTCGTATCTGGTCTACAGATACCCTAGACCCTTACAGGATATGGCTAAGTGTGCTCTTGGAAGGCCCAAAGTTGAAAGAAATCCCATGGTGCAGTTATGTAAAAAACAGCCTTTTTAAACTTGGGCTGGGTTCCTATTGGTCAGATCCCCTGCACCCCAAAGAACGCCCTACAGAGTTTGAAGGATGCATACTGGGCGCGTGTAAAAATGTCAGAGTTAGCATCAGCTCCATCTGGCAGTATGATGGACAGCTTTTTATTATTCAAGTGCCTCTATGAATTTGAGTATTTTTTAGATATCATTTTACACCCTTTAGCATGTGCACTTTATATTAGATTCAGAATTGTATCCTTACCGCTATGTGATTTCACCTCCAAATGGAAGCAAACTGTTAGTCCAGTGGTTCCCAAACTGGGAGCTGTGGCTCCCAGTTTGGGAACCACTGTGTTAGTCCAACAGACTCTTGCCCGATGGCATGTAAGACTAAAGAAAATATTAGTCACGTCCTATTTCACTGTCCTGCGTATAATAAGCAGAGGGCCCAAGACCCCTCTGTAACACCCTGGGCATTAAGGATCGTCACTTGGCCCTTAGGATTTGTTGAACAAGCACCCACAGGCGTGGTGTGTAGTGTGGCAACATTTTTAAAAGCAATTTGGTACATTAGAGTAAAGTCCTTGAGTACTAATGTTCATTTTTTTATCAATTGATCCAAATTGCTCTTCTTTATTAATACTTAGAATCGCTTTTCCTATCCTCTTGTGTATATATTTATATTTTATAAATCGTTAAATCCTTATCTAGAGCATAAGAAAGAAACCTTGGCACGAACTCTCAATCCATCTGGTAAAGTCCTTGCTGTTCTTTCTTAGAACTATATTTAGCACAATTTTTGAACAAATGATTTCTTTGTACAAATTTATAAATTTTAACTAATATTTTAGGTATAGGTATAGAGTGATAAAGTATTTTGTGCGCAAGTTTTATATCTTGGGATTAGCCCATGGTGGAATTTATTATTGCAAGGATCTTAACATAGTTCTTTCCTTTGAACCTGTTTTATGATTCATTTCTGGTTTTATATGTGTATATACTGTGCTTTTATGGCACTTGTTGCCGAAATAAAGCTATTTGATTGGATTTGATTTTGACATCTACACTGCAAGCTGGCTTCTGACAAAATCTCCAGGTGTGGGGCTAAGGTTATGCCTTTAATTCGACATGTGACGCCGTGCTCTACCGCGGCGTCCCTTCTTCAAGCCGCGGTCGGGCCGCCACTCTGAGTATCGGAGCGCCTGCATCGCCGCAGCCCACGTTTCTGCCTGTCTTCTCTCGCAGCGCGGCCCAGAAAGCACATTTTGTGCTCCTGGTTGCACCGCTTTCCAGCCTGCCTACCTGAAACGCTTTCCCTTCCTTTGCTGGGGGAATCCTCTTCTTTCTTCCTTTTTTCTTCTTCTTGTCTTCTTGGTGTCCATGTTGTCTTCTTCTTGGTGTTCTCATTTCCCAGCATGCCTTTTTCTTTTTCCTTTTATACTGCTTCTTTTTTCCAATTCTTTCCTATTCTTTCCTATGTGGTCTTCCCAATCCAAGATGGTGTCGCACTTTCTTCCTGTTTGTCACTTCCTGTCTCCTGGTATATAAGCCTTTCAGTTCTGGTCTTCTTTGCATTGCAAACACTTCCGCTTGGTGATGATCCTCACTCCTGTTTCTTTGTGTTTTTCTCCAGTTCCTGTTGCTCTTGCCAAGGGATTATTCCATTTATTCCCTTTTTTCATTATCTATTTTCCTCTTTTTCAGGAGTTCCTGTGTAGAGCTTTTTCCCACATTTAGTTTTTTTTTCCTCTGGGACTCCTTCTGGAGGGTACGGTCTGCTTTGGCGTTTCCTGTCAAGCAGCATCGTGGCTACTAGAAAGGGTCGCCCTTATCTTGGTCAGTCTAGAACCAGCAGAAGACAGGGTGCTCCTTCAAGTTCTTCAGCCAACGGTGGGAAGCGACGTGCAGACCGTGACACGACCAGGCAGAAGGGTACACCCTCTATGCTCTTAGGGTTAGGTAGGAATCTCCAGAACCTCTAGAACTCATTTACCACGGTTGGATTGTTTATATTCTTTATAATTTTCATAATGCTAATAAATTTGCTTTGTTTCGTCTGCCTAATTATCCCAGTACATTCTCTCTATGCAAGACTACAATTCTTTCAGTAAATGTATTGAAAATGTATCTTGTATCTCTCTTATGTTTTGCCTTGTGCATGATGAGTAATACAACAAAAGGGTAAGATCTGTTTCCAGGACTTACCTGAGGAGTCAAAATGTCATGTTTAGGTTGCCATAATCACCTTTCACCCTGGTAGGTTCAGGGCTCCAGGTGAGGCACTGTGAGTAAGCCAGGAATTGGGCCAACACTTTCCAACAGTGTGGATGGACTTAGTCCCTCTTATTCTGAAGTTCTGTTGTCCTAATTTGCAGTCCTGTTATCTTAGTAGGAGTCGTACAGCAGAGGGACAGAGCTCTGACACGAGAGGACGCATGATGTTGGACGAGGAGGCGGAGCGGATGGAGCAAATGGAGCAGCTTGGAGTGCAGAGCCTAGTGCCCAGAGCATCCTGCCCCATACCTCCGAACCCCCTGTATCCTGCACTCCATACCATAGCCAGTGCTGGTAAGGGGGACTGAATTGTTGGAGACTGTGGTCGGAGGAGGCTGAGAAGTCCAGAAGGTGAAGTCCCAGAGGAGGAGATTCGGGTTAGGCCCCCGCCATTGCCCTGCCACAAGCCCCAAAAACGCTGAAAGTGCAGAAAGCGCGAAAACACCAAAATATTGGTGGGACTGCTGGTTTATAAGAGTTGTGGCAGTGAAGGCAAAGAGAGTAGTTGTCCGTGAGGGCAAGGCAATGAAGCAATAGTGAAACGTCCAAATCGTCAATATTTACCAATTTAGTACTCAAGCAGTCCTCGGTGGCTTCGTCCTTCCCTTCTCTCCCCTCGACAAATTTTCCAGCCTGTTTTCCAGCTACAGAGCCCAGTGACTTTAATTTTGGTCTGCAAAAGTTGGTAAAGCATGCAAAGTGCGCGTGCAAAAGTGCACAATTAAAAAGCTGAAGGTGTTTTAAAGAACCCAGTCAGGGTTTTGAGAAAAAGGTAAAGCTTAGAGCTGTGGGTCCCCGAGGTGAAGAGAAAGCGGCTTGTTCTTCTCGGGGGGGCGCCTACCTCAGTCTTTTCTCAAGAGCCTTTGTGGGAGATTTCTTGATTGGGGATTGGAGTGTTTGTTTCCCTAGAAAAGGTGACTAAACTGCGCATTTTAAGGTCCTTTCCTTATCAAGGTATTGGTCGATGGCAAGGAAGCCTCCCAATTTTGAGGATGACTGCCAAACGCCACCGAATGAACAGGGCTTTTCTTAGCCGGGCATGTAAAAAGACAAAGTCTAATCCTTTAAGAAATAAGGGTAGTTGCCATTTGAACATAAAAAGCTCAAATTCCATCCTCCCTTTTGTCCAAAAGGAGCCATTTGACTAACCTGTTCGCAAGGAAGTAGGTGGCTTAGCCAACAGTTTTGTGGACATTAGAGGAAAGGATATGGACTTAAATTCGGTGGTGCAAAAGCCCTCCCTTTCGGGGGGAGGGACACTGTGAACAACATCTCTCCCTCAGCCAATGAGGTTTGCATCCCTGAAGTGGGGGACTTTACCATCCCCGACATTGATTTGACCGGTGTTCAATGTGCAAGGAATCTTTCTGCATGTTGTGTGATCTTGCCTTTGGATGACAAAATTAAAATTAAATCCCCCGGTCTAAGGCTCTTCAGTAGTACACCTACTGATCAAACATTTTCTCCATTACTGTCTTCATTGACCCCAGATCTTGTGCGTCCTGAGAATCTTCCCAGTGGCTCTCCAGACCAATATATAGTAAATTAGGAGTCCATTAATTGTCTAGAGAGAATTTCGTCCATTTTGGCACTTTTAGAAAAATCAATTAACAACTCTGATCATACCCAAGACTTATTACTGACTATACTGAAAGTCATGATGGATCAAAAGAATGTCAAGTCAGCTCCGGATGAGGAAGTACTGTTCTCTTTGGACACTTGCTCAACTGTGAATCTATTCAACCAGCCCACTTATACTGAACAAGGAACTCTGGCAGGCAAACCGCAAGTACTTTTTAAATCTTCGAATTCACAGGAATCAGGGTTGTGTCTGTTTTAAATCCATGCGCCAATTCATTTTGAAATGTGAAATCAAAGGCAGTGCTATTGAATTGCACAGCTGTTACTTTTAAAGGTGAGGAAGTAAACAGTAAGGAGGAAGATATCAAATGATATACGGAGACCCATGCATCTCTAGAGTTTTCAGTTTTATTTGATCAGAATCTAATTTTGAATCGTTCTCTTTTAATTTCTTGTTTCACAGCTATAGAGGAGTTAAAATTAATTGAAAGCAGTGAATTTCTCGTCTGTATCTTGATCAAAGCGTAGGAGTGGTAAAGACAAAAGTCTGGTTTTCTTCTAAAACCATTATAAAGCCGATTTTAGTTAACTGTGAGCAGTTCCAGCCTAGAGGCATAGATGTGGTCCCAGTTTGGGAAAAATAAATTCCTTGTATTAGGCAGCAGTCCCCCCGTACTGTACTCAAATGATAGTAGTCTTCACCGAGCGCGTGACCCTATTTCTTCTTCTTTGGAAAATGTTAAAGTTTCTCTTTTCCATGGAAAAAGAGGGTTGACATTTGTGGAAGATGTCCCTTCACATTATTTAGGTTCTAAACAGGAAAGCTGGAGTTGGTTGGCGGGGCTTTAAATAGCACTCAGGCAAATGGAATGATTTTACAACCCAGCCATTAATCCTAAATTCTCCGTGGTCTCTTGGAATACTGCAGGAAAAGTTAACCACCCTGAAAAAGTAGATCATGTTTGCTCTCTACAGAGAGATTTAACTGCATCCAAGAGACCTGGAGTGTATCTGACTTCACCTGTCCTGGCTACACAGTACTTTATCATTAGGTGCAGCCTTCTAAAAAGGGGCATGCAAAAGGGGTATTGCTATGTTGTTAAGTAATAACCAGAAATGTTAATTTTCCAGTCCCACTAAATATCAGGTAGTGAGAGTATATCCTACATTGGAGGATTGTAGGAAACCCCCATGTTAATAGTAAATGCATATATTTCCCCTGATAGGGATTATGATAAAGCCTTATTACAAATGTTTAATCACATTTCCCCCATCTGTTCAAATTCACATGAAAGTGCCTATAAGGTACTGATAATGGGGGATCTAAATAGTAAAATCTCTAACCTATCTCTTTCCATTTTTTGCGATATACAGAGAGGATCTGACTTTAAAATCCCTCCCATTTCATTTTCCCCAAGAATTAGGATGGATAAAAGAGGATACGTCTTACTAAAAGGTTTGAGGAATCTCTGCTATATCATTGTAAAGGGGCGTTTTCATTCGGATTCCCCCGCAGCTTTTACACACAAATCTCAACAGAGTAGTTCCAATATCGACTATTTCTTGTCCTCTTACGCTATAGCCCAATTGGTTGAGGATATGATAATTATCGATACCCCATTTAGTGATCTTAAGATACTTAGCCTGTCGCTAAAAATTCATCTGTCTTCGATAGAGACATGGAATTTTAAGGGCCAGGACATTCATTTTAATGGGAAAACAGGTAGCACTTATCAGACACCCGCTAAAATATTATCTGTGAAAGAAGTACTTGAAAAGTCTGTGAGACACATTGACAAATGGAGTGGGGACGTGCTGAATTATTTCACTGAATTTATGGGATCCTTAATTCAGAGCGATCAACCTAAGTGTATTAAACCTCCACAAAAGAAAGTAATGTTATCTGTTTTAATGATGAATAGAGAAATTAATAAATTGGTAAGGCTACAGTATGATTGTGAGGCAAAGGATAGGAGTAGAAGAATGTCTCTATTAAAGAGAAGAAGAGAGCTAATGAAGATAGGTACATAGAAGGAGGAGGCCGAACAGAAGTGGGTTGCATTGAGGGATGCCGCTGTGACAAAAAATTCCCATAAATTTGGTCTATAATTTCTGAAGGTTGTGGACATTGTAAATCTTCTGTTGCCCAACCGATAGCCGAGGCGAATTGAGGGAGTACATACTCTACCTATATGTGGAAAACCGTGATATGGTGCCATGGGAAAGGGACACTAGTATAAATAATAAAGCTGAATTTGACAGGTTCAGCCCCCCCCCCCTCAGTGACTGAGATTGAAGGGTTCATAAGGTTGATGCGTGCCTCTGAAGCAATGGGCCCTGACGAGGTCCTCATGGCAGTAATTAAACAAGAACCTCAGATTTGGGCAAGGATTCTCTATCCGGTTTTCTATTTCTGCTATCTACAAGGTAGAGTTCTGGCCTATTGGATTGGGTGTGTTATAGTTCCCCTATATAAAAAGGGAGTTAGATCTTTACCCATAAATTATTGTCAAATTGCATTGTTGGACATAGCTGGCAAGATATTTGCTAAAAGTATTCTTATGCACTTAGCATCCTGGGTTGAGGAAAACTCTATACTTCCTTTGGAACAAGGAGGTTTTAGAAAGGAACATAATACTTTAGATAACATCTTATTAATGTAAACATTAAATGAAAAATATGTGCAGATCAGGGGTGGAGTGGCATATGCTGCATTTGTAGACTTTTCAAAAGCTTTTGACAGGGTAAATCAGAAGATCTCATGGAAGAAATTATATGAGTTGGGTGTCCCGACAAACTTGTTTTGTTTGGTCATAGCTTTGCACTCTTCCACTTGGTGTAAAGTTCTTTTAGGAGGAATGCAGATTCTGTCTTCAAAATTCCTTTAAAAAAATGGATTGAAGCAAGGTTGTCTGTTGGTGCCGTTGCTTTTGTCTCTATATATCTATGACCTCCCAATTACTTTAGGGAACACTGATGGCTGTGCACCAAAAATTGGAGGGCGTTAGATCTCCTGCCTTCTATATGCTGATGATATAGTGGTGATGTAGACCTTTCGGGGAGAGGTCAATCAGCATCTGGCCGCTCTAAATTACTACACCATGCAGCATCACTTAAAAATTAATATATCAAAGTCTCAAGTGGTATGTTTCTAGGACAATAAATATGGTAAAAAATCAGTTTTTCATGGTCCCTGGGTCAACATAAGTTGAAGCTGGTAAAAACCTATTGCTTCTTGGGGAAAACTTTATCCTGCTCACTCAGCGACCAAGATCATATTCGTAATAGCGTTAGTAAGGCTCTTTCTCAGGCACAAGGTCTATTGGCCTTTTACAATACAGTTGGTCGGTGTCATTTCATTCACTTACTAGCTGCGTACCAAGCAAACATTCCAGCCACCCTTCTGTATGCTATAGAATGTACAGAGATCTCCTAATGGGAGTTCCTAGATAAGATAGAACAATAAGACATTTGGCTTCCTGTAACAATTCGGCATCTGTGCCAGCCTAAAGGCTCAAATTTGGTTTTAAGAATGCCTTTGTACACGGTCTTGCGGCGGTGTCAGGGGGGCTTAGGGCCAGATGTAGGAAAGGAATTGCGAGTCGCAAACGGCAAAAATTGCCGTTTGCGAGTCGCAAATCGCATTTTCCTATGCAGAAATGCATTTTGCGAGCCGGGACCGACTCGCAAAATGCATTTCCGAATCGCAAATAGGAAGGGGTGTTCCCTTCCTATTTGCGATTTGCAGTGGTATGCAATACCATTTGCGACCATATGCGGTCGCAAATGGTGTCGCAGTTACCATCCACTTGAAGTGGATGGTAACCCACTCGCAAATTGGAAGGGGTCCCCATGGGACCCCTTCCCCGTTGTGAATGGACCACAAATTATTTTTTCAGGGTTCCTGCCCTGAAAAAATACCGAAACTAAAGGTTTCGGATTTTTTTTTAAGTGCAGCTCGTTTTCCTTTAAAGAAAACGGGCTACACTTAAAAAAAATAAACTGCTTTATTTAAAAGCAGTCACGAACATGGAGGTCTGCTGACTACAGCAGGCCTCCATGTTTGCGAGTGCCCATAGTCGGTATGGGGCCGCAATTTGCGACCCACCTCATTAATATTAATGAGGTGGGTCTTTGCGACCCCATAGCGACTCGCAGACGGTGTCTGAGACACCGTTCTGCATTGCAAATTGCGACTTGCAATTTGCGAGTCGGAAGGACTTGCAAATTGCAAGTCGCAATTTGCAATTTTCCTACATCTGGCCCCTACTGCCTAGTTCATAGTGTAGAATCTACCCTAAGACATCTAGCATTCAAAGAAATCTTTAGCATGCTAAGAGAAAAATCTCTGTTCTTCAGAAATTATAAACTTGCTATGCAATTGCTTGAGCTTGACCTTGACCTTATCTTCTCGTTATCGCCCATTGTATTTAAAAAGAGCCTGAAAGAGGCGATATGGTGCAAAGGTTTTTCCTAGATTTTGAGGCCTGTTGTTTAAATAGGAGACTTGTAACGTTAACCAAATCAGTGATTTTTAAACATTCTCAACCATACTTATACTGGAATCTCCCACAAGGGGCGAGGGTCTTCTATATTTTTCTGAGTCTAGATAGAGCGCCACTTAGAGACCTAACCTCCAAATGGGATGGATCTTCTAGTATCTGTGGTCTTTGTCAATTGGGGGTACAGAACCTTAAGCATGTATTATTTGTTTGTCCTTCTTTAGCTACACTGAGGAAAAAATGGCTGAAACCCCTCTATTTGAATTTTAATATTGCCTCTGCTGGAGACGCTTTGAAATTACTGTATAATCCACTGAATGAATTATTCTGTTTTAGGATTTTAAGTTTTTTAAGACATTTTTAAATCTATACTGAGTTTTCTAATTATCGGTGGTTGTAAGATGAATTAACTAAGTAAATTATTCCTGCACCGTGAATGCACTTTATAGGAATTTCACTGTGGAATAAGTAAGAGGGACTCTCTCAGTGTAGCAGTGCATGATAATGACTTTGTAATGCATGTTTGACGGGCAGAGGGTTGGTAGTTTTGTGTTTTATAGATCACCTATTTATTATGGATTTTAAGTATGTGTTTCGTATTTGCCCTTCTATAGTCATAATGAAGGAAATAGTATCAAGCGTTAGGAATGTAATAAGAGTGGCTTCTCTTAGTGAACTACTCCTTCGCACTTTATGATACTATAGGAATTACACTGTGAAATGAACTAGAGGGGTTGAGATTTATTGATGTTTTATATAGAAGTTATTTATTTATTTATTTTATTTTGGTCTGATGCATTTTACATATTGAAAGCAGAGTTCGAGATTGACTGTGTAATATATGCTTGGGGGAAGTTGGAGTTCCAATTCATGAAAGAAAAAATTGAATTGATGGCCGGTGGGCAAGGAGCGACAAGAGAGTGAACCTCCTGATAGAGCAATGGAAACATTGCTATGAGTTTCCACGGATACGAGTATGTGCCATTCTCCAGATCATTAGGCATTCTGCATTTCCTGTCTTGATGGGTGGGAGTACAGGGGTGAGGCTAAATGTCACCGCACTGTTTTGTTGTGCTAATGTTGGATTATCCAATAAACTTATTTTAAATAAGAATGAAAGTAAAATCTAGTGTACAAAATGAAACACTTCAGGAAAGCAGTTAGATGTGTTAGATATGTGTTCCAAATATATATTAGAATCAGTTCAATGCAAGCCAGATTTAAACAATGCTGTAGCTCAGAATGTACTGAAACATGTAGAGCAATTTAGGGGGTCATTATGACCCTGGCGGTCCTGCTCCGCCACGCTGGCGGCAAGACCGCCGACAGCATGGCGGTGCAGGACCACCAAATGGAGACCATTACAGTGAACTTGCTGCATCGCAGCCAGTTCACCATCTGTTCCGCCATGGGGGTGGGACCGCCTAACTGAAGGTTGACCACCTTCGGCCCGGGGGTCCACCTAACACCCCCGCGGTATAATGAGTATCCTTACCGCCAGGGATTCCGTGGTGGCAGCCCCGCCATGAAATCCCTGGCAGTAAGGATACTGGTGACAGGAATACTAATTCCTGTCGCCACTACAGCACTCCCCAACCCCCTCCTCCCTGTAAGAGCCCCCCAACCATGACCCCATCGGGAGCCCCCCACCCTCCCAAGCAGCGACACCCCACTCCCCTGATCCACACACTAACCCCCCCCCTCCCCCGATCCCCGTACTGACCCCCCCGGCCCCCGATCCTCGTACTGGCCCCCCAATCCACGCACACACCACATATAGAGACATACACGCACACATCCACACATAGAGACATACACGCACACATCCACACATACATACATACACGCACACATCCACGCCCACTCATTCACACATACATGTACACATGGCCACAACACTCCAACCACCTCCAGCATACACGCATTCATATAAGCACACAGATACTTGCACACACATGCACACAAACACACAAAACGCCCCCCTCCTCCTCCATACACACACACACACACACCCATTCACGCACACAACACTCAACACCCTCACCTCTCCTGTCGGTTCATCGCCTTACCTGATGGTCATCCGGGAGGGAAAGGGGTCCATGGTGCCTGCTCCACCGTCACCGCCCCGTCACCACAACACTGCCACATCAATTACAAAGTTGTAATACGGCAGGCGGTGTTGTGATGACGAGGTGGTGCCAGTGGAGCAACCTCCACTAGACCGCCGACTGCCAGTATGGCTGCTGGCGGCTCTACGCCCAATTTATGGTCATCACTTGCGGTCTCCTGGCGGGCGTGACTTCAGCGGTCAACTGTTTTGACTGCCGAAGTCTTAATGAGGGCCTTAATCTTTCCTATAATTAAAAGTGTCAAAAAATCAACATGTTGCCATGAATATTGGCTTAATGCTTATGACTGTTTATATTGAAAAACAGAGCAGAAAGAAAAGCCATGTTTTGTTTTTGTTTTTCAAACACCAGCTTTAATTATGCTTTCTGTCATGCTTTTGCCCTTGGATTCTGTCCCTGACAGCGGGCCCTGTGTTGTCAGAACTAAATTGTCATAATTAATTACTGTTGAGCACTACGTTATTTCTTTATTACAGGTGTCTAGGCGCATCACAAGTCACCTGTAATAAGGGAGTTAGAGGCATACTTTTGTACAGGGAGTGCAGGTTCCCAAGTATTATAGCTGGGATACTCGTTATTACATCAGAAATAGCCTCTGTTGCTTTAGAGGCAAGGGGACTCCAGGATTTGTGGGTAAAAAGGGTAATACCTGATTACGACCTGGGAGTAAAATATAGGTTGCAGCAATGACCCTCAGGTTGGAGAGAAAGGCCACTCCAGTACACCTGGTACTGTCCTTTCACTTGACTAGTTCTTTGGCTTTGGCAGGTTTCACCATATATGTTCCATAGCTATCCTTCCATCCCAATTTCCTTCTCGAGAAATTCTGACTTTCTGGACCAGCTGTTGTTCACAGGCCACAGCCACTCCGCTCCAATCCCCTTTGTAATTTCTATCTACTGATATGGACATTTTCAAAGCATGGAACACATCCCAAAGAGGCCTCTTGGTGTTTTAGAAAGGATGACTGCTGGCAGTGCAAGCATACAAATATAAATCAGAAATACCAGTCTTTATGCATTTTCTAAATCGCTGTGCTTTTCATTCTTTCCCAAAGACAACACAAAATTGTTCGAAAAGAAGGCACTTTGAATCTCCCATGGCAAGCCACTTCCCCCTCCATTTTTGATATTTATATTGAGAATGGCCAAATGTGATTGCGAGGTAGAGTGTAAAGAACGGTTTGGTTGGTACTTAGAAAAGTCTTTGCTAAAGAAAGCTAGGGACGGATTGTTAAAGTTCATGAATACGTAGATTTGAGTGAAATCCTGTTTTTAAGTAGCAGACAACATAAATTGCACAAGTTGTGAGATTGTCTGTCTTTTGAATATTCTGAAGGTTCTTCTGAGACTTCTTAGGTAAGCTAAGGAAGTCTGGGCTACGGGAGTATAGTCTAGATTGGACAAATGTGTTGAAGGACATCACTATTTAAGCTAAAGAAAGAAATAATAACACTCTCCATGAAATCCTTAGAATATAGAAGCACACTTTGGAGGTGGCTGAAATTTTATGTTGAAGAGTGAGGTCCAAGTCGAACAAAGTGCCCAATTTCTTACTGCTTGTGACTGAGTGGCATAACAGCCCATTGGTTTTTGCTAAAATAATAACGTTCCAGAAAAGTAGTCCTGTCCCTTCAGCATGTTTTCAGATTTTGAAGGATTCAATTCTATGAAATGTTCATTCTACCTCCTAACTGATTCAAGAACTTGCAGCAAGGGAAGTGATAGATATTTTGCTTTGATTTATTTCAAAATTTAAAACGAAGTTTGTGTCATTAGTATGAAGATATAAACAAATACGAAACAGTTTCAAAATACACGGTAGATGCTGATAAATGATAAGAGTGGATGGAATTTATCCTTAGGGGAACACTCCAATTAATTGGTCAAGGCTGCCATATGAAAGATCCTTTCTAAATGGTTTTATTTCGGTTGGAAAGGAAAGATTTCAGCCATTTTAAGGCTGAATCCTGGATGCCTCAGTAGTCAAAAGACTGCAAGAGAAATTCCTGGTCTATTGTGTCAAAAGCTGCTAACAGATATAATAGGATCTGTGTGCCAAACACCGCCACCATCTGTGATAACTCTGTGATTGTTCAATACTAAAATGACCACCGTCTCAGTTCCTAAACCTGGGTGAATTCCTTTCGGTGGTGATCGAGAAGGGCACGTTCTTCCATGAAAGATCGCAGTGGAAATGTCATTGCTCTTTCAAGCAGCTTGGCAGAATATGGAAGAAGGGAATGGGCCAGTAATTTTCAAGATCATTGGCTACTAATGACAGTTTCTTAAACAGGGGCACACAAAATGAGATTTATACTTTAAAAGCGTTTACCTGGATGCCAGTGAGTTATTAATCACTTTTACGCGGAAATGAAAGCCTTTGCCTTGAAAGACAATAATCAGCTAGGGAGCCATTCTGCTTGGTATCGATAACACTCTTGTGTAAATCAGACAACGAGAGAAGCTAGGGATTTTGAAGAGGTTCATGTTGTTTCTAAGACCCCTAGTCAATTCCCTGCTCTCCAGCTGCTTTCGCACAACTCAGAGGCACTACTGTCTCAGCCTCAGACTACAGCCTTACCCGCGTTCGATCCTGTTGTCTACCTGCCGCTCTGTCTCCTCTGTGCGGTTACATTGAGTGTTTCCTAGGTATTCCTCTACCCTTGTCTTTATCTGCAGTCTCTTTCATTTCACTGTATATCTCGTTGCCCGTGTCTGTATCTGTTACTTTATTTACCCCCTATTCCTCGTTGCCTGTGTCTATATCTGCCGTCTTTCTCTCTCTCATCATATTTCACTTTGTTCCTCGTTTTTGTCATGTTGCTTATACTATATTTGTTCCGTGTCTCTTGCTGCAGTTTTGTCCTCTTAGTTCTCGCCGCTCCCGCCTTTTTCCACTCCTGCCTCCCTGCTAGTCCACCCCTCCCAGGACGTCTTATGGAGGCCGCTGCACAGCCACTCCTCTGGCGCCCCCAAGGCGTGCCAAAGGCAAGCCTGTCTGAGCCCTTGCGTGCCTAGACTGCACCCAGCACCAGGTACCCTGACTCTCCCACCATTTGCTGGTACTCCAGACTGGAATTCATTTCACGCAATACCCGATCACCCAACAGAAACTGCTGCCTCGCCTCTCCATGGACCACTGCCGGTCCTTTCACTTGCCTCTATTTCTGGTTCTCCTGTTCCCCGAGCTACCTGGGCACTCCACGATACACCCACAGCTGAACTCCTCTACCTTTTACCAACTTCACTACATACTCCTAAACACCTTGTCCCTGGGCAAACACACTACCAAGATTTGGGACACCATCACCACCCTCGCTCCGAATATCATCTTCCTCACGGAAACCTGTCCCAATACCACCTCAGCCCCGACATCACCAACATTGCCGCAGTCATACCCGAAGGTTACAAGATCGTCCACCGTGACCGCATCAACAAGCTAGGAGGTGGCATCACTATAATCCATAGAGACACAATCCATGCCAAAACAACTGATGAGGCACCAACATCAATCATGGATCACATCAACGTCCAGCTCAACATCAACAACAACACCACCATCAAAGGCACCCTCGCTTACAGACCTCCTGGACCCTGCCCTGGCTATGCCGGATTCACGACACCCCTCACGAAGAAACTCCAAATAATTCAGAACTCTGCAGCAAGACTCATACTCAATTTCCCAAGATGCTTACATACTTCCCCCTACCTTAGGAGGCTTCACTGGCTCCCCGTACACAAATTATGTCAATTTAAGCTACTGTTCCTCACCTACAAAGCCCTGCACAACCTGCGACCCGTCTGCCTGAGCCACTGCCTGAACTTTCACCATCCCACCAGACACCTCTGATCAGCCACACTCTACCTCGCCGGGACACCATTTATCAGCAGAAGCAACTACGGAGGAAACAACTTCTCTGTGAAAGCATAAAAACATTAACAGTATGGTCTAGTTGTTGGATATGCATTTACTCCTTGTGTCGTCTGAGTGGCTGCCAGATGGGGGAGATTATCTACGGGTTAATAAAATGGGTATTCAGTTACATATTAAAAAGTTCTGGTGTGGAAGGAAGAACTAATGAAAACTCCAAGCAATGGAAGGCTGAGAAGTCATGATTGACAATGATATCTTAAGAAGACATTAACCGGATAGTGGTCCTTTTCAGGTTTGTGTAGGATGAGGAATCAATAGTCTGTTATCCTAGCCATCAATGCGATGTGTATAGTAAAGATGGATACAAGTGTCTGGTAAGCACTGTGATTTCTTTGACAAATAAAATCAGTGGGAATGTTTACAAATAAAATCAATGAGAATGGTTACAGCCTACTGCCAGACTTTCTCTCTAGCTTGTGAATGTGCTTTTTCAGGTCCTGACAAGATTTTTTGTGGCATATGCTGCAAGATGCTGTTAGCAGTCAGGATCTGTTTTGTGTTGTGCAAGGATGGTCCCCAGCCTGACTGGACTCACATCCATTTTCATTACAATTTCAGTTGAAGACTCAGAGCATAACATAGTTTGCTACAGTAATACATGTTTTGGTCGCATTAATTGCTCCATCCCATGAAACAGACCATATTATGAATGTTCCTTCTTTGTGATGGCCATCCTGGGTCGACTGATTGAGACAAAATCCTGAATATATCTGGTACAGTGATTAACCATGCCTAATATGGAAGCCAGTGAAGAACCATTTGCATATTCCATTCTCTGTGAGTTCTTCCAGTTCATCATGGTCTAGATGCAAAACTTCAAGTAAGAAAATGTGTCATGGAATTAAATGAGGGCTTGCCGAAAACACTTTGTATACCTTGAGGTTTGAGATTTCCCTACGTTCCAGTTTGAAAGAACTACTGAACTCTATTAAAGGGATGTATTGTTTATGATACAGGAAGACAGATCTTTCCTTTTCTCACTTTCTGAATGGCCAAATTGGATGTCTCTTGTCAACATGGATCCTGATACACCTGATGATTGTCTCTTGGGTATTGAAACAATACTGGAAACTCATGAAATGGGTCCTAGCATTGGCTCCGAAATGTCATTCAGTAGGTTCTATATTTCAGCCACCATCTGCTGTTGTATGTTGAAAGGAATTGTGCAAAATACTGAGCAGTTGGCTTGATTACTTTGTCAATGTGCAGCTGTACTTCTCTGACTTTTGGTTTCCCCAGGCCTTCAAACAGTTTGGGGACTTCTCGACATTCTGCTCTGTGTGTGCAGCAGCTTGTAAAATACAAGTTATGGCCTAACTCTTGGAGTATGCCCATTTTAATAGCAGACTTAGAAGACAACATGTACCATCTGCGACTTCAATGACTTACATGTTGAATTCTCCTCGATGTCTATTGCGAGACAAAAGAGTGCAAAGTAACCCACGATTTGATTTATCTGCAAATATCCGTGTATTAAATCGTCAAACCTTTCATATCATTTGGAAAATTCCTAATCAGTTGTGACATTTGTGGAAGTTCCTGTATCTGCCAGGAACGGTTCTTTTCACTCCTTTGGCTTGAATATCTAGTACCCACTGCATGATGTCAACATCGTCTGTCAGAATGCTGGTTTTGACTGAAAACGTCTTCCCCTTAAATTACCTGTTACTTTTTGGGGCCGTTAATGCTCTGTATAAGCAATCTTCTGCCTTGATTTCTCTAGTCTGATTTCTTGATCTGGCAAAGTTTCTGTGAGCTCACACTTGGAGGAATAAGTGGCAGGTGGGCAAGACTCGCTCAGTTGAGCAGCTTTCCTGGAGCTGAGCATCTTTCAGGGGCACTTGCCATCATACAGAAAATGAAATCAGCACGCAATGTATTAATTGATCTGTGGGTGGCTAGGCATGTGAGAGAATTTGATGTTGCACATGGTGCAAATGGGGAACCATTTCAGTTTAGAAGATGCAAAGCACCTGCTGAAAAAAGAAAGGTGACCCATCTGGTAAACTCGTGGTCCAAACACCCTATTTAGAGTTTTGAGAGTGACAGCATTTCATCTTAAGAAACTTAGCTAACTATCATTAGAAACCCTAAACTTGACAGCTGTCTGACGCTGGCTGCCCACCACTGGATGACACACCTTGACTGAATGGGTTTTGCTACCTGGGCAGGGAAATCAATCAATGCCTATGAGGTACAGAGAGAACTCTCTGTGCTCATCAGGTCCATGGCTTATTTGTTTTTCTAAAATAAACTTCCGCTTTGGTAGTTTGTTTTTAAAAAAAACCATTACATTTTGGTGAACTACAAGGCTCGTTCTCTGCATCCCATGCGCCAGCAGATGCCTCATAAGCTGCACAATCCTCCCTAGGCAGGCGAGGATCCCAAAAGCTTTAAATGAACAACTTAGGCTATCATTCCTACCTGGTTGTCCACAGGCGCTACCAGCCTGGACCATAACCAAACTGATTTCCACCTGTCATAGTTTTTGCAGAGGCTTTTCGCGAAATGCAATTGATTCACAGAAACCAATGATTTGAGTGATGATCGCTTCAATACTATTCATTTATCAAAGCCACTGTCCTTCATGCACGCTTCAGAAGGGTCGGGGTGTCGCGGGATTTGATGGTTTCATTTTGATTTTGATCCACACAATGAAAGCTTTAGAATGTTTCTATTTTAGCAGGCTTCCAGTTTCTCATAGGTATCATTAATGGTCTGACTGTTCAAAAATAACTTCTCTAGTGCCTGGTCATGCATATTTTAAATAGAGCCCCTTCTTGCAAACCTTGTTCTTGAAGCCACAGAGGCAGTTTATGTCAAAACCTTTGCCACCTGGCACACAGACGTAGCAGATGGATTAATTTGAATACATCTGTGTTCCAAGGAGTTTGGATTCGTCAGAGTGAGGGTGCACACCAGGTGGTAGGGTATCATTGCACGAGGTAACGTTTACAGCACTGCTGCTTAGTGATTTGTTATTTTTGTTAATAGAATGCAGCCCTGCTTCTATCCATGACAAAATGCCTTCATTCCTGCAGCAGGAAAATGTCCCTGTTGTCGGTGCAACTGTTGGGCGTAGGCCAAGTTAATTGAGTCAGCTCACGAGACAGGAACCGCCTCGGTGTACTGTTTTACAAAACATAAACACTAAATTCATATTCCTGAGGCTTGCTTTATCATCGCAGGCAGCAGCATTAGGAAACATTGACATTTTACCATAGCTGACACACTGCAGATCTGGAGGCCGGGCCAGAGGGAGGGCTGCAGGATGGATCCGCGTCTCTTGCTTACTGCGCCGTCCTTGCCTCATCTCCTTTAAGGGGGCGGAGCTTGGTCTGTATGATCGGGATGGAGGGGGGGGGGGGGGGGGGCGGCTGTTAGAGCTTCATATCTCCCAACAAACAGGCTGGCATATAACGATAAAATACATTACACTACAAGCAGGGCGCATGAATGGGGCTTAAGGGGCAGTAGAAAGGGAGAGGAACGCGGATTGGTAGAAGTACCAGGTGAGAGAAACAAGCAAAATATTTTGTAAAATAACCAACATTTTTCCAACTTTCAAAATAGAGACGAGAATTTGGGTGAAATCCTACAGCCAACTCACCATACCCGACTGAAATCACCTGTACCCAACTATTAATCAGAAAATAAATGTATTAGGGGGTTGTAACAAACCCAAACCACCGAAGCTCCGCCCCGCTCTTTAATCCCGGTTTGTTTGTCAAAAGGTGATAGAGCGGAACGTGGTAACAATTTACCTGCGTTCGGACGCTCTTTAGGTCGAGGAATCTTTTGACTAAGTGGGAACTCTCTGTACTCTTAATCGATCAATCTCATCAAAATCAATAATCAATAACGAACATAAGCAACACCTTGAACAACATAACACTTAACAATTAATCCAGAATACATTTCGGCGAACCCTGACCTTTCAGCCAGGAATAACCACACCAGTTTATTGCAAAGTTAGTGAATTTATTTCCCTATATTAACAAAGCTAGCACAATATAGATGTGTCTCAACACCAAATGATAGACATAAATGAACATTAATAGCTGTCCATATCGTCGGAACAAGTGTAATCTATGTAGCATTTGAATCACAAGGCATTCGATAATGGCAATGCAAAGCACTAAGACGATAATCTGCAATGAGCTAATTGCGTACATTTAGTCAGCATAACAAGATCTCAAATTACATCGTGCGACATATGGAACCCTCGTCTAACCTCAAATTAGCATCGGCATGTGGGTCTTCATGCAAAAACAATTTAGCAACATCAATTTAGAAAACTCCTAGCTAGGGTCCTCATCAAAATCAGCAGTTGGTTACCTAAAAGAAACACAATGCAATCTTACAGTTTCTTTTCATAAATACCAATTCCGATCAGCAATCAATGAAGTCTTCGTCTCACAGGTACCGTTTCTCGATCAGCATAGGGACGGGACAAAGGGGCAGGGTTGGACGGGGCAATTGCCTCACGGCGGCAAGATAGGATTACTACTTCATGCAAAGGGACAAATCAAAGTTAAAGTCTCTAGGGCAAGAATCATTAAAGTCTCTTTCTCTCGACTAGAGAAAGCATCAAAGTCTCTCAAAATGGTGTCGCAGCAAAATGGGCCATAGTAGCTACGAAGTCAAAATGGCGGGATGTCCGAAGATAGAGAGATCGCAATGGCTACCTTCTTCTCGTGCACCTGGGTTTTATAGACAACAGTTCAAGTCCAGTAGGGTCTCCATTGGAGGGTTCATAGGTTAGCTTCAAATTGACCAATCAAAAACGACAGTTCTCAAGCTTTTACTTAAGCATACATTATCCTTGGAGATGGGTACGTAATTTGCAACATTGTCTCTCGATTAGCTTACTCTCAGAGCCTCCATTGTCCGCACCTGCAAGTCGACCTTGAATTAAAGAGAAAATATGCCATGCTGGCATCAACTTTAAGATAAGCATGTGAACAGTCTCTGTGGAAAAATACAGCTTCAAGCAAAAAATGCACGTTTAATAGCACAGTGGAAAAATACGAACATCTAAACCGTGAGACCAGGCAACTAGTCCAAAGCCTCCGCTAAAGTAATGCTAAGCTAAAGCATTTCAAACAAGCAAATCGTAGCACATGTTTATGATTATGTCGGATTAGTGCAATTCTAATACACCACGTTATATAAAGCACGCGTATAAATGATGGCAAACTACTCTGAGGGCACATTTTTGTCCCCGTACAATCTTTATTAATTCGGTTAATATCACACATGATTATTTCAGCACTACGTTTAAGCGTTAATAAATCAAAACCTTCATTTTCTGCTTCATCAATCCCTCCTCTGATGACTACTTGTCATCACACAAATTTAGCCCACAAATTTTATCCCATTAAAATTCTGTCAGCTCCCTTTTCCTTTTAGTTCCCCTAGTTTGCGCTTTGTATTCTTCTGCCATTCTTTTCATTATTTTCTCCTCCTTTCTTCTTTTAATTCTTTCCATAATCATTATTATTCCCCTTTTTATTCCCCAAATTCCAAATACACAAATTATCACTATTAGTATCCCTTCTATTATTTTCAATAATATTCCATTCCAAATTCCCCCAATCCAATGTCCCACTGATGCAAGTCCCTTTCCAACCTTCTCCCACACTCCTGGTTCTTTCAGTTCTTTCAAATCTGCACTTTCTTTTGTTAGATTAGCAAGCATAGTTTTAATCTTCACACTATTATCAGGTATATAGGTGCAGCAGTGACGTGCACCAATCATTTTGCAAACGCCTCCATCCTTTGCTAAAAGAATGTCTAAAGCAAGCCTATTTTGAAGAGTCATAGCTCTTTCCGCTGCAAGTTCAGCATCCATCAGGATTATAGCACCTGAAAACTTTGTCAACATGTTATCCACTATAGTAGACAACTTTCTTATTTTGATGGAATTCAGCACAACTCCCAATGAAGGAATCATGGCTCCAAATATATCACCTACCACAGCAGCTGCGGTCTCTCTTTTCTGGATACGATGGGATCCAGGTGTCTTTTCAATCATCGATATGTCATCCAGTTGATAAACCTTTGGAAACACTATACCCAAATAACATCTTCCCCACCATCCCTTTGGAAGACGATAATAGGCATTATGCCCACAAATGTAATATACCCCTGGAATGACAGGGTCAAGTCCGTCCATCATGAATGTCCATTTGGCCTTAAAGATAAACGTATGTTTGCATTCACTCGCTCCTACAAAAATATTGTCATAGTAAGATTCACCTCGATATATACAAAACTTCCCTACATGCCAAGCATCTAAAGCAATTTTCCCTTGTGTCTTTATAGCAGCAAAGTCATAGTTATCTACTGAAGTCCTCTTATGTAGTTCTTTTTCTAATTTCGCCTTCATTTGAGCCCTTCTATCATCTGTGCGATCTAAAAAGCTTATCTCTACTGCAGAGAGTGAGCAGGTAAGATTTTCCCTATGAGCGTGAGCCGTTTCAAAAGGTTGCATTGGCTCGAAAAAGTCCCTCATTATTTTGTAATCCCAATATTTTGCAGTCTCGCTTAGCTGCGCTATTATAGGAAAATAAGCAAATGTAACATCATAATTCGAATAAAAATACTGTATGTTAGCTTGACCATAAAACCTAGACATTACTATACTACATGTAATCCCGTATGTAAGAGGCATGTGGTGATAAGTCACCCCTTCCTTTACTGATGTTGGTATCTGGGTACACACATAACAATCTTTCGCATCCATAGTCTCAACATACTCTGTTAATAAGCGATAGAAAACGTTATATGAAAGCTCTTTCTTATCATGCAAGAGCCTCTCATCCATTGCTAGTCTTTTCAATGGTGTTAGTTCAGTGACAGTAACAGGAACAATAGTAGAAGCAGCAATAATTTCCTTCTCACCCTTCCCATGCATTCCAAATACAATTGCCATTATTATTAGTAAACATGTTAGTACCAAGCCTATACACACGTATTTACAATATTTCTTTCTATTATTCTGCATAGCGTACCCAGGCATGATCTGTATAGAATCAGAGAGCTAGAAGCACCTATAAATGAAACTACTTAGCAATTCAGTTACAAAGGTGAACGAGCACAATGTTCACACCGTCTTCTTCAAAAGGCCAGTCACTTATCGGTTAGCAGAATTTGTCTCAATTCGGTTTAGCAATGTCTCAGCTGGTTGTTTGTCTCACGTTAGATTGCAGCAAGCAATACCATTTACTTCCGTTTCAATCCACAGAGTCTATGAAACTTTTCTTTTCTATTGGTATCTCTTCTTCTTCCTCGTTCTCGATGCTTAGAGATACAAACTCATCAGTCCAATCATCATTGACTGCATATGCCCATTCAGGACCGGAATACCTCCTGTTTGGTATCCTTTTCCTTTTCAATTTTGCTTCTCTTTTCGATTCTGCTTCGCTGGCACTCTCCTCCTTCGCCAAGTCCTTTTCTTCACTTGACGATTGTTCCACGACAGTCACTTCCTTTCTTTTCTCTTTCACTTTTGGCCTTCCTCCCTCGTTCAAACCTTCTTTACCCTTTTCTTTTATCGGTGAGATACTTAGTCTTCTTTTTGCACCGTGTCCGTTTGATGGACCTGCGATCCCTTCTGTAGAGGTTTGAGCATTTTCGTTCTGCTCTTCTTTGTCCCCACCTTCAGGGGAATCGGTCCCGTTTTCTTTTCCCTTTTCTGTATCGTCTGTTTCTGGGAAAGCCCCCTTCTGCTCAGGCTCTCCTTCTTTCTCACTTTCTTCGAGCCCTTCGTCACCGTTACTTTCTTCAGGCTCTGTATCACTTTCAGCTGCTTCAGGTTCCTTGTCACCTTCAGCTGCTTCAGGCTTTGTGCTACCCTCAGCTGCTTCAGGCTCTTTGTCACCTGCAGCTTCGTCGTCGCTGTCTGAACTTTCTCCTTGGTCTTCCCCAAGTGAGTCGGACTCTTCGTTCTCCAATAATATCTCCTTTTCTCCTGCTGTTGCTTGTTCGCTTACAGTTCGGTTTTGTTCTGTCTCAACACTCGGCACTGTTTTATCCGGCACTGGTAATTTCAGCGCTTCAACTTCCTCATCTGTGGGACACAACACCTTCTTTGTATGACTGGCGTGAATCCAGTTGGGAACCCCCGCGCACTTCACAGCGGTAGTTGTCGTCAGGATCACTTGGAAAGGGCCTTTCCAACGGGGTTCCAGACACGACTTCCTCACGTGCTTCTTTATCACGACCCAGTCACCTGCTTTCAGTGCGTGTCCTGGACCTTGGATCGGTGGCAAGGTGGTCGCTTCCACCTGGTGAGAGAAAGAGCGAACCACGTCAGCCAGACCTTTGCAGTAGTCTAACACCATATCATCTGTAATATTCAAAAGCATGTTTGCGGGAACTGCAGGAAGTCTCATAGCCCTGCCCATGAGAATTTCGTGCGGAGACAGTCCACTTTTTCTATCAGGAGTGTTTCTCATTGACATTAGCACTAAGGGCAATGCGTCAGGCCATTTCAAATTTGTCGATGCACATATTTTTGCCATTCTCGATTTCAGCGTACCATTCATCTGCTCCACCAATCCTGATGCCTCAGGGCGATAGCTACAGTGCAGCTTTTGCTCAATGTTCAGTGCTTCGCAAAGTAACTTCATCACCTCGTTATTGAAGTGACTTCCCCTATCTGATTCTAAAGAGATCGGGAATCCGAAACGTGGTATTAACTCCCTCAACAATAGCTTGGCAACTGTAAGGCTGTCGTTTCTACGTGTGGGGTATGCCTCAATCCAATGACTAAAAATGCACACAATCACCAACACATATCTTAAACCTCCATGCACAGGCATCTCAATGAAGTCCATCTGCATACGACTAAAAGGACCGCTTGCCCTACCAATGTGACTCGCGCTCACAACTGTTCCCTTTCCTGGGTTCATCTGCTGGCAAGTGACACATCGATGGCAAACTGCTTCTGCAGCTTGACGAAATCTAGGGTTAAACCAATCAGTTTTGAACAATCTTATCATGGCCTCTCTCCCTAGGTGAGCTTGCCCATGATAGAACCGCGCAAGCTGTGATAAGAGACTATTTGGCAGAACAAATTTTCCCTCATGTGAAACCCATAGCTCGTCTTGTCTCTTTACACATTGTGATTTAATCCAGGAATCTCTTTCATCCTCCTTGACATTATTCTGTAGTGCTTTTAGTTCTTCTATTGTATCTACGACCTTCAAGGCAAATGCTTCAGCTGGTTCGAGTTCTGGTTCACTTATTGTATTCCAATCATCCCTTAGCAATATACAGTTCAAAGCGCAAAATCTTGCGACTTGATCTGCATAGGCATTTCCCAGAGACACATAGTCCTGTCCTTTCGTGTGAGCACTGCACTTTACCACTGCAACTTCAGCTGGCACTTGAATGGCATGTAACAATTCCCTTATTCTCTCCCCATTTTTCACTGGGGATCCTGAAGAAGTCAGGAAACCTCTCTGTGACCACAGTTGTCCAAAGTCATGCACAATCCCAAACCTGTATTGGCTATCAGTATAAATGGTGACTTTCATCAATGCAGACAATTGACATGCTCTAGTAAGGGCTACAAGTTCTGCTACTTGTGCAGAATAGACTCCTTGGAGCCATCCCGCTTCCAAGACCCCTGTCACAGTACATACAGCATATCCTGCTTTCAAAATTCCCATCCCATCTCTTAGACACGAACCATCAACAAAAAGAATTTGGTCATTTACATCAAGTTTTGTATCCTTGATGTCCGGTCGGGGTTTTGTGCAAAATTCAGTCACCTGAAGGCAGTCATGCTCGACGTCTTCAGCGTTCTCAATTTCAGCATTTTCTCCAGGAAGCAAGGTAGCTGGATTCAACGTAGTGCACCTTTTCAGCTGCACATTCGGTGAGCCCAGAATAGTCGTTTCATACCTTGTGAGTCTTGCTCCAGTCATGTGCTGCGTTCGGGAGCGGGTCAAAAGTATCTCAACTGAGTGAGGGACCATGACTGTTACTGGGTGTCCCATCACTATTCCTTCACTCTGAGTGAGGCTGATACCAACTGCTGCTACGGCGCGCAAACACCCTGGGAGTGCTGCTGCAAACGGATCCAGAGTAGCTGAAAAATACGCTACTGGTCTGTTTACGCCACCATGGGCTTGAGTCAAGACAGACAAAGAACATGCATCACGTTCATGACAAAACAATGTGAAAGGCTTCGTGTAATCAGGCATACCTAAAGCTGGAGCCCTGCACATGCATTCCTTTAATTCAACAAAAGCATCCATCTCATCCCCTTTCAGTTCGATCTGATCCAAGGCATCCTTCTGGGTCAATTTCAGTAAAGGCTTTGCTAGAGACGAGAAGTTGGGAATCCACTGGCGACAGTATCCCACCATTCCCAAAAACTTCCTCACCTCCTTCCTTGTCTTTGGTGGACTCATTTGAAGTACACTAGTAATTCTTTCCTTCATTATTTTCCATGACCCTTTCTCTATCTGGTGACCCAAGTATTTCACTTTCTTCTGACAGAACTGCAGTTTGGAAGGAGACACCTTGTGTCCATTCCCTCCCAAATGGTTCAACAGAGCAATGGTATCGGCTGTGCAGCCACTTTCTGTCTTTGATGCAACCAGTAAGTCATCAATGTACTGTACTAAGGTTGACTCGAATGGCAACTCTAACTCTTCCAAATCTTTCTTTAGAACTTGATTGAATATTGACGGTGACTCAGAAAACCCCTGAGGAATTCGACACCAACTGTACACTCTGTCTAGGAACTTGAAACAAAAGAGAAATTGGCTGTCCTCATGAAGAGGCACAGAAAAGAATGCTTGTGACAAATCGATGACTGAGAACCACTCAGCTTCGCAAGGGATCTGAAACATTATCACAGCTGGATTCGGTACAACAGGGCAGCACTTGATTATGATGTCATTTATTTTTCTCAAATCCTGTACAAGTCGGACTTTCCCACTTGGCTTTATTAATCCCATTATCGGTGAATTACATGGGCTGCTTAATACTTCTTTCAGTACTCCCTGCTTCACGAACTCGTCAATAAGTTGGGCAACTTTCATGAGGGTATCTTGTGGCATGTGGTATTGTGGGGTCTGGGGAAAGATCGCATGGGGCTTTACCATCACTTTTACTGGTTCCACTCCTTTCATCAATCCCACCTCTTTCCCTGTCATGTCCCACACTTCCTTTCCGACTGTCTCCCGTAATTCTGCTGGGATATCTTCTTCAGTTATCATTGGTAGAAGACAAATCAGAGGATACTCTTCGTCGACTGTTTCTATTTCATCCCCCTCTACACTGTCCTCGTCTTCCCCATCATTGCTCGTTTCTATTGTTATTCCTTCGTTTGAACACATGATCGAGCAACCCAATTTACACAATAGGTCTCTTCCTAACAGTGCAATCGGGCTTGAGTCACACACCACAAACTGATGTACCCCTTGATAATTACCAATGTTGACTGGTACCGGATCTGTAATCGGGTTCGTCAGGTGTCTGTTTGCTACTCCCACCACTTGAACTGTCCTCCCTGAGAGTGGCAAATTTGGTACTTCACTGCTCTTAACAGTTGAACGTGTGGCCCCCGTGTCAACCAAGAATGAGACGCGATGACCCATTACTCTTCCCTCTACGTATGGACCCCTTTGATCAACTTCCAAGGATGCCGCAAGCACACAGTCTCCCTCTTCTCCTGAACTTTCACTCTCCCATACGTTATTTATTCCACTCTCACTGTGTAATGGAAACTGTTGTACTGTGCCGTTTGTGCTCATTACCTGACCCGTTACCTGTGGAGGAACCATCATTTGCTGCTGACTCATTGGTGCCAAAGGTATTTGCATTTGCTGATTAGGTACCAAAGGTAACTGCTGTTGCATCGGCTGCATTTGCGTCATCTGCACACGGGGCATCTGCATCCGCTGCGGCTGCATAGGTTGTAATCCCTGCAATTGGTTCATGGTCTGAAAATTTGGGTTTGGACCTCTCATTTTCGGTCCTCTCATTGTCTGGAATGCATTGACATCATTGTTTTGCTGACCAACACCTACACCTGTACCTGCACCTTCCTGCACCACCATCGGGCACTCGCGTTTCCAATGACCTACGTTTCCGCACAGGTGACACGGCATCACCTTCTTCATTGCCTGCACACCTGTCACAACAGTGTTCAAATCCGGACCATTATTCACAAAACCTCCTCTGCCTCTGCCTCTGGCCTGTGGCTGAAACGCCATGTTTCCTTGCAACTGCGGCTGCTGTTGCTGAAACGCCATGTTTCCCTGCAACTGCGGCTGCGGTTGCGGTACCTGCTGTTGGAACCCTTGCATCCCTGGCAACCCTTGCAGTCCCTGCAGACCTTGCAAACCTGTCTGAGCCGCCTTAAGCTGCATCATCATCACCTTCTCTTTCAGCTTTTTCTGTTTCACTTCAATTTCGTCGCTACAGTATTTCGCGTAAGTCAAGACTTCATCAATCGGTTTCGACTGCCAGCAGATCAAATGCGATTTTATCATCTGACTTATCTCTGGTCTCAGCCCTTCCACAAATCTGAACACAAAATGAAGCATATCTTTCGCCTCGATTGCTTCCGTGCCACTGTAATTCTTGAACGCCTTCAACAACCTTTCATAGTAACTATGAATCGATTCTTTAGCCTCTTGGGCAGTTCGATCAATTTTCTGCCAATCCACATTTTTCGCGGCAACCTTCGTCTTCAAATGCTCAATCACCTTATAGTACAAGCACATCACCATAGGTGATGGTGCACCCGTCTCTCTGTCTCTCTCTGGTTCACTTGTCGGCCAACCTACAGCTCTTTTGCAATCCTCCCACAAATCTGCCGGAACCACAATCTCGAATAGAGTGTTCAGGTCTTCCCAGAGACATTTTGCAAGCTTCACAAACCTATCAGTCTGTTGATACCATTCGATCGGCTTCTCCCTCAGTTTGGGAAAATCATTCGTAAAGGACTGAATATCACTCCTGTGCCATGGTACATGTACTAATTTTCCCCCTGCTGTCTCCCTCATTGGTAACATTGTTACTGTTTCGCTGCTCTGCGGTCTTTTCTCATTATGCTCTGTAACACTGTCCCTCCTCTTATCCTTCCTCTTTACCCATCTGCTTTCCCACTTGTCTAAGCACCTCCACACTTGGGCACTCTGCAACAATTCTCTAAGGTGTGCCTTCATGCCTGCTGATCTCATGTGTTCAAAATCCGTAGTCCCAAAGTCCAACCTATAGCTCCTGCTCAAGTGTTTCGTCTTGCCTATGTCAATCCCGTTCCTGTCTGCTACTTCCTGCAAACTTTTATGTACCTTGCCTACTTCTTTCGTGATCTTTGGACATAGATACCTCAACTCCTCTTCCGTGTAGGATTCTAACCTGTTCACACCCATATTTCCTTCCACCAATTCTTGTGCTTCCATGTTCAGCCTCATCCTGCTCAAGTAATCGTCTCCCTTCCCACTGTCTGAACTTTGTGTGGAATTTAGACTGTTGAACCACTGTGTCAGCTGTTGCGCATTTACTCCCATCAGAGTAGCATTCACATCGACTGCCATCGATGGTTGCGGCAACTTTTCAGTGTTCGATGTTAATGGTATTATCAGTGGGGGGCTCGACCTCACCAGTGTTGACTGAGCGCATACGGGACTAAATTCCATCAGGGATCCGGGTCCAGTTGGCTGAGCCACTATCGGGGTTATCCCTGGAGTGTTTTCTATGCACCTTCTTTCTGTCCCATTCTGCAGCACTTGTCCCTGACTGCTCATACCTAAGTTAGGCTGACTATACAAAGGTACCACTGGACCTACAGTAATGGGCAGTGATATTGCATCTGGATTCTGTCCATTTCCCATATTCTGAGGCATGTTCATCCCCATATTATGGGCCATCATTGTCGGCATGCCCATCTGACTCCCCGTCATTTGAGCATGAACATTTCCTCCCTGCATCTGCTTTTGAGGCATCATGAACTGAGTTGATTCAGCTTGTGCCATTGTTGGGTTGAAACCATTCTGTACGCCCCTTACGGTTGGATCTAGAATCATTCCTCCACAGTTATCACTGCTGTAGTACCCTGGCATCTGTGGCTGATAATGTTCTGCTGGTTTCAACACGGGCACATCTGGATATATTCTCCTAACCTGCGGTATCTGCGGGGTGAGCAGTAAACTCGGGTCCTTAGATCCCGATGGTGCTCCTGGACTCTGCGTTTCACTGTTCTGTACCGATGCCGGAGGGGCAGAACTGGTACTTGGACCTTGTCCATTCTCTGCATAAGGTGGTGGACGGTCGTTCAGCAATTGCATTATCAACTCCTCATCCTCTAACTCCTCTTCTCTTCTCAACTTTTCCTCATCCTCTCTATCCTTGGAACACTTCCTGTCTGTCTTACAGGTAGCTTTCTTACCTGTCTCCTCTTCCTCCTTAGTAATTGCGGGAAACAATTTTATTCCCTGCAATACATCTGACCTCCACACCTTCTGCGCATTATCCCACCTAGCATCCGCTAATGTCTTTTCTACCTTCCTCATCCTTGTTTCAAACTTGTTCTTCTGTTGCTGCCTAGCCATGAGTTCCCATATTGCTAGAGCCTCAAACTGTGCTGGCCTTGGAGGTACCTTCATGTCATACATCGTGAATCTCAAATTCTCTAGGACCCTTATATTGAATGTCCCATGTATCGGGAATGCTACGCTCCCATGTTTCTCTGTCCACTTGTGCCATTGCTTTAGCCAAAGACACGGATCTACCCCTTTTTCCTCCATTACAATGTAAGCTGGTGTACCCTCGGGCGGCGTTTCCTCCCCTACGCTCGCTTTGATGTAAGACTCTCCCTTCATCGCGCTCCTGAATGCTTTAAGGAATTTCATTTTCTCGTCTTTTAATTCACAAAGTTTATAATCAATAGGTCACTTTTATTCCACAAAATTTGTAATCAATAGGTGACTTTAATTCCCGGAATACTCTTCACCTGCCTTTCCCCTTCCAATCGAGTCCCACGGACTGCGTCCAATCCGTGCGCGACCCTTCTCTCCAACCAACCTATCCCAGCGCGGCTCTTAGTGACGTCACACTCACACACACTGCGGCTGACAAAGCCTCGCGGCTAGTCCTCCTTCACTCACCTATTTTCGTAACAACTTCTTGCCTGTATTGCGAGCTACCAAAAAATAAAACAGATCTGTCGGTTTACTACAGGAAGGGTAACACAATCGCTTCAGGACCTTAGGGACTTTTCACCAACCTTGGCCAAAATTCGATCTCTTTCACCAGCCTCGGCCGCTATTCGGTCTTTCTCAGTCCCCACATTCGCAAGCAAATCTGACCCGCAGACCTACTCTCAACTTGTCAATGATCTGTTCTAGTGCACTTAGAATCTTGTCAAAGCCCGAAGTCGAAGTTTCTTTCACTCCCTAATACACGTACCCGACTCGTTGACCACGCCCGATCAACCTACTAAACCGCCCAGACCACAACATGGATCAACATACTCCGGAGTCTCTTGACCTCGCAGGGCCCGTCTCACCAACAACAACCACGTGGACCTTTTTTATGCACAAAGCGCCAGACGCACATGAAGTTCGACGACTTCCCTACTCTCACACTCGGAGCCGCACCTCTGCTATCTCTATGAAGTTCGACGACTTCTCTACTTCTACACTCGGAGTCGCACCTCCGCTATCCTTAAAAAGAAAATCCTCGCAACCTTTTCACACACTCTGCGGCAATAAGCTGTGCAAGCGCAAAACCCTAACTTCACTCATACCATCACTAGTACCGCCAACGTTGTTTCCACATCTCCTTTCTCTCCATTCGCAAGCTCCGAGATCCCGGGAAAGTCGCGGTGGACCTAGCCCATCATCATTTTGTCAATCAGTTTTACCCAAGAAAAATCTAATTCAACTTCTCGAATGAGGCCTCAAAATGCGTAACCGTTAATTCGACACCATGTACTCTAATGGTACAGGGTCCCAAAAGACGTAACCGTCCTCTGCTACCATCTACTGATAGAGCGGAACGTGGTAACAATTTACCTGCGTTCGGACGCTCTTTAGGTCGATGAATCTTTTGACTAAGTGGGAACTCTCTGTACTCTTAATCGATCAATCTCATCAAAATCAATAATCAATAACGAACATAAGCAACACCTTGAACAACATAACTGTTAGACTTTTGCTTATGCAGGGTCATCCCCAGTCTTTTTTGCCTCCTGCCTCCTATTTTTTTCTGACATGTTGCTGTTGGCTTTTCAACTCTGAGCACTTTACCACTGCTAACCAGTGCTAAAGTGCATATGCTCTCCTGTTTAAATTGTATGTAAGTGGTTTATCCATGATTGGCATATTTGATTTACTAGTAAGTCCCTAGTAAGGTGCACTAGAGGTGCCAGGGCCTGTAAATCAAATGCTACTAGTGGGCCTGCAGCACTGGTTGTGCCACCCACATAAGTAGCTCTGTAATCATGTCTCAGACCTGCCACTGCAGTGTCTGTATGTGTAATTTTACACTGTAAATTCGACTTGGCAAGTGTACCCACTTGCCAGGCCTAAACCTTCCCTTTCCTTACATGTAAGGCACCCCTAAGGTAGGCCCTAGGTAGCCCCAAGGGCAGGGTGCAGTGTATGGATAAGGTAGGACATATAGTAATGTGGTTTATATGTCCTGACAGTGAAATACTGCCAATTTCGTTTTCACTGTTGCAAGGTCTGTCTCTCTCATAGGATAATATGGGGGGCTACCTTTAAATATGATTAAAGTGTAGATTCCCCTAGAGAGTAGATGGACATGTGGAGTTTGGGATCCCTGAACTCACAATTTAAAAATACATCTTTTAGTAAAGTTGATTTTAAGATTGTGAGTTTGGAAATGCCACTTTTAGAAAGTGAGCATTTTCTTGCTTAAACCATTCTGTGACTCTGCCTTGTTTGTGGATTCCCTGTCTGGGTCAGTTTGACAGTTGGGTTGTTTTTCACCTCACACCAGACAGTGACACAAAGGGAGCTGGGGTGTAATCTGCATTCCTGATTAGCCATCTCTGCTAGGAGGGAGGGGTGGAGTGGTCACTCTCATCTGAAAGGACTGTGCCTGCCTCTGACAATGCTGTCTCCAACCCCCTGGTGTGTGTCTGAAGCCTTGCCTGGGCAAGGCAGGATTTCACAAGAAGGTGTGAGTCCCCTTTGAAGGAAGGTGACTTCAAAGACTAAAATGGGTATAAGAAGGGCACCCAAACTTACAAACTTTAGAAACACTTCTGGAATCAAGAGGAACCTCTGCCTGGAGAAGAGCTGTTAGCTGAGGAGGAAGGGCTGCCCTGCCTGTGACTGTGCTTTGTGGAGCTTTCCTGCAGTGCTGCTTCTGCCAGAGTAAGAGGGCAAAGACTGGACTTTGTGTGCCTTCCATCTTGAAGAAGAAATCTCCAAGGGCTTGATGTAGAGCTTGCCTCCTGTTGTTGAAGTCTCAGGGATAGCAAAGACTTCTTCCTGCCAGCACCTGGAGTCTCTGGAGAGACCCCTACTCTGCTCTGTGGTGCCCTTCCAGTCCCTGGGCCCCTGAAAGGAGAAGCTGGCAGCCTAAGGACAAAAATACACGCACCGAGCACCGTGCGGAGAAAAGATCGACGCGAATCCGATCGCGGCTGAGAAAACAACGCGACGCCGGCTCCGCAGCTGAGAAACGACGCCGCAGGAAACGCGACCGGAGAATCGACGCCCGGAGCAGGAGAAACGACGCGCAGCATCGCTGACGAAGGCTGAGAGATCGCAACCTGCGCCGCGGGACTTTCGGACCGTCGCGTGGCTGGCTTTTTCGACGCGCCTCGCCGTGCCGAGCTGTTTTCGACGCATATAACCGTGCAGGGTTATTTTCGACGCACACCGCCCGTGCGGGGTTATTTTTGACGCAAACCAGGTACATTTTCACGCTAGCAGCGCTAGTGTGGTGTTACAACTACCTAAAGACTCTTTTTAGTTTAAACCTTTAAAAAATCATAACTTGACTTTTGTATGTTGGATTTTTGTCGTTTTGGTCTTGTTTTGTCTAGATAAATATTTCCTATTTTTCTAAACTGGTGTTGTGTCATTTTGTAGTGTTTTCATTAGGTTACTGTGTGTGTTGGTACAAATACTTTACGCCCAGCACTCTGAGGTTAAGCCTACTGCTCTGCCAAGCTACCAAGGGGGTAAGCAGGGGTTAGCTGAGGGTGATTCTCTTTTATCCTAACTAGAGTGAGGGTCCTTGCTTGAACAGGGGGTAACCTGACTGTCAACCAGAGACCCCATTTCTAACATTGGTGACCAGCGGTCGAGATTGGACTTGTGTTTGTACTTGACATACAGTAATTAAGTGTACACTACTGTTTTGATCTCAGACCACTACGTGACCACATACTACTTGTTTGGTGATCTTTTGATTTTTCTCTTAAGGACTCTTTTTATTCTACTTCCATGATTTTGCTGATCCCTTGACTGATTCTTTTTACTTCATTGGGAAATTATTTTTTTTCTGCCTTTGGAACTTTGCACTTGTGACCATCATGTCTCAATCTGGAGATGCAACAGCTGGAGCTGTGTTTGAAATGGAGAAACTGAAGGAGTACTCAGTTGCTCAATTGAAACAGTTCCTTAAAGATCTTGACTGTCCCACTGAGAGCTCCACCAGGGAGGGGGAGCTGCAACAGGCACAGAGGGCTTGGGTGACAATCAAGAAGGCTGGAGGGCACACAGAGGAGGAGAATATGGGTGGGGAAGTGCAGAGGATACACAGTGGTGTAGTGGAGGAACCTGTTACGCCTGGGGGGAGGGTCCCCAGGAGGGATGGCAGGGTGTCACCCAAGGGTCTGACTCCTGAAGAGTTACAGGACAGACAGGCAGAGAGGGAGTACCAATGGGAGCTGAAAAAGCTCGATTGGGAGTTGGAAGAAAGGAGGAGGAACTTAGAGATTAAAAAAATGATTTATGCTTACGAGCTTAAATTGAAAGAGCTGGAAGTCATGAGGGCTGAGTCCAGCTGGAATGGTGGCAGCAACAATTGTATATCCAGTGATGCTGCAGAAGTGCACATGCCCAGAGAGGTGGTGCCCTACTTGAAGGAGGGAGTTCACACACGCCAGGAGGTTCAGGGGTATGAGGTAGCTCCAGTGATGCACAGGGTCCCTGAGGTGGATTGGGGAACTGGCATGGGGAGTCATATTCCTACTGGTGGGAGGGACACTCTACTGACTCTAGGTGAGAGTGACAGGGAGAGGGGTTCCCCCCAGGTAGAAGTCCTGGTTATGGAGTGTGAAAACATCCCAGAAGAGTGTGGGTTGAGTGTCAGGGACAGTCAGGTACTGTCTCACCAGTCTCAGGAGGGTGATGTGGGGTGCTTTTTCAAAGCAGAGTCACTGGATGGTTGGGTGAAGGGTACTTTGGTTAATTCATGTGAGGGGCTGAGTGATGTAATTGCTGGAGAGCATATGTCTAGTCCTTATTTTCCAGAGCTATGCCAACACCAGGTGGAGTGTGAGTTCTCTGACCCCAGGGAGCTTACAATGGAGGCAGACTTCTGGGTGAGTACCAGAGAGTCTGAAGAGGCATTTGGGGGTGCTCCTGAGAGGAGTGGTCTAGGTAGTTCCCAACCAGGTGAGGTAGGGAAGGATTGTAGTGTCCCAGGTAGGTCCCAGTGTAGTGGGATGGGTGAGGGACCCCATGTCCAGTCTCAGAGGAGAGGGAATGGGGATGGGTTGAGGCCCAAGGTGCCCGAGATCCGGTCCCAGGTCCTGGAGGGTTCCCGGCGGGAACACCAGGAGGGGAGCCTAGCCTGTACCATAGGGCCATCTGTTGAGGGAGACCCCACAGTGTCAGGAGAACTTGGGGGGGCGGCTGTAGCCAGCGTCCCACCAGTTCTGGTGTCTGGCAGTACCACTCCTAGTGAGGGGGTGCAGAAGTCCAGACAGAGGGTTGAGAGGGGGTTGCGGACCCCCGTGGAGAACCTGGAGGGTCAGGGGTCAGCTCTGAGAGCAGAGCCCCCCATGAATGACCTTGGTGAGACCATTTCTGGGTTGGGGGGAAGCCAGACTCTGTCAGATGGGCAGAGGTCAGGGGACCTGCGCCAGCCAGACTCTTGTGTGGCCCTTCGGGACAGTGTGTCCCTTGAGGGGGGTAAGTGTGCCCCCCTGGAAGTCCTGGTGTGCCAGGCAATGGTTCAACCGCAGGGTGGTGACCCTGGGTTGGATGACCAGGTTCAGAGGGTAAACTCTGACCTGGTAGGGGGTAGGTATGCCCCCCAGGAAGTCCTGGTTTGCCAGGCAGTGATCCAGTCTGTGGGTACAGACCCTGGATTGGGAGGCCAGGTTAAGGGTGTCCCCCCTGACCTGGAGGAAGGGGCTACTGCTAACAGTGCCCCTACCATGTTGTCTTCTGGGGGGGCCACTCCTAGTTGGGTGGGTCAGGACCCCAGAAGAGAGGGCAGGGGGAGGGAAGCCTCACCCCTGGCCCTGGTCCAACCTGAAGGTACAGACCCCAGGTTGGAGGATCAATTGCAGGTTAACATCCCTGCACTGATGGAAGAATTGTGCAGGACTGCTTCTACAAGCACCCTGACAGTTTTTGACTCTGGGGGTGCCGCTTCTGCAGGGAGGGTACAGAGCCCCAGAGGGGAGGACCAGGGTCAGGTTGTCATCCCTGACCTGGTGGAAGAGAGAGTGGTCAAAGGGTGCCAGGCACCTGGGGCTACCACCCCCCACTCTCCACAGTCACAGTGGTTAGAGAGGCCTGAGGTCGGGCTCTCATCCCTGACAGTTGTCTGGGGCCACTGTGGCTTGCTGTCCTGGTGGACAGAGTTGCCCCTGGGGGGGGGAGGACGAGAGTCACACCCCGGGGGTGGAGTGGGCAACACCACTGTGTTGGCCCTGGTGGTACTATCTGCCCATTGCAATACATCTGTGAGCAAAGTAAAGTTAGGTGTTGCACAGATGGTGTCTGTAGATGTGGAGAAGGGTTCCCCATGGGTTAGCTTAGTGGGCCCTGAGAGTATGGACAGAGGGATCCAACTGGAGTCAGGAAGGCGTAGAACTGGAACATGCCCCTGCTGTTGTGGGCCTGGGTCCCTGTTCTATCGCCCCAATCAGGGAAGTACATCAAGGTATTGATTGTTCTCCCCTGGCTTTAGGCTGGTAGGGGGTCGTGTTAGACTTTTGCTTATGCAGGGTCATCCCCAGTCTTTTTTGCCTCCTGCCTCCTATTTTTTTCTGACATGTTGCTGTTGGCTTTTCAACTCTGAGCACTTTACCACTGCTAACCAGTGCTAAAGTGCATATGCTCTCCTGTTTAAATTGTATGTAAGTGGTTTATCCATGATTGGCATATTTGATTTACTAGTAAGTCCCTAGTAAGGTGCACTAGAGGTGCCAGGGCCTGTAAATCAAATGCTACTAGTGGGCCTGCAGCACTGGTTGTGCCACCCACATAAGTAGCTCTGTAATCATGTCTCAGACCTGCCACTGCAGTGTCTGTATGTGTAATTTTACACTGTAAATTCGACTTGGCAAGTGTACCCACTTGCCAGGCCTAAACCTTCCCTTTCCTTACATGTAAGGCACCCCTAAGGTAGGCCCTAGGTAGCCCCAAGGGCAGGGTGCAGTGTATGGATAAGGTAGGACATATAGTAATGTGGTTTATATGTCCTGACAGTGAAATACTGCCAATTTCGTTTTCACTGTTGCAAGGTCTGTCTCTCTCATAGGATAATATGGGGGGCTACCTTTAAATATGATTAAAGTGTAGATTCCCCTAGAGAGTAGATGGACATGTGGAGTTTGGGATCCCTGAACTCACAATTTAAAAATACATCTTTTAGTAAAGTTGATTTTAAGATTGTGAGTTTGGAAATGCCACTTTTAGAAAGTGAGCATTTTCTTGCTTAAACCATTCTGTGACTCTGCCTTGTTTGTGGATTCCCTGTCTGGGTCAGTTTGACAGTTGGGTTGTTTTTCACCTCACACCAGACAGTGACACAAAGGGAGCTGGGGTGTAATCTGCATTCCTGATTAGCCATCTCTGCTAGGAGGGAGGGGTGGAGTGGTCACTCTCATCTGAAAGGACTGTGCCTGCCTCTGACAATGCTGTCTCCAACCCCCTGGTGTGTGTCTGAAGCCTTGCCTGGGCAAGGCAGGATTTCACAAGAAGGTGTGAGTCCCCTTTGAAGGAAGGTGACTTCAAAGACTAAAATGGGTATAAGAAGGGCACCCAAACTTACAAACTTTAGAAACACTTCTGGAATCAAGAGGAACCTCTGCCTGGAGAAGAGCTGTTAGCTGAGGAGGAAGGGCTGCCCTGCCTGTGACTGTGCTTTGTGGAGCTTTCCTGCAGTGCTGCTTCTGCCAGAGTAAGAGGGCAAAGACTGGACTTTGTGTGCCTTCCATCTTGAAGAAGAAATCTCCAAGGGCTTGATGTAGAGCTTGCCTCCTGTTGTTGAAGTCTCAGGGATAGCAAAGACTTCTTCCTGCCAGCACCTGGAGTCTCTGGAGAGACCCCTACTCTGCTCTGTGGTGCCCTTCCAGTCCCTGGGCCCCTGAAAGGAGAAGCTGGCAGCCTAAGGACAAAAATACACGCACCGAGCACCGTGCGGAGAAAAGATCGACGCGAATCCGATCGCGGCTGAGAAAACGACGCGACGCCGGCTCCGCAGCTGAGAAACGACGCCGCAGGAAACGCGACCGGAGAATCGACGCCCGGAGCAGGAGAAACGACGCGCAGCATCGCTGACGAAGGCTGAGAGATCGCAACCTGCGCCGCGGGACTTTCGGACCGTCGCGTGGCTGGCTTTTTCGACGCGCCTCGCCGTGCCGAGCTGTTTTCGACGCATATAACCGTGCAGGGTTATTTTCGACGCACACCGCCCGTGCGGGGTTATTTTTGACGCAAACCAGGTACATTTTCACGCTAGCAGCGCTAGTGTGGTGTTACAACTACCTAAAGACTCTTTTTAGTTTAAACCTTTAAAAAATCATAACTTGACTTTTGTATGTTGGATTTTTGTCGTTTTGGTCTTGTTTTGTCTAGATAAATATTTCCTATTTTTCTAAACTGGTGTTGTGTCATTTTGTAGTGTTTTCATTAGGTTACTGTGTGTGTTGGTACAAATACTTTACGCCCAGCACTCTGAGGTTAAGCCTACTGCTCTGCCAAGCTACCAAGGGGGTAAGCAGGGGTTAGCTGAGGGTGATTCTCTTTTATCCTAACTAGAGTGAGGGTCCTTGCTTGAACAGGGGGTAACCTGACTGTCAACCAGAGACCCCATTTCTAACATTGGTGACCAGCGGTCGAGATTGGACTTGTGTTTGTACTTGACATACAGTAATTAAGTGTACACTACTGTTTTGATCTCAGACCACTACGTGACCACATACTACTTGTTTGGTGATCTTTTGATTTTTCTCTTAAGGACTCTTTTTATTCTACTTCCATGATTTTGCTGATCCCTTGACTGATTCTTTTTACTTCATTGGGAAATTATTTTTTTTCTGCCTTTGGAACTTTGCACTTGTGACCATCATGTCTCAATCTGGAGATGCAACAGCTGGAGCTGTGTTTGAAATGGAGAAACTGAAGGAGTACTCAGTTGCTCAATTGAAACAGTTCCTTAAAGATCTTGACTGTCCCACTGAGAGCTCCACCAGGGAGGGGGAGCTGCAACAGGCACAGAGGGCTTGGGTGACAATCAAGAAGGCTGGAGGGCACACAGAGGAGGAGAATATGGGTGGGGAAGTGCAGAGGATACACAGTGGTGTAGTGGAGGAACCTGTTACGCCTGGGGGGAGGGTCCCCAGGAGGGATGGCAGGGTGTCACCCAAGGGTCTGACTCCTGAAGAGTTACAGGACAGACAGGCAGAGAGGGAGTACCAATGGGAGCTGAAAAAGCTCGATTGGGAGTTGGAAGAAAGGAGGAGGAACTTAGAGATTAAAAAAATGATTTATGCTTACGAGCTTAAATTGAAAGAGCTGGAAGTCATGAGGGCTGAGTCCAGCTGGAATGGTGGCAGCAACAATTGTATATCCAGTGATGCTGCAGAAGTGCACATGCCCAGAGAGGTGGTGCCCTACTTGAAGGAGGGAGTTCACACACGCCAGGAGGTTCAGGGGTATGAGGTAGCTCCAGTGATGCACAGGGTCCCTGAGGTGGATTGGGGAACTGGCATGGGGAGTCATATTCCTACTGGTGGGAGGGACACTCTACTGACTCTAGGTGAGAGTGACAGGGAGAGGGGTTCCCCCCAGGTAGAAGTCCTGGTTATGGAGTGTGAAAACATCCCAGAAGAGTGTGGGTTGAGTGTCAGGGACAGTCAGGTACTGTCTCACCAGTCTCAGGAGGGTGATGTGGGGTGCTTTTTCAAAGCAGAGTCACTGGATGGTTGGGTGAAGGGTACTTTGGTTAATTCATGTGAGGGGCTGAGTGATGTAATTGCTGGAGAGCATATGTCTAGTCCTTATTTTCCAGAGCTATGCCAACACCAGGTGGAGTGTGAGTTCTCTGACCCCAGGGAGCTTACAATGGAGGCAGACTTCTGGGTGAGTACCAGAGAGTCTGAAGAGGCATTTGGGGGTGCTCCTGAGAGGAGTGGTCTAGGTAGTTCCCAACCAGGTGAGGTAGGGAAGGATTGTAGTGTCCCAGGTAGGTCCCAGTGTAGTGGGATGGGTGAGGGACCCCATGTCCAGTCTCAGAGGAGAGGGAATGGGGATGGGTTGAGGCCCAAGGTGCCCGAGATCCGGTCCCAGGTCCTGGAGGGTTCCCGGCGGGAACACCAGGAGGGGAGCCTAGCCTGTACCATAGGGCCATCTGTTGAGGGAGACCCCACAGTGTCAGGAGAACTTGGGGGGGCGGCTGTAGCCAGCGTCCCACCAGTTCTGGTGTCTGGCAGTACCACTCCTAGTGAGGGGGTGCAGAAGTCCAGACAGAGGGTTGAGAGGGGGTTGCGGACCCCCGTGGAGAACCTGGAGGGTCAGGGGTCAGCTCTGAGAGCAGAGCCCCCCATGAATGACCTTGGTGAGACCATTTCTGGGTTGGGGGGAAGCCAGACTCTGTCAGATGGGCAGAGGTCAGGGGACCTGCGCCAGCCAGACTCTTGTGTGGCCCTTCGGGACAGTGTGTCCCTTGAGGGGGGTAAGTGTGCCCCCCTGGAAGTCCTGGTGTGCCAGGCAATGGTTCAACCGCAGGGTGGTGACCCTGGGTTGGATGACCAGGTTCAGAGGGTAAACTCTGACCTGGTAGGGGGTAGGTATGCCCCCCAGGAAGTCCTGGTTTGCCAGGCAGTGATCCAGTCTGTGGGTACAGACCCTGGATTGGGAGGCCAGGTTAAGGGTGTCCCCCCTGACCTGGAGGAAGGGGCTACTGCTAACAGTGCCCCTACCATGTTGTCTTCTGGGGGGGCCACTCCTAGTTGGGTGGGTCAGGACCCCAGAAGAGAGGGCAGGGGGAGGGAAGCCTCACCCCTGGCCCTGGTCCAACCTGAAGGTACAGACCCCAGGTTGGAGGATCAATTGCAGGTTAACATCCCTGCACTGATGGAAGAATTGTGCAGGACTGCTTCTACAAGCACCCTGACAGTTTTTGACTCTGGGGGTGCCGCTTCTGCAGGGAGGGTACAGAGCCCCAGAGGGGAGGACCAGGGTCAGGTTGTCATCCCTGACCTGGTGGAAGAGAGAGTGGTCAAAGGGTGCCAGGCACCTGGGGCTACCACCCCCCACTCTCCACAGTCACAGTGGTTAGAGAGGCCTGAGGTCGGGCTCTCATCCCTGACAGTTGTCTGGGGCCACTGTGGCTTGCTGTCCTGGTGGACAGAGTTGCCCCTGGGGGGGGGAGGACGAGAGTCACACCCCGGGGGTGGAGTGGGCAACACCACTGTGTTGGCCCTGGTGGTACTATCTGCCCATTGCAATACATCTGTGAGCAAAGTAAAGTTAGGTGTTGCACAGATGGTGTCTGTAGATGTGGAGAAGGGTTCCCCATGGGTTAGCTTAGTGGGCCCTGAGAGTATGGACAGAGGGATCCAACTGGAGTCAGGAAGGCGTAGAACTGGAACATGCCCCTGCTGTTGTGGGCCTGGGTCCCTGTTCTATCGCCCCAATCAGGGAAGTATATCAAGGTATTGATTGTTCTCCCCTGGCTTTAGGCTGGTAGGGGGTCGTGTTAGACTTTTGCTTATGCAGGGTCATCCCCAGTCTTTTTTGCCTCCTGCCTCCTATTTTTTTCTGACATGTTGCTGTTGGCTTTTCAACTCTGAGCACTTTACCACTGCTAACCAGTGCTAAAGTGCATATGCTCTCCTGTTTAAATTGTATGTAAGTGGTTTATCCATGATTGGCATATTTGATTTACTAGTAAGTCCCTAGTAAGGTGCACTAGAGGTGCCAGGGCCTGTAAATCAAATGCTACTAGTGGGCCTGCAGCACTGGTTGTGCCACCCACATAAGTAGCTCTGTAATCATGTCTCAGACCTGCCACTGCAGTGTCTGTATGTGTAATTTTACACTGTAAATTCGACTTGGCAAGTGTACCCACTTGCCAGGCCTAAACCTTCCCTTTCCTTACATGTAAGGCACCCCTAAGGTAGGCCCTAGGTAGCCCCAAGTGCAGGGTGCAGTGTATGGATAAGGTAGGACATATAGTAATGTGGTTTATATGTCCTGACAGTGAAATACTGCCAATTTCGTTTTCACTGTTGCAAGGTCTGTCTCTCTCATAGGATAATATGGGGGGCTACCTTTAAATATGATTAAAGTGTAGATTCCCCTAGAGAGTAGATGGACATGTGGAGTTTGGGATCCCTGAACTCACAATTTAAAAATACATCTTTTAGTAAAGTTGATTTTAAGATTGTGAGTTTGGAAATGCCACTTTTAGAAAGTGAGCATTTTCTTGCTTAAACCATTCTGTGACTCTGCCTTGTTTGTGGATTCCCTGTCTGGGTCAGTTTGACAGTTGGGTTGTTTTTCACCTCACACCAGACAGTGACACAAAGGGAGCTGGGGTGTAATCTGCATTCCTGATTAGCCATCTCTGCTAGGAGGGAGGGGTGGAGTGGTCACTCTCATCTGAAAGGACTGTGCCTGCCTCTGACAATGCTGTCTCCAACCCCCTGGTGTGTGTCTGAAGCCTTGCCTGGGCAAGGCAGGATTTCACAAGAAGGTGTGAGTCCCCTTTGAAGGAAGGTGACTTCAAAGACTAAAATGGGTATAAGAAGGGCACCCAAACTTACAAACTTTAGAAACACTTCTGGAATCAAGAGGAACCTCTGCCTGGAGAAGAGCTGTTAGCTGAGGAGGAAGGGCTGCCCTGCCTGTGACTGTGCTTTGTGGAGCTTTCCTGCAGTGCTGCTTCTGCCAGAGTAAGAGGGCAAAGACTGGACTTTGTGTGCCTTCCATCTTGAAGAAGAAATCTCCAAGGGCTTGATGTAGAGCTTGCCTCCTGTTGTTGAAGTCTCAGGGATAGCAAAGACTTCTTCCTGCCAGCACCTGGAGTCTCTGGAGAGACCCCTACTCTGCTCTGTGGTGCCCTTCCAGTCCCTGGGCCCCTGAAAGGAGAAGCTGGCAGCCTAAGGACAAAAATACACGCACCGAGCACCGTGCGGAGAAAAGATCGACGCGAATCCGATCGCGGCTGAGAAAACGACGCGACGCCGGCTCCGCAGCTGAGAAACGACGCCGCAGGAAACGCGACCGGAGAATCGACGCCCGGAGCAGGAGAAACGACGCGCAGCATCGCTGACGAAGGCTGAGAGATCGCAACCTGCGCCGCGGGACTTTCGGACCGTCGCGTGGCTGGCTTTTTCGACGCGCCTCGCCGTGCCGAGCTGTTTTCGACGCATATAACCGTGCAGGGTTATTTTCGACGCACACCGCCCGTGCGGGGTTATTTTTGACGCAAACCAGGTACATTTTCACGCTAGCAGCGCTAGTGTGGTGTTACAACTACCTAAAGACTCTTTTTAGTTTAAACCTTTAAAAAATCATAACTTGACTTTTGTATGTTGGATTTTTGTCGTTTTGGTCTTGTTTTGTCTAGATAAATATTTCCTATTTTTCTAAACTGGTGTTGTGTCATTTTGTAGTGTTTTCATTAGGTTACTGTGTGTGTTGGTACAAATACTTTACGCCCAGCACTCTGAGGTTAAGCCTACTGCTCTGCCAAGCTACCAAGGGGGTAAGCAGGGGTTAGCTGAGGGTGATTCTCTTTTATCCTAACTAGAGTGAGGGTCCTTGCTTGAACAGGGGGTAACCTGACTGTCAACCAGAGACCCCATTTCTAACATTGGTGACCAGCGGTCGAGATTGGACTTGTGTTTGTACTTGACATACAGTAATTAAGTGTACACTACTGTTTTGATCTCAGACCACTACGTGACCACATACTACTTGTTTGGTGATCTTTTGATTTTTCTCTTAAGGACTCTTTTTATTCTACTTCCATGATTTTGCTGATCCCTTGACTGATTCTTTTTACTTCATTGGGAAATTATTTTTTTTCTGCCTTTGGAACTTTGCACTTGTGACCATCATGTCTCAATCTGGAGATGCAACAGCTGGAGCTGTGTTTGAAATGGAGAAACTGAAGGAGTACTCAGTTGCTCAATTGAAACAGTTCCTTAAAGATCTTGACTGTCCCACTGAGAGCTCCACCAGGGAGGGGGAGCTGCAACAGGCACAGAGGGCTTGGGTGACAATCAAGAAGGCTGGAGGGCACACAGAGGAGGAGAATATGGGTGGGGAAGTGCAGAGGATACACAGTGGTGTAGTGGAGGAACCTGTTACGCCTGGGGGGAGGGTCCCCAGGAGGGATGGCAGGGTGTCACCCAAGGGTCTGACTCCTGAAGAGTTACAGGACAGACAGGCAGAGAGGGAGTACCAATGGGAGCTGAAAAAGCTCGATTGGGAGTTGGAAGAAAGGAGGAGGAACTTAGAGATTAAAAAAATGATTTATGCTTACGAGCTTAAATTGAAAGAGCTGGAAGTCATGAGGGCTGAGTCCAGCTGGAATGGTGGCAGCAACAATTGTATATCCAGTGATGCTGCAGAAGTGCACATGCCCAGAGAGGTGGTGCCCTACTTGAAGGAGGGAGTTCACACACGCCAGGAGGTTCAGGGGTATGAGGTAGCTCCAGTGATGCACAGGGTCCCTGAGGTGGATTGGGGAACTGGCATGGGGAGTCATATTCCTACTGGTGGGAGGGACACTCTACTGACTCTAGGTGAGAGTGACAGGGAGAGGGGTTCCCCCCAGGTAGAAGTCCTGGTTATGGAGTGTGAAAACATCCCAGAAGAGTGTGGGTTGAGTGTCAGGGACAGTCAGGTACTGTCTCACCAGTCTCAGGAGGGTGATGTGGGGTGCTTTTTCAAAGCAGAGTCACTGGATGGTTGGGTGAAGGGTACTTTGGTTAATTCATGTGAGGGGCTGAGTGATGTAATTGCTGGAGAGCATATGTCTAGTCCTTATTTTCCAGAGCTATGCCAACACCAGGTGGAGTGTGAGTTCTCTGACCCCAGGGAGCTTACAATGGAGGCAGACTTCTGGGTGAGTACCAGAGAGTCTGAAGAGGCATTTGGGGGTGCTCCTGAGAGGAGTGGTCTAGGTAGTTCCCAACCAGGTGAGGTAGGGAAGGATTGTAGTGTCCCAGGTAGGTCCCAGTGTAGTGGGATGGGTGAGGGACCCCATGTCCAGTCTCAGAGGAGAGGGAATGGGGATGGGTTGAGGCCCAAGGTGCCCGAGATCCGGTCCCAGGTCCTGGAGGGTTCCCGGCGGGAACACCAGGAGGGGAGCCTAGCCTGTACCATAGGGCCATCTGTTGAGGGAGACCCCACAGTGTCAGGAGAACTTGGGGGGGCGGCTGTAGCCAGCGTCCCACCAGTTCTGGTGTCTGGCAGTACCACTCCTAGTGAGGGGGTGCAGAAGTCCAGACAGAGGGTTGAGAGGGGGTTGCGGACCCCCGTGGAGAACCTGGAGGGTCAGGGGTCAGCTCTGAGAGCAGAGCCCCCCATGAATGACCTTGGTGAGACCATTTCTGGGTTGGGGGGAAGCCAGACTCTGTCAGATGGGCAGAGGTCAGGGGACCTGCGCCAGCCAGACTCTTGTGTGGCCCTTCGGGACAGTGTGTCCCTTGAGGGGGGTAAGTGTGCCCCCCTGGAAGTCCTGGTGTGCCAGGCAATGGTTCAACCGCAGGGTGGTGACCCTGGGTTGGATGACCAGGTTCAGAGGGTAAACTCTGACCTGGTAGGGGGTAGGTATGCCCCCCAGGAAGTCCTGGTTTGCCAGGCAGTGATCCAGTCTGTGGGTACAGACCCTGGATTGGGAGGCCAGGTTAAGGGTGTCCCCCCTGACCTGGAGGAAGGGGCTACTGCTAACAGTGCCCCTACCATGTTGTCTTCTGGGGGGGCCACTCCTAGTTGGGTGGGTCAGGACCCCAGAAGAGAGGGCAGGGGGAGGGAAGCCTCACCCCTGGCCCTGGTCCAACCTGAAGGTACAGACCCCAGGTTGGAGGATCAATTGCAGGTTAACATCCCTGCACTGATGGAAGAATTGTGCAGGACTGCTTCTACAAGCACCCTGACAGTTTTTGACTCTGGGGGTGCCGCTTCTGCAGGGAGGGTACAGAGCCCCAGAGGGGAGGACCAGGGTCAGGTTGTCATCCCTGACCTGGTGGAAGAGAGAGTGGTCAAAGGGTGCCAGGCACCTGGGGCTACCACCCCCCACTCTCCACAGTCACAGTGGTTAGAGAGGCCTGAGGTCGGGCTCTCATCCCTGACAGTTGTCTGGGGCCACTGTGGCTTGCTGTCCTGGTGGACAGAGTTGCCCCTGGGGGGGGGAGGACGAGAGTCACACCCCGGGGGTGGAGTGGGCAACACCACTGTGTTGGCCCTGGTGGTACTATCTGCCCATTGCAATACATCTGTGAGCAAAGTAAAGTTAGGTGTTGCACAGATGGTGTCTGTAGATGTGGAGAAGGGTTCCCCATGGGTTAGCTTAGTGGGCCCTGAGAGTATGGACAGAGGGATCCAACTGGAGTCAGGAAGGCGTAGAACTGGAACATGCCCCTGCTGTTGTGGGCCTGGGTCCCTGTTCTATCGCCCCAATCAGGGAAGTACATCAAGGTATTGATTGTTCTCCCCTGGCTTTAGGCTGGTAGGGGGTCGTGTTAGACTTTTGCTTATGCAGGGTCATCCCCAGTCTTTTTTGCCTCCTGCCTCCTATTTTTTTCTGACATGTTGCTGTTGGCTTTTCAACTCTGAGCACTTTACCACTGCTAACCAGTGCTAAAGTGCATATGCTCTCCTGTTTAAATTGTATGTAAGTGGTTTATCCATGATTGGCATATTTGATTTACTAGTAAGTCCCTAGTAAGGTGCACTAGAGGTGCCAGGGCCTGTAAATCAAATGCTACTAGTGGGCCTGCAGCACTGGTTGTGCCACCCACATAAGTAGCTCTGTAATCATGTCTCAGACCTGCCACTGCAGTGTCTGTATGTGTAATTTTACACTGTAAATTCGACTTGGCAAGTGTACCCACTTGCCAGGCCTAAACCTTCCCTTTCCTTACATGTAAGGCACCCCTAAGGTAGGCCCTAGGTAGCCCCAAGGGCAGGGTGCAGTGTATGGATAAGGTAGGACATATAGTAATGTGGTTTATATGTCCTGACAGTGAAATACTGCCAATTTCGTTTTCACTGTTGCAAGGTCTGTCTCTCTCATAGGATAATATGGGGGGCTACCTTTAAATATGATTAAAGTGTAGATTCCCCTAGAGAGTAGATGGACATGTGGAGTTTGGGATCCCTGAACTCACAATTTAAAAATACATCTTTTAGTAAAGTTGATTTTAAGATTGTGAGTTTGGAAATGCCACTTTTAGAAAGTGAGCATTTTCTTGCTTAAACCATTCTGTGACTCTGCCTTGTTTGTGGATTCCCTGTCTGGGTCAGTTTGACAGTTGGGTTGTTTTTCACCTCACACCAGACAGTGACACAAAGGGAGCTGGGGTGTAATCTGCATTCCTGATTAGCCATCTCTGCTAGGAGGGAGGGGTGGAGTGGTCACTCTCATCTGAAAGGACTGTGCCTGCCTCTGACAATGCTGTCTCCAACCCCCTGGTGTGTGTCTGAAGCCTTGCCTGGGCAAGGCAGGATTTCACAAGAAGGTGTGAGTCCCCTTTGAAGGAAGGTGACTTCAAAGACTAAAATGGGTATAAGAAGGGCACCCAAACTTACAAACTTTAGAAACACTTCTGGAATCAAGAGGAACCTCTGCCTGGAGAAGAGCTGTTAGCTGAGGAGGAAGGGCTGCCCTGCCTGTGACTGTGCTTTGTGGAGCTTTCCTGCAGTGCTGCTTCTGCCAGAGTAAGAGGGCAAAGACTGGACTTTGTGTGCCTTCCATCTTGAAGAAGAAATCTCCAAGGGCTTGATGTAGAGCTTGCCTCCTGTTGTTGAAGTCTCAGGGATAGCAAAGACTTCTTCCTGCCAGCACCTGGAGTCTCTGGAGAGACCCCTACTCTGCTCTGTGGTGCCCTTCCAGTCCCTGGGCCCCTGAAAGGAGAAGCTGGCAGCCTAAGGACAAAAATACACGCACCGAGCACCGTGCGGAGAAAAGATCGACGCGAATCCGATCGCGGCTGAGAAAACGACGCGACGCCGGCTCCGCAGCTGAGAAACGACGCCGCAGGAAACGCGACCGGAGAATCGACGCCCGGAGCAGGAGAAACGACGCGCAGCATCGCTGACGAAGGCTGAGAGATCGCAACCTGCGCCGCGGGACTTTCGGACCGTCGCGTGGCTGGCTTTTTCGACGCGCCTCGCCGTGCCGAGCTGTTTTCGACGCATATAACCGTGCAGGGTTATTTTCGACGCACACCGCCCGTGCGGGGTTATTTTTGACGCAAACCAGGTACATTTTCACGCTAGCAGCGCTAGTGTGGTGTTACAACTACCTAAAGACTCTTTTTAGTTTAAACCTTTAAAAAATCATAACTTGACTTTTGTATGTTGGATTTTTGTCGTTTTGGTCTTGTTTTGTCTAGATAAATATTTCCTATTTTTCTAAACTGGTGTTGTGTCATTTTGTAGTGTTTTCATTAGGTTACTGTGTGTGTTGGTACAAATACTTTACGCCCAGCACTCTGAGGTTAAGCCTACTGCTCTGCCAAGCTACCAAGGGGGTAAGCAGGGGTTAGCTGAGGGTGATTCTCTTTTATCCTAACTAGAGTGAGGGTCCTTGCTTGAACAGGGGGTAACCTGACTGTCAACCAGAGACCCCATTTCTAACATTGGTGACCAGCGGTCGAGATTGGACTTGTGTTTGTACTTGACATACAGTAATTAAGTGTACACTACTGTTTTGATCTCAGACCACTACGTGACCACATACTACTTGTTTGGTGATCTTTTGATTTTTCTCTTAAGGACTCTTTTTATTCTACTTCCATGATTTTGCTGATCCCTTGACTGATTCTTTTTACTTCATTGGGAAATTATTTTTTTTCTGCCTTTGGAACTTTGCACTTGTGACCATCATGTCTCAATCTGGAGATGCAACAGCTGGAGCTGTGTTTGAAATGGAGAAACTGAAGGAGTACTCAGTTGCTCAATTGAAACAGTTCCTTAAAGATCTTGACTGTCCCACTGAGAGCTCCACCAGGGAGGGGGAGCTGCAACAGGCACAGAGGGCTTGGGTGACAATCAAGAAGGCTGGAGGGCACACAGAGGAGGAGAATATGGGTGGGGAAGTGCAGAGGATACACAGTGGTGTAGTGGAGGAACCTGTTACGCCTGGGGGGAGGGTCCCCAGGAGGGATGGCAGGGTGTCACCCAAGGGTCTGACTCCTGAAGAGTTACAGGACAGACAGGCAGAGAGGGAGTACCAATGGGAGCTGAAAAAGCTCGATTGGGAGTTGGAAGAAAGGAGGAGGAACTTAGAGATTAAAAAAATGATTTATGCTTACGAGCTTAAATTGAAAGAGCTGGAAGTCATGAGGGCTGAGTCCAGCTGGAATGGTGGCAGCAACAATTGTATATCCAGTGATGCTGCAGAAGTGCACATGCCCAGAGAGGTGGTGCCCTACTTGAAGGAGGGAGTTCACACACGCCAGGAGGTTCAGGGGTATGAGGTAGCTCCAGTGATGCACAGGGTCCCTGAGGTGGATTGGGGAACTGGCATGGGGAGTCATATTCCTACTGGTGGGAGGGACACTCTACTGACTCTAGGTGAGAGTGACAGGGAGAGGGGTTCCCCCCAGGTAGAAGTCCTGGTTATGGAGTGTGAAAACATCCCAGAAGAGTGTGGGTTGAGTGTCAGGGACAGTCAGGTACTGTCTCACCAGTCTCAGGAGGGTGATGTGGGGTGCTTTTTCAAAGCAGAGTCACTGGATGGTTGGGTGAAGGGTACTTTGGTTAATTCATGTGAGGGGCTGAGTGATGTAATTGCTGGAGAGCATATGTCTAGTCCTTATTTTCCAGAGCTATGCCAACACCAGGTGGAGTGTGAGTTCTCTGACCCCAGGGAGCTTACAATGGAGGCAGACTTCTGGGTGAGTACCAGAGAGTCTGAAGAGGCATTTGGGGGTGCTCCTGAGAGGAGTGGTCTAGGTAGTTCCCAACCAGGTGAGGTAGGGAAGGATTGTAGTGTCCCAGGTAGGTCCCAGTGTAGTGGGATGGGTGAGGGACCCCATGTCCAGTCTCAGAGGAGAGGGAATGGGGATGGGTTGAGGCCCAAGGTGCCCGAGATCCGGTCCCAGGTCCTGGAGGGTTCCCGGCGGGAACACCAGGAGGGGAGCCTAGCCTGTACCATAGGGCCATCTGTTGAGGGAGACCCCACAGTGTCAGGAGAACTTGGGGGGGCGGCTGTAGCCAGCGTCCCACCAGTTCTGGTGTCTGGCAGTACCACTCCTAGTGAGGGGGTGCAGAAGTCCAGACAGAGGGTTGAGAGGGGGTTGCGGACCCCCGTGGAGAACCTGGAGGGTCAGGGGTCAGCTCTGAGAGCAGAGCCCCCCATGAATGACCTTGGTGAGACCATTTCTGGGTTGGGGGGAAGCCAGACTCTGTCAGATGGGCAGAGGTCAGGGGACCTGCGCCAGCCAGACTCTTGTGTGGCCCTTCGGGACAGTGTGTCCCTTGAGGGGGGTAAGTGTGCCCCCCTGGAAGTCCTGGTGTGCCAGGCAATGGTTCAACCGCAGGGTGGTGACCCTGGGTTGGATGACCAGGTTCAGAGGGTAAACTCTGACCTGGTAGGGGGTAGGTATGCCCCCCAGGAAGTCCTGGTTTGCCAGGCAGTGATCCAGTCTGTGGGTACAGACCCTGGATTGGGAGGCCAGGTTAAGGGTGTCCCCCCTGACCTGGAGGAAGGGGCTACTGCTAACAGTGCCCCTACCATGTTGTCTTCTGGGGGGGCCACTCCTAGTTGGGTGGGTCAGGACCCCAGAAGAGAGGGCAGGGGGAGGGAAGCCTCACCCCTGGCCCTGGTCCAACCTGAAGGTACAGACCCCAGGTTGGAGGATCAATTGCAGGTTAACATCCCTGCACTGATGGAAGAATTGTGCAGGACTGCTTCTACAAGCACCCTGACAGTTTTTGACTCTGGGGGTGCCGCTTCTGCAGGGAGGGTACAGAGCCCCAGAGGGGAGGACCAGGGTCAGGTTGTCATCCCTGACCTGGTGGAAGAGAGAGTGGTCAAAGGGTGCCAGGCACCTGGGGCTACCACCCCCCACTCTCCACAGTCACAGTGGTTAGAGAGGCCTGAGGTCGGGCTCTCATCCCTGACAGTTGTCTGGGGCCACTGTGGCTTGCTGTCCTGGTGGACAGAGTTGCCCCTGGGGGGGGGAGGACGAGAGTCACACCCCGGGGGTGGAGTGGGCAACACCACTGTGTTGGCCCTGGTGGTACTATCTGCCCATTGCAATACATCTGTGAGCAAAGTAAAGTTAGGTGTTGCACAGATGGTGTCTGTAGATGTGGAGAAGGGTTCCCCATGGGTTAGCTTAGTGGGCCCTGAGAGTATGGACAGAGGGATCCAACTGGAGTCAGGAAGGCGTAGAACTGGAACATGCCCCTGCTGTTGTGGGCCTGGGTCCCTGTTCTATCGCCCCAATCAGGGAAGTACATCAAGGTATTGATTGTTCTCCCCTGGCTTTAGGCTGGTAGGGGGTCGTGTTAGACTTTTGCTTATGCAGGGTCATCCCCAGTCTTTTTTGCCTCCTGCCTCCTATTTTTTTCTGACATGTTGCTGTTGGCTTTTCAACTCTGAGCACTTTACCACTGCTAACCAGTGCTAAAGTGCATATGCTCTCCTGTTTAAATTGTATGTAAGTGGTTTATCCATGATTGGCATATTTGATTTACTAGTAAGTCCCTAGTAAGGTGCACTAGAGGTGCCAGGGCCTGTAAATCAAATGCTACTAGTGGGCCTGCAGCACTGGTTGTGCCACCCACATAAGTAGCTCTGTAATCATGTCTCAGACCTGCCACTGCAGTGTCTGTATGTGTAATTTTACACTGTAAATTCGACTTGGCAAGTGTACCCACTTGCCAGGCCTAAACCTTCCCTTTCCTTACATGTAAGGCACCCCTAAGGTAGGCCCTAGGTAGCCCCAAGGGCAGGGTGCAGTGTATGGATAAGGTAGGACATATAGTAATGTGGTTTATATGTCCTGACAGTGAAATACTGCCAATTTCGTTTTCACTGTTGCAAGGTCTGTCTCTCTCATAGGATAATATGGGGGGCTACCTTTAAATATGATTAAAGTGTAGATTCCCCTAGAGAGTAGATGGACATGTGGAGTTTGGGATCCCTGAACTCACAATTTAAAAATACATCTTTTAGTAAAGTTGATTTTAAGATTGTGAGTTTGGAAATGCCACTTTTAGAAAGTGAGCATTTTCTTGCTTAAACCATTCTGTGACTCTGCCTTGTTTGTGGATTCCCTGTCTGGGTCAGTTTGACAGTTGGGTTGTTTTTCACCTCACACCAGACAGTGACACAAAGGGAGCTGGGGTGTAATCTGCATTCCTGATTAGCCATCTCTGCTAGGAGGGAGGGGTGGAGTGGTCACTCTCATCTGAAAGGACTGTGCCTGCCTCTGACAATGCTGTCTCCAACCCCCTGGTGTGTGTCTGAAGCCTTGCCTGGGCAAGGCAGGATTTCACAAGAAGGTGTGAGTCCCCTTTGAAGGAAGGTGACTTCAAAGACTAAAATGGGTATAAGAAGGGCACCCAAACTTACAAACTTTAGAAACACTTCTGGAATCAAGAGGAACCTCTGCCTGGAGAAGAGCTGTTAGCTGAGGAGGAAGGGCTGCCCTGCCTGTGACTGTGCTTTGTGGAGCTTTCCTGCAGTGCTGCTTCTGCCAGAGTAAGAGGGCAAAGACTGGACTTTGTGTGCCTTCCATCTTGAAGAAGAAATCTCCAAGGGCTTGATGTAGAGCTTGCCTCCTGTTGTTGAAGTCTCAGGGATAGCAAAGACTTCTTCCTGCCAGCACCTGGAGTCTCTGGAGAGACCCCTACTCTGCTCTGTGGTGCCCTTCCAGTCCCTGGGCCCCTGAAAGGAGAAGCTGGCAGCCTAAGGACAAAAATACACGCACCGAGCACCGTGCGGAGAAAAGATCGACGCGAATCCGATCGCGGCTGAGAAAACGACGCGACGCCGGCTCCGCAGCTGAGAAACGACGCCGCAGGAAACGCGACCGGAGAATCGACGCCCGGAGCAGGAGAAACGACGCGCAGCATCGCTGACGAAGGCTGAGAGATCGCAACCTGCGCCGCGGGACTTTCGGACCGTCGCGTGGCTGGCTTTTTCGACGCGCCTCGCCGTGCCGAGCTGTTTTCAACGCATATAACCGTGCAGGGTTATTTTCGACGCACACCGCCCGTGCGGGGTTATTTTTGACGCAAACCAGGTACATTTTCACGCTAGCAGCGCTAGTGTGGTGTTACAACTACCTAAAGACTCTTTTTAGTTTAAACCTTTAAAAAATCATAACTTGACTTTTGTATGTTGGATTTTTGTCGTTTTGGTCTTGTTTTGTCTAGATAAATATTTCCTATTTTTCTAAACTGGTGTTGTGTCATTTTGTAGTGTTTTCATTAGGTTACTGTGTGTGTTGGTACAAATACTTTACGCCCAGCACTCTGAGGTTAAGCCTACTGCTCTGCCAAGCTACCAAGGGGGTAAGCAGGGGTTAGCTGAGGGTGATTCTCTTTTATCCTAACTAGAGTGAGGGTCCTGGCTTGAACAGGGGGTAACCTGACTGTCAACCAGAGACCCCATTTCTAACAATAACACTTAACAATTAATCCAGAATACATTTCGGCGAACCCTGACCTTTCAGCCAGGAATAACCACACCAGTTTATTGCAAAGTTAGTGAATTTATTTCCCTATATTAACAAAGCTAGCACAATATAGATGTGTCTCAACACCAAATGATAGACATAAATGAACATTAATAGCTGTCCATATCGTCGGAACAAGTGTAATCTATGTAGCATTTGAATCACAAGGCATTCGATAATGGCAATGCAAAGCACTAAGACGATAATCTGCAATGAGCTAATTGCGTACATTTAGTCAGCATAACAAGATCTCAAATTACATCGTGCGACATATGGAACCCTCGTCTAACCTCAAATTAGCATCGGCATGTGGGTCTTCATGCAAAAACAATTTAGCAACATCAATTTAGAAAACTCCTAGCTAGGGTCCTCATCAAAATCAGCAGTTGGTTACCTAAAAGAAACACAATGCAATCTTACAGTTTCTTTTCATAATTACCAATTCCGATCAGCAATCAATGAAGTCTTCGTCTCACAGGTACCGTTTCTCGATCAGCATAGGGACGGGACAAAGGGGCTGGGTTGGACGGGGCAATTGCCTCACGGCGGCAAGATAGGATTACTACTTCATGCAAAGGGACAAATCAAAGTTAAAGTCTCTAGGGCAAGAATCATTAAAGTCTCTTTCTCTCGACTAGAGAAAGCATCAAAGTCTCTCAAAATGGTGTCGCAGCAAAATGGGCCATAGTAGCTACGAAGTCAAAATGGCGGGATGTCCGAAGATAGAGAGATCGCAATGGCTACCTTCTTCTTGTGCACCTGGGTTTTATAGACAACAGTTCAAGTCCAGTAGGGTCTCCATTGGAGGGTTCATAGGTTAGCTTCAAATTGACCAATCAAAAACGACAGTTCTCAAGCTTTTACTTAAGCATACATTATCCTTGGAGATGGGTACGTAATTTGCAACATTGTCTCTCGATTAGCTTACTCTCAGAGCCTCCATTGTCCGCACCTGCAAGTCGACCTTGAATTAAAGAGAAAATATGCCATGCTGGCATCAACTTTAAGATAAGCATGTGAACAGTCTCTGTGGAAAAATACAGCTTCAAGCAAAAAATGCACGTTTAATAGCACAGTGGAAAAATACGAACATCTAAACCGTGAGACCAGGCAACTAGGCCAAAGCTTCCGCTAAAGTAATGCTAAGCTAAAGCATTTCAAACAAGCAAATCGTAGCACATGTTTATGATTATGTCGGATTAGTGCAATTCTAATACACCACGTTATATAAAGCACGCGTATAAATGATGGCAAACTACTCTGAGGGCACATTTTTGTCCCCGTACAATCTTTATTAATTCGGTTAATATCACACATGATTATTTCAGCACTACGTTTAAGCGTTAATAAATCAAAACCTTCATTTTCTGCTTCATCAAAGGCAACCATCAAAACACAACTCCTAAACCAGATATATGTATGGCGTGGCAGATAGCGTTTTAGTTACTAGTCAATCATTGTCATTTTAGGCAATTTAATTAATATAAAGTTTAGACTAGATAAGGCAACGTCGTAATAAATAATGATTTTTACGAATTTTTAAGGTTCTGATAGAAAATTTAAATAAAAATCTCAAATCCGTAGACAGAGGAGAGTAATTATTTGAATAGACATAGTCCAACTGAGAAATTGCCTACATTTCTCTCGTTTTGTCTAATGTAAAGTGCACGTGTAATAATTACAAAATGCACTTGAGAATAGCACTTGAGCTCTTGCAAGCGAAGATCCTGAGGTAAGTATTACAGTTAACAAATTAATAAGTACTGGTGTATTACTATACAGTGTGCATTAATCAAAGCACAGCCCAAAACACATATCTTTTTTTAATTAGTTTTATGTCCTGCAAGGCAGAAACATGAATATCCTGGGCATATATATGACAATTAGTACAACTACATTTGTACTTATTAAAATAATACACTATTTTTCATTTTTGCAACAAAAATAATACTTTACAACAAACTTTGCACCTGTGCAAACAGCTGAATTTAGGAAATCAAGATATTTTCAAAAGTTCAACTTGAAATTTGTAAACCCATTTATTGATCCCTTTAGTCACTTGCATTCACCACGTACTCTGGCCTCACCCAAAAGGAACCAATTGCCATTCACTAAAACAAAGTCGGCCGGTTTTTAGCGCTCGCTGGCCACACATAGGCCCATATTTATACTTTTTTAGCGCCACATTTGCGCTGCTTTTTTATGCCAAAGCAGCGCAAACTTACAAAATACAATTGTATTTTGTAAGTTTGCACCGCTTTTGTGTCAAAAAGTGGTGCAAAAAAAGTATAAATATGGGACAAAGTGATTTCAAAACTCTATTCAAACCCTCCTACTCCTGCATCCAGAATGTGGCAATGCTCCTCTCCACACTAGCCTCTTTCAAGGGCACCCTACTCACTGAAACATGCCTCATTGAGGGCCTGAAGATATTATTTCATATCAGTTAGCACTGGGCTGGTTCCAAGCAGGAGTACCCAAAATAGGCATGCTGTGACATACACAATCTCTTCACCTGCATGTCATTAGCCTCCCTGAGCAGTAACCAGACACAAGGAAAAGGGCACCTGACCTAGAGACTTCCTCACCTTGAACAACATAAAGTGCAGTGCCATCCCTCACATTTACCTTTACCAAATGGCAGTGCTTAGGAAATACTGATCACCAACTTCTTGCTAAGTGTTCCTGGAATTTCCAAAGGCAGCTATGACACAGCCCGTTTATTTCAGTGCCTGGATCTCCGCCCTCCACAACAGGAATGTAGGCAATGCTCTTCCACTGCCTGGGGAAGCTATATTCACACTCCACCATGTGCCATGCTGCAAACAGGGGCATCTCTTCACCTGCATGTCATTAGCCTCCCTGAGCAGTAATCAGACACAAAGAAAAGGACACACCTGACCTAGAGACTTCTTCACCTTGAACAACATAAAGTGCAGTGCCATCCCTCACATTTACCGTTTACCAAATGGCACTGCTTTGGAAATACTGATCACCAACTTCTTGCTAAGTGTTCCTGGAATTTCCAAAGGCAGCTATGACACAGCCCATTTATTTCAGTGCCTGGATCTCCGCCCTCTACAACGGGAATGTAGGCAATGCTTTTCCACTGCCTGGGGAAGCTATATTCACACTCCACCATGTGCCATGCTACAAACAAGGGCATCGAAAATGAATCCCTCTGGCTTCAGTGCACGGACTCACACACACATACTCACTGTACAAGCACACACATATGACATGCACACAGAAGATGTCAATGTTAGGTTCAGGCTCTCACATACAAATGGCACTATACACAACAGGGTTCAGTAGGATGCATTCTTTCTGACACAGAAGCAAGGTCTGTTCACAATATAATTGTAAAACATGGCTCATTGTTGCATGAGTTTTAAGAGATGCATCCATGACAAGGCGGGAACAGTAGTCTGCAGTCTTATTTAGAGCATACTTGGTGTGCCCCGTCAGGCCACTGGGCAGGTCCTGGACCTCCCATTGGTATAGCTAGGCCTAGGACTCTATGCTTATGCTAGCTTAGCATAATTCTCAGGATAGAAAGGATTCAGGACACCAGTTTCACTTTAACTTGCAAATAGGCACTCAGGGCAGGGGGACATGCCCTTGTACCATGTATGGGACATTCCCTTCATAACAGACATCCCTCCAAGATCAGACTACCTAGAACCTTACTCCAACATTGGAGAAGTCCGGTTGTTGAATCAGCAAAACTGGCAAGAAAGTCCATCAACATTCCAGTGGGTCATTCTGAGATTGGGATCCAATGTGAAATCTAACCCTTATAATGTAATAGACTATCTCAGCAACTTAGGATTCTCATCCTTCATTGACATCAACCACTTGATCTGTCAGGACCACAAACAACTTACCAAGAAGATAAGGCTGGACCCTTCTCAAAGACCCACTGTCTTGCAAAGCATTCTTTTTCAAGGGCCAGTTGTGTTCCCTAGAAAGCAGTCTGTGGCCAAAAAAGTCAATTGGATAGTCTCAACCCTTGTCATCAAGGTGAGCCAGTACAACTCAAAATCTCCTTTGTCTGTAGAGCCAGTTTGAATAATGAGGTTCTGACCATAGGTGAATTCCATGCAGGTGATTATATAGTTTTTCCTTTAGGCCCACAAAGGCCTTCTGACACTCTGTAGTTCAGATCACTTTCTTAGGCTGCTGCTTGGATTGCATGTCAAGACTGTCAAGGGCTCAATTCTTGTACCATAGTTGACCACAAAAGTTCAGTAGTAGCCAGTGAGTTTGAGAAAGGCTCTCACTTGTGTTTAGGTGGTGGATGCCTCTCACTCCAACACTGGATCTTGGCATCAAACAGGCAAATCATCAAGTTTCCCATCTGATGCCCAAAATACACTACAGAGGTTTGACCCACCTGGCACTTAGTTGCCTTGATGCTTAGATTCAGCCCTTGTATCTAGACCAGCATCTGCTGTAGGTTCCTCAGGTGGGCCTCTCTTAAATAGCTAAAGATGGCAATGTCATTAAGATAGGCAATGCAGAGCCATCCTAGGACAGGAAAAACATAGTTCACTAGGTGCTGAAAAAGAGCAGGACAATCTTTAGCCCAAAAGGTATAACAATGAACGAGTACTATCTCTCTGTCATAGAGAATAAAGGCTTCTCCTTGGTACTAGGTGCTAATGTGATCTGCCAATATAACGGGCCAGGTTAAATGTACTTAATTAGCAAGCAACACCCAGTCAGTCCACTAACTCATCAACTCTGGGAACGGATGTGCATTGGTCTTGGCACCTCATTGAGGATCAGTGGTCCATAAAAAAGTGCAAGGTTTTTGGCCCTTGCTTCAACAGCAATACTGACTGCTCCAAGCACTACAAAATATCTTGGCAAATTCAGCCTCGAAGCACTTCTGGCCTTGGTCAGACATTCTTTAAACCCTATTCTGGCAAGATATCTTCTGTGTCTATGTCACGTACACAGACAGGTGTCAGTCTTGGAGTCAGCAAATAGAGATGTGAATTGTACCAGCCCACTCAAAATACACTAGCTGTTTGATATGTAGAAGGTGTCAAATTGTCCCAGAATTTCAATTGCCACCCCTTCAAATGTAACTCCTACTACTGCTCATAGCACTAACAGTGTTTTGGATTTCCTTTCAGACTCACCACTCTATTGGCAAGTAGCACGAGTTTTACAGAACCTCTCTGGCCATCTGAACAATCCATCCAACACATACTGGGTCTTTTTTATACCCAAGAGGCTTGCCAAGGGCACCTTGTAGGTCAGTGGCATCAGGAAATTCATGTGCACTAAGGGAACCACTAACCTATTGCTAGCCAGTGCCTGGATCAGCCTGCTGGGTGGCCATTCAGTGGCTGGAGCTGGTAAGTGATGGCATATTGCCTGTTTACACTGAGTGCACCACAAAAATGAGTGTGTTTGAAAAGTGCTAATGAGTCCTTGTTCGCACCACCTTGGGACAACAGCTTTTTTGCAGCATAAGTGGTGAATAGATAGCAGCGCACACTGCACACAAAGGAAAAATTATAGCTGAATTCATAGTTCTCAGGGATTCTGCATCATATGAGATTCTCTGTGGTACTAAATCACTGCATTTGCATTTTAGTACATCAGGGCCCTGACTATGTTGTTTGTGGGAACTTTCAGGAGTGGACTTCACCACACTTCTACTCTCTCAATGGTTGCAGCACACCAGTGGTTTCTCATTCTGCAATAACGGCAGCAGGTTGCCCTTTTCCATAACAGCCTTCCCCTACCCATACTTTCTTCCTGACTTAGCTTTCAAATACAAAATCACAGAAGACACTAATTATTGACCTGCAGTCTGCACTTCATGCACAGTGCATAATCGGAACATAGATTAGGGAATGCAGCTTCTCCCATCTTCAAACAGACAAATAACATATAACTATAATTTAGTTGTGAAACTAGCAAATAAGCTAATGATTGAGGGGCAGTGACCTATTACCCCATTGTGTGAATTAAATTCTATGGGTTGATCCAACATGTGAATTACACTCCAAATGAGTAATGGCTGAGGGAAGCTGACTCAAAGATTATTTAATCTTTATTATTATTTTCCACTGCAGGTATTATGTATGTATGTAGGTATGTATGTGGCATGTCTATACCACAAACCCAGCTAAAAGGCAGCGGACTGCTGTACGTGGTAAAAGACAAGCATAAAGTCAGTAAGTAGGTGGTGAGGAGCTGAGTTGTGCTAGTTAATACACTATGATGCAGTGTTCTTTAAAGAGATGAGTCTTCATCTCTTTCCTAAACTGGAGCAGTGTTTTGAGGTCCCGATGGATACAGGGATGTTGTTCCAGATCCAAGGTGAATAGGTAGAAAAACCTTGGCTGATTCTATTTTACTTGCTTATACTTCTTAGTCTCCAGCCTGATGTTGTCCTAGCTGCAGATATATAGAGATCCATGAGAGGGGGTTAGCTTGTCTGTAGGATAAGGGAGGAGTGGTTGTGATAGTATTATACATGATTCAGCTAGCTTTGCAGATGGTGCCGGTCTTCGGGGGGAGCCAGTGAAGTTCAATGAAGAGGGAGGTGATCATATGTTTTCAAGTCCTCCATGAGTCGTGAGGCAGCAGATAGGCGGTACCCCTAGGGGTGCCAGTGTGGAGTCTGGAAGGCGATGGATTAGGGCACCACCCAGATGTGAGAACAAGAGGGCTTGAATAGCGCATTTGAACTCCTTTCTTAAAAAAAGGGTTTGACTTCTTTGAGAAGAGAGAGCTGGCATCAGGCTGTGTTTTTTTTTTTGGAAGTGTGTTAATTAACACCCTTGGCTTGTGTCAATGGTGAATCCAAGTGACTTGATATTCAATAAAAGTTGAGGTTCAAAGCCTTCAAGGTTCATGTCATTGAGCCAGGTTTGTATTATATCTAGTTTATTGTTTATGGCAAATAACAAAAAGTCTGTCTAGGTTGTGTTGAGCTTCAGGTATAATATTACACACAGTGTCCCAGGGGCACAAGGGGCACCTATATATGTTTTTTTTTGCCTTGGCCACTACATTATTTTAGAAGGGGCCACAGGCACGTGTGCAGCACTTTCTGTAATACTGATATCGCTGGGGCACATGTAACACAAGCACTATCTTCAGAATGTATTCCTTCATTTGCAAGGGAGCTTGACTCCATGCAAATGAGGGAATCACTTTGTCCCTGTACGAGCGGTGTATTACGGATGTTGGCACAGAGGCAAACATGGCCTTAGGAGGTGCCACAATAAGGTGTTGCACTATCACTACAACCCCCTGAGGACAGCCCTATGGAGAGGGAACAGAGAGGCCCATGGACACCCCAAATATACCCTGCAGGCGGGTGCAGTTACTCACTGCACCCGCCTGCAGGGGGATCTCTAACCCATTTTTAAAGTGCAGGTTGGTTGCTGCTGCACAGAGAAACATGGAGCAGCTTTGAAGCAACTGCTGCATGTTTCACTAAATGAGCACGAATTAGTGGCTGCCCTGTGAGGACAGTGCATTCATTATGATAGGGGGCACTGCCCCTGTTTACTCCTGGCTGATTATAGGTGTGCTGTGGCGCAAAGAATAACAGTGCCTCCTATATGTAATATGGGCCGAGGAGGGGTCTGGATATTAAGGTCTGGATGATGTGCAAGCAGTGTTTGAGGTGTTCGATCGCTAAAGCAGAGGAGGCTTTTAAGTGAAGTTGACCATATGAGGCTGACTGATGCCTAAAGCTGTTTTTAGGCCTCACCTAGGACACCATGAGAAAAAAGAAAACCTGTAATTGCACAAAGGTGAAGGCATTTAATTAAGGAAAAGTGTACAACACATATGTTAGAAATTGGGTTTTTGGTTGGCAGTCAGGTTACCCTCTGTCCAAGCAAGAACCCTCGCTCTAGTCAGGGTAAGTCACACACAATCCAAGATTATCCTGTGCCCATCCTCTGGTAGCTTGGCACGAGCAGTCAGGCTTAACTTAGAACGCAATGTGTAAAGTATTTGTGCAATAAATCATACAATAACACAATATAGCACAACAAAAATACACCACACAGTGTTTAGAAAAATATATAATATTTATCAGGATAATTGTAGGTCAAAACGAATAAAGATGCAATGTGAAATTGTAGAGATATCACTGATATGTGATATAAAGTGTCTTAAGTCTTTAAAAAGCAAACAAAGTCTCTTTCAAGCACAAAGTACCTGGTTTCTGGTGGAAAATCTCCACAAAGGGCCGCAGAAGAAGAGATACGTGGAAAAATGGTGTGTGTGTCGATTTCTCCCCTGCACACACGGACTTGCGTCGTTATTTTTCACGCGGGGAAGTTGGGCGTCGTTTCCGGCGCGCAGACAGTCTCTTTCTGTGGGTCGCGGGATTACCAGATGTCCTGGGGTCTGTGCGTGGATTCTCCTGCTTGTTTTCCGGCTGCGCGTCGTTCCGCGGGGCTGTGCGTCGAAGTTTCGCTCTCACAGCAGGCGTCGCATCGATTTCCCCTTTGGAAGTCGAGCGGCGTTGTCCTTGCGAGGCTGTGCGTCAAAGTTTCGGTCGCCCCGAAGGCGTTGAGTCGATTAGTGTCGGTGTGCGGCGTTTTTCTCGCCGCGGAGCAAGCTGTGCATCGAAATTTTCGGCGCACGAAGAGTCCAAATGAAAAAGAGAAGTCTTTTTGGTCCTGAGACCTCAGGGAACAGGAGGCAAGCTCTATCCAACCCTTGGAGAGCACTTTTACAGCCAGACAAGAGTTCAGCAAGGCAGCAGGGCAACAGCAAGGCAGCAGTCCTTGGTAGAAAGCAGTCAGGTGAGTCCTTTAGGCAGGCAGGCAGTTCTTTTTGGCAGGATGCAGGTTCTGGTTCAGGTTTCTTCTCCAGCAAGTGTCTGATGAGGTAGGACAGAGGCCCTGTTTTATACCCAAATGTGCCTTTGAAGTGGGGGAGACTTCAAAGAGTGGCTAAGAAGTGCACCAGGTCCCCTTTCAGTTCAATCCTGTCTGCCAGTGTCCCAGTAGGGAGTGTGGCAGTCCTTTGTGTGAGAGCAGGCCCTCCACCCTCCCAGCCCAGGAAGACCCATTAAAAATGCAGATGTATGCAAGTGAGGCTGAGTACCCTGTGTTTGGGGTGTGTCTGAGTGAATGCACAAAGAGCTGTCAACCAAGCCCAGCCAGACGTGGATTGTAAGGCACAGAAAGATTTAAGTGAAAAGAAATGCTCACTTTCTAAAAGTGGCATTTCTAGAATAGTAATATTAAATCCAACTTCACCAGTCAGCAGGATTTGGTGTTACCATTCTGGCCATACTAAATATGACCTTCCTACTCCTTTCAGATCAGCAGCTACCACTTCAATACTGTATGAGGGCAGCCCCAATGTTAGCCTATGAAGGGAGCAGGCCTCACAGTAGTGCAAAAACGAATTTAGGAGTTTTACACTACCAGGACATGTAAACTACACAGGTACATGTCCTGCCTTTCCCCCACACAGCACCCTGCTCTAGGGGTTACCTAGGGCACACATTAGAGGTGACTTATATGTGGAGAAAGGGGAGGTTTAGGCTTGGCAAGTACTTTTAAATGCCAAGTCGAGGTGACAGTGAAACTGCACACACAGGCCTTGCAATGGCAGGCCTGAGACAAGGAAAAGGGGCTACTTAAGTGGGTGGCACAACCAGTGCTGCAGGCCCACTAGTAGCATTTAATCTACAGGCCCTAGGCACATATAGTGCACATTACTAGGGACTTATAAGTAAATTAAATAGTCCAATCAGGTATGATCCAAGGTTACCATGTTTAAAGGGAGAGAGCATATGCACTCTGCGCACTTTACCACTGCTAACCAAAACAGTGTCCAAAAAGTGGAGGGAGGCAGGCAGGCAAAAAGTTAGGGGTGACCACCCTAAGGCTGTCAGGTCTAACAGCCTTAGGGTTGTTAGTGGAATTGCCTCCTCACTCGTAAAAAAGATATGGAACCCTGCAAAGCAGACAGCTTCCCAGGCATGCTTCTGGAAATGTTTGAGAATTTCGGGAACTCCGACCCATTAAAGTTTCTAGAACAGCTGCTGCAGATTTATAACTTTATTTGTGACTTGGGCAGATAATAGCCTGCTTTCAGTAAATCATTCTGCACTTGCCTTATCATTTCTGATTTATACAATTTTCAGCATGAGCCATTCTATTGTAGAATATTAATAACAACTGAATGCAGACTCTGTGGGCCCAGAAAAGGACCCACCATTAACTAAAAGTATTTTCTTTTTTAATTTAAATGGAAATATTTAAAGTTATGAACAATCAGACAGGCTTAACCACCAACTAAGAGACAGTTAAAACCACAGCATTCTAAATCTGACAGCAGCTGATCCTGCATCCTGCGCACGTGGAGTACCGCAATCACAGAACATCAGGATAAATAATGAACTCATGCAAAACACTATAAAGCACTACGGGCCAGATGTAGGAAAGGATTTGCAACTCGCAAACGGCTAAAACTGCCGTTTGCGAGTTGCAAATCGCATTTTCCTATGCAGAAATGCATTCTGCAAGTCGGACCGACTCGCAAAATGCATTTCAGAATCGCAAATAGGAAGGGGTGTTCCCTTCCTATTTGCGATTCCTAGTGGTATGCAATACCATTTGCGACCGCATATGCGGTCGCAAATGGTGTCGCAGTTACCATCCACTTCAAGTGGATGGTAACCCACTCGCAAATTGGAAGGGGTCCCCATGGGACCCCTTCCAGTTTGTGACTGGACCCAAAAACATTTTTTCAGGGCAGGGAGTGGTACAAGGGACCACTCCCTGCCCTGAAAAAATACCGAAACTAAAGTTTTTTTTTTTTTTAAAGTGCAGCTCGTTTTCCTTTAAGGAAAACGGGCTACACTTAAAAAAAAAAAACTGCTTTATTTAAAGCAGTCACGAACACGGAGGTCTGCTGACTACAGCAGGCCTCCATGTTTGCGAGTGCCCATAGTCGGTATGGGGCCGCAATTTGCGACCCACCTCATTAATATTAATGAGGTGGGTCATTGCGACCCCATACCGACTCGCAGACGGTGTCTGAGACACCGTTCTGCATGACATTTTGCGAGTTGCAAATAGCGAGTCGCTAAGACTCGCTATTTGCAACTCGCAAAATGCTTCTTTACTACATCTGGCCCTACATGACTATCCCCTCTTTAGTACTTTAGTAATACAAACACGAGCTAAAGATGCACTCTGAAAAACACCAAATAAAGTCTCTGGATCTGAAAACAGAAGACAGAAAATGAACAAAGAAAGAGTGGTTAAAGTTAAAGTCAAGAGGATGAGGGTATTGCCCTCATCCTAAAAATCAGCATTTGAAATGAATCAGGCTGGCTGGTAATCAGCGAACCAGAAGTAGCCGGAACCTCGCTGTGATTCCTCAAAATGGAGCTTTGTATTGGGGAGATTTCGTTTCCACCATCACCACTGACATTCATCCTCTATGTCTGTTCCACCATAATCCACCTGTGACTCTGACAACAATACTGTTAACCTTTTCCACAGTAATAGAAGTACCACATTTAAAGTCATCTTTTTGAACATGGTCTGGCTTTTTCACCCCCTCTAAATCCCCTACGTGGATAGTCATTTATTGTAAATGTTTGCTTTTGTCATAATACCTTTACTGTCTTTCTTGCATACTCTCAACAATCGCTCTGACAGTTCTGTAAAGATTGTCCACATACCTATTCATCTTGACATACCTGGATATCCACAGTACTCCTTTGTAATAATTCAAAGAGTGAAATACCTGTGGATGTCAGGAATGGTGCAATAAAATCACAACATAGATCTTATTGCATTGACTTTGACACAGTCATTAGCAATTGCCCATAGAATGCACTCACCAGGCACTCTATTTATCCTTTTAACTAACCCATTGGTTTTGTCATAGGACTCTCGTTATTGGAACAAGACTGCCGGATTCGGGGCGGCAGCACCATTGCTTGTGGGTGACTGAGTCAATCCCACACTGTCTTATGGATCAAATCTGTTTATTATTATTATTTTCAATTATAAACGTCAAATATGCAATGCATCAAAGTAGTACAGATGCCGTGGAATACGGCAGGCTACATGTATAGTGACAATCAACATAAACAAAACTTTAACATTGTATCCCTGCTACTGGCACGACAGACAGCCCTCACTCGATCCAAAAGCTTTGTTCCGATATAACCCTGGTCCTCCATACACATCTCTACTGCTCACACACTCCCTTCCGCTCAATTGAGCTCCAACACTCTCAGGTAGGCCGGGCATGTCAATTCTGTGAACTCGGTGGACAGTATTTGTAAGAAAGGTTGCCAGAGCTCCTTAAATTTGCCACTGCGCTGCTGTGAAGCCAAAGTGAGCTTTTCCATGGCGAGAATGAACCAAAGCTTATGAAGCCATGATATTACTGTTGGGTTCTTGTCAGTCCCCCACACGGCCAAAAGAAGCTGCAGTGCCGCATTCAGGGCCAAGGCCATCTGCCGTCCCTTCAGTGATCTCAGGGGGAAAGTATGCGGGTTAGGCAGGCCCAGCAAAATATACGCAGGAAATCTGGGGATCTGAGTATCAAACGCCGCATCAATGTCTATAATATTCTCCCAATACCAATTAAGTTTAGGGCAATGCCATAGTAAATGCACCAGCGACCCTCCGCCCCCTCCGCCCCTCCAACATAGGCCAGACTTAGTGGGATCCCAAGCTTGAATCCTTACTGGGGTGTAGTACCACTAGGAGGCCACCTTATAGGCTGTCTCTGTGCCTGTCGCATTGTAGGCCGTGTGATGAGTCCTGTATAAAATGCCCTCCCATTCCTCAGCAGAGAGCTCTCTCTCCAGTTCCCTCTCCCACCTCAGCTGGCCCTTGGTTTTAGGCGAACGGGCTTCCCCCCTTAGGAGACTGTAGAGCTCCGAAATCACCCGTTTATCATCCTTTTTAACTAAGATCCATTTTTCGAACGGTGTTAACGGCCTGTCTATTAACCCCTTCTGTGCCCAGGACGTAATGGTTACGTCCTGAGGCACAGTGCTGCTGTGCCCAGGACGTAACCATTACGTCCTGTGCACAGAGCCCAGAGGGAGCGCTAGCGCTCCCTCTGTGGGGTTCCCCCCCACCCCCCCAAGTCAGGGATGGAAGGGGAAGCCCTTCCCCTCCCACCCCCGACCCTCCCAACCCCCCTGTGACGTCAGGGCGAGAGCGCGCGCTGATTAGTCACAGGGTCTCCCCCATCGCGCTGGAAGCAGAGCTTCCAGCGCGATTGAAAGAGAAATGCTTTGCATTTCTCTTTCAGTCCCATGGGGGAGGCCCCGAGAGGCTTCAAAGGGAAGGAAATGTATTTCCTTCCCTTTGAAGTCTCTCACAGGGTTTCAAAAGCCGGATTGCTTGCAATCCGGCTTTTGAAACCCCACTAGGCACCAGGGATTTTTTTTTTTTTCATGAAACTGTCAAAAGGGAGCGACCCCTTGGGCAAGGGTCGCTCCCAGGGGGGGGCATTTTTTTGGGAAGGCCTTTTCTGCCCCCCCTGGGGGCAGATCAGCCTATTATTAGGCCGATCTGCCCCCAGGAGGGGCAGAAACCTCTAGGCACCAGGGATCTTTTTTTTTTTTTTTTTTTTGTGATGTTTTCTTTTTTTTTTTTTAGGTGGGGAGCGACCCCTTAGGCAAGGGTCGCTCCCCTAGGGGGCAATATATATTTAGGCCATTTCTGCCCCCCTTGGGTGCAGATTGGCCTATTTTGATGAGGCCAATCTGCCCCCAAGGGGGGCAGAAAGCATTAGACACCAGGGAGTTTTTTTTTTTGCGCGCTAATTTCACGCAACAGGAGCGACCCCTTGGGCAAGCCTATTATTAGGCCAATCTGCCCCCAGGTGGGGCAGAAACCTCTAGGCACCAGGGCAATTTTTTTTTTTGTGTTTTTTTTTTGTTTGTTTGTTTTTTTAGAGATGGGGAGCGACCCATCAGGCAAGGGTCGCTCCCCTGGGGGGCAAATTGTATTTAGACCATTTCTGCCCCCCTTGGGTGCAGATTGGTCGATTTTAGGTCAATCTGCCCCCAAGGGGGCAGAAACCACTAGGCACCGGGGATTTGTTTTTTGGCGCCAATGTCACGCAGGGGGAGCGACCCCGTAGGCATGGGTCGCTCCCGGTGGGGGGGGGGCGGGTTGGGGGTGCAAATTTATTTTAGCCCATTTCTGCCCCCCCTGAGCCTATTATTAGGCCGATCTGCCCCCGGGGGGGGCAGAAACCTCTAGGCGCCAGGGCAATTTTTTTTTGTGTGTTTTTTTTTTGTTTGTTTGTTTTTTTAGAGATGGGGAGCGACCCATCAGGCAATGGTCGCTCCCCTGGGGGGCAAATTGTATTTAGACCATTTCTGCAGATTGGTCGATTTTAGGTCAATCTCCCCCCAAGGGGGCAGAAACCACTAGGCACCAGGGATTTGTTTTTTGGCGCCAATGTCACGCAGGGGGAGCGACCCCGTAGGCAAGGGTCGCTCCGGGGGGGGAGGGTGCGGGTTGGGGCGGCAAATTTATTTTAGGCCATTTCTGCCCCCCCCCTGAGCCTATTATTAGGCCGATCTGCCACCGGGGGGGCAGAAACCTATAGGCGCCAGGGCAATTTTTTTTTTTTTTTTTTTGTTTTTTTAGAGATGGGGAGCTACCCATCAGGCAAGGGTCGCTCCCCTGGGGGGCAAATTGTATTTAGACCATTTCTGCCCCCATTGGGGGCAGATTGGTCGATTTTAGGTCAATCTGCCCCCAAGGGGGCAGAAACCACTAGGCATCGGGGATTTGTTTTTTGGCGCCAATGTCACGCAGGGGGAGCGACCCCATAGGCAAGGGTCGCTCCCGGGCAGGGGGGGTTTGGGGAGGGTGGGGGGGTCAAATTTATTTTAGGGCATTTCGGCTCCCCCTGGGGCCGGCTGAGCTAGAGGCCAAAATCCACAGGTAGGCACTTTGCAAAAAACACCTCTGTTTTCTGTGAAAAAATATGTTGTGTCCACGTTCTGTTTTGGGCCATTTCCTTTCGTGGGCGCTAGGCCTACCCACACAAGTGAGGTACCATTTTTATCGAGAGACTTAGGGGAACGCTGGGTGGAAGGAAATTTGTGGCTCCTCTCAGATTCCAGAATTTTCTGTCACCGAAATGAGAGGAAAAAGTGTTTTTTGGCCAAATTCTGATGTTTGCAAAGGATTCTGGGTAACAGAACCTGGTCAGAGCCCCGCAAGTCACCCCATCTTGGATTCCCCTAGGTCTCTAGTTTTCAAACATGCGCTGGTTTGCTAGGTTTCCCCAGGTGCCGGCTGAGCTAGAGGCCAAAATCCACAGGTAGGCACTGTTTTCTATGAAAAAATGTGATGTGTCCACGTTGTGTTTTGGGCCATTTCCTGTCGCGAGCGCTAGGCCTACCCACACAAGTGAGGTATCATTTTTATCAGGAAACTTGGGGGAACACTGGGTGGAATAAAATTTGTGGCTCCTCTCAGATTCCAGAACTTTCTGCCACAGAAATGTGAGGAACATGTATTTTTTTAGCCAAATTTTGAGGTTTGCAAAGGATTCTGGGTAACAGAACCTGGTCCGAGCCACACAAGTCACCCCATCTTGGATTCCCCTAGGTCTCTAGTTTTCACAAATGCACAGATTTGGTAGGTTTCCCTAGGTGCCGGCTGAGCTAGAGGCCAAAATCTACAGGTAGGCACTTTGCAAAAAACACCTCTGTTTTCTTTCAAAAATTTGGATGTGTCCACGTTGCGCTTTGGGGCGTTTCCTGTCGCGGGCGCTAGGCCTACCCACACAAGTGAGGTATCATTTTTATCGGGAGACTCGGGGGAAGGCTGGGTGGAAGGAAATTTGTGGCTCCTCTCAGATTCCAGAACTTTCTGCCACAGAAATGTGAGGAACATGTGTTTTTTTAGCCAAATTTTGAGGTTTGCAAAGGATTCTGGGTAACAGAACATGGTCCGAGCCACCGAAGTCACCCCATCATGAATTCCCCTAGGTCTCTAGTTTTGAGAAATGCACAGGTTTGGTAGGTTTCCCTAGGTGCCGGCTGAGCTAGAGGCCAAAATCTACAGGTAGGCACTTTGCAAAAAACACCTCTGTTTTCTTTCAAAAATTTGGATGTGTCCACGTTGCGCTTTGGGGCGTTTCCTGTCGCGGGCGCTAGGCCTACCCACACAAGTGAGGTATCATTTTTATCGGGAGACTTGGGGGAACGCTGGGTGGAAGGAAATTTGTGGCTCCTCTCAGATTCCAGAACGTTCTGCAACAGAAATGTGAGGAACATGTGTTTTTTTAGCCAAATTTTGAGGTTTGCAAAGGATTCTGGGTAACAGAACCTGGTCCGAGCCACACAAGTCACCCCATCTTAGATTCCCCTAGGTCTCTAGTTTTCAGAAATGCACAGGTTTGGTAGGTTTCCCTAGGTGCCGGCTGAGCTAGAGGCCAAAATCTACAGGTAGGCACTTTGCAAAAAACACCTCTGTTTTCTTTCAAAAATTTGGATGTGTCCACGTTGCGCTTTGGGGCGTTTCCTGACGTGGGCGCTAGGCCTACCCACACAAGTGAGGTATCATTTTTATCGGGAGACTTGGGGGAACGCTGGGTGGAAGGAAATTTGTGGCTCCTCTCAGATTCCAGAACTTTCTGCCACAGAAATGTGAGGAACATGTGTTTTTTTAGCCAAATTTTGAGGTTTGCAAAGGATTCTGGGTAACAGAACCTGGTCCGAACCACTCAAGTCACCCTATCTTGGATTCCCCTAGGTCTCTAGTTTTCAGAAATGCACAGGTTTGGTAGGCTTCCCTAGGTGCCGGCTGAGCTAGAGGCCAAAATCTAGAGGTAGGCACTTTGCAAAAAACACCTCTGTTTTCTTTCAAAAATTTGGAGGTGTCCACGTTGCGCTTTGGGGCGTTTCCTGTCGTGGGCGCTAGGCCTACCCACACAAGTGAGGTATCATTTTTATCGGGAGACTTGGGGGAACATAGAATAGCAAAACAAGTGTTATTGCCCCTTGTCTTTCTCTACATTTTTCCCTTCCAAATGTAAGACAGTGTGTAAAAAAGACGTCTATTTGAGAAATGCCCTGTAATTCACATGCTAGTATGGGCAGCCCGGAATTCAGAGATGTGCAAATAACCACTGCTTCTCAACACCTTATCCTGTGCCCATTTTGGAAATACAAAGGTTTTCTTGATAGCTATTTTTTACTCTTTATATTTCAGCAAATGAATTGCTGTATACCCGGCATAGAATGAAAACCCACTGCAGGATGCAGGTCATTTATTGGCTCTGGGTACCTAGAGTTCTTGATGAACCTACAAGCCCTATATATCCCCGCAACCAGAAGAGTCCAACAGACTTAACGGTATATTGCTTTCGAAAATCTGACATTGCAGAAAAATGTTACAGAGTAAAACGTAGAGAAAAATTGATGTTTTTTTCACCTCAATTTCAATATTTTTCTTTTTCAGTTGTTATTTTCTGTAGGAAACCCTTGTAGGATTTACACAAATTACCCCTTGCTGAATTCAGAATTTTGTCTACTTTTCAGAAATGTTGCGGTTTCTGGGATCCAGCGTTGGTTTCATGCCCACTTCTGTCACTGACTGGAAGGAGGCAGAAATCACAAAAAATCGTAAAAATGGGGTATGCCCCAGTAAAATGCCAAAATTGTGTTGAAAAATTGAGTTTTCAGATTCAAGTCTGCCTGTTCCTGAAAGCTGGGAAGCTGGTGATTTTAGCACCGCAAACTCTTTGTTGATGCCCTTTTCAGGGAAAAAACCACAAGCCTTCTTCTGCAGCCCCTTTATCCAATTTTTTTGAAAAAAACGAAATGTTCTCTGTATTTTGGCTAATTTCTTGGCCTCCTTCTGGGGAACCCACAAAGTCTGGGTACCTCTAGAATCCCTAGGATGTTGGAAAAAAAGGATGCAAATTTGGCGTGGGTAGCTTATGTGAACAAAAAGTTATGAGAGCCTAAGCGCGAACTGCTCCAAATAGCCAAAAAAAGGCTCGGCACAGGAGGGGGAAAAGGCCTGGCAGCGAAGGGGTTAATGCTCTATTGGATGGCAACATTGCCCAATGCCTTATTTGGTAATACATCATCCTGTTCGCCTCTGTTAAGCCATATGCCTCCTTCATCTGGTCAAAGGAGATCACCCCCTGCTCATCGAAGAGGTATCCAACCCTTTTGCAGCCCCCTTCATACCAATGGTGTAGTGCCTCCCGTTGCAAGCCCAGGCCAAAATCCGGGTTCGCCCCTAAGGGAGACATTGGGGACGGGAATGTCGTCAGGCCCAGTCTGCTGGCTACCGCATCCTATACCCTCATCTACACTTCCGTGACCGGGGATGCATACAACCCCCGCGCTCAATGACTGCGCCGGAGCCAGGGCTCCTTCCATATATGGGAACCTGCCACGGCTTGGTCCATGAAACACCAATGTTTCTCGAAAGACGGGCGACTCCATTCTAATAAAAAACGCAATTGTGCTGCCTGAAAGTATCGTAGAAGGCAAGGAACCGCCAGTCCTCCCTCCTGCTTAGGGCGATACAACACCCGACGTGGTAGCCGCGTCGCCTTTCCTTCCCAAATACATTTCAGGACCGCTGTTTGGATGGTTGCAATTGTCCATGGCGGGGGCGCCACCAGTAATGCCTGAAACACGGACAGAACGCGTGGTAGGATGGTCATCTTCACCGCCGCCACCCTGCCCATCCAAGACAGTTTAAGTCTCCCCAGGTCTCTAGATCACGCTGCACCTCCCTAGTCAGTTTCGTGTAATTCAACGTCGCCGTACGAGCAACAGTGGGCCCCAAATCAATCCCCAAATACGGGAGTTTTAAGGAAGACCATATAAAGTGGAAATGGGCCTTCAGATCTCTTTCATGCTCGACACTTATAAACCTGCTCATGGCCTGCGACTTTGACATATTCATCCGGAATCCCAAGACCCATCCAAATTCATCTAATATTTCCATTAGTACGGGCAGTGAGGTCGCGGGCTCCGCCAGGGTAAGAATCACATCATCCGCGTAAAGTGAAATGACGTGGTCATCTCCCCCGAACTTCACCCCTCTGATCTGAGGATTATCACGCAGCCGCTGCGCCATGGGCTCCATATAGAGCGCGAACAAGAGAGGTGACAGCGGGCACCCCTAGCGGGTCCCTCTCTGTATTGAAAACGGCAACAAAAGTGTCCCGTTGACCCGTACCGCCGCCCGTGGCGCCTGATAGATGCAGCGGATTAATGCCATGAAACCAGGGCCCAATCCAAATCGCTCAAGCACCCTGAACAGATATGGCCAGTGGACCCTATTGAACGCCTTTTCAGCATCAATAGAGAGAAAGAGCACCTCCCTGCCTGAGCGATCGGTTTTATCCAATAGACAAAGCAGTCTCTTAGTGTTATCACTACACTGCCTATGCGGAATAAATCCTGCTTGATCGGGATCCACGAGACCCTGCATATAATAATTTAGCCGACGTGCCAGTATGCCGTGAACAATTTGGCATTGATATTCAAGAGGGAAATCAGCCTGTAGGAGGCGCACTCCTTGGGATCCTTCCCCGGTTTCGGAATAACCACAATAGTGGCATCCAGCATACTGGCTGTCAGAGCCCCCGTCTGTCTAAAGAAATTGAAGAGTCGCACTAAGATCGGCACAAGTTCCACACAGAAGGTTTTATAAAAAAGTGCGGAAAAGCCATCAGGGCCAGGTGACTTCCCGACCTGCAAATGTGAAATTGCCGATATGACCTCTTCCGCCCTTATAGGTTGATCTAATGAGGACGCCTCTCTCTCAGTCAAAGAAGTAATTGCTACACCCTCTAGGAAGGCCTCCGGAGATGTGTTACCAGGATCCTCAGCCCCATATAATTCCCGGTACAATTCCGCAAACGCTTCCGCGATTTGGTCGCTCTTGCGCGCTTCTGCTCCTGAGGGAGAGCGAACAATTTTTATCATTGACGCCGCGCGCTGTGCTCGCAACCGATGTGCCAGTAGCCTCCCGCATCTATTGCTTCCTATATAATACTTATGCTTAAGGCGCACTACCGCATAATCTGCCCTGTCCCAATCCAACCTCGTCAACTGCTTCCTCACTTTCTCAAGCTCTCGCCAGACTCTTGGAGCACCGGTATGTTTGTGTGAATGCTCCAATACTATCACTCTCTGTTCTAAATCCTCTCTAATCAGTCGCCTTGCTTTATTATCCCTAGCGGACAGCGACATCACCTCCCCCCTCAGTACAGCCTTCAGTGCCTCCCACAGCGTCGCCAAGCAGGTGGTACCATCATCATTAAGGTTTAGGTAGTCTATTATTGCACTCTGAATCGCCTCAACTGTTGCACCGTTCTGTAGCATCGAGTCCCTGAATCGCCACCCCGATACGCTCACGCGCTCCATACTCATGACAACCTTAACAGTGAACGGAGCGTGATCCGACAGGGCTCGAGGCTCAATCACGGACTCCCTGACTCAGGGAAGAAACTCCTGCGAGGCCAAGAAAAGGTCAAGTCTGGCGTATGTCTTGGTCGCTGCCGAGTAAAAGGAATAGTCCTGTAACGTGGGGTGCGCTCTCCTCCACACATCCTCCAAGCCACACTCACCCAGCCATTTACGACCCGCCGCTGTCATTGCCCCCGCCTGCCCATACCGGTGTCCTGAACGATCCAAGTCGCTATCCATAACCAGGTTAAAATCGCCCCCAACCAGGATGGCTCCATCCGGAGACTGCAGGAGCGGGGTCAAAGCCTGTTTTAGGAAGACTTCCTGCTGGGAATTAGGAGCATATAGGGAAGCAATTGTGAAGGAAAACCCCCCCAGTCTCAATCTCATGGCTAGAAGCCTACCTTGCACCTCATGCAGTTTTGTCACCACTTCCCCTGGGAATGAGCGCGCCAACAGTATTGCAACCCCTGCATGTTTTGTTGATGCCGAAGAAACCATTTAGAGCGCATGCGGTAAATGCCTTTTGGGACAAGATGTGTCTCCTGCAGCAGGCATATGTGACTCCCCGACCTCTCTAAGGCGGACAGGACGGCTAGCCTCTTCGTAGGGTTATTAAGCCCGTGAACATTCAAGCTTGTGCATTTAATAATCATACCCTAAAATGAGAGAGGCATTCAAACAGGGAGGGACCACAAAGGAAGAACATCCCCCGGACCAGCTAATGAACCGCCTCGAGCCCCAAGGCCTTAGAATATCTCCACACAAAAGCCAGGGTCACAAGGTCCTCCGCAGTTCGGGTCTAACCAACCCCCCCGGCTCTAGGCTAAAGTTCCGGCGGCCACACTGTTCAGAACGGATTCCCGCTCTGACCTCAGATCTGAGGCCGTAGGACGCTGCAATTTCCATCTTTTCTCCTTCCGCCGCCAACGCGAGGTGCCCCCAGCCGGCGAGGTCGCCTTCTCGCTCACGTCCCGGCAGTTCTCCTCCAAGCCCAAGATCCGAAAAGCTTCTGAAACGGATCTCACCTGCCGAAGTTGTTCCTTTCAATGGAAGACCAGGCGAAACGGGTGGCCCCAGGAGTAAGACACATCATGCGCCCGCAAGTACTCTGTAACAGGCCTAAAATCTCTACGCCTCTGCAAGGTCCGCACAGAGAGGTCGTGGAATAATTGGAGATCATGTCCTCTGAAAAGTACCTGTAGAAGATTGCGAGCCCGCTGTAGGATCCTTTCTTTAAGCACAAAGTTGTGGAGACAAACTAGGATATCCGGGGAGCGGTCACCGGGGCCACCGGGGCGGCCCGCTCAATGAACTCTGTCCAGAACTATCTCCTGAGTGTCGTCCAGGCCCAACAGAGAGCAAAACAGGCCCACCACATACTATACAATGTCCTCCTTTTCCGCCCCCACCGGGGCCCCTCTGATGCAGATATTTTGTCTCCTTGAGCGGTTTTCCAAATCCTCGACCGCTATCTGGAGGAGGTCCTGCTGCTCTCGAAGACGGACGACCTCTTGCTGCAGGCCCGCGACCTCCTCACCACGAGGGATTTCGCCATCTTCCAGCTGCGTCACTCGATCTCCCAGAGAGGTAACCTTGCTTTGTAGTTCCTTCACCTCCTGGGATATGTCCCTCCGAAGCTCCTGGATGTCGCTCCGAAGCAAATCAAACAGGGAGGTCAAAAAGCCCTTCGTGATTGGGGAGCCCTCATCCGACTCCATCTCCGTCCGACCCTCCAGAGGTCTTGTCGCCAGTGTATCCTCAGCCAAGCCTCCTGATGCCGTACGGGCCCTTGTCAACATCTCTCTCACGGAGCGCTCCCGCTTAGATTTGGACGACGCCATGACTCGCGGGCACGGACTCGGTTCGCCGGGCTACCCCTCTGAGCTTCTCCAAAGGCTCCGCCTGGAGTAAATCACTGGGTGTCTCCGTGGCAAAGATTGTGCTTGGCCGTCGCACTTTGTAGCCTCCTCCTCCAAATCTTTGCCTCATGCAGTCTCTACAGCCTCACCCAGGGGCCCGCACTTACTTGTGCTCCTTGCTGGCGAGTACGGCGACCTCGGGGTAAACGTCCTGTGAGAACCGGAGGGGGGGTTCACCTCCAGCCCCCGACCAAGTCCTTCAAGCGAGGCGCCCTACGCACGCAGGGCGCCTACTGATCCTGGGGTCTGGGCCCCCTCTGTGGGCCCTCCGGTCCCTCCGACACGGGGCCCAGGCAGCCGCCAAAGAGAGGCCCCTCTCACGGCCCAAGCCGCCACCAAATCTACTCCGCAGCCCGAGCACGCCTCGGGCCGACCACTCTTCGCTCCTCAGGAGCGGCGTCACGTGTCTTTCAGCCCCCGTCGGGCCACCACGGGCCCTCTGCAGCGTCCGGCACTTCGGGGAAGCCTCAGGGCAACCCCCTGGCAGGCCAGTCGTCGGCGTTCCAGGCCAGGGCGGCGGAGCTCGGACAGGCACATCCTAGCACGCCGCCATCTTGGCCACGCCCCCCCCACACTGTCTTAGCAGCTAGCGGCCCAACCCTTTCGGCTAGCTAGCAGCACTTCACCCAAACATAGAAAGCAAGCCTGATGCATGACTCTCAGTGACCTCTATAGGAAGTCATGGTCGACAAATCTCACCCCTTTCTCTCGGTAGCAAAAGGTCTCATACACACACATAAGGCAAAGAAAATATACAAGATGGTTTTCATTACGATTATTGAAAAGACTACAATCTATGATAAAATACATGAGCTACAATTATTAGGGTATTGAGACATATCAGGATTAGGATTGTTACGACCAGTGAGAAGAAAATAAACAACCCAAGCATATTGAAATAACATGTACACAGGAATCCTACCTAACCCCTAACTTCTAAGCAAGAGCAGAGTGGTGATAGGCATATCTGTCCGCACTTAGTACATGAGAGGTGCACCCACCCCCATTACCTGGAAAATAGGGGTCTGCCCGCCGTTTCCTTGGCTGGATTTTAGAGACAGGGCTGAAGTCAGCAGTGAAATGGTATATAGCATGGATTGATATCCTGGCCGGAATTGGCTCCTGCTTTCCCTTTGGCTGCACAATGTTCTTATAAGAAACATATTTCTCTTCTGTGAAATAGGCCTGACAAGGGCATGTGTCTAAGTGTTGGACTGTTTACGTACTCTTGTGGTGACAATACTAACTGGATTATCATGTACTTTTCTTGTCAGCCTTGGACAGAGGTACATGGTAAAATGTTGCGCATAGAAATAATAACAACACTTTTGCAGAATCACAGCTGATTAGAAAAAATAAAACATCACCTTGAAAAGGAGGCTAACTAAAATTAATAAACAAAATTAGACCACATATGTAGGTAAATGGGCACAGGCCGCAGGCCTTAGATAAGCTAAACTATGTGTGCCCAAGCAAGTTGCGAAATTAACCCACAACACCCTCCCCATTTTCAGAACAAGAGTGCAAATTCTAAAACTATAATGCTCTAAAACTAAAACACTAAAAGCATAGTAAAATATACATATAAGAGATCAAGATGTTGAAGTTGACAAGCAAGGCAGGCCAATAGGCAGGCCAATTTAAAGGGCAATTTAGTATTTGAAACGAAGATGCCATTGATTGATTTCAGCAATAATTATGGTCCTGCAGGAAATCTCCGCTGTCCTCAAGGGTGATGGAAGCCAAGAAGGATTCCACCTCAGCAGGTGACAAGTTGACAATGGAGTTAACAGAAGGAACCATAGAGCATTTGTGTGCAGATTCCTCAACCATAGGACTGTCTGAAGGGGCCATATTCCTTGCAGTGGCAGATGTATAATGAGCCAGGAAATCCACAAGTGGTGGTTCATAAGATGCCTCGTGTATCAACTGTAGTCTCAATGGGCATGTTTCTGAATGAACCCTAATTGATAACATTAACAGATCCATGTCCACAGAAAGCACCGGCTGCATGGCAAGACACACTTTTGTTGGTCACTCGAAGAACCACCACAAGCAGTGTAAAATCAGCTGTATGGAGGTCAGTATTTGTTTGAATGTCATTGACCAACTCAGCTTAAGCTCCTCCAGCTGTGAAGCTCTGAAGTACTGCATCATGTGATCACGATACAAGTGGACTGGTGGGAGCTTTATTACTCTGCTTTGCTGAGTTGAGACAGCCATTATGTATAAAAAATAGCCACAGCAGGATGCCGCCAATCAACGCCAAAGTTATTAGGAGTCCACCAAAGATACTCGAGAAGAGTGAATGGATGGCTGAAGGTTTCAATCCAAATACAGTCTGGACGGTGCTAATAGTTCCAGAACTGACAGCCTTAAAAAGTGCACTATTTCTGCAGTATTAGATGCATTTAAAATCCTGCTCACCAACTCTCCAAACTGTTTGGGGAAGTTGATATTTAATAAGGACTGTATCTTTGCTGATGACCTTGCTAGTTGGAGTTCATAGGTCTCCCTGGCTGATGTCAGAACCACGTGTTTTTGAAACAATAGCACTTTTAGTCTGCTCAGCTTGTCACAATTTACATTTGAAGTAGCAATGTGCAGCCACATTTCTGCTACTTTTATCTCTCATGTGGGGGGGAAATAATACATGGCCGCAGCAAGTTACAATTCGGGAAACTGAAATCACTTAGGCGATTCCAGGCATCATGCCTCAAAAGCATTAACTACTCAGCATCACATAACTTCCATTTGAAAGAATCTAAAATACTGGACAAATCAAAGAGACAGGAGTACCCTTCAAATAGCAAGCCAAGTTTGCTATGGCCGCATTACAAGTGCCGTGCAAGGACACATGCTTACAAATCATAGAATGATTAACAGCAGTCTCACATTTGCTTCTGCTAAGAAAGACCTCTGTTTTGCCGTTTAGACATTTGTAATCAAAAGGTAACTCCTACACTTCATGGATGTAACTGTCTCCTAACGGCTCAAACTTGCCAACTGCAAAATGCTTCAAACACTTACTGAACTGAAATGTAGAAATTGGCAGATTAATCACCCTGTGTACTAGCCATACTACTGATAGAATTTTGGCTACTGTAAAAAGAAACTTTTCCAATTTCTCAATGCTAAGCATAACATAACTTGCTTCCTTTTTAGCCATTGTTCACTGCTGTCTTGTTAAATTGAACGCAGCAAATAATTCAGTAGAGTTAACGTTCTGCCAAGGCACGCAGTCACTTCTAAGAACCTGCAGTGTCCAATCCAGTTGCATAATGCACCTAGGTTTATTCTGTCCATTACGTAAAAATGACATGTCATTTTAAATGATGCCTATTGCAGGCGACACAATGTTATTTAGCATGTCGACTCTAAAGGAGACTAAGGTGTTCTTTGACAGCTGCTAAGGTGAAAGAATGTAAACACTTTTTGACAAAGTTTACCCTAACTATATGTTGTAATGATAACTGAGTGTTGAGCTGTGACTCATCGAGGGTCCGGTCTGCTTGCTCTGAAACCCTGTTTCGAATTTACAAAATGTTCCTGACAACCATTTGCATCCACTGGCCACAATAACCACCCGCCTGGATGTTAAAGTGAGGAATTGAAGGACCCATTCTGAACGCAACTAATGAGCTGCTCTTTGGTGACATTTAAAAGTATCTGCCAATTGTTAAATTTAGCTGGTGTTGGTATACTGGATGCATTCAAATCTTTTATTTAAAGCTTCACTACCCTGTATTTGCCAATCTTGTGTTCCCCATGGACTTTTCAAATCAACAGTGTTTGTTTAAAAACGTTATAGCCCTTAATGACCAGCTGGGAAACAAAGGAATCCAAATATATACATTTTGTGTAGATTAGCAATATTTTTCTCACTTTAAAAAGAGGTAATTTAAAGTAATATGACTCTGCATTCTTAGAATCATGCCCAGAAAAATAAGAAAACTTTTTTACAAATGTTTTGGAACTCCCCAATGGTGGAGTCAGACAATGGTCCCATTGTATATAATTAAAGACTGATCTCAGGGTACTAGCTCTGTGCAGAAAGTAATGTCCATAATGATGGTAACAGAACATTTCCCCATAATTTGTTGTGTTTATATATACATTATCACTTTCAAATACAGTATAATATTCAAGCTCAGAAAGCATGGAATCAACTGTTTTAACATCCAAATAATCAGAAACAACCCCAGCTGTAATAATATAATTCATAGAAAGTTTGAAAACATATGGAATTTGAATGATCTCAGAAAGTCCAAATATATCATATGGTACTTTATCCCACACAATCCCATTGGGAAACAGAACAGATGAAATGTTCACAATGGACAAATCTCCTTGGACCTTATGGCAAGAAAGTTAAGGTGTCAAAACCTCATCCACCAGTTCAACATCAGACCGTTCAGGAAGATAGTGACGATTTATCAGTAGAAAGTAAACAATGACAAACCCAATCCATAGCAGGAAGGCAAGCAATGTCAGCAGAATCTATTGATAGTACCATGGATGAACCAATTAGTTTTAAAGCCAGTTGTAAAGTTTATGTGTTCTTGAGACATGGTCAGTCGCAGATGCACAGAAATTTGAAGAAAAGTCATCAATATTGACAAAATATCCAGAAGCAGTCTTCACAAAAACATGAGCTGGTATAGAACTGGCAGATGGACCAAAAGGTGGTGGTTCATAATGAAAGATGTCATCCATTTGTGCTGAATTGGAATAGCAGATATCCATACTTTGATTGTTTCTTGTCGGGGAACTGGTGACAGGGTGTAACAAAAGTTCATTCTCCGCCCTCCCCAAGCTCAGGGAGACAATTGTAGCACTGGTACTTGCAGAGGCGTTGTTGAGTGCTTGAAGAGGTATATTCCATTGGGTAGTGAGGGAGGCCAGAGAACTACCCAGGAATCCTCGTGGTCTACTGTGCATGATCAGCCACATGGTGCAATTTGACGTTGTCTATTGAAACAAAACAATTTTCTTTAGAATCAGGCAGCGGTGGTATGATGACAGTTCTGGTACCATGGATTCCCAGGACTGGAACCCGTGCTCTATATGATGGGCCAAACTCCTTTTTCACAGCAATCTTTTCTCATACTAGATCCCCAACTTTAGGAATCCAGCTGGTAGATGTTGTTGGCAAATCCCTCATTCCCAAGGTGGTGACATGGGCAGATGAATTGTCATCACAAATGTTTTGTATTTCCTGTAAAACAGCGACACGTTCATTTATGTCATAAGGTGTTTTTGCCACCATCGCACCACGGCCGTCAAGATCTGGGAAATACATAGGTTCCCAAATAGGACCTTCTGGGCAGAATATTTAGTGCTCTCTGGACCCCATTTAGGTGATGATGTCAACTATGACCAGAACGTAATACTCTTGCTGTTAAGGATTGCTTTAAGTCTATTTTTTTCCGCTCCACAACAGAATTTCCCTCAGGATGATATGGAGATGAGAAATGGAGTTGAATACCATTGTTGCCATGGTGTCCTTGAATGCCCTGGAGGCAAAGGCAGGGCCCTGGTCCAAGTGGAATGCTGCAACTGCATATGTCCAGATGAAGACCTGCAAATCATTAATAACAGTTTGAGCGTCAGGCGATCACTGTGGCCATGCCCATAGGAAACTAGAACATGAATCAACAGCGACCGATATGTATTTGTATGCACTATCAGGTTGCAAGGGACTGCAGTTGTCCAGGTACACACAATGTGGTGGTTTGTTGGACACTAAGGGCCACATCACAAAGCATTTTCCTAGTCAAAATTAGACTAGAAAAATGCCTTTTGGGATGTTCAATACCCAAATTGCGATTCAGTAACTTGTTACGAATTGCAATTTGTATTTTGCGATTCTGTATTAGGAAGGGGCGTGTTCAGGGCGTCCCTCACTAATACCAAATGTGAAAGGTAACTACGAATGTTTTTCAACCAAAATGAGGTCGTTAAACATTCACAGATTACCACCAATTTTAAATTGGTGGTAAGCCATTTGCAATGGGTAGAGGTCCCCACAAGACCCATTCCCCTTTGTGAATGCCTTCAAAAATATTTTTCAGAGCAGGCAGTGGTCCCACGGTCCACTGCCTACTCTGAAAAAATAAAAATAAAACTTTTCATTTTTGTTTTTGAAATGCATCACATTTTTCTTTAAGGAAAACAGGGTGCCCTAAAAAAAACGGCTTTATTGAAAAGCAATCACAGACATGGTGGCCTGCTGTTTTTATAAGAAACATATTTCTGGTCCGTGAAATAGGCCTGACATGGGCATGTGCCTAAGTGTCAGACTATTTTCATACTCTTGTGCCGACAATAGTAACTGGATAAACTAAACTATGTGTGCCAAAGCAAAGTGCAAAATGAACCCACAACAGTTTGGCGGTAATATAGTGATCTCCTAAGGTGAACACTACCACTCATTTTCAAAAACCTTGTCAGAGATTAATTGTTTTCCATTATCTGAGTCCAAAGTTTCTGGGAAACTCTCTATTAAGAATATGTCTTTGTATTTGTATTTGTATTTATAAAGCGCATTCCGGCCGAAGCCTCAAAGCTCTCAGAAGGTGAGGGGAGGTGCCCACAGAGTAGAAGATAATTCAAAGGGGGACACTTGCGTGGAAAAAGTCACGTTTTGACCAGCCTCCTAAAGGCTAAGAAATTTTGTTCCTTCCTGATAACCAGGGGAAGAGAATTCAAACATTTGGATGCAGCCACCGTAAATGCTTTGTAACCCCATTTTGCTTTATAGGTGCAGGGGACCTGAATGCTGAAAGCTCCTACCGAGCGGAGTTGTCGATGGGGTTTATAACAACGTAGCCTGGAAGCCAAATATTTAGAACCATTTCCGTGTACTGTTTTATAGGTCAGACATAAGGTCTTAAAAATAATACGCTGAGCCACTGGAAGCCAGTGCAGTTGTTTTAAACTGCTACCGGCCGAGGCTGAATAGGGAAGGTTCAAGATAGCAGTATTTTTAATCAGCTGAAGCTTCTTCAGAGATGTTTTATCCAAATTAAGCATCAATGCATTGCAATAGTCTAATTTGGATATTACCAGTGCTAAAGCCACTGTAATTCTCCATTTTCTTTGAAGAAAAGGGAATATCTTTTTCAGCATTTTCAATGTCCAAAAACTAGTTTTAACAATATGATTGACATGCGATATGAAGGATAGGCAGTTGTCAAAAGTGACACCTAAAGTTTTTGTAGCAGTAATAGGAGCTGCGGGAGTACCACAGTCTATCGGCCACCAGCCAGAGTTCCGCAATTCCTTTCCTGATCCAAAGCATAATATTTCAGTTTTGTCATCATTTAATTTAAGCCAATTTAAGTTCATCCATCTATTGACTTCTCGCATACATTCGTTAAATCGATCTGCCACTTCCTCCCAGTTTTTGTTGACTGGGATAATCAATTGGGTATCATCAGCATAGGAAGTCGACCTAAAGCCAAAAGAACGAATCAGTTTGGCTAGAGGAGCAACATACAAATTAAATAAAGTGGGACTAAGTGATGATCCTTGGGGGACACCACAAGGTAAGTGGTATGCAGGGGACTTAAAGTCACCACAGCTCACCGTGGTCAGTCTATCTTTCAAAAAAGATTCGAGCATCTTAAGAGCCTCATCTCTAATCCCTGCTTGATATAAGTGTGATATCATAATCTGAGGAGAAATATTGTCAAATGCCGCGGATAGGTCCAATAGGACTAATATAGCCCCTTGTCCTTCATCTACCATTCTCCAAATCGAATCAGATGAGGTAATGAGGAATGATTCTGTGCTGTGAGCCTTCCTAAAGCCATGTTGAGAGGCATCTAGTCCTCCTGAAACCATTAGAAGGTTAGCTAACTCCATATTAATATGCTTCTCAAAGATCTTGGCCAAAAAAGGAAGTAAGGAAATGGGTCGCAGATTATTCAGGTCATGACTAATTCCATCTGGTTTCTTTTTCGGAGGAATTACTGTAGCATCTTTCCAAGAAGTAGGATAGACTCCAGAGGTAAGGACCTCACGAAAAATCGGATCTAAGGCCGTCGAAACAGGATCAGGGGCTAATTGAGGAATAAAAGGGGGACAAGGGTCGGAGGGCAGCCTGATTTGCTTTCTAGCATTAGCTTTTTTATTCTTTCAGGGAATAGGGGTTGAAAATTAGTAAGTGTGGGGTAGTTGATATTTGATTCAATATTGACTACATCAGAGCAGCCCTCCCTCTAATCAGAATGATTAAAACTAGCATACATTTGTAAAATTTTATTTTCAAAATGTGAGGCCAATTTATCGCAAAATTCCTGTGAATTCTCCAACTCTAGGAGAGGTGGGGAAGAAGTCAGTGCATTTATAACCTTAAAAAGTTCTCTGGGGGCATTGGAGGCCTCTTTAATTTTTTGGGTATAATATCCTGATTTAGCTTTAGTGCTTGCTTCTCTGTAGTTTTTAAGAGCAATTCTTAATTTTTCTTTCTCAATAGGAATAGAATTCAGTTTCCATCGCCACCCTTGTTGGCGATACTTTCTTTGGAGTAACTAAAGATCCCTTGTAAAACAAAGTTGGCTGGATTTTTTTGTTTTCTGTGAGTCAAAGGCCTTTAGAGGGGCCAATTGGTTGATAGCAATGGAGATTCCCTGATTAAAACTATCCACTGACGACAGGGACAAATATTTAGACCTTTCCCAGCCTGCCTCCAACGCAGGTACTAACTGTTCTTTCTTAATACAATTCCAGTGTCTAACCGATTTTCCTTTACAGTTGGGTGGCTGAGGTAAAAGACCCTCCATAAATCTAAAAATTAGGAGAAAATTAGAAAATTAGAAGAAAACTATCATGGTTCTAAACATGACATCACTGGCAAACTTAACCTCAGGCCACTTACTAACAGTTAACTTTCTCTACAGTAAAACAAGAATTGGCAGAGGTAGATTAAATGACCCTACTGTATCTATTCCCACATTCTCACGTGGAGATGATGGTAAATTGATTGGTTGGAGAGGAGGAGAACTAGCTTGTACAGATTTGTCACAACCGCTGCAAATAACACACTCACTTGTAGCTTAATAAATTTCCCTATCCATGGAGGGGCATCAAAAGTATAACCTAATGCATTTGTTGATCGTAGAACAGCGAAGTGTTCTTCATATGTTTCAAATGCAATTTTATTCCTAAGACTCACTGGGGGTACAAACTTATCATCCTTCATAAATAAATCATCTTCCACGGTCAGCTCATCAGCAATCTTCCACAAATAGCACAGATATTCCTTCCTCCAGGAATATACTCCAGGACCACATCAAAATGGAGAAGTTTTTTTAATGCTTTATTTATGAATTTTCATCCAACAAACATTAAACAAAAATACAAAAACATGGGTGCATTCCTGCTGTTCGGTAAATGAAAAAGGATACAGGGTGCAGACATGGAAAGGAGACAAGACAATATGTGCATATTTGGTGCTGGCGAGATGTGTAGTAAGGGTAAGTGTAATTGTTTCCTGAGAAAATACTGAGTGTGCGGGAAAGCGAGGCAGTATGTAACAAGCGGGACCATTGGCGCAATGAGACCTGCAACATGCGGGGTGGGTGAGAGGTTATTGTTGGGAGGGGAGGATTCGGGGCTAGACCAGGGCACCCAGCAAGTAACAGATAGTTATAAAGAGGGTGGCAAATGTTTTTGGGTGAGAAGTGGGGGTCTGTAGAGTGTCATGTAATTCACTTGTGGTGTCACAGTAGGCCAGGCATCAAGCCATGCTTTGGTGGTAGAGGGGTGCCGTGAGCCCTAATGAGGAACCACCTCACATTTGGCCAACAATAGGCAGATGGCAGTGAACTAACGCACCACCTTGGGAATTTCTAGCACATGGCCAAGGAAAGGCAACAAGTGGGTCAGGGATATGAGTTAACTCTATCATTTGGGTCAGCATATCATAAACAGATTGCCAGTAGGATGCAATTGGTGAACATGTCCAGGATAGGTGAGTGAAATTCGCTCTGGGATCGTGGCAGAGTGGGTAAGCGGGGTGCTTTGCGGAGTCTAGATGCACAAGGAAACTAGGCGTGACGTACATTCTGCGTTGGTATTTAAAGTACAGAAGTTTGTGACGATAGTTAGGCAAAATGCATCAAGTCTGTGTACAACGGGCCGACCATACTTTGTCATTGAGCGTGTGCCCTAAGTCAGATTCCCAAGGTCGGCGGAGTTTAGAATCACAAGAGGGAAGTAGAGCTATGCACATGTGGGAGAGTTTGAAAACTAGCCATTTGCCACTCTTGTCAGCTATCAGTAAAGTCAAGGGAGAAACTCGGGTGTAGCTAGAGGGTATGTTGGTATCGTAGCATGAAGTGCACTCTGAATGTGTCGCAAGATGAAGTGATCCATCCGAGTGACTGCAGGGAAATTGGTCTCTTACACCACATCCACCATATGACCAGCAGGAAAATAATCAGCAAAGGTGTGGAGTGCATACTTTAGAAGGTGGCACCAGACGTTCATCTCATTGGTTATGGGCAACCAAGGATTGGAAGTCAGTGGTAGTAGTGGAGAGTAGAGGAGGGAACTTCTCCAGAAGCCACAATACATTTTTCCAAGCCCAACTAGTGGTAGAGAGAGGTTGGATGTCCATGCAGTCCAAAGGACACCCAGTGGGGAGTAGAGATGCGAGTGGAGAAGGGTCCGCTAGATCAGCTTCAGGTTTCGTGTAAGGAATCCGGGCGTCCGGGTGGAACTATGGTAGGCATATCGGCATTGGGCCAGCAAATAGTAAAGTTGCATGTGAGGCACTCCAATCCCTCCCCGTTTGAGTGGTTGCACCAATGCATCCCAGCCAACCCGGGGGCCCAGACCAGCTCTTATAAGTTTAGGGAGAAGGCTAAGCCACGTGGCGATGAAAGAGGTGGTCAGTAGGACTGAGATGTTAAGAAACAAGTACAAGAATCATGGGAGTATAATCATCTTTTTTTTTATTGTGATGCAGCCCACCATCGAAAGAGGGATTTGTAACCAATAGTCGATTTGGGACGTCAGTTTGTCAATGGCAGGACCATAGCTGAGTCTAATCACCTGTTGCCTATCCCGATGGAGCATAATACCAAGGTATTTCACTGGCTCCGGACACCAAGATAAACGAAATTCACTGTGGAATGGGGTGGTGAAGTCGGTAAGCGGGAGCAAGTCAGATTTGGATCTATTGATACAGATACCCTAAAACACACTGAAGTAGGCAATTCAATGCAGGATAGGTGGGAGATTGTCAGCGGGATGGCAGACAAAAAAGCAAGATGTCATCGGCATATAAAGAAAGAAGTAGTGGGCTGTTGCGGAATTGCAGTCTGTGATGTTTATAGTTTTCCTGGAGGTTGCGGACCAGGAGATACGGCGCGATTATGAAAAGGAAGGGGGAGAGTGGGCAGTCCTGTATAGTGCCTCTTGTGACAATAAAAGGCGCTGCCAGGGAGCCATTGGCACAGATTCGAGCTGTAGGTTGGGAGTACAGTAACTTAATCATGGAGATGAAGTACAATGGTATACCCAGTTTGACAAGCGTGGCATGCAAGAAAGGCCATTCCAAAGAATCAAAAGCTTACCCAGCATTGAGTGGTGCCACTGCTGTAGGGGTGTCAGGTGAAATATGATTGAGGACTGAGAAGATGGTGCACAGGTTTAGGGAGGTGGAGCGGGGGGGACAAATCCAGATTGCACCAGTGAAATGAGTTAGTCTATGAGTAGGGAGAGGTGGTTTGAGAGGACCTTGGAGAGGATCTTGTTATCAAAATTCAAAAGTGATAAGGGCTGATATGAACTGCAGCTGCGGGGGTCTTGCTATGTTTAAGTAATAAGCTGATTACTGCTTCGCGGAGTGTTGACGGTAAAGATCCCATCGTCAGCACCTCATTGTACATGGGCAAGAGATGAGGGGCAAGTCGATGTTTAAATTGTTTGTAAAAGTGGCCAGTGAAACCATCCAGGCCGGGTGCCTTGGTTCCATCCAGAGAATTTATGGCCTGAATGATTCTGTTGCAGGAAATGGGTTCAGCCAAGAGTTGCAGGGGAGCCCTAGTGATCCATACCATGTCCACCTCATCTAGTTAGAAGGCTAAGGAGACAGTCTCATCAGAGAGACTGGTGGTGTATAAATGCATGTCATATTGTAAAGGTTTGGCCAGGATATCCTGCGTCTGGCAACAGTAACTCAGGAATATAAGAGGGGCCCCTAGGTGGCCGCAATAGTCTAGCCAATGTGCACCCAAGACATTCGCCCAAACCGTACTGTTGGACCCTTGCATATTTTCCCAGGAAAAGACACTCACGTTCTGCCAGGTCCCGATATTCAACCAACAAACGGGCACGCTGTGTGGGCGGGGGTACAACTCTATGTTGTGTGGCATGTTTGCCTACTTCAATCAATTGTGCCTCCACTCGCTTCAAGTCATAGCGGATATCGTGCAAGACTCCCACTTGCTTAGAGATACAGAAGCCACAAGTGTATGCCTTAAAGGCTTCCTATAGTGTGGCTTGGGATTCAACGAAGCCAGCAGTAAGCTTGAAATATTTGCCAATCGCCAATCGGAGTGGAAAAGGTCATTGGGTAAGGCCATGGTGGGGAAATGCCATTGTTGTTCGAAATGACTGCCATACAGCAGTCGAAGGGAGAGGATCACTAGCGCATGGTCAGAGAGTGTGCAGGCCAGGTGGGAGACATTCTTCAGCCATGGGGTAAGTGTGGAGGACATCAACCAATAATTAAGACAAGACCATTTGTCGTGAGATGTAGTGTGGTGTCTACAGGCTGCAGTATTGATGTGGAGCAGTCGCCAGGGGTCACAAAGCAGAAATGTGCTGCATATATCACAAACTATTTGTACCAATTTGGGTTTATTTGGTGGGGTGAGGGCAGTGGAGTCTAACTGGGGATCAAGTAAAAATCACCCCTCCTGTCGTCCCCTTGTAAGATGTGGTCAAACTCCATGCGACAAATATTGGCGATCAGGGTGCTGAAAAAATCTGGTGTGTCAACATTGGGGGCATACATATTGGCCAATAGGACCTGGTGACCTGCCAAAGACCCTGCAGTTAGAATGTACCTGTCTTCATTGACCACAAGGGTCAATGAGGGGCTGGAATAGAAGTCTACTGTATTTCTAGTAAGATAGTCAAGTACTTGCTTCCTTTGTGGAAGTCATTTAGGCCACGTATGTTCCAAGAAAGGAATGTGACATCTAGGAATGGGACACTATGGTCACGCTGTGAGGACATGAGAGGACTGGTGCAAAATGGGGGGATAATAGGTGTGCACCATAAATCGTAATGGGTGGAACAGCGGATGGATGTCAATTAGAAATGTGAAAAACACTAAACTCCTAACCCTTCAACCCCCTCCACGCCCTCTAAAAAGTAGCCTAACAGTCCCTAACATATGGTATCCTAACAAACATAAGAGCAGAGCAATCCAAGAGTGTGTGAGTGTACCACAGGGAGCTGCAGTGCCTTAATACAATGGGCCCAGAAGCAGTGCGGTGCTGGAGGTACATATATGAACCACAATGTTGCAGTTGTGTGTGAGATCTAGAAAACAGGAAAATACAAATCAAACATAGGGAGCAAGTCCACCGACTACTGATTTCTGAGGGCCTTGGTGTCAGGTTTGGTGCTGCTTCAGTCGGGGGGGGAACAGCTCTGCACTCGTGGTAGAGTGGATGTCTGGTGGGGAATTATCAGGAGTCGTATGTTGTGGTGAGAAAGCCTGTTTTGTGTATTGTTTGAAAAAGTTCAGGGCGTCTGCAGGTGTGTCAAAGAAGCGGACCTTTCCGTGATCATCTACCCGCAATCTATCCGGATCCAGTTTTTGCAGAGCTTTGGCAAACTTGCAGCGAGCCTTCTGTACCACCATGGTGAAGTCTGGGAAGATCGAAAGCAGCACCCTGCCACTGCAATGAACCATGCTCCAGCACTATATGAAACACAACATCCTGGTCACGGAAATTCAAAAGTCTAGCCATGACCAGTCTCAGTGCAGCTCCGGGGGGGAGGGGTTAGGGGCACAGTGATTGGTGGGTACGTTCAACCACGAAGGTGGAAGTGGAGCTCTGACAGTCAAATAGATCTGTCAGCAAACGTTCTACGAAGAGACCAGTGTCTGTAGATTCCACCACCCTCACTATGCAGATATTATTTGGTTTCCCATGGTTAAGTCTTTTTTTTTTGTAGCTACTGTTTTAAGGAGTCTTTTAAGCTTGTCTAGTCATTTAGTAACTGAAGCAGCACTGTCCTCTTCACTGGAGATGCGCTCCTCTGCCGTCTTGAATCTGGTCTGGTGCCCATCTAGTTTCTCTCCCATGCTTTCATGGCATCTGTTGCAGTGAGTTGGGCGCTGTCCGCAGCAGCAGTGGTCCCTGATTCCATCACAGGTGCAGCTGCCAGCCTTTCCATAACTTTGGTTGTCACAAATGGAAGTTTGCGCTGTCGGTTGTCGCTGCAGACTACGGCTGGACCATGAGTGTGTCCAAGGCTTCCTAGGGAGATACCAGCCAGTGGAGAGCCAGAATGCAGGGTGGCTCACACCGTGGCACGCAGGGCCAGGGGTGAAGATGATAGCGAGACAGGCATACAGGAGCAAGTGATGGTGCAGAGAAAAGTCTGAATTGAAGCAGATGGCGCTGAAGAGCCATCAGTTGGTATCAAGCCCCTTGCAGACAAGTGCTAATAGGCAGGGTCGTGGATCACTGGCAAGGGGTGTAGTTAGCTGGTGTAGAGGTAGCAATATGTGGAGCTGGAGTGGTGTGGGCCCAGGTTGTGAAAGTCAAGGGCTCCCAAGTGTGTTTAGGCCCATTGTGAACAGTGGCAACATGGGTGGCTAAGATGTGCAGGTGGTGGTGGCCAGCAAGAAAGGTGGAGATGGGTCCATTCCACACCCAAGGATTAGGGTATGTAGCTAAGGCAGAGCCATCCATGGGCCAATGGTGGTACAACAGCGCCAATCACTGCTCTGCGGGGCGGCATTCACAGCGCAGGCAGCAGACCCCAGTCTGCACACAGCCCCTCCACCAGCAAGCCTCTACGTACTAGAGCCAGTGTAGAAGGGAAAGTGAGCAGGGGAAGACTTGTGTGATGCTGTCCCAGTCAGAGGCAACCAAAAGACAGGGCAGGTAGGCCAACCACAGAAAGAGAACACTGAGATAGGCACATCCCAGCACTGCGATGTGTCACAGGCAGGTCATGGACCCTCAGGAGGGTGACAGGAGATGGCGGTAGGCAGAGCAGATGACTAATGCAGCTCAGTGAGGCCCTTTGGCCTCAAGCTCACTCGCAGCCCCTGTTGCAGTGGGGCCTCCATGGTGGGCTGGGCCGCCAATCTCCAGCAGTGAGGTAGCGCACTCTGGAGCATCAGGCAGTCGCTGAATGGGAATCCTGCCAGCAGTAGCACGACGCTCACTGTAGCCAGGTGCAGATCTCACTGAGAAGATGTGTGGGTCCATTATTTTGGCAAAACACGGCCCATTACACAGGAGCTTCAGAGTCGAGCGCCCATCTTGGCTGCTGGCTCAGCCACACCCAAATTGGAGAAGTTTATCAAAAATCCTGCCTGTCCTGGGAGTGAACTCCCTATTGTTTCTCCCATTAAGGATAAAAATAAAAGGCTTTGGGCTACAGACACCTTCCCCAAAGATAGTTGCAAAAAGTATTAATAGATCAACAAACAGGCCAGTAGTTATTTCTCAATAACAGAATAGTGTACATCAGCATCTTTTAGCACTCAGTATATATAATCAATTGTCAATATGTGCTCCTTGCTTTTTTGAGTAAGCAGACCACTTGAAGCCATGTTTCTGGCACCAAGCATTGCAATGTATGGCAACTCAAGGTCATAATGCTTGAGAGCTTTTGAACTACTTAGTTGATCCTTGACCCAGTTGAACATCTTTTCGCAGTCAAACAGTACACTTCTCTTTAACATGTTGGATAACAATCTGAACCTGGAGGAGTGGTCAGCCCAACCTTGTCTTGCAGGGAAACAGCTCCTGTAGTACTTCTTACCAAACTGGATTTTGGCTCTCCAACCTCTCGAGAGATCACATGACCCAAATATTCAATCCTATTGGTCAAAAATACACGCTTGTCATGTCGAACAACAGCATAGTTCACTTGCAGCATTCTCAACAGTTTATCTAAAACTTTATTGGGTTTTTCATAATCTGGAGTGAAAATATGAACATCCTTCTGGAAAACGAATATACTTTGTTTACCCTTCAGCATATGAAACATATTCTTTAAAATACCAATTCTGGGATTCCAAACCACAGAGCATCCTACAGTACTAGTATGTGCCAAAAGGTGAGACAAAAGCCATAAGGTGTCTCGAGTCAGGAACAAATTTGAGTTTGTTTTGTTTTATTAGGCCCATCTGCCCCCAAGGGTGGCAGAAACCACGTGGCACCAGGGATTGTTGTGTCGGTGTTTAGTTTGAGGGGGCGGCCCCTAGGGCAAGGGTCACTTCCCATGTGGGCACATTACTGTTGGCCATTTCTGCCCCCCTTGGTGGCAGATTGGGCTATTTTTATTAGGCCCTTCCGTCCCCAAACGGGGCAGAAACCACTTAGGCACTAGGAATTGTTGTGTGTGTGTTGTTTGGGGGCAGGTGGCATTCATTTTGGCCATTTATGCCCCCTTGGGGGCAGATCGGCCTATTTCTGCAAGGCCCATCTGCCCCCAAGGAGGAAGAAAGCCCACTAAACACCAGGTAATAAAAAAAAAAGAGAGAGTAGAGGTATGGCCATACTACCCACCCCCAAATAAATGGGGACAAAGTTGTTCTGCCCACCGGGATGCAGATGGGGTAACTATCCCCAGTCCGCCCCCGGGAGGGGGCAGAAAGCCCACTAGGTGCCGGGGAATTACAAAAAAAAAGAGGGGTGGTTGGCTGCCAACCACTATGGGCATGGTTACATGCCCATGGGGTAACAATCTTTCAGCCCCTCCCTGCAAACTAAAGCATCTCATCCCAATGGCAAGCAAGAAGACCTTTGGGTTTTGATTTTATATGTAGGCCAAGAGAGCTTGGCTAACTCCCAATATTGTCGTCCCACTTGAATGGTGAGCGGCTGCACTTTTTTAACTTTGGTACGCTGCCACCTAGAAAAACCTACCAGACCTAGTCACATGTGAAAACCAAACATCTGGGTGAGTGCAGGGTGGTGTGCCTCACATGCAACCCCCACTATTTTCTTACTCACAATGCCCTGCAAAACTCCAACTTTGCTTGAAATCACACATTTTTCCTACTTTTTGTGATGGAAACTTCTGGAATCCACAGAAATCCATAAACGTCCTACCACCCAGCATTGTCGCGTCTATACAATAAAAAGTGTGCCCCACTTGGGGGCCTAAAAAGTTTGAAAAAACTGCCCTTTTTGAGCCGCTTTGGTTGCCTCTCAATTTCTATATGTTTTTGGCCTTTCCCTGTCACAGGCACTTGGCCCATCTACACAAGTGAGGAATCATTTTTATTGGGAGACCAAGAAAAACGTTGGGTGGTAGGACATTTGCGCAGGTGCGTTGATTCAACACAGAAATGTGAGAAAATATGTGATTTTTTAGCTAAATTTGAGTTTTGCAAGGGATTCTGGGTAAAAAACCCTGGGGAGTCACACAAGTCACACCTCCCTGTACTCCCTCAAGTGTCTAGTGTTCAGAAATGTCTGGGTGTGGTAGGTCTCCCTAGATGGCAGCTGAGCCCAGGACTAAAACCGCAGGTGCCCCCCTTGCAAAAACAGGTAGTTATGTAACAGATAATTTTGATGTGTCCATGTTGTGTTTTGGGCCCTTCCCTATTGCGGGCCTTAGGCCTACCCACACAAGTGATGTATCATTTTTATCAGGAGACTTGAGGGAATGCTAGGTGGCAGGAAGTTTGTGGCTCCCCTCAGATTCCAGTACTTCACAGCACCGAATTGTGAGGAAAAAGTGTTTTCTGGCCATGTTTTGAGGTTGCAAAGGATTCTGGGTGACAGAACCCAGTGAGAGCCCCACAGGTCACTGCATCATCGATTTCCCTAGGTGTCTAGTTTCCAAAAATGTATAGGTTTGTTAGGTTTCCCTAAGTGCCGGCTGAGCTAGCTGCCAAAATCCACAGCTAGGCACTTTGCAAAAAACACATCTGTTTTCATTGGAAAAATGTGATGTATCCATGTTGTGTTTTATGGCATTTCCTGTCATAGGCATTAGACCTACCCACACAAGTGAGGTATCACTTTTATCAGGAGACTTGGGGGAATGCTGGATGGAAATACATTTGTGGATCCCCTTAGATTCCAGACCTTTGCAGGACCGAAAGTTCAGGAAAAAGTGTTTTTTTAGCCAGATTTTGAGATTTGCAAAGGATTCTGGGTAGCTGACCCCAGTGAGAGCCCCACAAGTCTTGCCATCCTGGATTACCCTAGCTCTGTAGTTTAAAAAAATACATACATTTACTAGGTTTTCCTAGGTGCCGCTTGAGCTAGAGGCCAAAATCCACAGATAGGCACTTTGTGAAAAACACATTTTTTCATTGAAAAAATGTGATGTGTCCACATTGTGTTTTGGGACATTTTCTGTTGTGGGCAGTAGGCCTACCCACAAAAGCAAGGTACTATTTTCATCAGGAGACCTGCTGGGTGAAAGGAGGTTTGTGGCTCCCCTCTTTTCAGCAACGAAATGTGAGGATAAAGTAGTGTTTTTTAGGCACATTTTGAGGTTTTGCAAAGGATTCTGGGTGACAGAACCCAGTGAGAGCCCCACTGGCTCTCCTGGATTCCCCTAGGTGTCTAGTTTAAAAAAACTTATAGGTTTGCTAAGTTTCCCTAGGTGCTGCTGAGCTAGGGGCCAAAATCCACAGCTAGTCACTTTGCAAAAAACACGTCCGTTTCCATTGGAATAATGTGATGTGTTTATGTTGTGTTTTGGGGCATTTCCTGTCACGGGGACTAGGCCTACCCACACAAGTGAGGTACCATTTTTATCAGGAGACTTTGGGGAATGCTGGGTAGAAGGATGTTTGTAGATCCACTCATATTCCAGAACTTCTCAGCGCCCAAATGTGAGGAAAAAGTAGTGTTTTTTAGGCACATTTTGAGGTGTGCAAAGGATTCCGGGTGACAGAACCCAGTGAGAGCCCCACAAGTCACCACATCCTGGATTCCCCTAGGCATCCAATTTTTAAAAAGATACAGGTTAGGTAGGTTTCACTAAGTGCCGTCTGAGCTACAGCCCAAAATCCACAGCTAGGCACTTTGCAAAAAACACATCACTTTTCAGTGGAAACAATGTGATGAGTCCATGTTGCGTTTTGGGGCATTTCCTGTTGTAGGCACTAGGCCTACCCACACAAGTGAGGTACCATTTTTAATTGGAAGACTTAGGGAAACACAGACTAGAAGAACAAGTGTTATTGACAATTGTCTTTCTGTACATTTTTTAATTCCAAATGTAAGACAGTGTGTAAGAAAGAAGTCATTTTGAGAAAGGCCTTGTAATTCACATGCTAGTATGGGGTCCCCCAAATTCAGAGATGTGTTAATACCCACTGATTCTAAACTCCTTATCTTGTGCCAATTTCATAAATACATAGGTTTCCTTGATACCTATTTTTCACCCCTTATATTTTACCAAAAGAATTGCTGTATACCTGGTATACAACGAAAACCCAATGCAAGGTGTAGCTCATTTATTGGCTCTGGACACCTTGGGTTCTTGATGAACTTACAAGCCTTAGATATCCCTGCAACCAGAATGGTCCAGCAGACATAACAGTATATTGATTTTAAAAATCCTCCATAGCTGGAAAAGTTACAGAAGAAATCATCAACAGAAATGGCTGTTTTTTCAACTCAATTTCAATATGTTTTTATTTCAACTGTTACTTTCTATAGGAACTCATTGACGCATCTACACAAATCACCCCTTGCTTAATTTAGAATTTTATCTACTTTACAGAAATGTTTAGCTGTCCAGGATCCACCATTGGTCTCACATTAATTTCTGTCACTAACTGGAAGGAGGCTAAAAGCACAAAAAATAGTAAAAATGGGTTCTGTCTCAGTAAAATACCAAAACTACGTTGAAAAATGTGGTTTTCTGATTCAGAAGTCTGCCTGTTCCTCAAAGCTGAGAAGATTGTGATTTTAGCACCGCAAACCCTTTGTTGATGCCATTTGCAAGGAAAAAAACACATGCTTTCTTCTGCAGCACTGTTTCATTTCCCACCCCCAAAAAACACATTTTAGCTTTATTTTGGATGATTTCTTGGTCTCCTCCAGGGCAAACTACAAAATCTGGGTACTTTTAGAATCTCCAGAATGTTGGGAAAAAGGACACAAATATAGAGTGGATAGCTTATGTGGACAAAACGTTATGAGGGCCTAAGCGCAAACTACCCCAAATTGACAAAAAAAGGCTTGGCACAGGAGGGGGAGGGGGAAGAGGCCTGGCAGCTAGGGGTTAATGGTATCCTCCAATGAAAGATTCTGCATAGATTTCATCATCTTCAAAGTTTTTTTGGTCAAAGAGACCATAAAAGTGCAGAAAATAAAACACATTAAAAAAAAATACTCAATACAATAAAATAATTAATTGAAATTAACAATCTAAATTGCACTGTCTCATTTGAAAACAAATCCACAGTTACAAATTAAAAGCATACCTCTTCCTGACTATTATAGCAGCAACAATGTAACAAAGCAGAGTTCAGGAGAGGCTAAACTTTGTATAAATCTAATACCATCTTTATAGGAACTAAAGTGCTTATGCAAAAGCACCTGACGTATTAAATGGCCTCGTAGGGAACAGTACAAAGTGCAAAAATGCATAAAGAGCACAGTGGATTCGGGGTAACACCATCACATGGATAACATGGTAAAGATGGAGACCAAGGCCCATATTTATACTTTTTGACGCAAAACTGCGCTAACGCAGTTTTGCGTCAAAAAAATTAGCGCCGGCTAATGCCATTCTGAAGCACCATGCGGGCGCCGTATTTAATCAATGACGTTAGCCGGCGTTAGCCGCCGGCGCTGCCTGGTATGCGTGGAAAAAAACGACGTACACCAGGCAGCGCCGGCGTAGGGGGATATGGGGCTTGGGCGTCAAGAAATGGGGCAAGTCAGGTTGAGGCAATTTTTTCGCCTCAACCCGATTTGCGCCATTTTATTTCACTCCCAACCCCCATAGAAATGACTCCTGTCTTAGCAAAGACAGGAGTCATGCCCCCTTGCCCAATGGCCATGCCCAGGGGACTTCTGTCCCCTGGGCATGGTCATTGGGCATAGTGGCATGTGGGGGGGCACAAATCAGGCCCCCCTATGCCACAAAAAAAAAAAAAAACACTTACCTGAACTTACCTTAATGTCCCTGGGATGGGTCCCTCCAGCCTTGGGTGTCCTCCTGGGGTGGGCAAGGGGGATAGGGGGTGTCCCTGGGGGCATGGGAGGGCACCTCTGGGCTCCTTCAGAGCCCACAGGTCCCTTAACGCCTGCCTTTTGCAGGCGCTAAAAAACGGCGCAAAAGCGGCCGTACGTCATTTTTTTTGACCCGCCCATTCCCGGGCGTGAATTTTGCCCGGGAGTATAAATCCGACGCACATGCCTCGGAGTCGATTTTTTAGACGTGAACGCCTACCCTGCATCTCATTAACGCAAAGTAGGTGTCCACGCTAAAAAATGACGCAAACTCCATGGACTTTGGCGCTAGACGCGTCTAACGCCAAAGTATAAATATGGAGTTAGTTTTGCGTCGAAATTGCGTTAAAAAAAACGACGCAATTCCGGCGCAAACGGAGTATAAATATGCCCCCAAGTACCTGCTAATGGAAAGGCAACTAAGAAAATAATCTTATTTAATCTTAGTCTAGACAGATAACACCTGAATTCAGTATTAGTGATCCAAGTTAAATAGGGTTTGGTGCCTGAGTTGGTAGAAACAGGAAAGTAATTTAGAAGAGTATCCATGTCTAGTGCTCTCTCAACTCTAATCTACTCTCTAAATGACACAAATCTTTTTATTACCATCTCTTTTGTTTGAGAGCCAATGTACTCAGGAGTGTCAAAAATCGAATTCGATCCCAGAGTATGAAAAGTCTTTTTAACATATGCCAGCCATGGGCCGATTCTCGGGACATCGTTGCTACAGGAACTCAAAAAATCATCCAAGGAATTGATATAAAATAAGAACAAGAAGGAGGCCAATATGCACCTCTGCTTGACCACTCTTGTGAGCTTTATTGGCATTGTAAAATCCTCATACTGCGTGTTACACACCTTTGTGGTTGTATCCCAGTGTGGGTGCCTTTTGTAAATCCACCAGTGAGGGATCAACTTCCACCTGGTCCATAAATTCCCATAATCGGCCCCTGTCTACCAAATCAAAAACACAGGAGAGGTCTATGAAAGTCATATGTAAGGCACCTCTCCTGTCTTTGACGTACTTCCCAGAAACTAAGGTTAGATTGAGGGCTTGCTCCACAGTCCCAGGGCCAGGTAGGAAACGATATTGGGCTGGTCAGAAGAAGGAATTAGTCTCTGACCAATCCTCTAATTTACCCAGGATCACCCGCCCCACAATTTTTACAGTTTAATCTAATAGTGATATCCGCCAGTAACACACGGGCTGGCTCTGATTTCCTTTTTTATAGTTAGGCACAGTTATACATTCCCACCAAGAATCAATTACTTTTAACCTGACTGTTGATCTTAAAACATTTGTTTTTAATGGTGCACAAAAATCTATGTTGTACTTAAATAAATCTATCGGGTCACCATCGGTCCTGGCACCTTTTCACTGGCTACACTTGTTATTGCTTTGGTTACTGATGCTAGATCTATACATTCTGTTACCTGTTGCTTGTTTAAATTAGGGGATTTTTCCCAGGTACCAGGTGGACCCCACCTTGATCAACTGAGTTAAAGATATAAGAAAAATGTCCTACCCAGTCCTGCTCAGAGATGTGATACTGTACACCAGTGGCGGGTCTATTCATAAAAAATGGGCAATTCACTATGGGCCAGATGTATCAAAGGTTTTTACCCACTCTGTGTCTATGGGAAAAAGTGTTCGTACATATGGCCCCATATCCCAAAAGAATTTATTATCTTTTGTTTGGGCAGCTTTTTCCAGGTCTTTCCAGGCCTTCACTCTAATTTCATACTTCTTGCGTTCGATGGCACAATTATTACTCTTTCTAGCTTCTCTGATTTCTTTAGTGCCATGTGGGATCTTATTAGTGGCCTTTTTAGGGCTTTTAGGCCAATATTTATGTAAAAAGATGCACAACTGCGCTAGTGCAGTTGTGCATCAAACATTTTACCATGAGCTAACGCCCTTCCCTATCTCCATCCGTGCGCCATATTGAAAAAAAGACGCATGATAGCGCTAAGGAATGGTTAGCTTCTAAAAAAACACATTAGCCGGTAATGGATGGTGTTAGGGAAAATGGTACTAGTGGGCCAAAAATGACGCTACACTGATTTGCTGCAAAAATTATGCTGCTATTTAGCCTAGCAGCATTTTTGGTTGCACAACCAGCTAAAAAACGAAAGATTACCACAACCCTAATGTCCACCACAGGGGACCAGTGCTCCCGGGACAACCTCAACAGCACCAGTGCCAGCCAGGGGGCACCATGTAAGTGCCCCCCAGTGGAACACAACAGATAAGCATATATACTTACCTGGGATGGGCTCCCTCCTCCTGTAGTGTCCATGTGGTGTGGGTGGTGGTGTTGCTGGGGTTTGAAGTGGACCTCGATGTGCCCAAAACAGTGACACCATGGTGGACTCCAAAGTTTTTCTCTAAGGAAATGTGCCTAACAGTGCTTTAAGGCCTGGTCTGACCAGGCATTAAAATTTGACGCTAATTGACCTTAGTGTCATTCTTTAGGTATGCCTCTTTAGTGTACGTCATTTTAGCACTGGGAGCTAAATATGGTGCTAGGGGGCTAGCGTTATTTTTCGGATGGGAACGCCTACCTTGCATATCATTGTTATTGCAATTCGATGCAAGATGGGTTGGCGCTTACTAAAAATGACACTAACTCAGATATTTTGGCGCTAGACAGGTCTAGCGTCAAATATATATATGAAGTTAAGTTAGTGCCGCTTTAGCATAAACAAATGACGCAAAGGCGACACTAACTTTCCATAAATATGGGCCTTAATGTGGCAGTATAGTCAAGGCTAAACCATGAGTGAGATGGTCTTTTTTTGGAGGCTTCTTCTTAACTAACATGCATGAGACGATTCCACAAATTCCAGTAATATTTTCCCTGATCTTGGTAGGGTCAGTATCTAATGATAAGCAACAAGCAATTTCTTTAGTAGCGGCAGTAATCAAGCCCTTAAAAAACATGTTGGGGTCAATGTTAGCCCATTTCATATGGACCCCTTTATTTGCAGTATAACAGACTGGGGGCTTGGGCATGTCTAATGAAACTAAATGTAGGCAGATAGAAAAATCCAAGGCAATATAGTTATGATCACTATACCGGAGAAACAAACCTCATAACCAGCTAACTTCTGAGTCAAATCAGATGACAAAAGCACAAACCTAATTGAACTGCCCATGCCTCTACCCACGTAATCCGGGGAGTTTTTCAATCCCTTGTATACAGACATCTGAAGAGAAAATCAGGTCATGGAAAGAACATTCTGATTCAGAACCTTACCGTAGGCCGAGTGCATAAAATGACTTATGTCTGCCCCTTGATCATTTGAGAACTCGCAGGAGTGATTCCCACTGTGAATACATTTCCCGATGTTAAAATCACCTGCCCCATAACTGACCAATAACCTTTCCTATAATACACAAGTTCTGATATTAATTTCCACAAATCCTGAGTAATGCCTACCAGCTGTGCTGAGAAAAAATTTAAATTAAAAGGTATCAAAATCCTGTTAAAGCAATTTAACAAATGAATGTTTAAGATTTCATACTATTACGTAGCTGCTAATATTTTAACATCCAAATTTCTAGATGAACATGTAACAAAAATGGACAAGCCTCCCTTTCCTCTGCCTGCTGAAGACGGGGTTGAATGAAAACAATACGATTTAAGACCATCAATGAAGACTGGCTCAAAATCCCATGTCTCCTGACAACAAACCACATTCAAATTATAGATAAAAGTTTCTGCCACCCCCCGCAATATTCCAAGACAAAAGTCACGGATCTTGACCTTGCTTATCTTTGATCGTGGGTGTGTCCAAGGATACTGCCAACTGAGAGCAGTGGAGGGGTTGGTCCATGAGCTCCACCCAAACCAGTTGGTCCATTTGGAATTATTGACTTCCAATGTCAGTCATTATCTGAGAGACTTGACAGTACTTCGTATCGATTTGCATTTACCAATGGGTGCTATGTAAAATTTTTTGCACGGACGTTTGGCTGGGCAGCTCCATACATAGGGCCTCTGCTTAGGGGGCAGGCATTATAAAAGGAGTGGACAGGCTTGCATAGCAGAAAATATAGGAGGGAAAATGTTCAAACCTGATAGTCAAAAGAGGGCACAGTCTGGATCCTTAATGTTAAGGACCACACAGTCTACCTTTGAAGATTTCACAGCAGGGCGCATCCAATTTACCCGAGTGTTAGCGCATCTGACCTTAATAAGTAATTTTACAAGGGGACGCAAATAGGTTGATGAATCTTTTGACTCACAATTAAGATGTTCCCACCATAATTCCAGTACAGGCAGATCAATAATCAATAACCCATACACAATATCAACAATTAACAATAATCAATAATGATTAATAACCAATAGAGTCAGTAATTGTCACGCACCATGACCTTTCAGTCATGAATAACCACACCTTTGGTAAAAGTTAGAATATTTATTTCCCTATATTAACAATGCTAAGGTCATGTAAATTAATCTCAAAATCAAATGAAACACATACAGAAACAATACCGGCTGTCCAAAGCGACGGAAGAAACGTAATCTAATCAAAGCTCAAACTACGATACATCTTAAGGTTATGGTGCAAATTAATATCAAGGTCTACTGAGTCAATGTGATCACATACATTCGAGTTCAGCAGAGAAATTCATCAAACATTATTCTTTATTACCAGGATTTCATTAGTGTGGATCCCTAACTAACACCAGATTACCATCAGCATGTTGAGCTTCATGCAAAACAATTTAGTAACACGAATTTGGAAAAATATCTAGCTCTAACTATATCAAACACTAATTATATCAAACAGTGCGGTTGGTACCTGGACAGAAAAAGCAAATAGACATAAAAATCAACATTCTAATTTGTAATATCTATCCTCAGTATGGATCAGCAAGCAGAGTCAGTCTTTGTCCTCAGGACATCAGTTGATCAGCAAGGCATCAGGATTTAGCATCAAAGTTCAGAAAATGCAAGGTCTTTAAGCAATAAAGATAAGCACGTCTCTTGTCAAGACGCACAAGAAAATATTGACCCTTCGGCCAGCAAGAAAATGGGCGACGGCGGTCTCTTCTGCCGGTGCAGTCTCGTTAAATTAAATCACTAAAACTATTTCACAAATCCCTATTGGTCAAGGGATCGCATGTTCATACTTTTTCCAATAAAACTAAAACTCCAAATCTATGAATTCTACTATTCATCCGTTCACATGTCATTGATTGGTTGTCCTGCAATGTCCTCATCTTGTGGCTCATCAGGTAACAATATTGTTGTAGCTTCTACTCCAGTCAGTGTCTTCATTGTTCTCCTCCTGAGAAAGTCAGTCTCACACACATTACACACATAGGCGGTCATTCTGACCGCGGCGGGCGGCGGTAGCCGCCTGCCATGCGGTCAGCGCCATTTGGCCGCTCCGCGGTCAAAAGACCGTGGAGGCCATTCTGGCTTTCCCGCTGGGCCGGCGGGCGGGCGCCCGCCAAAGGAGCACCCGCCGGCCCAGCGGGAAAGGCCCTGCAACATAGAAGCCGGCTCCGAATGGAGCCGGCGGTGTTGCAGGGGTGCGACGGGTGCAGTTGCACCCGTCGCGATTTTCACTGTCTGCTAAGCAGACAGTGAAAATCATTCTGGGGCCCTGTTAGGGGGCCCCTGCACTGGCCATGCCAGTGGCATGGGCAGTGCAGGGGCCCCAGGGGCCCCATGACACCCATTCCCGCCATCCTGTTCCTAGCGGTAAAAACCGCCAGAAACAGGGTGGCAGGAAGGGGGTCGGAATCTCCAAAGCAGCGCCGCCATGGAGATTCAGCCCAGACAGGGGAAATCCGGTGGGAAACCGCCGGATCCCCTTTTCTGACCGCGGCTTTACCGCCGCGGTCAGAATGGGCAGGGAAGCACCGTCAGCCTGTTGGCGGTGCTTCCGTGGTCCTCCACCCTGGCGGTCGATGACCGCCATGTTTGGAATGACCCCCATAATGTTACATTTAGCAAGAACAGCATCTTCTAGCAGCCGGTTCTCATGAGAAAACTACTCAGCTGTGGGCACATTTAAACAATAGAATGGAAAATCACAGTTTAACTATTTAGGCCAGCCATTTATTTAAAAGTTAAAAAATACAGCCTGACATGAGGCCTGGCAAATTAAGGCCTACAATTATTAAAACTAATGCATAACCTTTAATTTGACATATTACTACATTAGTCAAACACATATTCAACATTTCATAGAATTAGACTATTATTAAATATACTTCGTGAACATTGACGGCCACTCATTGTAATCACATTTTCAAATGTGTGTAATTTTTTTCTACATTATCAGATTTTCTACACAAATCCATTATTCAGAATACATGAACACTCATTAATATTTTTTTATTAAAACACCTGAGCTAGCACGAGCCATGATGATTTTCTCAAGTATTTCGGGATGGCATTCTGGGTTTTAGTGCACCAGTGTGCGGATTTATTAATAAGGCATTGACAGTCCTCATATACACCTACTTTCTAGATCTAGATTTATTTCATTTAGCTGCTTTAGGGATACACAATGCACCTTCTGTTTTATTTATAACCACTAGGTTGGCATTAGTAGCTTCATCAGAGACATTCTGGTGTGATTCAATCAGTGGGGCAGATAGCTCAGAAATCAATTTGTGTACCACCTCTATGCAGTCTTCAACCACGTTTAACTCAGTGGAAATTACCCCCATGGCTGAGGTTAGGAGGTTAGTTATGAAGGGGGTAGAGCATGCAACCTTCTCCCCTCCCCCCACCTTTGGGGCCTCAAGACTGTTTTTTTACCTATTGTAATAAGCAACCCACAGCCTGGTAAAGTAGCTTAACTATTGCTTATAGGCAAGGAATAAGGATACAAGACAGCACCAACCTTTTTAGGAGATCTCACTTAGGCATTAAGTTGGTGGTATCGTCTTCACAAGGCCTGAGGCCAAGGGCAGAGAGACTGGGCAAACCCTGTCCTCGTTAGGGTGCTGACGGGAGCAGATGGGTCTGTCTTGGCCTATTCTTGACCCAGGCGCAAGCCCGGAGCGCATCCTGCATGTGTCCCATGCAGGGAAGAACTTTTCAAGCCTCAGTAGCGCATCAGGAAATTGACAGGGCCTGCCCCTCTAAGTGTGTTGCAGGCTGGGGGACAAAGTCCCACCCCAGCCTGAGATTACTGGCGACAGCAGTACGCAAATGTGCGTCCTGCACAGCAGGGAAGCGTCTGTGCCTTTATAGTGTATCAGGAAATTGACAGTGCCTGTCTCGCTCAAGTGTGTTGCAGGATGGGGGACAAAGTCCCACCCCAGCCCGAGATTACTAGTGCCAGCAGTCCGCAATTGGTGTCTTGCTCAGCTGGGAAGTGTCCACGCCTTTATAGCACGTCAGGAAATTAACATGGCCTGCCCTTCTCAAGTGTGTTGCAGGCTGGGGAATGAAGTCCCACCCCAGCCAGAGGTTAGCGGTGCCAGCAGTCCCACAATGTGTGTTGCTCACAGGGGGGAAGCGTCTGTGCCTTTATAGCACGTCAGGAAATTGACAAGGCCTGTCCCTCTCAAGTGCGTTGCGGACTGGTGGACAAAGTCCCATCCGAGCCCTGAGATTACTGGTGCCAGCAGTCCACAATGTGTGTTCTGACTTATTGTTCTATGACTGCAATGACTAGTGGGTTGTTCTCTGACTAATTGGTCTTCAAAATTGACACTCAGCTACCAGTCTTTTTAATGAAGTAATATAAGGTTTCCACACCTTTCTGTGGTTTTTGTACCCTTTTTAAAAAAAAAACTATAGTTATGGAAAACTAAGCTTACTTGGACATTAAATCTATTCTTGACTTTTTTTATTGTTTCTTGGTACTCATCTAATGGTTCTCCTTTATCTAACTCTAAATCAGGCAAGTGTTTAAGGATTGCTCTGCCATCATATCTAAAACATTTATTCCTTTCAGGTCACAAATGTAAAGCACTAATGGCACCTAGATATGTTACAAATCCATCGAACCTTTGTTTCAACAATACAGGTGGGTCACCTGATGTTTGTAAATTAGGAGGTGGACGACAAACAGTTTACACTATAAATACATTTATCAGACTCAAGTAGCAGGTAGTGTAACCACTAGATGACTAAACTGAAAGGTCTGACAAACAGAAGTGGTATGTACAAACATTTTTATCATAAACAAATATCACTGATGCAGTCATGCAAATAAAGTACCATTGACTGTGGAGAATTAGCTGTGTGCAGAAGAGGAAGACAACAGATGCTGCCAGGGGAATGCTTCCTTTGCATACATTATCCCTGGTGCAGGCATAATGTAGGGCAAACAGTTATAAAGTGGTGCAACGCATGCATTGTGCCACTTTGTAAGTTTTCCCCATCAGTTGGAGATTCTTGGAATCATTTTGGACCTGGACAGAAAAGGCTGGAAGGACTCACCAGGAACTGCTTCTGCTGTGCTGACCTGTGACCTGCTTGGCCACTGAAAGGATTTGCCAGCTGCTTGCATCCTCTGTGTGCTGGTCAGTTGCTGGCCCCTTCACCTGTGGGCCTGCTTCTTGATTTCTGCTCCCCAGGGGAAGGGCGCTGTGGCCCCTGACCCCTGCAACCGTGTGAAGCACGAGGAGTGCTTCAATATTGGACAAGATGTAGCGCTTTGGAAAGCCTTTTACATTTCAGGGGCTTAGCGCTTGTGGAGGGAAAGCGCTGCCCTGTTATTCTTTTATTGCAGGAAGAAACCACCGCCACCACCCGGGTGCTACAAATTTCAATTGCGTCGAAGACGCGCTGCATTTGGTGTTCCTGGGTCACGAGGAAATCTGCACAGTTGAAGATTGGAGCGAGCGCGCTCCTATCGTAACCCCAGGGTGAAGCGTGCTCCGTGGAGCACCCCCGGGGCACAAGCAGGCACCTACTTTGGTGCCCCCTGCTGCTAATGGCCTGGGCAGGCTGCGACATCTGTTCCAAGCTGGGTGGGGGAAGGAGGCCTCATTGGAGGCTCCCGCGCCCCACCGGGCCCCTTTCACCTCTTCCAGGAAGGGCAGGGAAGAAGGAAGTCTCTCCCTGCCACGTCGGAGCCCAGGAGAGTCGCGTCAGGACCGCAGGCGGGGCGAAGCCACATCAGAGGTCTCCTGCGCAGCCGGTCCCTTTTGGGTGGACCCTTGTGGGCCAGTGCCTAAATGTTGCCCCCCAATTGGAGGGTCAGTGAAGGCCCGGGTGGGCCCCTCAGTGCTCGTGGGCCCCAGGAGGGGCCCGTCATTGAAACAGAGGGGGTGCGTGGCACTCCCCCCTTCCTTGAACTCCTGCCTGACTTTGGCCCTTCCCTCGTGAGGGCCGGTGGAGGCCCAGAGGCCCCCAGTGATCATGGGCCCCAGGAGTGGCCCGTCTTTAAAGTAGAGGGGGTGCATGGCACCCCCCTCCTTTCTAAAAATAATTGCTGACCTTGGTCCCCCCTTCATGAGGGCCGGTGAAGACCCAGGGGGCCCCCAGGAATCGTGGGCCCATGGAGGGGCACGTCAGTAATGCAGAAGGGGTACGTGCCACCCCCTCTCACCCAGAATCCCCAGGATGCCCCCATGTTGCGCAGAGGAGCGCCGGGCCCCTTCTTCGTTCTTTGGGAATTGGACGTGCCTTCATCTTAAACCAGGTACTACTAAAAGACAATATGTACATCATAAGTTCTTTTTAGAGACTTTTTTTACTTATATGTTGCCTACCTGTTTTAGGATGTTTCATATGTGTATGCAATGTTCCTTTTATGGGCATAACATGCTAATATGTTTTTCTGACTTGCCATACGTTTTATAATGTTCCTAATATGAGTGTTTATGATATTCTTATGACAAGTGCTTTGGTGTAATAACATGTTTCCTGACTACTGCTTATGTTGCAGAATACTGAGTAACCTGTGTGTTATGTGTGAATACTGATAGTTTGCAGAGTAACTAATGTATAACGTTCTGCCAACTGCTAAGGTAGCAGGATACAACTGATATGTGATGTTTGGTCTAATAATTGCATTGTATACAATACAGTATATTTTCATATAACTTGGTGTTGTGTTTCCTTTGTGGTGGGCATAGTGCGTCACGTGTGTTGTGCAAACGCTTTACACATTGCCTCCGGGTTAGGTCTGACTGCTTGTGCCGAGCTATCAAAGGGGTGAGCAGGGGTTATCTTGGACACTTAACTCCCTTGCCCTGACTAGAGTGTGTGGGTTCTGCCTGGCTTGGGTGCATACCCTAGCCAACCAGAAACCCCATTTCTAACAGGGCCCAAAACATATTGTGGCGATCACAATGGTGGGTGTAGTAATTAGTCATGGGATTGGCAACCATGTAGGGAAAGAAGACATCAAGGGAAGTTCAGGATGTTATTGCTTGTGTGGATCCCCCTAACTGTTCTTACCTAGGATACCCTGCAAAGGCAAAACATTAAATAAAAACGCTATTTTTACTTTAATTTCTGTGATCTAAATTACAGAAATGTGCAGGGATCCACAAACTTTCTACCACCCAAGGTTCCCCAACTTGTCTCGATAAAAACCCTACTACACTGATGTGCCTGTGCCTAGTGCCCGTGACAGGAATGGATCACACATATGTCAATGGTAGTCCTTGCATGAGCTTCCTGTCTGTGACAGCAATGCCGGCTCCCACAGGAGGGGGGAGCCAGCTGGGAACGCAGTGGCCTTCAAGCTCCATCCGCAGTCCCCAACATTGTGACTGGGTGCCTTGGGGCTGAGATTTGCCCAGAGATAAGGACCATGATCCCCCAGAATAAAAAATAAATGAATGCCGAACCCTGAAGGATGAGGTCCCCAGAGCGAAAATCGGCCGGGGGGCGCTTAGCACCCCCTTACCCCTCAAAAAATTTAGAAGGCCATTCCCCGGGGGATAGGGTCCCTGGGATCGAAATCAACCAGGGGAGGGGGGTCACGCGGACCTATGGTCAACTTATGCTGTGCCTGGCCAAAAGCTGAGGTTAGCCCGCGGTTGGGTGGGGAGGGGTGTTGGCCAATGGGACTGGCCACAGGGCAGTCCCTGCGTCCAACCCACTACCCACAGCCAAAGGTTGTGAGTGATGCAAGGTCGGATGGGTTTTAGGGGCTTGTTTGCAGGACCTGCGCAGACTCGGCCCTGCAGCCAACCCCCGCTGGCCATGCGCATTGGGTTGGCTGGTTGTAGGGGTTGGATGCAGGGCCTGGTCACAGGCCAGGCCGTGCAGCCAACCTCGCCATACACGGCCAAAGGCTGTGTGTGGCACGGTGCTGGGTGGGTATAGGGGTTGGCTGCCAACCGCCACTGCACAGGGCTGAAGGTCATGAGCAACGGTTGTTTGACTAACTCAGGGTTCTGCAAAGTCGGCCCTGGAGAGCCGGGTCCATGTCAGGTTTTTAGCATATCCACATTTAGAAAAAAGATGTTTCAGAAATCCACATTTTTCTAAATGTGGATCTGCTAAAACTCTGGCATGAACCTGGCTCTCCAGGACCGACCTTGCAGAACCATGGACTAACATATGGAAATGAAAATGTTTTTACCTTAAAAAAAATAGAAATAGACTGAAATAACAAACATTACAGGGACGTCATAGTTAGGAAATATAATTGTTTTTAAAAATAGAAATTCACTTAAAAAACACAAAGGTTAAACGGACATTATAGTTAGGCTCACATTTTAAACATACCATATCATAGAAATTCTCCTGTTATAGTTAAAGTTATCTCAAGTAACTATAACTTGTTTCCTAAGGTAACTATAACTCGCAACCCCGCCAATGCCAGATTTTTCATAATTTTTTATCAATGATGTTATCAAAGATGTTATCAGTGCTGGCATTTGTGGGGTAACTAGCAGTGCTTGGCGAGGGTGCGAGTTATAGTTACCTTAGGGCACAATCTCTTTCACCCACTCACAGTCCCACTCACACTCATGACCCACTCACTGACTCACTCAGACCCTTGTACACTCACTCAAAGCCCCATTCAGACCCTCACTCAACCACTCACAGACCCACTCAGACATTCACACACCCACTCATGGGCCCACTCAGACCCTTGTGCACCCACTCACAGACCCACAGAAACCCTCAAGCATCCACTCACAGACCCAGACATAAACGGACGCACCCACTAAGACACTGATGCACCCACTCTCATACCCAGATAAACCCTCTCACACCTATTCTAACACCCAGAGAGACAGGCCACAGTCAACTCCCGCCACACACAGCCATAGGGGCTGTGTGCAGTGTGGGATTGGGCGCTTACAGGGTTGGTCCTACGGCCAACTGCCACCACGCATGGCTAAAGGCTGTGCGGGGTGGTGGCTGGATTAACAAATAGTAAAGAAAATGACTTTATGTAAAAAAAAAGTAGAAATTCACTGAAAAAAACAGAGGTTACAGGGACCGTATAGTTAGGAAATAGAATTTCAAAAAACGTAGAAATTCACTTAAAAAAAACAAAAGTATCAGGGACATCATTTTTAGGCTCACATTTTAAACGTGCTAGACCATAGAAATTCACGTTATGTTTATACTTATCTCAAGTAACTATATTTTGTGCCCTAATTTAACTGTAACTCATGCTTTCAATATGCACAGCTAATTACCCCACATAATACATCACACATGAAATCTGTGATAACGTAATTGATAATATCAATGTAACTTTTGCAGTAAAACTATTTAGCAGAAAACTGTGCATGGCGCTGCTGCAAGTTATAGTTACCTTAGGGCATGAGTTATAGTTACTTGAGATAAGTACAACCAAAACAGGAGAATTTCTATGGTCTGGAACATTTAAAATCTGAGCCTAACTATAACGTCCCTGTATCCTTTGGGGCCAGATTTAAGAAAAGTGGTGCTGCACCAAGTGCAGTGCCACTTTTCTTGTTCCCCTTTAGTGCCCCCTAACGCCACCATGTGTGCGCCGTATTTAAAATACGGGGCACCATGGCAATAGTTAGGGAACTAGTGTCAACATTTTTGATGCTAGTTCGGAGATTTGCAGGATTAGTGTGAAAAAAGTTAAATCGCCTAAATGTTGGCGCGAATCCTGCACAGTACATAAATAGCGGCACAAATGTTGATGCTACTGCCCCTATCCTGCTAGTGCGCCATATGTTAAATACGACGCACACATAGTGGCGGTAGTGGGGCACTAAGGGGTGCAAAAAAAGTGGCGCTGCATTGGATGCAACGCCACTTTTCTTAAATTTGGGCCTTAGTGTGGGAGAGCCTCCCAGCCCCCCCCAGAGCTCCAGGGACCACCACCTCCCCGCAGCTTTAATTTTTTTTATATAAGAGGGGGCCTGTGGCACCTCCAAAGCCCTTTAGACCACCACCATCCCAGGAGTTTCCTTTTAATCTGGGGGGGCCAGAGCCTGCCCTGCTGCCCTGGGGACCGCCACCTTCCCAGAGCTTTCCTTTTAAAGTATGCGGCAGCCCCCCTGCTTCCCAGGGGAAGGCCACCTCCCCATGGCTTTCCTTTTAAAATATGCATGGGTCCCCTGGGGCTATGTCCTATTTGGAGGGTGGCCACGTGCCCCCCCCTTGAGGAGCCACTGATGGCCCTGGGGACCGCCACCCCTCAGGGCCGGCTCCTGCTATGTCCTGGGGTGTCAACCCCTGGGACAAAGCTGTTTGCTGTGGGTTGGCTGCATCTCTGCAGCCAAGCCACAGCAAACACTTCGGGTTTTGGAAGCAGGACTTGTAAAGCGAGTACCGCTGTCAAAATCTGAAGTTTCATCTCTGTCCCCCTGAACTCATGCAGGGGACAGAGATGAAATGCTTCAGCAAGCTAGGAGCTGCTGTCAAAGTAGCTCCTTGCTTGCTGAAGCAATGGCACTGCGCGGTTAGCCTTATGGCCTCGCCTGCAGTGCCAGGTAGCCCGTAAAGGGCGTTTTATTTTTAAAATACGGATCCGTGAACAAGGCTACGGCTGAAACGCGTTGGGAGGAAGACCGTTTCTGTTAATATATTTGTGCAACTGTCCTCTTGTGTCTTGACTTTTTTCTTTATACTGGATAAGAAAGTATGTGTAGCATATATATATATATATATATATATATATATATATATATATATATATATGAAATACACTTTCTTAAGTAAACATTAAGGCTCCAGCACTCCACGAAGGTTTGAAAGGTTTATTGTAACAAAGCAGGAACGCGTTTCGGCGTGACCGCCTTCTTCAACCTGCGGGCCGCCATTTTGGCCCCCTTTAAATATCCTTTGTAGTAACATTGATTTAAAGCAATACACTCCCTTTAAAAATGAAATAACCACTACATTATACTCCATTTGAGAAAAAAAATTATGAATTATATGCAAAATAAAACTAGTGCCCAAATGTGATAATAAACATGACAAAATGAACAAGTACACACATAAAAATATTAAAGAAACAATGATGAATCTTTACACATCTTAGTAAATCTTAATGAATGAAATAAGATATTTGTCTCTGGGAAACTGCTGTGTGTGTTCATCTGGAGTAAATATGTATGAGAAATCCACCAGGTCCAATCACATTGATATAAATATTAAGTAGGGCATTGTTTGTAGGGACAATTATTAAAATGAAAAAGATTCCCATATAATCATTCACCATCTCAAAGAATAGTTAACACGTTATAATAAACTTATTCATATCATTAATAAAGAGTAATCCATAATTAAATTAACAATGTTAACCTAAATGTATATATAACTCTTCACTCGAGTTAAGCCCCACTGGTTCTCTTGAATCGAATGCCAATATATATCTAGACTCTAATCTCCTCAGCTGTTTTTCCCTATCTCCTCCACGGATATCCTTCCTGATTCCATCTATTACACTGTATTTAACTTCTTCCATGCGACCTCCATGAAATTCATGGATGTGTCGGGCAACCGGGTAAGACTCATCTCTATTAACTATGGCCCTTAAATGTTGTAAAATTCTTTTGTGCACTTGAAGTTTTGTGCTACCTACATATAGCTTGGGGCAACTACATTTTAAAATATAAACTACATGGTCACTTTTGCAGTCATATCTGCCTTTGATGGTATGTGTAGTTCTGTGGGTTAATTGAATGGTTTTGATGTTTTCCCCATTTTTACATGCCTTACACTTGGTGCATTTGAAAAATCCATCTGGTGCCTTTAACCAACTCTTAATCAAAGGTTTCTCTTGTCTCACATCATTTTTGACCAACAAATCTTTCATCAATTTTCCCTTTCTATAAGTTATGGTGGGCCTATTGCTTATTAGTGTGCCTATAACTGGATCACTTTGGAGCATATGCCAATGTTGTTGCAGTAACTTTCTTACGGAGTCATGTGCAGTATTAAATGTAGTAATACATCTCACGATCCCCGTATCTTTATGTTTTTTGTCATTCTTGATGTCCAACGAATTAGTTTTATTATCTGTAGTAAATAGTAGCTGTTCCCTCATACGGGATTTTACTCTTATAATAGTGTTCTCTAAAACCTCATTGGCATAGCCTCTCTGTTTCAATCTTTCTATCATTTCACTCTCTACATTAGCATAATTTTGTTCTGTACTACAAATCCTTTTTGCTCTTAACAACTCTCCATAAGGAATATTATGTTTCAATGGCTGTGGATGATAACTTTTGGCATGTAATATACTATTTCCAGCTGTGCTCTTCCTGTGTAGTGTTGTCTCAATTCTATTGTCCATTACGATCACTGATATATCTAAAAACTCAATCGTTTGTGAGTCAATCTTGCCTGTGAATCTCAAATTGCAAGTGTTGTCATTGATTTCTTTAATAAATTTATGGGCAGTGGTTAAGTCTCCCTTCCAAATTATAAAGATATCATCAAAGTACCTGAGCCACATAATAATATTGTCACTCCATTTGTCTAGGGGAGAATTGTTTAAAATCTGTTCTTCCCACCACCCCATGAAAAGATTGGCATAACTAGGAGCAAAGCACGTTCCCATCGCTGTACTGCATACCTGCTCAAATATCTCGTTGTTAAAATAGAACATGTTATGTTGTAAACACCATGTGATCATTTCTAATAGCATTTTGCTGTGCTGATAAAAGTTGATAGATCGCTTTTTTAGAAAATAGTCAACTGCCTGGATTCCCAAATGATGCGGAATACTTGTGTATAACGCCGTTACATCTAGCGTCATCAGAAGGAAATCTTTCTCCCAGCTAATATCAAAAATCATTCTTAAAAAATCACTGCTGTCCCGTAGGTAAGATGATAGATTTCTAACCAAAGGTTGTAAATATGCATCTAAATACTGGGATACAAATTCAAACAAACTCCCTTTGATAGATACAATGGGCCTCCCAGGTGGTTTACATGCGTTTTTGTGGATCTTGGGTATTAAATAGAACACAGGTAATTTAGGAAATTCTACTTTGAGAAACTTATATTCTTGTTCACTTAAAAGACCTCTATCTCTCCATTGTAACAATTCTAAATCAAAACTTGTTTTAACATTTGCCACATATTCCAAGTCAATTCTTTTGTAACATCCAGGATCATTTAACTGTGTGTAAGCCTCCTCCATGTATTGTTGTTTAGGCCATATTACAACATTTCCTCCTTTGTCAGAGCCTCGCACCACAATTTCTGGATTGTTAGACAATTTTTTCAGAGTCTTGTGGTACCTACTAGTCTGTGTGTTTGCTTTCTTGGCTGTCTGAGCCCTCAGGATCTTGAGACCTTTAATTAAAGTGTCAGAAAATTGATCAATTATATCTCCACTGTATGCGGGAATAGTTCTAGACTTGGGCTTCAGCCCTGATGACCCTTCTCGATCCAGTCATATGCCCTCTAATTCCAGTCTAGTAATTACTTGTTCTTCACTAAATTCTTCCATGGAACTCTCTTCCAGTTCCCAAAGATCCTTCATTAACATCACATCTTCAATGAGTAAGTTCTGACTGATGTGGCTCTCAATTGGAGACCCTGATTGTTCAATGTTCACTCCCTGTGGTAATATCATTTTATTCTTGTTTGAATGAATTTTAAATAATTTTAATTTTCTTATGAATAAAAACAAGTCTATGCGAGTTTGTACGTAATCAAAGTCATGGGGCTGGCAGTAAGAGAGGCCTAATCGCAAATTTTCTTTATCCTCTTCGTCTAATTCGACATTAGACAAATTCACCACAGTCTTATCATCTCTTAGTATCGCTTGTTGCTTCGAGTCATCTTTCCTCCTTCGTCGGTTGAAATTTCTCTTACCCCCTCGTCTCTTCTGCCTCTGCCTCTTCCTCTTGGTCTGATTCCTCCCCTCCAGGGTCTGTGATTTGTTCTTCGGTCTCTCCTTAAAAAATCAAATTCATCTTGCAATGAAGTATGGGACTTGACCCGTGTCGATTCTTCAAAATCTGTATCTGAACTCTCGCTAGTTCCCACATTAGAAGTTTTCCTTTCCGTGTCCAAATCTTTCTTACTTAATTCTTTGCCTTTTTGTTGTCTCCAATAATCAAATTTCTTGGCAAATGTATATATTTGACCTGTTTCATAATCAAAAGTGTCCCTGTTAAATTTACGTGATTTTTTTGAAATTATTTCTTCCTCAATTTTACTTAATCGTTCCTCCATAGCTTTGTGCAATGATTCAACCAACTTTTTATCAGCAAAAGTCTCAATTAATTTAGTAATATCGTCAATTTTCTCTAAGATTTTCTCTCTTTCTATATGGGCATATTTGATCAGTATCTTCATCATCCCTGCAGAGCTGGATGCATTATGTTCTGCCCATTCTTTTAACAATTCAGGATTCGGGTCATCATAAGTAGGCATGATGAAAATCCTTAGGCCTCTGGGTACTCGACCTACTTCCAAATACCTATTCAAAGATTCACATTCCCACCATTTGTTTAATTCTTTCTTTTTGAGTCTCTCTAGTTCTTTGAATGTACCATAAATATCGGGATTTTGGCCTGTAGGTTCTCCCCTAGACGTTTGTCTCTTTTCTTGTGTAATGACTTTAGCAAATGCTAATTCCGCTCTCATTCGTCTATTCTCATATACATTGGTTACTTTATTAGCCATTTCGGTAGTCTCCACTGGGCTAAACACTATTGTTATGTCGCTATGCTTATACCTTCAAATCCACATAAAGTAATGCCCAATTTACATGATTATAGTCAAGAAAAACCGGGAAAGTTTATTCCTTGGTGCTATCACTGACAAACTGTTTCCCGTATGCTCGTTCTTGTAAAAAAAAAAAAACACGATGTAGCCCATGTAGTAACATTGATTTAAAGCAATACACTCCCTTTAAAAATGAAATAACCACTACATTATACTCCATTTGAGAAAAAAAATTATGAATTCATCATTGTTTCTTTAATATTTTTATGTGTGTACTTGTTCATTTTGTCATGTTTATTATCACATTTGGGCACTAGTTTTATTTTGCATATAATTCATAATTTTTTTTCTCAAATGGAGTATAATGTAGTGGTTATTTCATTTTTAAAGGGAGTGTATTGCTTTAAATCAATGTTACTACAAAGGATATTTAAAGGGGGCCAAAATGGCGGCCCGCAGGTTGAAGAAGGCGGTCACGCCGAAACGCGTTCCTGCTTTGTTACAATAAACCTTTCAAACCTTCGTGGAGTGCTGGAGCCTTAATGTTTACTTAAGGAAGTGTATTTCAAGTAAAAGACGAGGTGGCGTGCGTCTAAGTCCAAGCACCATCGGCGATTAGGTGCAGAGAGAGAAGCGCCAAACGAAGTGTTTATCCATTGCTCTCTCCGCCCCCGCTACGAACATTGAACACGAAAGAAATAGCTGACCGAACACGGTGAGGGAAGTCAGCGCGGAGTCGGAGGACGCCGAAGCAGACTGACGCCGAGGACGGTAAGCGTTCGATTTGGATTGAGAGAAATTCTATGAAAAGCGGAGCCGAGCGCCCATACACGATCGGATGCAATTGTGCTTTAATAAACAGGGCGCACGATTGGGGAAAGAAAGAAAAATTAATGTTACTAGCAGTTCACTGTGAAGCGGTAACAGTGTACCTGCATTTGAGAACACTTGATATTTATTATTTTTTCAAACCAATTCAACACGGAAATCTAAAACCATTCACAAAGTCATAAACAGCGGGTTAAAGTGTGCCTAACAAAAAGGATTTGGTGATTTATTTCTTTACTTGAAGCAAGGGCTACAATGTATCTTTCAAGAACGAGCACACTGGAGACAGTTTGAAAGTGATAGTAGCAAGGAATAAACATCCACGGCAGTCAATGATTAAAAGCATGAAAATTGGATATTTTTCTACGCTGAATTAAAAACACACAGGACATTTATTTTTTCGCAGCAATCGGGCCTGGGAATTCAAACGGCTCACAAAGTTACTAACAATCGGTATAAGTGTGCTAATCAATAAGGACTCGTGATTTATTGTTTCACTTGGAGTATGGGCTACATTGTGTTTTTTTTTTTTTTTTTTTTTACAAGAACGAGCATACGGGAAACAGTTTGTCAGTGATAGCACCAAGGAATAAACTTTCCCGGTTTTTCTTGACTATAATCACGTAAATTGGGCATTACTTTATGTGGATTTGAAGGTATAAGCATAGCGACATAACAATAGTGTTTAGCCCAGTGGAGACTACCGAAATGGCTAATAAAGTAACCAATGTATATGAGAATAGACGAATGAGAGCGGAATTAGCATTTGCTAAAGTCATTACACAAGAAAAGAGACAAACGTCTAGGGGAGAACCTACAGGCCAAAATCCCGATATTTATGGTACATTCAAAGAACTAGAGAGACTCAAAAAGAAAGAATTAAACAAATGGTGGGAATGTGAATCTTTGAATAAGTATTTGGAAGTAGGTCGAGTACCCAGAGGCCTAAGGATTTTCATCATGCCTACTTATGATGACCCGAATCCTGAATTGTTAAAAGAATGGGCAGAACATAATGCATCCAGCTCTGCAGGGATGATGAAGATACTGATCAAATATGCCCATATAGAAAGAGAGAAAATCTTAGAGAAAATTGACGATATTACTAAATTAATTGAGACTTTTGCTGATAAAAAGTTGGTTGAATCATTGCACAAAGCTATGGAGGAACGATTAAGTAAAATTGAGGAAGAAATAATTTCAAAAAAATCACGTAAATTTAACAGGGACACTTTTGATTATGAAACAGGTCAAATATATACATTTGCCAAGAAATTTGATTATTGGAGACAACAAAAAGGCAAAGAATTAAGTAAGAAAGATTTAGACACGGAAAGGAAAACTTCTAATGTGGGAACTAGCGAGAGTTCAGATACAGATTTTGAAGAATCGACACGGGTCAAGTTTCATACTTCATTGCAAGATGAATTTGATTTTTTAAGGAGAGACCGAAGAACAAATCACAGACCCTGGAGGGGAGGAATCAGACCAAGAGGAAGAGGCAGAGGCAGAAGAGACGAGGGGGTAAGAGAAATTTCAACCGACGAAGGAGGAAAGATGACTCGAAGCAACAAGCGATACTAAGAGATGATAAGACTCTGGTGAATTTGTCTAATGTCGAATTAGACGAAGAGGATAAAGAAAATTTGCGATTAGGCCTCTCTTCTGCCAGCCCCATGACTTTGATTACGTACAAACTCGCATAGACTTGTTTTTATTCATAAGAAAATTAAAATTATTTAAAATTCATTCAAACAAGAATAAAATGATATTACCACAGGGAGTGAACATTGAACAATCAGGGTCTCCAATTGAGAGCCACATCAGTCAGAACTTACTCATTGAAGATGTGATGTTAATGAAGGATCTTTGGGAACTGGAAGAGAGTTCCATGGAAGAATTTAGTGAAGGACAAGTAATTACTAGACTGGAATTAGAGGGCATATGTCTGGATCGAGAAGGGTCATCAGGGCTGAAGCCCAAGTCTAGAACTATTCCCGCATACAGTGGAGATATAATTGATCAATTTTCTGACACTTTAATTAAAGGTCTCAAGATCCTGAGGGCTCAGACAGCCAAGAAAGCAAACACACAGACTAGTAGGTACCACAAGACTCTGAAAAAATTGTCTAACAATCCAGAAATTGTGGTGCGAGGCTCTGACAAAGGAGGAAATGTTGTAATATGGCCTAAACAACAATACATGGAGGAGGCTTACACACAGTTAAATGATCCTGGATGTTACAAAAGAATTGACTTGGAATATGTGGCAAATGTTAAAACAAGTTTTGATTTAGAATTGTTACAATGGAGAGATAGAGGTCTTTTAAGTGAACAAGAATATAAGTTTCTCAAAGTAGAATTTCCTAAATTACCTGTGTTCTATTTAATACCCAAGATCCACAAAAACGCATGTAAACCACCTGGGAGGCCCATTGTATCTATCAAAGGGAGTTTGTTTGAATTTGTATCCCAGTATTTAGATGCATATTTACAACCTTTGGTTAGAAATCTATCGTCTTACCTACGGGACAGCAGTGATTTTTTAAGAATGATTTTTGATATTAGCTGGGAGAAAGATTTCCTTCTGATGACGCTAGATGTAACGGCGTTATACACAAGTATTCCGAATCATTTGGGAATCCAGGCAGTTGACTATTTTCTAAAAAAGCGATATATCAACTTTTATCAGCACAGCAAAATGCTATTAGAAATGATCACATGGTGTTTACAACATAACATGTTCTATTTTAACAACGAGATATTTGAGCAGGTATGCGGTACAGCGATGGGAACGTGCTTTGCTCCTAGTTATGCCAATCTTTTCATGGGGTGGTGGGAAGAACAGATTTTAAACAATTATCCCCTAGACAAATGGAGTGACAATATTATTATGTGGCTCAGGTACATTGATGATATCTTTATAATTTGGAAGGGAGACTTAACCACTGCCCATAAATTTATTAAAGAAATCAATGACAACACTTGCAATTTGAGATTCACAGGCAAGATTGACTCACAAACGATTGAGTTTTTAGATATATCAGTGATCGTAATGGACAATAGAATTGAGACAACACTACACAGGAAGAGCACAGCTGGAAATAGTATATTACATGCCAAAAGTTATCATCCACAGCCATTGAAACATAATATTCCTTATGGAGAGTTGTTAAGAGCAAAAAGGATTTGTAGTACAGAACAAAATTATGCTAATGTAGAGAGTGAAATGATAGAAAGATTGAAACAGAGAGGCTATGCCAATGAGGTTTTAGAGAACACTATTATAAGAGTAAAATCCCGTATGAGGGAACAGCTACTATTTACTACAGATAATAAAACTAATTCGTTGGACATCAAGAATGACAAAAAACATAAAGATACGGGGATCGTGAGATTTATTACTACATTTAATACTGCACATGACTCCGTAAGAAAGTTACTGCAACATCATTGGCATATGCTCCAAAGTGATCCAGTTATAGGCACACTAATAAGCAATAGGCCCACCATAACTTATAGAAAGGGAAAATCGATGAAAGATTTGTTGGTCAAAAATGATGTGAGATAAGAGAAACCTTTGATTAAGAGTTGGTTAAAGGCACCAGATGGATTTTTCAAATGCACCAAGTGTAAGGCATGTAAAAATGGGGAAAACATAAAAACCATTCAATTAACCCACAGAACTACACATACCATCAAAGGCAGATATGACTGCAAAAGTGACCATGTAGTTTATATTTTAAAATGTAGTTGCCCCAAGCTATATGTAGGTAGCACAAAACTTCAAGTGCACAAAAGAATTTTACAACATTTAAGGGCCATAGTTAATAGAGATGAGTCTTACCCGGTTGCCCGACACATCCATGAATTTCATGGAGGTCGCATGGAAGAAGTTAAATACAGTGTAATAGATGGAATCAGGAAGGATATCCGTGGAGGAGATAGGGAAAAACAGCTGAGGAGATTAGAGTCTAGATATATATTGGCATTCGATTCAAGAGAACCAGTGGGGCTTAACTCGAGTGAAGAGTTATATATACATTTAGGTTAACATTGTTAATTTAATTATGGATTACTCTTTATTAATGATATGAATAAGTTTATTATAACGTGTTAACTATTCTTTGAGATGGTGAATGATTATATGGGAATCTTTTTCATTTTAATAATTGTCCCTACAAACAATGCCCTACTTAATATTTATATCAATGTGATTGGACCTGGTGGATTTCTCATACATATTTTCTCCAGATGAACACACACAGCAGTTTCCCAGAGACAAATATCTTATTTCATTCATTAAGATTTACTAAGATGTGTAAAGATTCATCATTGTTTCTTTAATATTTTTATGTGTGTACTTGTTCATTTTGTCATGTTTATTATCACATTTGGGCACTAGTTTTATTTAGCATATAATTCATAATTTTTTTTCTCAAATGGAGTATAATGTAGTGGTTATTTCATTTTTAAAGGGAGTGTATTGCTTTAAATCAATGTTACTACAAAGGATATTTAAAGGTTTAAAGGGGGCCAAAATGGCGGCCCGCAGGTTGAAGAAGGCGGTCACGCCGAAACGCGTTCCTGCTTTGTTACAATAAACCTTTCAAACCTTCGTGGAGTGCTGGAGCCTTAATGTTTACTTAAGGAAGTGTATTTCAAGTAAAAGACGAGGTGGCGTGCGTCTAAGTCCAAGCACCATCGGCGATTAGGTGCAGAGAGAGAAGCGCCAAACGAAGTGTTTATATATATATATATATATATATATATATTTACATATATTTATATATATCGAGAGAGAGAGAGAGAGATTTCTCTCCCTCTACATAGGGAGAGTATCTCTCCCTCTCTCTCTCTCTCCCTATATATATATATATATATATATATACATATATATATATATATATATATATATATATACATATATATACATATAGAGACATCACTTTTTTTTATACATATGTGTTGTTTCCCTGGGGCTGAATTGTGGCCCCCCAGGGACACTATACATCTATAAATAAAATGTAGCCCCCACAGGCGTTAGCCCTACTCACAGGTGGCCGTCTGCAAATGTTTTTTTTTTTTTTACTTTTAACCACGGGGGCTATCTCCCAAGGGAAACCAAAATATTTATTTAAAAAAAAATATGTCCCTCAGGGGCACGGCCCACTTCCACATGGGCCGACCCCCCAGTAAAATCCCTAGGGTCTAGTGGAGTTTCCTGGCTATGGATATCCACTGCCAGGAACTCTTTCAGGACTTTGTTTGAAAGGGGAGACTCACCCTTGCAAACAAGGCCTCCCTGAAAGCTGGGGAGGCCTCTTAGCCCTTTTTGTTTGTGCCACCGGAGTAGGGTGAAGCCGTACTTGCTGTGTCTCTGCTCTGGTGGGGAGAATATTGTGACGCCAGCACACCTCACGGCACACTGATGCCACTGATGGGTCGGAGGTTTGGACAGGAAGAGGTACGGAAGCTGTTCCATGTCTACCCTTTTGGGGTTAAAAGATATCCTCCCTTGTTTTGATAAGGATTTTTTAAAGCCCACCCTAGTGGCGGCCAATGGCACGAAAGGGGTTACAGTAATTATTTTAAAAATCCGGAATCTAGTGCTCACACTATTGTTTGGTAACATCACAAAAGATAATAGTTAAAAGTATGTAGGCTGTTTATTACCATTAAAAACAACAGGGAAAAGTTATAATATCCCATTTTTGTAGTCCTTATCACCCTCACTGTGCTACCTTTAGGGGCTATGCTAGCTGTAGCAGACGAGTAAATAATAAGCCTATTTCTTGAGTTTCAAAAGGTAATGTGCATACCTGGGACAAATGAGTTGTTTGCCAGCTGTTTTGAACACAAGAGCAAAGAGATTGTGTTTGTGAGGGAACACAATCCTGGCACCAGTCAGTGAAGGCAAAATGCTTTGAAGAGGCTCTGAGAGGCATGCTGGAGCCTTCTTCAGTTAATGTGGAATCTGGTAGTGTGCCCATCTGGAGCTATGTCTCGATCTGGGCCCTGGGTGAAGTTTCTTCAGGGGTCATTTCATGGGGTTCGTACAGAGTTGACCACTGATTTTTAACCTAGGCTAGGGGATTCCATTTAATCCGAGAGCATAACCAGTTTGATCCAGCGTGAAGAAAAATATGTAAAGTATGTAAAAAGCATTTGCATCATCTTTAGGCATGTTTACTTTAAGTGTCTGCTTCTAAAACCTTGAGGTGTAGATATCGAGAGGCAGTACTACACTTTTGTCACTGGATAGTGTTAGCAATGTCATGTTCAGATGAATTTACACTTTGATGGGTTTTGTGTAAAATGATCATATGCTGATTATGGATCAAAGTGCAGAAAGGCGCCTAAAATAGAAACTGCAATGGAACATGCCCTGCATGTGTTTAAGAACCTCAGACTAAAATAAAATAGCCTTGAAGTAAGTGTTTATAATATATAAAAAATAAAATTATGAAGAGGAATGGTCACAGTGTTTTGGCATTTCTGTAATAATTTCTAAACTAAACAAGCACTAATCAATCAGTGTTTATCCATGATCTTGCTTACCACAACTTCATGACACATTTACAAAGAAGCACATGTTAAAAACGTGTATTTAATGAAATCACAGTTCATCACTTGTTGCATGCTCTATAACAAGTTTTCAAACTGAAATGAAAGGGGCATCTGCATTGGAAGACATGGTTTTACAACACTATCAACATGTTGTGTCCGCTCACAAGTCCCCGACCTGGATCAGCGGCCTTCGTCAGGTCTTGGAAATCCTTGCTATATGATTCTGTCTCAACACTCAGTCAGTCAAATATGTGGACGGAAGCAAAAGCATACATAGAAAAAGTAATTAATATTCACTTACGTCTTTTCACAGGCATTTTCTAAAAGCAAAAACAAAAGACGTATTTTAGGAAAATTCATATATTTTAGGCCAAATCATATAGCATTGAAGGGAAGAGCTCCTGCCATGCAAAAAATTGTGAATCACGGCAAACGGTGGTGCACTACATATACATGTGAAAATGTACAATCGTAAATTTGGCTCGAGGCACGCAAATCAATGCTTTTGTGTAACTTTATGCTCAGATTTTGTAAAAAGCCCAAAAGAGCAAAGTTTCTCAAACGTGTAACAGTAAATTTACTAATAGTAAGTCTTTATGTGTAGATTTACTTTTGTGAACATGTTCTTACATGGTAATTTAAAGTTTACCAGTAAACATGGGGTACATGGGAAATATACCCTGATGAAATAACATCGCTGTCAGTAGCACCACAATGGCCAAGGGGGGATATGTGCTGTTAAAAAAGCCCTTATTGTAAGTTGGTCGAGGAAGGTATTTACCTCACGTGGGGTAAATGCTTCCTATTTCGAGTTTTTAAAAGGGAAATGGTGCATAACGTGGAATTATTTTTTCAACATGCTGCAGTCCAAGTGTTGCCTGTTTCCCGGGCCTTTACATACGACTTGCCATGCATAGGTCTCTCTGGCATTTTAGTGGTGAAACAGGGAAAGTTTTTTTTTAACACAGTGAATTCCGTAGGTGTTGATGTACGTGGACATAAAAGAAATATACGACAATTGAATTTCTGCACATTTCTGATATAGTCGTGGCACTATAAATGAGTGTGGACACCCGTGCATCATTTGACATGGCTTAGCAAGCATATTGCCTAAAAGCGAGACAATTTAGGTACATTTCTGAATAAATCACTTTTTCAAGATTTCCCTCAGTGCCCTACACTTGAAAGCAGCAAAGACGTTTGTGTGCTCATTATAAATAATGTATGCACCGCAATGAATGTTATGTGCCACAGAACAAACATGTCCATTTGAAAACACATATACATCACTTTTGCCAGTATTGTTTCTGCTGTCCAAGTTCCAAATTATGTTATTTTTTCTCTTAGCGATCCTTATTTTGCTCTTCTTATTCTTGACTAAAATTCAAAACAAGGATTTAAAATTCAATATCACTATAATAATTCTGGGCCCTCTGAAAACAGTGACAAGCAAAGTTACATGCACTGACTACTTACTGAGATGAAGCAATGAAAGTTGCCATTTTTGCTTCTAATCCATTGCGTGGGTGGGTGGAAGACCCAGTATCCTATTATTGCTTAATCAACCTATTTCCTGGGGTTTGTTAGTTCAGCCGAGTTGTTTTGCAAGATGACAAAAATCTAGATAGTCACCTAAACAAATATTAAATAGATACATTAAATATTCGGTAGGCAATTTGTATGGTCTCCTTATAGCTACATACTGTATACGCTACAGTTTGATATATTTTTCCTTTTTCAGATTGCCATATAATTATGAGGCTAACAAGGGGAACCTTGTTGAACCTCGATTTCATTGTGTAAGCGCGTCACAGCTATTATTCTCATGGATGAGTCTACTGTGTCTGGTTCCTCTTAGGTCCAATGACATAAAGCACGTAGATGCACACGTTTGAAAAGGAGCATTGAAGTCCGAAATGGAATTTATAACTAGAATTGACTAAGCCAAGTTTTCTGGGTTTAATGTGCTAATACACCTCAATTATCACATCTGACTGAATCGGGCAGAAGGGAGTCAGTGGGAGCAGACAGAAAGGCGACAGTTGTAAACTAATCACTTTTAAAGTTCTATGCATGCACTATTGTGGAGTGGTGGCAGAAGGGTATAGTCTAACAGCCAATAGTATAAGTAGAGAGCTGTACAATCCACTGTTTTGAGGATAGACATTCACAAAGCCTCAAGCCAATGACAGAGTTACTCTCAAATAGCCAATGATTAAAAGGGGCGGACCCAAAGCTCACTTTATGTCTGTTGCCTTAGAGGCCTAATGAACAGCTTTGCTCTAAAAACCAAGACCTAATAATGTTTGAAGGGACCGTAAACAGTGCTTTTTTAATTACAACTTTGTAGTGCTAGAGCTGGTCTCATGCATTTTGTGAAACTATCCCTTGCACCACAAGTATTGTGTTATGATAGACAGACAGCCAAAGGATGCGAGCTCAGCAGTATTTACAGAATCTTATGGGATGAACTGTGTGCAGTAGGCCAACAGAATCACCCGACTTGAATTCCTTTAAAAATAACAGGGTGCTCATGAAGTAACATTTGCCCCTGTGGTGTGAAGGGCTCCAGAGCTTGAGGGGGGCCCTCAGCACAATACACTCACTGGCTTGGCACTGTGCATGGGTGGCGGCCTCCTGGCAGATGCACATCCAGGATGGCGTCCATGAGATGGAAGGTGTGCCAATGAGGATGATAACACAGCACTATTCAGAACAATGTCTGAGCAGGTTGTTTGCGAGTAGAAGGATAGAAATGGAAAATGGGCAAGTTTGATAATAAAAGAGTGTGTTAATGAGGCAGAGCTCTATGCCTTAAGATTGAAGAATAGAAAGCCGGTTTTCTGGAGTACAGGCTGGGTTGGCATGGATGGGCCAGAATTGTTTCTTCAGGCACTTGGTGTAAATGCATAGAAATTGGTGGTTTTGGGTGCACTACCTACCCAACGGCACAAAAATGACAAGGGGAGCTGCATCATGATCTATGTTCCAGTGGTTTCACTAACACTCTATATTAATTTTGATACTCTGTGAGGTGCGCAAAAAGTGCAGACTGTAAAGTGTGCAACCTAAATTTGCACTCTGAAATTGACACACATAATGTTGAAGTGTTGTTTATCACACCCTGGAGGAAAGAAGTGGAGAGGTGATGCAAATTGATTAATAATGTTAAGGAAATAATACAATGAGAGGAAATGTCACCACCGCACACATCAGTAGAGAGCATTGTACAATTGTAAGTAGTTAAATTAAATAGCAGTACAGGCCACAGCTGCAAGGACACAAAGTAGGTGAGAGTTTAGCAGAAAGCAGAACACCAACTCAGCAAATTTCTTTTAAATGGGAAAACATGATTAACAAGTCTTGAAGAGTTTATGATCTTGGGGCACCAGCACATATTTCTATTCCCATTGTCAATAGAAACATATGTTGGTTAAAAGTAACTTTAGTCAAGAGTCTACAGAGTCATATACGTCTTGGGAACAGAACAATAAACAGTTACACACTCGGGAAAGGAAGGTTAATGTTTTATCGAAGCTCTGTTAGCATTATGATAAGGCGAACCTAGAGAAGAGGTGACAAGTTTGAGGATGCAGGTTTTGTCGTGTCGTGTCGAATTAAAGCTAATAAAACTAAAACATGTTAATCATTGAAGAAGTCTTGTTGTTCTCTAATGATAATATGAATTTTGATATAGGGGCAGGGTGCTTCTTCAAGCTCCTTATTTTTTCTAACTGGACACCAGGGCAGCAACTGGTATCATGCGAATGCATCTGTGCCGGACCTGTCTCATAAATTAGCCCAAAATCTGGGAAATTAAAAATGTGCTTGTGTTTCTTCTCTTATGGCCCTCCGTTATTCAATGCCATGCCTGTCCATCCTGCCATGCTGGCATTTCACATGCATAACACAGGACCCTGCAACTCCTGTAGCCCCTGCAGGGAATGGATTGCCTCAACCCTTGAGGGGGCTTCTGGCCTTTTGGTGGCCACAGTCAGCCTAAGGCCAATGAATATCTGTGATATATCAGAGACTCCAGGGCCCCTAATCACATTCTGCACAGGGCTCTATCATTTTGCGTTACACCACTGATGGGTGCAGCTCAGTGGGTAGCTTGAAAGCTCACGGAAACTCCCCAACAAAGAGGAACTGGCCCCCGGGACCATACATCCTAAAATGCTTGCTGCAAGGCAATTACGCAGTTTGAGTACGTCTGTTTTAAATGCAATGGCGTAGCCATGACTATTTCATTTGTACCACTGTACAGCAGGTGCTGTTACAACTTAACACCAGAATAAAGAAAATGTTAAATCACTTTACCAATTTTAACTAAGGATAATGTTGTCAGTTATAGCATTATCATAGTTTGATGCCTTCATAATGAATAATAGAGGAGAGGAAAATGTAGATAATGTTAAATGTGTTCATGCAGAGCTACTATGAGTTTGAAGCAACAGAGAACAGTGCTAGTTAGCCATGGCAGACACATAAATTGTGGTCTGTGAAGAGAAAGTGGTGCCAAACAAGACCATGCTGGAACAGACGTGAGGCCTGTGCAGAACAAGGAGGGTGGACATGAAGGATTGCAGGATTACAAATGAGATCTTCATTATACCTAAATCCTCATGCACTGAATCCTGTAAACCTGAAGGCATCTTTCAAACTCTTGCCACTACTAGAGGTACCCTAATCGGAGCTTCAAACAGCTAACATACTTAGACACATATTCAAGGACCTTAGTTAGAGGTTGGTGGATGGGATACTCCATCCTGCCATATTACAAGTGCCACGGTTAGAATGGATTTGTAATACACAGGACGAGACATCCAAAAAACTTTTGCTCGCGTAATGACTGAATACTTAAAAGCAGGAGTCATCTCCCTTGGACTAGAAGTCCATAATGTGCTGCAATCCCTGCTCATTCATTAGGTCTTTGATGTGAAGTGACGTTGGTGAGTTTCCCTGAAGTGCCTCGTCTTTTTACCAGGCCATCCTAATTCCCATCCACTGAATCACTGTGCAATTAATTCACAGCATTCGTCAGATTCTTACTCCGAATCCTGACAATGTAATCTTCTGGATCTCACTGAACCATCATCTGGTGCAACTCTTGCTCACTGTAAGGCAATGTCTCTCTTTGCATGTTCACCCCCATATTTTTGGACCAATGCTGCTGGTTTTTTGATTCTGAGAGTGCACTGAGGCCTGCTAACCAGACCCCAGTGCCAGCATTCCGACCCTATGCAAACTGTATGTCGAATTGGCTACACCCAATTGGCAGGGGCTGACTTACTTACAAGTCCCTAGAATATGGTACCCAGGGTATGTAAGACAGTGTCCCCTCAGGGCTACAGCACTATATGTGCCACCCTGTTTGTGACAAAGTACAAAATGGCTCCCACTCTGCCACTGCAGAAATGTTCACACTGTCAGCTCAACTTTGCCATTCAAACCAATGGCAAAGCCACCCCTTCCCTTAACAATATATGAAAGTCTCCCCTAATGAAGGCCTATAGAGGCGTATGGAAAGGGGCCATGTAATGTAAAGTAGGACATATATCTTTCATATGTCTTTATAGCAACACTTCCAAATTGGCATTTTGCTGTGGATAAGTTAGGAGCCCCATTGGCTAACATAGGGTTACCGGTTGGCACCCCAGCCTGGCTAACTCCTAAATTGGACTACCTAACTGGGTCATGTAAAGATGCTGATGCCCAGGTCGAATTTATTAACATAATTAAAGTTTAGCAACTTTTAGAAAGTTTCCACTTTACACTCCAGCCAGCCCAGCAGCCTCACAAAACGGGAAACTCTCACCTGAACCGTTTTCTGTGGGCGTATAGCCCTCCGAAAGCCACATTTCTAGAGTAGGCTTCCAGGCTCTTGGGGCCCTAGGAAGGGTTGTGCCCTCTTGAAAAGGGCAAGAATGTTGCACTCTGGGATAGCCAGAAATTCACAAGAAATTCATCACTATTTAGGAGGGGACCTAGTAGCCCATTGGCTAGGGACCATGGAGTCCCCTGAGGCTTCTATCCTGGAATAAATATGGCATCCCTGACACCTAGCTCCTCATATCACATTGGATTTGGTGAGAGAACTGAAGAAGGTCTGACAATCTGCCTTTGGAATCGCACAAAGAGATGCTGCGCTGTTGGAAGGACTGCACCTTCTGCTCTTTGGGCTAGTGAAGTTTGGACTGTGCCTGTGGCTCTTGGCTCAGGAAAAAAGTTGATTTCTTGTCCCAGATCAAAGCAGTGACTCCAAGGATTAGTTGGCTGATCTCCCAGAACCAGGTTCTGGGACATAAAAGCAGAAGAAACCCAAACTGACAAGTTGGTAGCCACAGCAGAGCTTTTGTCACTACCAGTCACCCAGCACCCAAGAGGACAAATCGGATCTCTGACCCTGATCTCTGTGGCAAAAGTCGCTCCACTTCACCCGTGAACTAAAGATCAACCAAAATGGCACCCTGTCGACTGCACCACAACTGGACCCACCTTTGAGCATCTTTTCCCTGTATTAGCAGCATCAGGAACACTCCATTGATGTCTATGGTGGTCATCCTGTAAAGTTTGGAACTCAACTTAAAAATGGTGTGGTGGCCAGGTAACTGTCCAGTCTGAAATGGTCACCCAACCCAGGCTGGAGTAGTCAAACTAACTCTTTTGAACTTTTGAAAAGTTGACAAACTTTTGTTGGCCAATGCTTGTTTGAAATTACATTTTAAGGTGATAATATCTAATTAAATATGTATCTCTGGAACCCTGCAGTGAATTTTGGTTATAAGGTCTCTAAAAATTAGTAAAAATATAATCTATTTTTATCAGTTGGGGTCCTTTTTTTGTATTGTGTGACTTTCCTATTTTGCTGTTTGGTGCTGTTAAATGTTTTTTACTAAGTTCCTCTGCCAAGCCTTACTACTTGCAACCACAGCTACCCAGGATTAAGCTTAAGGTTAAGTAAACAATCCTGGTTGGACTCAAGATGGTATTTGTGAATGTACTGCACAATAGGACCCCACAGCCGTATTATACAGTAGAACCAAATCCTCACACTCATCCTCCAACCGTTTCAGTCCTGATGATGATTTATAAATTGTTCTATACCTGAACGCCTTTGGCGCTAACAATATTTGGACTTATGCCTGAAATCTTATTAGCTGCATCATAATCTAATTTGTTTAAGTGTTTTATTAGTTCTTCCTCCATAACCTAGTTCCAGGAAGAAGTGTGTGACAATATGGCAGCCAGCATGATGATCACCGCACCAGGAGCGCTGTAGCTCCTGTGAGATCACCTCCCACAAACTGCTGTTGATCTTACCTTGCTCAGCAATGACTGACACAGTTGCACCGGTCTTGGCCATCTAAATTCTGTCCCGGTCTAGCTGCCCAGAGCCACCTGGCTCTGTCAGATCACCTTTCCTTCCGTTCTCTAGTAGCCCTACTTGGCTATCACCTGTGCGACTACACGCCGTGGCACACTGTGGAGCTGCTGGGCCCACAGAGAGCATCACAAATGCTGAAGACGCTGAAAGGTACTGTGCCCGCTGAGGCTTGGTCAGGCAGTATTGGTCCATAGCTGTTCCGGCACTTGTTTGCTCTTCGGACAAGGCTTGTTCCATGTGCTGCAGGGGCCATGGATGAGTGGAGTAGGGGCATGGGGGCCCTAAGGCAGCTCAAAGCTCATTGTTGAAACCATTCCAGTTTTAGAAGCGCAATTTGAGCAGCCATAGTACTTTTTCCATTGCTTCTCTAATGCTCTTGCTTCAGTGACTTGCAGTGACTCTCCAGGGAGCACAAAATGTGAATTAAACATTAAAAAAGACAAGAAAAGGAATAGAGCTGTAACATCAAAACTCGAGCAATTCCTGAATGAGGGATAGAGCAACGCTACACTTGTGTAACAATTGGGCTTTTTGGAAGGCTAACAATTCTTTCCACCTCTATTCTTTGCTCGAAGAACATGCACAGTTCTCTACTGGGGCACTTAACTTACCTTTCACTTGACTCTGCACCTATTTGAGAAGCCCAGTGAACTATTACAGTGAACTATTACATGCCGGTGACTGACACTAAGGCCCTCATTTTGGGGATCCAAGATGGCAGCCGGCTGTTATGGCTGATTTGGATCAGCCTTCCAGCCCAGCTCGTTTGGTCATATCTGTTACGGAGGCCCACGCCTCTGTCGTGCATGCCGCGTGGCAGGATTTTGGGCAGTTTCGGTGGAGTTGCCGCGTTGCTGGGGCGGTGTGCGGCCCGACTGGTGTTACTGCGGCACACGGCAGACTGTGCCGCGGGGAGAGCCGTGCGCCGCAGAGCTTGGCTCGCAGCCTCGCAAGTTCTTCAGGGGTGGCCGCTTCCCTTCCTTTTGTTTACGGACGCCTCCGGAGACTCCAGATGTGCGGCTCTCGGCACCTGTTTTTTTTTTAATGCGGCCAAAAGTCACTAGGACTCCCCGGACGCTGCGGGGGAAATCCAGCCTGGAAGCCATTGGGTCGAAAAAAGAGAGGAAACAACCTGTGCCTCCCCTAAAGGACCAAACAGGTGCTCGAGAAAGAGGAGCGCAGCAAAGCGCGCCTATGATGGAGAAAACAGTGAGGAATGCTGCTCAGGTCCCTGCAATATTTACCCAAATAGTGAAGCCTAAACGGACACCTCTGAAAAAAGAATTATGCAATGCACAATCTGGCACCCTGGACGACAATGGAGATCAGGTATTTTCTACAGGAACCGGGGCCAGAGGGACAGACAGCCCGGATAAAACAGGTACGCTTTTAAAAAATAGCGGAAATGCTGATGTGAACATGATTGATGGTCGACTGTCGAAGGAGGGGGCTACGGAACCTGAACTGGGAGAGATTAGCAGTAATGCAGGGACCTGTAGCTTAACTCAAAATGCTGTATCACAAGAGATTGAGGACACGCCCAAAATGTATTCAACATCTGATGTTAAAGCATTGAGCCCAAGCCAGAGGGGGAAGGAGGACAAGCTATCGGGAGCCAAAGGTGACCATGGTTTGGCAGATACTGTAGAGAGGTTTTTTTCTTTATCTGATCAATCTAAGGACTCAGACTCGGATGAAGAGATCCCACTAACAGACACTGACCTAGAATGCAGTTCCTCAGCCAGTATTTGGGCATCAAATAATTTGACTTGTAGAAGGAAATCCATGGAGCGGCCTAGCACCAGGGGTAATATGGGGACAAGGCCTAGGGGGGTGCAGCCAAATGATCAAGATGGTGCAGGCGAACTGCAGTGGGACTATACCGCCACCCAGCAGGCATTTTTGAAGATGGACAGTACTAGCGATATCCCAACATGCCAAATTTTAGGGATTTCAGATCAGGCAGCGGCCCCCTTGCTGGAACACATTTACCGCACTGTGGTACACAACCATGAACAGGCCCAGAAAGAGAGCAGGAAGGCGAAAATTGTAAATAGGCAACTCCAGTCGTCTATTAAAAAAGTGGTCAAATCTTGTCAGGGCATAAGTACTCGTATTGCCTCAATGGAGACTCGCACTGAGGTGCTGGAGATAGAAGTTAAGGTCACAGCTGCGCAAACGGCGACACAGGGACAGCAGATCTCAGATAGTCAGTGGAAACTTGATGATGCAGAAAACCGCTAGCGGCGGAACAATCTTCAGATTCTGGGCATAGCAGAGGGCCTAGAGGGGCAGGATACTAGGTCCTATATAGTGTCACTCTTTAAGAAAGCCTTTCCAGACCTTCCTGGGTGGAACTGGGAGACAGAGATTCAGAGAGCACATCTATTTCCACTGTTTAAGAAAAAACAAACTTCCGTTGCTAGTAAAGGACAGAACTACCCAAGGGCTATTATTATTTATTTTGGCAACTTTTTATTGAGGCAGATGGTATTTGAAAAAACCCGACCCATTTCAAAGATAAATGTAGAAGGGGTATCTTTCTTTACAAGACCAGACTTTGCACATGCCACAGTAGAGAGACGGTGGCGATTAAGGTAGTTGATTGCACCATTTCAGCAGTTAGGGGCGGAAGCATATCTGCTGAACACTGCACGTTTAAAAATTATCTACAAATCAATCAAATCAACTACGCAGACTTTTTTTTATCGGAAATAAAAGCAGGGGAGTATGTACAGCAATTAAAAGCCAGCAAAATTTAAGATTGAGCTGTGGGTGTGGGGGATGAGTGCGATCAGAGGAACAGTGGGCGGTGCGCTCATCGAATGAGGATTCTCTCTACCCAAAAACCTGCAGCTCTGGTGTGGTACGTGGTGTGTGCTCCTCTTGTTATTTTTGTTTTTTCCTTTTTCTTCTTCTATTGTGGGTACTGCAGGGGGCGGGTGGGAGCTGCCGTGATGCTGAAAATGTTTTGATTGTTTTTTTTGTTTTGTTTTTTAACGAACGGGCAGGGCTGGTAGGATGGACGATTTCCATCTTACAGGCCCAGGGTCTGGCGATCCCATTTGTAGGGTTTTTTTAGGGAAGGGAGGGTAGGTTTTGAGGGGGGGAGTTGGGATTAACTAGGGGAGGGGGTGGTGGCAGAGGGTGTAAAAGGACACACAGCAGGAAGGTTGGTGAAAATGGTAATAACATGTGGGGTGTCTTGAATGCAGATTTGGGAAAGATTAGTTGGCCGGCCCAGGGAAGGTATGGGAGACGAAAAGTAAAAGAATGGGTCAGGAAAGTGAAATGCGTATAGCTACAGTAAATGTCTGCGGGCTTAACGATGGTAAAAAACGCCAGCTGGTAGGGGAAGTCTTTAAGGCCTTTAAGGCCAATATTATCTGCATGCAGGAGACCCATATTGTAGGCGCCCAGAAACATATGATGGAATTTCCTGGATGGAAACTAGTGGCATGCACAAATCAGAATACCACTACTAGAGGGGTGGCCATACTTACATGAATTAGGTCTTTAGTGGTTCAAAAACAGCTTACAGATAAGTCAGGCAGGCTGGCTTTGCTGGAATGTTCTGCTAGAGGGTCAAAGTTCACAATATGTTCAGTCTACGGATCAAATGTGGACGATCCGGAAATTTTGGATTTACTTAATTTGGAACTTGTATCTTGGGCAACCCCTGTTGTAATATGTGCGGACCTGAATAAACATTTCGATAATGTCATCCCCATTCAAGAACAGACAATGTATCAGGGCAGAAAAAACAAACTTTTCCTGGCGCTTCAGACATTAGTAGCAAACTTTGGCCTGATCGATGCTTGGCAGATGTGCAGGCCGCAGGATCCGGGCTATACCTTTTTTTCTTTTCCACATAACAAGTCAGTTAGGCGGGATTACTTTTTTGTATCAGCATCTTTGCAAAGGGGATTAAGGGTTGAGAGATATCCCAGAATCATATCGGACCGCTGGTCTTGGAGGTGGAGGTAGGGAAAGAGGGGCCCAAAGTTAGGTCCTGGTCGTTTGATAGGGCATTATTAGCGGATCCAGTGTATGTACAAAAAATAAAAGCGTGGATCCCGGAGTTTTTTTAGATAAATCGGGGTTCTGCCCCCTGTCATATAGTATGGGATACATTCAAAGTGGCCGTCAGAGGAGAAACATTGTGGTATACAGAAAAGAGAGATCACGTACTGACCAATTAAAGTTAATACAGATAAAGTTGAGCGTCGCTGAACAACAACTAGGGGAGGTGATGCGGAGTAAGGGAAAGACCTCAGATATTTTACGTAAATTAAATGTTATAAAAGTGGAGGGCGTAAAGATTTTTATGTAAAAGGCAGCCGCAAAGTTCCTGGTGCATCGGCATGAATGCTATGAATATAGCTGGAAAGTTGGAAAGCAGCTGGCCTTAAAAATAAGGCAGAAGTAGACCTATGGTAGTATTAGCATTCTGGAGAATGAGGAAGGGCAGCTAGTTAATAGTGGCCCAGAGATTCTAGAAGTATTTAGACGGTTCTATCAAAAACTATATGCAAAAGAAGGGCAACCCCAGGAGGAGGAAATGTTTTTTTATACGGGGAATACGCCGTGGGGACAGCTACAGGATGTAGATAAGAGCGAATTGGAAGCTCCTCTGACAGTCAAGGAACTTGGTATAGCAATCAGTGCTCTGGCAAGTGGGAAAGCAACCGGGGTAGATCAGATTCCACTTGAGTTTTACAAGATTTTTTTTTAGAACTACGAAAGGAATTATTTAGCTTATTCCTTGAAATACAGTCAGGTTCTCCCCAACCGACTTCATGGGAAGAGGCTAAGATAATAGTTTTCTTAAAAAAGGATAAGGAGCCACATCTACCTGGCTCCTATCGCCCGATCTCTTTGATTAATAGTGATGCCAAAAACTATGCTAAAATACTGGCTAACCGATTAAGCTCAGTGATTTCTAATCTGGTATCTCCATGGCAGCATGGATTTATTCCAGGGAAAAGTACAGCTGATCATGTAAGACGGGTTATCACATTGTTGGATGCCAGGGCTGTGGCTAAACTTCCAATGGTAGTCATACTGCTTGACGCGGAAAATGCATTTGATCGGGTCTACTGCCCCTTCCTATGGACAACCTTGTGCAAGAATAATATTGGCCCTGGGTTTACTACGGCGATTCATCAGCTCTATTATAACCCCGTTGCCACCTTACAAATCGCTGGGCTAAAATCAGCTCCTATTATTATCCAGAGAGGTACACAGCAGGGTTGTCCATGCTCACCATTGTTGTTTGCCCTATATATTGATCCTCTGATAAGGAAACTGCTTAATAATAACCAGATTAGTCCAGTGATATCAAGAGGGGGCAACACAAAAATACTTGCCTATGCGGATGATATTGCGGTCGTTACAACTGACCCCATGACCGCCTTGCAGGAAATAGAACAGGAGGCTGCGCAGTTTAGAAAAGTGTCCGGCTACTTATTGAATAAAACGAAGTGTCAAATATTAGTTAACGGCTGGGCAGCTTTTGAGGATGAACGTATAAAGACCCAGGTCCAGTATTTAGGAGTTAAGTTGACGGCTAACCTTGATGAGTTAGTAGAAATAAATCTGGCCCCGGTTTTAGCTAAGGGTAAAAAGGACATGGATTGTACTAATAATCTGCATTTATCGCTTATGGGACGTGGTAATGTGATTAAAATGAATTTTTTACCTAAGGTGCTTTGCCTTTTTAGAACTATACCATTAGAAATTGGACAGGAATGGTTTAAATTAATGGAAGGGTTGACCAGTTTTTTTTATATGGTCTTACACTAAATCACATCGGGTCTTTCGTTTTTTGACGCTTCCAAGAGAGAAAGGGGGTGGGCACTCCCCAATTTCAATTTATATTATCTGGCGGCTGTGTTACAATATGCATAGACACTATATGCTATAGATAGATCCATACAAGATACCCTTCCCTCAATTTACACATTAGTTTTGGGCAAGGACGCGTATGCAGTCTTGTTATGGATTTTGGAACCTAGCTATTACAAGAAGGTTAAATTTAAAACGATCAACTCCGCCTTCAAGGTTTGGGCGCAGGTTAAGCGCAAGATAGGGATGGGGCGGGTCTGTTATTACACACCGCTTTGGAATACACCAATGTTTGCAGACATTTTTAAAGATCATTACTGTATAGGATGGGCCAGCCGTGGCATTCAGAAAGTGGTTTTTTTTCTTTCTTCCGGGTGGCCATTTTAAGTCATTCAAGGATCTAAGTGTAGAGTTTGCCCTGGACAGAAGGGATTTTTTCAAATTTTTACAGATTAGGAATTTTCTATTAACCACTTTTAAACAAAATCCATGCAGGGGCAAGATCAAGCTGATGGAGGTTGTGGGTCAACCCATAGGTTGTACTATTAAGAATTTGTACCTTCTCCTTCTAGATTCAGTACAGGATGATATTGCACTACTTGTTAAGAAGTGGGAATCGCGGGTAGGCGCTAAAGAGTCTGAAGTGTTTGACTCTACAGAAATGGCTCAGAATGTTTTACTGTCGGCCAGTCCGCAAGCCCAGCACTATATGGTTTTGTATAATTTATACTATACACCGGTCAAGATTCCTAGATGGGGAAAAAGTTTGGGTAATACCTGCCCGCGATGTGGAAGTCTGGAGGCAGATCTTTGCCATATGTTTGTTGACTGTGTGAAATTATCAGGATTGGTCTATGAAATATCTGAATTTTTGAAGAAAGTTATGAGGCAGGACGTTAACTTAACACCTCAATTGGTTTTGCTGGGGGTCGATCATTCTGTCTGTAAGAACCGATTTAGATACTTTGTGTTTGAGGCAATGTCTGTATTATGCGGATGTGTAGCATCTGATTGGCGGGGATCGGACCCTCCATCTTGGAGTCAATGGATTACGCACCTCCTATCTGTATACCATCTGGAATATAGCCTATATGATATAAAGGGTGCCGCAGCTAGAAAAAAGGCTTCAAAATTTGGGCACCTCTCGTCTCATGGCTCCAGGGCCCCGAGAGTGGACTGGTTAAAAAATGAGTATGTTTTTATTCTGTTTATGATAATGATGGTAATATCTGATTTTTTAGATTCATGTATGAAATACGACACCCTTTCTATGATGAAATTTTTTGTACTAAAAAAAAAGGGGAAAAAAAAAAAAATTCCCTCATTATGACATTGGTGGTAAATCCCGCTTACCGCCACGCTGACGGCCGCCAACTTACCACCATCGCAGTGGATATCCGTTCACCATATTATGACACACATACCAATCTGACAGAATTCAGCCACATACACAAATCTGACAGGCCAAAGGTCAGTGATAAAGTGGCAGTATCAAAACCCACACCGTTACGCCCACCACATTATGACCCACGAATCACCACGGCAGATATTCAACGGCAGTAAACCATTGGCGGTACATACCGCCACGCACACAATGGACACCCACAGACAAAACACCACCACATTGGACAATTTAAACAACACACACCTGACACCCATTCACACCCCATACCCACACCACTATAAAACACACAACCACATTACACACAACCCTTTACAATTACAATTCATTGGCACAAGACTGACACCAAGACCACCTAGCCAATTAGAGCCACACGCCACTCACACCCATACCCCACTCACACATCACACACCCTCACCAACACACCTCAAATAACACCCATAGCACCAAAAAGACACCCCTGTTTCACAGAGGAGAAGTTAAGGGTCATGGTGGAGGAAATTGTCAGGGCAGAGCCACAGCTACTTGGAGCACAGGTGCAGCAGATATCCATTGCAAGGACGATGGAGCTATGGCGAAGAATCTTGGACAGGGTCAACGCCGTGGGAAAGCACCAAAGAGCAAGAGATGACATCAGGAAGAGATGGAACGACCTATGGGGAAGGTACATTCCATAGCAGCAAGACACCAGCTCGCTATCCAGAGGACTGGTGGTGGACCCCCACCTCCTCCCCCACAACTCACAGCATGAGAGGAGCGAGTTTTGGCAATACTGCATACTGAGGGCCTGGCCGGAGGAGGACTGGACGCTGGAAAGTCAACTTTTAACAATTATCACCCCCCCATACCTGCATGCCATTACATACCCTCACCCTCACTCCCATCACTCCACTACATCCCACACACTCCACCATCACATCTCTTTTATCCCAATGCCAAGCCCTGCATGCTGTACCAATGCATGGACACCCCTCACAGCCCTGCATGGGCACTAAAGCATGCATAGCAGAGAAAACTAACAATCCCACCATACACCAAGATACACAAGTAAAAGCTGTCAGGGCAACACCAACCATAGCGGGGAAGCCAGGGATGTACAATATGTCATACACATTAACCATAACACATCATTTACATCCCCACAGGTACCCCAGCCAATGTCACCGGCGAGGAGGTGCCAGTACTATCCAGTCTCCCAACAGAAGAGGCCCACAGTGATGACAGTAACTCTGGTCTTCAGGATCTGGACGAACTACCTGACCCATCAGGGACCACTGGACAGCCGGTTACCCAAGCCCAGTCACAGACCACCACAGAGCCTCCCCATCAGGAAACAACACCACAGCACCTACCCAGTGTCCCCAAACCTCTGTCCCCAGGACACATCAATCAGCAGTGTGCCCACCTGTACAGGGACCCCAGGCTACACTTCGCACCCAAGACAATCAGGGACCTGGGTTCAGTGGCAGTGGGCACACGGTTCAGGGGACAGAGGCACAGGCCCCCAGGGACACTGGGAGGACTGCTGTGCACCAGGGGGAGGACAGGCCCAAGGAACCAACTCTTCAGGAGGCACTCTCCGAATTTCACGACTTACGTGCTGCTTTAATCTGGAGTCCGCAGAACGAGTGGCGTGGATCTTGGTCTTGAATGTTCGGCCTTGGCCCAGGTAGGGGCGACTCTTTCTGGTAGCAACAGTGCTGCAGGCAATGGTTACGCCAAAGCAATCCGTGTCCCTCAGAAGTAGTGGCAGAGGGAAAAAAAACCTGAAAGGGGAAAAAACCTCCAAAAAGATAGGTTCCTGCAACAGGAACAGGAACAAAATGAACAGGTAACAGCAGGAGCAAAATACAGGAAAATACACTGGAAGCGATGAGAACCAGCACAGGAATACAAGGAAGCAGGAGCGAAGACACCATCCAAACAGAAAGTGTTGCAGTGCAAGGAGAGAAAGAATCACAGCCCTTAAATACCAACAAACAGGAAGCGGCCAACAGGAAGTACAAGGACACCATCTTAGATAGGGAAAAACACATAGAACAGAATGGACTAGGAGCCATAGAGAGTAGGGAACAAGGAATGCTGGGAAGAGAAGGGTAATATGGGAAAGGGAGAAAAACATTAAGGAAGGCACAACAAGCTGACAAAAAAAAGAAGAAGAAGAAAAGAACAGGTGAGTGGGGGGTCAGACCTGCCTGTGAGCATGGTGCGTTAAAGAAGAACGAGGCCCCATGCCCAATTTGGGGCCTCGCAAGGTGCAGAGCAGGCTGGGGATGCTGCGCATCTTGGGACCACATGCCATCGCCCGAGCCAAATGTTCGGCACGTGCTGCGCGCAGCGGCGCAACAGTAGGTCCCCCCCTGAAGGTCCTGGTTTGTGCAGAAACAAGCGGTGAAAATGGCAAATCAGAAGAGGTGTGTGAACAGAAGATGCATCTTCCCAAGAGCATTCACTGAGAGGGTAACCCTTCCAATGAATCAGATATTGAAGACGTTTGTGAAAGATACGAGAGTTACAAATCCCTTGTACCTCATATTCAGGTACATCATCCACTAACACAGGAGGAGGACAAGGAAACTGATGAGAGTAAGGATCTGGTACATAGGGTTTGAGCTGGGAAACATGAAAGACCGGATGAATCCTCCAGGTACGAGGCAATTGAAGACGTACAGTGACAGGATTAATCAGCTGAAGGATACGGAAAGGACCGTAGTAACGAGGTGTGAACTTATTCTGAGAAAGGCGTAAAGGCAAACATTTTGACGAAAACTAGACTTTATCCTGAAGGTGATATTCTGGAGCATCCCTACCTTTCTTGTCTGCTATTCTCTTCATGTATCTCTTGGTGCTCAACAGGTTAGATCAAATCAATCTATGGATCTGTATAAGTCGTCTGGAAAATGAAGTAACAGCAGGAAGAGAAGAGGTAGACTGAGAAGCAGTAGGAAAAGAGGTAGGATGATAGCCATAAGAACAGAAAAAAGGAGTGACCTTGGAAGCACTATGGACAGTGTTATTGTAAGAGAATTCAGCGATAGGAAAGTAAGTGTTCCAGTTGCTCTGGGTAGAATTACAAAAGCAGCGAAGGTACTGCTCCAATTCTTGGTTGAGATGCTCAGTCTGTCCATTGGTTTGAGGGTGGAAACCCAATGATAGTGCTATATTAATATTCAGTGTCCTACAAAAATGTTTCCAAAACCGGGAGACGTACTGAGGTCCCCTGTCAGATACAATGCTGTGTGGAAGTCCATGGAAATGGAAAATATGATGGATAAATATCTGACTTAGTTCTTGGGAAGTAGGTAATTTTTTCAGGGCAGTGAAGTGAGCCATCTTAGAAAAGGAATCTATGGTGACCATGATAACCCGGTTTCCCCTTGATGGAGGTAGTGAAAACATGAAATCAGTAGAAATGGTGTGCAAGGGAGCCGGTGAACCAGGTAATGGTTGTAGTAATCCTGCAGGTCTGGTACGGGGGATCTTTACTTGAGCACATATGGGACAAGCCTGAACGTATCTTTCGACATCCGATTTCCTGGTAGGCCACCAGAAAGATCACAAGAGTAGTTCTTGTGTGGCCTTGATGCCTCTATGACCAGCAACCGGTGAATCATGGCACATTTGTAGTGGCTTTTCTCTTACTCCATTAGTAGGGAGGAACAACAGGTTCTTATAATAATACTACCCTTGCAGTTTACATATAAGGGGGTTTAGTTTCTTAAATTCTTGATCAGACAGGTTTCAATATTCCAGTTGTACCTCATCCAGGAAACACTGAGCTACTCTGATGATTTTGCTGGGCTCAAGTAGATACTGTGATGGGGTAGGAGTACAATCTGGATAACGGCGAGACAGAGCATCGGCCAGAATGTTTTGGGATCCAGGAATATAGGTGACATAAAAGTCATACTGACTGAAGAAAAAGGCCCAACGAGCCTGACGACTGTTCTGGCATAAAAAATCACGTAAACATTGTAGATTACGATGGTCTGTTCTCACCTCGAAGGGCTCTTTGGAACCCATAAGTAACTGTCTCCACTCTAGGCAGGCTGTTTTCAGAGCTAATAACTCCCTTTCTAGTACTGAGTAATGTTGTTCCGATGCAGAGAGTACATGGGACAAATAGAAAACAGGATGTTCAAGACGGTCATCTTCTTGTTGTTGGAGTAAGGCAGCTCCGATGGCTCTTTCGGAAGCATCAGTACTAACAATAAATAGTTTGTTGGTATCTGGGTGTCTCAATATCGGTGCTTGAGTGAAAGCCTTTTTTAGACTCTGAAAAGCTATTTCAGCCACCCTTGTCCAGACAAAGTCTTTCTTTAAATTCTCCTTTTTTAATGTTTGAGTTATGTGGCTGGTTTGTTCTGCAAAGTCAAAGATAAACTGCCGATAAATATTAGCCAATCCTAGAAAACATTGCGTTTCCTTAATAGAGGAAGGAGAAGGCCAGTCTAGGATGGCTTGTACCTTTTCCTGGTCCATTGCTATTCCAGTGGGACTAAGGTGATATCCCAAATATTTGACTTCGGTCTTGTCAAACTCACACTTTTCTGGTTTACAGGACAGATGATGTTCCCAGAGTCTTTGAAGGACTTGTTTCACGTGAGAGGAATGAAGTTCAGGACGTCTAGAGTAAATAAGGATATCGTCTAAGTAGATGACGACCGTATGGTTCAAGAGATCAGAGAACACAGAGTCCATAAATCTTTGGAAAATGAATGGGGCATTAGTGAGACCAAAAGGCATAACTCTGTAATCATAATGACCAAATGGGGTCCGGAAAGCAGTCTTCCACTCGTCTCCTTCTTTAATACGCAAAAGGTGGTAGGCTCCACGAAGATCCAGTTTGGTAAATCGTTGAGCCCCTCTGACTGCCTCTAGTATATCCTTGATGAGGGGCAAAGAATAATGGTCTTTTATAGTTATCTTATTTGGAACTCGAAAATCCATGCAGGGACGAAGATCCTTTGTCTTCTTGGGTACAAAAAAGAGGGGAGCCCCTGCCGGAGAGGACGATGGTACAATGAGACCGCTATGTACATTTTCTTGCAGATACTCCTTTAGAACTTCCCTTTCAGGTTCCGTGAGTGAATACATCCTCCCAAAGGGAACGATAGCTCCAGGTTCCAAGGGAATAGCACAATTGTAATCTCGATGTGGGGGTAACACAGGTCTGGATGGTTTTTGGTACACATCTTGAAATTCTAGATAGTGATCGGGGACTCCTTGGACTGTATTGAGGGAACATCCGGTAGTAATGTCAGTAGGCATCAACCTCTTGGGTGACCAATATGTGTCTGAAGCAAAGCAGTTCTCATGACAAAACTGTGAGTCCGGGTTTCCCAATTTACATAAGGGTTATGTCTTATGAACCACGGAATTCCTAAAATGATAGTATGATTGGGAGATGATATTAGATCAAATGAGATGTGTTCTTGGTGGTTTCCAAATTGTAAACTTAGTGTCAGGGTGATAGTATCAACTGGACCCGAGGATATTAAGGACCCATCCACTGTGTAAACTTGTTCTGGGATTTCTTTGGGTCGTATTGGTATTTGTTGAGACGTGGCCCAAGTCTTATCCATATATATGCCACTTGTACCACAATCAAGTAAAACCACTGTTCTTTCTTGACGGCCGTCCAGTAACTGTAAAGTCACAGGTAACATAAACAAAGTTGTGGCATTGTCCTTGAATGAACTGATGGAAGGTATAGCAGATGATTCCGTCCCCTCCCTTCTTACAGAGGCCTTTGAGGATGAACGGGGCAGGTACGAAGCATGTGGCCAGCAGCACCACAATACAGGCACAATCCTTTCTTACGTCTGCTTCTCGCTCACTAACGGAAAGTGGGCCTCGAGTGGTATCCACCTGCATAGTTTCACCTTCTGTGTCTCTGGCGGGAGGACGAGGTTCCTCGGAATGATGCAAAAAGACACGTGAAGTGCTTGGCTTGAAAGAACCTCTACTCTTTCTCTTCTCCATATGTTGTTCTTGGAGACTGTATTCGATGGAAAGAGCTTGATCCATCAGACCACGAAGATCTTCAACTTGGGTGGAGTTTACTAACTCATCTTTAATCTCTTCTTTAAGTCCTCTACGGAATAAAGTCACCAGAGTTCGTTCCACCCAGGTGGTCTCAGCCGCTAGCTGTCGAAAGCGGGTTATATATTGGAGGACATCTTGTGAGCCTTGTTGGATGTCACATAAGGCTTCTTCCGCAGAGGCCTCCAATCATGGACGACCAAACATCTGTTTATACCGATTCACAAAGGCGGGATAGTCCGACAATACTGGGTCATTTGATGATACCGTCGGGGTTGCCCAGGCCAAGGCAGGACCGGATAACGCACTGATAAGATATCCCACCTTTGTCTTGACGTGGGAGAATTGGGTAGTTCGGAAGGCAAAATACACAGTTAATGCATCAAGGAACTCTCGCAGTTTAGTTGGTTCAACGGAGAAACGAGGAGTAGAGGTGGAGACGGCCGGAACATCTGCACTGCGGAAAGACAAAGCCTGTCGTAAAACAGCATTCTCATTGCGTAATTGTTGCAGTTCCCGAGCCTGTTGCTGAATGGTTACCAGAAGAGATTGATCAGGATCTGCAGAGGCCGCCACAGTATCATCCATGGTGTTAGACGACGTCTGGAGTATTAGGCGCTGCAATCTGTCACGACTTACGTGCTGCTTCAATCTGGAGTCCGCAGAACGATTGGCGTGGATCTTGGTCTTGAATGTTCGGCCTTGGCCCAGGTAGGGGCGACTCTTTCTGGTAGCCACGGTGCTGCAGGCAATGGGTACGCCAAGAGCAGGCCGTGTCCCTCAGAAGTAGTGCCAGAGGGAAAAAAACCCTGAAAGGGAAAAAAACCTCCAAAAAGATAGATTCATGCCACACAGATTCTAACCAAAGTCATTGAAATGTGAAGTAACACTGTCCTACCTGTGTGTCATTGGATGTATTGATGGATCACCGAAGTTCTGTTGTCCTTATCCTCATCCTCTGCCTCCTCATCCTCACCGTCCACAGGGTCTACTGCTGGCACACGGTCATCTCCAGTCTCCTCCTCCTGCAGAAAATGGACATGGCGTCTGAGGGCCAGGTTATGCAACATGCAGCATGCCACTAGTATCTGGCAGACCTTCTTGGGTGAGTAGCACAGGGATCCACATGTTAGATGGAGGGGCCTTCAGGAGGCCAAAGGTCCTTTCAATGATCCTTCTGGTTCGCCCATGTGCCTCATTATAACATTCTTCCGCCCTTGTCCTGGCATTCCTCACAGGGGTCAGCAGCCATGATAGGCTTGGGTAACCAGAGTCAGCCTCAAATATTGAGGGACAACATTTAGCCACACACTATCCGATATGAGCCACACCATACCCATACACCAACATATACTGGGTGGGAACCAGAGCTCACCTATTAGGCATACCCTGTGCCTCTGTAGTTGGGCCATCACATTTGGGATGCTGCTATTCCTCAGGACAAAGGCATCATGCACCGACCCAGAATACTCAGCATTGACGTAGGAGATGTACTGGTCCGCCAAGCACACCATCTGCACATTCATAGAGTGGAAACTCTTACCATTCCTGAACACCTGTTCATTCTGGCGGGGGATACAAATGCAATATGTGTTCCGTCAATCGCGCCAATTATATTGGGGATATGTCCCATTGCATAAAACTCGGCCTTCACAGTGGCCAAATCCTCAACCTGGGGGAATGCAGTGTAGCTGCACATGTGTTGTATAAGGGCAGACAATACTCTTGACAGCATTATTGAGAACCTTGGCTGTGACATTCCTGCTGCCAAGCCCACTTTCACTTGGAAAGAACCAGTTGCCAGGAAATGGAGCATTGATAGAACTTGGACAAGAGGGGGGACCCCAGTGGGGTGACGGATAGCAGATATCAGGTCAGGCTCCAATTGGGAACACAGCTCTGTGCTTGTGGCCTCCCCAGTCTATAGGTGAGTATTATGTGCCTGTCCACCAGTGTAGCCGAGTCCACCAGGGGTCTGTACACAGGGGTATGTCTCCATCTCCTATTCATCCGCAGCGGTAGGAATCTAAGGGACACAAGAGTGAGGAGCCTGTCACAAACTGAACAATGGAGCCACAACAGTAGTTTGCAATCTGTGTATATGCAGTGGGTCAGTGTGATCTGTACAGGATGTGCCTATTTCTCCTGTGACGCAGCATTTTTCCATAGGCCTGTCCCCACCCCTGAAATGTCATCTGCCTGTCCTGTGTGGAGCGACAGGTGGAAGTGAGGTAATGCTGCTGACGTTGTGCGCCGTGGCAGGAGGCGTTGGGTACCGCCGTGCAACTCCTCATTGGTTAATATTGGGCCCTATGGGGTACAGTGGCCAATGGTGATCTAAGCCGGTGGTGACGGTATGCACCGCCACGGACGTGACTGCCATTTTCTATCATATTCCTCACTTGTTTCCTGACCTTCCATAGGAGAGGACCTACACTGCATGTGCTGCTGTGACCTGTGTCTGGAACCTACTATGGCACGTGTTGTTGTAGTTTAACAGCGATTAGATTAAGCATTAGCAGAAGACATCTTGTATTTAGTAACTATTGTGAACATTTCGCGGAATCCATTTTGTATTCATGGCAGCCATTTTCTCTGCCACATGCTGCCATGTGCTCACCATGTGCTCTGTCCTACCTTTCTGTTAACTACTCTTGAAAATCTGCCTAGTGACAAGTTATATTTAGCATCTCCCACTTCGCACATGCTCAGTAAGGTCTGCAGCTGTTAGTCCTTGAAAACTGTTAGCTCCTCCTACCTGTCGACTGTGCATTTCCACATGACCATACATGTATGCAAGTCTTGCTTCTATAATTGTACCGCCTCCTTTTAGCCCCTGCATGGGTATAAAAGGACCATGCTATCTCAGTTCAGTGTGCTGCTTCAAACATTACCGAAGGGTGCTGTTTGAACTGTAGTACCACCTCATGAGGTTAATAAACTTTGTCTTTTATTTCAGTTTCTGTGCCCACTTCTTCCTACATGGTCTGAGGACTTTGTGCAGAGAAAGGTGAACCCCTTGCACTAGTAGGCCTTGCTGAGGCTTACTTCAACAAATTGGTGCCCGAACAGGGACTCATCGGTGACTCGGACGCCCAACGGATTGGTCGCGACAAAGGATTGGGATCTCGCTGCGGACGATCAATGCCTGAGGAGACCCGAGTCTTGGCAACCACGGCATTTTTCCCTTCCTTCTGATTTGATCATCCAGGTGGCGCGGGTCCTCGACTGAGATCCCTTTTGTTCATTCATCATGCAGTGACCATTTGGTCGATTTTAGAACTTGGCAGTTGGAACCTGGACACCCTGTGATTGGTAAGAGCCGTTTTACGGCACTTGCTGTGGGTTTTGATGCCTTTGTTTGGTAATGTAGTTTAGCACTACTTATTGTGGCTCTCGTGTTTTGGGTGACTAGTCAATTTGTGTCCTTTGAATTGATATATAAATTGCAATTTATATAGGCAGGTAATGAGGAGAATTTTCTCCAATTTAATTTTGATTTGAACGGCACCTTAAGTGCTACTTTGATTATAATATTGCATATTCTGCACTATTTTTGGCATGCCTGTTTTTAGCGCACTTCGTCGGGTGTGTTGCTTTTGTAATGGTACCAATTTGAGACTGGAAGAATCGCAACCGGCACCCCCAGAGGGGACACCCAATAGAGATATGTATGTTAAACATGGTCTTTCTTCTATAATGTACAGCACATTATGGAATAAATACACTCGTGCAGATCCTGAGTTACATTGGCCTATGCATGGGTCATTTGATTTGCGAAAGATTGAGTATGCGGAACAATGTAAGTGTAAGCGAAAGTCTAGGCAAGATATGCTTGACTGTGTACGAATGTGGGAGAAAGAAGTGCGTGGACGAGTGAAGCGTGAGCAAGCCTTGCTTGAGAAAGAGCAGCGGAAGAATGTATATGTGAAAGCATTGGAAATGACAAAGAAAGAAATAAATGACTTAAAGGAGCTAGAAGAGAAAGAACGTAAATTACAGGTAACTGGCCAATACACCATTAGGCAACCTCTCTATCCTATCCTTAATAAACCACATGATGATTTTTTGTTACTAGATCGCCCTCCACCTCCGTATGTCGTTCCTTATGCCCCTCATGAGTTAGCTAAGGTCTCCAGTTCGGAGCAACAGAAGATGCAAGACAGTCGCTCTATGTTGCCTGCTGACCGTGTGTCTGAGCTTAGATCTATTGCTCGTAAAACAATTCGTAGCGTTGTCTCTGCTTCTGAACTTTTAGACAACATGAAAGGGTGGACGGAAAAGGAGCAGCTATATTTTACTGAGGCATTTGGCACAAAAGTTATTGAACTATATCGGAAATATTCTGATGAGTTAGAGCCCGATGATGTAGCAGCTGATCATAAGCAAATGCGTGATAGTCTTTTTGTTTTCTCCCAGGTGGCTGATGCAATCAGGCGTTTGATGAAATTATGTGTTACGGCAGACCGCTTGCAAGAGGAGAAAAGGACCGTGGATGTAGTTGCACGGACATCTCAGACCGGCGGGGTGCAAGCTTCCATCTTTGGAACAGATAAGATTATGATAGTTCACGTGAAACCAATGCGGGATGCTGCGCCTTTGTATGTTCCTCCTAAAGGATTGGGTACAAGTGATGATAAAACTTCTGTTGATGCTAAGGGTTATTTTATTTATAATTGGGTGTATACTTCTTGGAATAGGGCAGATGTAATGGCACTTAAAACAGCATTACCTGACCCGCGGAAAAATACAGCCGCCTTTTATGAGGGAGCAATCAGTTCTTGTACTATGACTTTGGACAACTTGATTCTTTTGTTTAGCCTGAAGGTGTGGCTCTCATATAATATGTCGATGATATTTTGTTGGCGGCTGATACCCCTGAGCAATGTGAAAAGTGCACTTTGTCCTTACTTTCTTTTCTTGCTTTGCACCATCATAAAATGTCACAAAAGAAATTGCAATATTGTAGACCAAAGGTGACCTATTTAGGTCACCTTTTGTCTAAGGAGGGCCGTGCACTCACATCAGATCGTATTCAAGCAATTTTAGACACACCAGTACCCTCTACTCAGAAAGATGTTCGTGCATTCCTTGGTCTTACTTCTTTTTGTAGGCAATGGATTTTAGGGTTTTCACACATTGCCAAACCTTTGCTAGTACTTTTGACTAAAGATACTCCAATGCCCCTCCCATGGACAGATGAATGTGAGACTGCTTTCAGGCAGCTGCGACAAGCCCTTTGTTCAGCACCAGTGTTAGGTACTCCAGATTACATGAAGCCTTTTGCACTTTACGTACATGAGAAAGATGGATGTGCATTGTCAGTTTTAGTACAGACACATGGCGATAAGCAGCGTCCCTTTGCATATTTTTCAGCAGTACTTGATCCTGTCGCTCGAGCGTTGCCTGGGTGTTTTCGTTCAGTTGCCGCAACAGCTGTGTTAATACGTCAGAGTGAAGGGATAGTTTTGTCACATAAGCTGTTGGTGTTAGTACCCCATGCGGTTGATGCTCTTTTAAATCAAACAAAGACACAACATTTAACCAGCGCTCATATAACAGGATATTGATTGACATTGCTGGCTCCTCACATTACACTGAAGAGATGTGCAACACTAAATCCAGCCACTTTGTTGCCATATCCGGTGACTCAGCCTCAGTCACAAGAAACACGTGATTGTATATTCCTTACCGAAGAACAGACAAAGGGTCGTATTGATTTACAAGATACGCCCCTTCCAGATTTAGACGGGGAACTGTGGGTTGATGGGTCTTGTTTGAAGTTGCCAGATGGTACGACCTCAGCTGCATATGCAATCACCACAATAGACACGGTAGTGGAGACAGCTCGTATACCACAGAAGTCAGCTCAAGCAGCTGAACTAATAGTTTTGACACAAGCATGTGAGCTTAGTACTGACTTATGTGTGAACATTTATACAGACAGCCGCTATGCTTTTGGAGTGGCTCATGATTTTGGTTTGCTTTGGAAGGAGAGAGGCTTTCTCACATCCCACGGGATGCAGATAATGCACAGAGAATTAGTGCATAACCTCTTGACTGCATTGACATATCCAAAGAAACTAGCTATTGTGAAATGTAGTGCACACAAGAAAGTGACCGATAAGATAGGGCAAGGTAATGCTCTTGCGGACCACGTAGCACGTGAAACTGTGATGCAACGAAGTACTACTTCTATGTATGTAGTGAAGTCACAAGCTGAACGTTGGCATAATGCTAGACAAGACGTATTAGATATACAGAAATCTGCTTATGTGAAAGAACGTAAGCAATGGTCTGAAGAAGGAGAATTGGATGATGAGGGCTGTTGGCGGAATAAGCAGATGGATAAATGGAAATTGCCTATAGCTTTTGTACAACCTATGGTTCAGATGGCACATGGGCTGGCACATGTTGGAGCTTCAACAATAACAAAGTTGCTTATGCAAGTTTGGGAGCATCCAGAAATTTCCGGTACAGCTAAGAGAGTAGTACAGTCTTGTTTGATCTGTTTACAATACAATCCTGGAAAAGGGACACGTACTCCTGCGGGAGGGTTTGCTACACCAACTGCACCTTTTGAAGTTCTATAAATGGATTAAATTCAGCTTGAACGCTGCAACAATTTAAAGTATGTCTTGGTGGTGGTATGTGCCTTCAGTAAATGGATAGAGGCGTACCCCACAAAGGATAATACTGCAATTACCACAGCGAAGGTGCTTTTGAAATAATTTTTCCCTAGGTTTGGTGTTTGCAGACTTTTATGGAGTGATAACGGACCTCATTTTGTTGGGGAAGTTATTAAGTATGTCCTGAAAGGCTTAGGGATCAAACAGAAGTTCCATGCGGTTTTCCACCCACAATCAGCAGGGTTGGTGGAAAGGTATAATGCTACTTTGAAGCTGAAGTTAGCGAAGATACAGGCTTCCACATCCTTAACTTGGCCGGATGCATTACCGTTGGCATTATTGTATATTAGGTCAGTGCCACACTCTCGACTTGGCCTTAGCTCATACGAAGTGGTTTTCGGGAGGCCAATAAATATTTGGGGAGTTCCTAAGCCAAAATCTGTATATGATGTAACTTGTGTCCTGATGAATGATTATTTGGCACAGTTAACTGACAATTTGGTTTCTATTCATCAACAGGTTCGAGAAGCACTTCCTGACAGATCTACAGGTGAAGGCCATGAACTCCGACCTGGTGACCAGGTGATGATTAAGTCCTTTGCAAGATCAAGCAGCTTGGAACCAAGGTGGCGAGGCCCAGAACAGGTGCTCCTTGCGACAAGGACAGCAGTTCGAGTGACGAACCAAAAGAATTGGGTCCATAGTACTCACTGCAAGAGAGTGCTACCTACCTTGGTGGAACCTGCTGTGCTGACCGATTATCGAGAGATTTTGACTATGGAGAAAGGCCGTGCTATATCACCTGACGAATCTGCAGAGGTCTTCCCGGACCATATGACTTCTGGAGTGTCGCGATATAATTTAAGACCGAGGAAAGAATCTGACATTTGAAAAAAAAAAACTGGTTGAGCTACCACCCTGGGTTAGTGAAACAGAGAGCCAATGTGGCAAGGCGGGGGGATCAGCCATGCATTAGAGTAGTGACACCCGTCTTGGCCCGTGGTGAAGAAATCAGCGGCTGCCCAGGGATAAGAGATCCAACAATTGTTTTTAATTCATTTCTGAAAGGGTCGATTATCACTGTTGCTAAAATGAATAACAAACTGAACATTAGTACTATGGGGTTAGTTGTTGTTTTGGTGGTTATAGCAATAATCACCTGGTTTGTTGAAAAGAAGGCTCCTGCTCGTGAGTTTTTTGTTGCCACTACTCCAGTACCAGAGGATCACTATTACTTTACGCTTCCCTATCAGGAGCAGAAGCACCGTCAATCGTACTTCAATAATACTTTCATTCAGATGTTGCATCAAACTCATAATGCTACAAATACTACTAACTGTTGGTTATGTGGAATGATACCTGCGCATTAAAAGAAAGGAGGAACACTTTTCATTTCTCTTCCTTTTTCACACAATGGTTCTTGTCAAGCTTGGTACACGCTTTTGTTTGCATCTGGAAAACGTACAGAGGGCGGACTTCTTTTTCGCCTTAATAAAGTATGCTACCAAGACAAAGATGGGTATCCCCAAGCCAAAGGAACTAAATGGGAATGGGAAGAGTATCAACCGGACAATGTTTCAATACCATATGTTTTCACAAATATAAGAGACTTTGACAAGAAAGAACAATTTGTGATTTCTGTTACAAAAACTAAAGCAGATTTATGTATAGGTAGCATTGGGCGAATTCCAGAAGGGATAAGCGATTGTACCTTGATTTTAACTATTGAGGGTGTAAATAATAGTAGTTTTACAGCTTCACATAATACATATTTTGTTTGTGGTAACTATGGATATTTCCAAATAACTGTTGGGTGGTCAGGTGTGTGTAATGATTGCAACATTTTTCACATGCTGTATCTGTATTCAGTGTGGTCCAATGTTCTGCTCCATGTGTATTACTGCTTGTATGCCTACCAAAAGAAATATTACAGAAATGAAAGCACAACATATGTTAGATAACGAAATAGCTGAAATGATGAGCATAAATATACAAGATGAATATTTAAATTATCCTAGAAAGATGAATGTCTTCAGCTAATGTGAAAGGGACGTCTGTTGTAGTTTAGCAGCGATTAGATTAAGCATTAGCAGAAGACATCTTGTATTTAGTAACTATTGTGAACATTTCGCGGAATCCATTTTGTATTCATGGCAGCCATTTTCTCTGCCACATGCTGCCATCTGCTCACCATGTGCTCTGTCCTACCTTTCTGTTAAACTACTCTTGAAAATCTGCCTAGCGACAAGTTGTATTTAGCATCTCCCACTTTCGCACATGCTCAGTAAGGTCTGCAGCTGTTAGTCCTTGAAAACTGTTAGCTCCTCCTACCTGTCGACTGTGCATTTCCACATGACCTTACATGTATGCAAGTCTTACTTCTATAATTGTACCACCTCCTTTTAGCCCCTGCGTGGGTATAAAAGGACCATGCTCTCTCAGTTCAGTGTGCTACTTCAAACATTACCGAAGGGTGCTGTTTGAACTGTAGTACCACCTCATGAGGTTAATAAACTTTGTCTTTAATTTCAGTTTCTGTGCCAACTTCTTCCTACATGGTCTGAGGACTTTGTGCAGAGAAAGGTGAACCCCTTGCACTAGTAGGCCTTGCTGAGGCTTACTTCAACAGTGTGACTGGGGAAAGGGCCCCAGCCTTCAGTTCGGAGGAGTTGGAGAGACTGGTGGATGGGATCCTACCCCAGTATGGACTGCTGTATGGGCCTCCAGACCAACAGGCGAGTACACTGTGGGCACCATGCAGGTGTGTGTGAAAGCATCGTGTAACGGAGGGGATGTCCTCCTGGCTGGGTACACATTGACTGCTAGGCTATGTGTGTGCAAATAGTGCTGTAAATGGGTATGGTGGGCCATTTGTGTAACTGGCTGGACTGTTTGTCTAATGGTGTTCTCCTGTCTGTGTTGCCTCTTCAGGTCAGCGCCCATCAAAAGAAGGGTATATGGCGTGCCATCACCAAGGAGGTGTGGACCCTGTGGGTCTATGGCAGGTGGTGCACCCACTGTCGCAAACAGTGGGAGGACCTGAGACTCTGGGTATTGAAGACTGCGGAGGCCCAGCTGGGGATGCCCTCCCAATGAGGAAGTGGGTGCCTGTCAAACCCTGGCTGATGGCCCTCATACTGGCTGTGGCCTATCCAGAGCTGGATGGGCGCTTGAGGGCAACACAGCAGCCACAAGGGGGTGATTACAGTGGCTATCATTACAACTTACTCATGGTGAGGTGGTATCCGGGTAGTGGGTGTGCGTCAGTCGGTGCCCCTATGCCAGGCCAGACATAGGAGCATAGGTCCTCTGGTGGCTAAGTGTCTGAAGGGAAATACTGCCTACCTAGCTTGTTAGCGTCCCAGATGTGCTGCAGTTGGCGGTGTGTGCTCCTCTTCATGCCTTGGTGGCTAGCAATATCACTGGTAGTGCAATGCATAGTGCTTAGGCCTGTACCCCATGTGTGAGGGTGCTCTGTACGCCAACAGTGGTGTTGGTGCAGTCATTGACCCAGTGTATCCTTTGTCTCTCTCTCCCCCCTTTCTTGTTTTGTCATCCTGTCCTTATGTGCATTAGCATCATCTGGTGGAGGAGACACCGGCGACGGAGGGAGCTGCATCCCACAGGACCCTGGAGCAGAGTCCACCGACGCTGAGGGCACCAGTGGGACGGAGGATGAGGGAAGCACCACGGCAAAGACTGGAGGGGACAATACTGACTCTGATACCTCCTCCGATGGGAGCTCCCTGGTGGTGGCGGACACCTCTGAGACCACCCCAGCTACAGGTACAGCCAACACCCCCATACCAGCACTGCCCTCCCAGCAGCCCCTCAGCGAGTTGCCCGTGCCCGCTCACCCAGGAGGGTGGGCATCTCCTTCGCCCCAGGCACCTCAGGCCCTGCCCTCAGTGAGGCCTGCTGCCCTGAGTGAGGAGGATATTGACCTCCTGAGATCCATCTCTGTAGGGCAACTAACCATTGTGAATGCCATCCAGGGGCTGGCAGCCCAGATTCAACAACCTAATGCATTCCTGGAGGGCATTCACACTGGATTGGCGGCCCAACAGAGATCGATTCAGGCTCTGGCCTCCTCTCTGATGGCAGCCATTGTCCCTGTTTCTACCATCCCCCCTTCAACTTCCACTTCCCAGGTCCATTCTCCTCAACCCCAACCCATCCCAAGCACACAGCTAGATGAGCATGCACACAGGACAACACCCAAGAGTGTCACAGGCAAACACAAGCACCACACTTCATCCCACAGGTACTCACACAAACACCATCCAGTTGCAGACACAACATCCACTATTTCCACTGACTCCCCCTCATACCCCTCTCCCACCTCTCACCCAGTTATGTCCGTACTCACACCTGCATGCACTACATCATCATCCACTACCTGCATCATCACCATACCAAGCAGAACACACACCTCACTGGCAGACATCTCCACAACATCCATGTGCACGTCCCCTGTCTCCTCTCCCACTGTGTCTGTCCCCCCTCCTAAGGGTACACAAACGCAAGCACTCAGACACCCAGCAGCCATCAACCTCACAACAGCATTGACCCATGCACCTGCACCCAAATCCAGCAGACAAACACCTCCAACAAACACTCCCTCATCCTCCACTCCCATTACTTCTCCCTCTTACCGCCCCAATGCCCCTAAAAAGCTTTTCATTCCACCATTGACCTCTTTCCTAACCCCTCCCCCTGTCCTGCACGTGTGGCCAGGGAATCAAGAACCCAGCCAAGCACCTCAGCCAAACAGTCCACGGGCCCAGTTCCATCAGCACCTACTCTTGTGGAAAGGATTCCAGGCCACAAATACTGAAGGGGAAGGAGCCTGCACCAGCCATCAAAAAGGGGAAGGAGCCTGCACCAGCCAGCAGAAAGGGGAAGGAGCCTGCACCAGCCAGCAAGAAGGGCAAGGAGCCTGCACCAGCAAGCAAGAAGGGGAAGGAGCCTGCACCAGCAGCTGTCACAGAGGCCCCACTGCCAGCCGTGGGTGTGTAGCCCTCAGTGAGTGCAGGGGCTGAGCAGGAGCCTTCCACTGCCGCCACCACCACAGTGCAGCCATCGGAGGGTGCAGGGGCTGAGCAGGAGCCTCCCACTACTACCACCACCACCACAGTGCAGCCGTCACCGCCGGCGGGCGCCATGTAATCTAGTCTCCATGGGCTGCTGTGCGGCCTGTGTGCTCCAGAGCCAGTGGGGTATTCACCCACTTGAGAGACTGTGGCCTTGTACTCCCCAGGACCAAGCACAGGGCTTGTTGCCCCCTCCAGGACCAGTGGGCAGGTCACCCACTTGAGAGACTGTGGCCTTGCGCTCCCCAGGACCAAGCACAGGGCTTGTTCAGCATTTTTAATGCTGCTCAGAGCAGGCGTTAAAAGGGGGCTTCCATTATTAAGAATGGGCCCCAATATACTCTGCAGGAGTAGTGCCAACATTTTGGCGCTACTCCTGCAGAGTATATCAATAGCGTCACATTGAATGACGCTATTGCCCCCTACCCTGAGCCACGGTGCACCGTATTTTAAATACGGCACACACATGGTGGCACAGGGGGCACTAAGGGGCGCAGGGAAAGTGGTGTTGCACCACTTTCCATAAATCTGCCCCTAAATGCTTAGCACAAGGGAGACGAGGGGCCATGGTAAATTTGCCCAAAACACCTAATGCTCTTGACGCAGATTCTGGTGCTCTGAATAATAGAGTCAGCTCAAGGTTCAAGATTACTAGCATTGCCAATCTCCTTTGCTTCTGGGGGATCTGATCAGCTCCTAATTTCTTACCCACCTCTGAACCAATGCTCTGATGGCTCTAGACGGGACTTTACAGTGTCTGAAAATCCAGCGCTTATGTGCTCTTAGCCCCTCTCTCAAGGCCCATCAAATCAGCATAATACTGCTTCTAATTGACTTAGCTTGACAATGGCAGGAGAAGCAGGAGCGGTAGATGTCACAGTCAAACCTCCTACAATGAACACCACTATTGACACGGATTAAATGCTGATCCCAGAGGCGTGTGCAGTGGCCCTTCTGAATGAAAGGCCAATAGAGCCTATGAATTGCTCATTAAAATGTTTCTCTAAAAAGGTAGAGAAGCTAATGCCAGGGGCAAACCTAGGTCCTTCAGAAACTGCTGCGTTGTATGTTCCCGATGATATTGGAAACAGCAGACAAGATAACCTCCAGCCAAGATACAGTCTGTGAAATGTTCTGTGCCAGTTTTCCCAAGGGACAGAGAACCCTAATGTGAGAAAACAGGGCTGATTGCAGAGGCCCCATAACTTTTTGCCCCCATTTTCCTCTTTTTGCTGGTGTTTTCCTGACTTTGATGGTGCCCTGGGTACTGCTAACCAGTCCCAGGGCCTGTGCTGTGTGTAAAATGGATATGCAAATTAGGCTAATTATAATTGGCTAAGTTAACCTACCTATAAGTCCCTAGTATATGGTAGGGCATGTAGGTTTAGGGACCACAGCATAGGTGGTGCACACCTAGGTGCACTGCTGAGGTGCCCAGTGTCATTTTAAAAGCAAGCCTGCCTTGCTGGCTGCTTTTAAATTAAAGTTATATGCAAATTCGACTTTGGAATTAAAGGTACTTCCAAAGTCTTAAACTACCTTATTTTTACATATAAGTCACCCCTAAGGTGTGCCCTATGTGCCCCTAGGGCTGGGTGCCATGTAACTATAAGCAGGGACTTTATAAAAATAGATTTATAAGCCCTGGTGAGGTAAAAACAGCCAAATTTGTTTTTCCCTCATTGAAGTAAATGGTCTTCATAGGCTAGAATGGGCAGACTTTATTTTAAATTTTAAAGTCTCCTTAAATGTTACATACCAAGAATTTGGTATCAAATTGATTGTTGTAATAAATCCCACAACTTCCAGTTGTTGGATTTAATATAACTTGTCCAGGTAAAAAGTTTAGACTTTACCTAAAAAGTTGCCAATTTCAGCTCTGCATTGTTTTTGCTGCTGTGCTCTGATTGGCCAGCCTGCAGCAGCTTCTGCCAGGCTGCCTTGATGAGGTGTGAAGTGGCCAGGCTTCACACAAAGGAATGTGCTTGGGGGAGAGAATCTCCCCTCAGCAGATGGTGAGGCAGGAAGGGGGAGGGCTGCCAAACTGGTCTTCAAAGGCAGAGAAGGACATTTGCAGCACCCAGCAACACCCCCACATCCTGCAACCCCAGACAATTAGGTGCCCCCTTGATTAGATTAGGAGAGGGCAGGAGAGGGGTGTGTTTATGATTTTTAGCCACACCAGTGGGTGGGCTCAGCCAGATGTAACCTCCAAAAATCAGATTCATCCATGTTGGATTTTTAGAGACTGTTGCCTTCTGGGATGGATTTTTGCCACACTTCCCAGGAAGTGGTCATCACAGGGGGACGACCCTGTCCCTGATTGGAGAACCAGGGCCCCCCTGCTTTTCACCCAGGAGCAAGGATAAAACTGGCAGACCTGCACCCACACCTCAGATCCCCTCCAGAATTCAACAAGAAAGGAACTAAAGAAGAAGAAGGACTGCCCTGCTGGACCCCTGGCCTGCACCTGGACCCTGCACTCAGAAGGACTGCACCAGCTGCACACTTGGGCTTCACCACAAGAAGGACTTTGCCTGGCTTCAACTGGTTCAAGGAGGGACTCCCTGTTTGCTACAGGTGAAAAATTGCTCAACCAGAGTCCCCTGCACCAACTCCTGAAGAAAGCGACCAGCTGACCACTGTCCAGTGGCCAAAAAGGAGTTTGCGCCAGGTGCATTCTGGGAGTTGAAGTCCGCACCCCCCAAGGACCATCACAGAACTTCTGGACCCTTGGGGTGAGCTGTGGACCCCAAAAGAACCTTAAAAGAACATCTGGGTGAAGCCCCAGAAGTTTGGAAAAGATTTGAGAATTTTTGGAAAAAAGCTCCAGAGAGGGACCGACCCGCCGCGGAAATTCTAGCCGGCTTGCCTCAACCGCGACCCGGCCTGACTTCGTGGTTCGTCCCGGTAAAGAAAAACATCCAAAAAAGAGACTAAGTCCGAAGGTAAAAAGTTGACCGGGACCTCCCAGCCATCGTATCCGAGAAGGGCTCCATGGACGTCGGATCAAGATCCAGGTTTACCCCGGTCGAAGGATTTTCATCTCGAAAAAACGACTAAGTCCGAAGGTAAAAGTCTCCACCGAGGAAACCCACATCGCGTATCCGGACAAGGGCTCCAGGAGGTCGGATTCAACTGGCAGGTTCGTCCCGGTGAAGAAAAACTTCAAAATAAAGACTAAGTCAGAAGGTAACTTTTTAACCGAGGCCTCCCGCGACCTGTAGCCGAGCAGGGCTCCATCGCGGTCGGCCTGAAACTTTGACTTTGCCCCGGTCCTGGTGCAACCAGATGACCCGATTGGCGCTTTTTGTTTCTAAGCGCTAGAAAAATAGTAATTCTTTAAAAATTCATATCTCCGGTTCTCCTGAACCGATTTTAATCGTTTTTGTGTCATTTTAAAGATAAAAATATAAACTATTTTTATAAATTGGTTTTGGATTTTTAAACTGTTTCCTGTGTTTTATTTGATTACTGTTTTGTGATATTTGAATGCTTTACACTTTGTCTCCTAAGTTAAGCCTTGACGCTCGTTGCCAAGCTACCAAGGGTTGAGCTGGGATTAATTTACTGAGACCTAACTGTACCTAGGTGGAGGTTAGTGGCTTGTTGCTAGGTGTAGGTACCTACCTGCCCTACCAATAACCCATTTTCCAACACCTAAGGGGTGCACTCATCCTGTCCAAGGCCAAAGTTCCAGAGACTGTGATTTGGCTGCGCCAGTGCCAGGATGCTCAGTCAGACTCTAATACCTCACTAAGCTACATTGCCTATACCCTACAAACAGTGTTTCTTGAAAAAAGAGATAAAGGCCATCAGTTTCTACCAGTCTTATCTAATGAAGGGAGAAGATTAGAGTCCACTCTAGATAAGATCACACCCCTGGCCACTACGTTGATGCCTCTCATTTTCAAGGCAGAGGAGTCTGAGGCAACTTTTACTTGTTCCTCAACTTCAACAGCTACATAATCCATGCTGAAGACTTTTCTGAAAGAAATATGCTCTGTTAAAGATAGCCAAGCAGTGCAAGCCGACAGATTTGAGAGTCTGATGTTCAAGTCTCATCTATCGAACAACAATTTGATTAGTTTTTGAACACACATAAAGCAATTGATACTAAGATAAAGAGGCTGGAAACACATAAACCCTGATGGAAATGAGCAAACTTAGCCCCTCAAGTGCAAATGTTAGGTCTTGGAGAACTGCTCTTGTAGATCGAATTTGCACATTGCAGGCATTCTAGACGGCTCAGAATTTGCAGGTGGTACTGATCGTTCAGAGTCTGCAATGATCAAATGGATTGCTAACCTTCTTCTCACCTATGTTCATGCGGGCTGTTGGGATCCTGAACAGAGCTTAGATGAAGTTCTGTCAACCGTAGGAGCACACAGGGTTTCATAAGGGCAATACAAGGATGAAAATAGGCCTTGTTCTTTTATTATCTATTATCAGGACTACAAGGTTAAAGAAAGAATTTTCTCAGCTGCCAGTGAATATAGAAGACTCTCTGTACCAGATGGCTACTCCTTTTCTGCTTCTCAGGACCTGGCCTAGGAGACAGCAGCTAGGATGCAGAAAATTGCAGACCCTTATACCTATGTTTAAAGCTGCATCCCTTTCAGTTTCATTCACAGGGGATACCTCTCTAAAATTAACTAGAATAGCTCCTTTGTAATATTTCCAGAGCTGAAACAATCCAGGCACTTCTTAGATACTGAATGCATTTCACTTTGATTATGTTCGTAGGGGTGCCTCTGTCGATTGAGCAAACAATGCAAATTGTGGGTGGCAGGATGGGTTATATATTTTTGGAGTCACTTCATGGTGAGTGGGAGGTGACACTCCAATATTGCCTAGATATCAGACATGACATTACAAGGGTCCAGGTGGTCTACATCCCCTAGCCGTCCATAGTTAGATGTTTTCTGGAGGCCCAATGGGTCAGGGGTGGGGGTGGGGTGTGAGGGGAGAGGAAGGGCTGACTAGGGAAGAGGACAGGGAGGGAGATTAATGGGAGGAGAGGGATGGGGTAAAGGAAAAGGGGAAAACGTGTACACATGTCTCATTGTCAAGATTGCAGACAGGAGTAACAGAAGGTCTAAAAAGGAAGATGGCTAATACTATACCATGGGATGTAAATATCTTGAAAGGGAGAAAGAAGAAGGCTAGGATATTTTCAGAAGCCTTCCGTATGAAACCAGATATCCTTGTACTTCAAGAAACATATCTTACCAAAAAAGAGACTGGTATTCTTTGTATATCTAAATGTTGCCAAGGTTATACAGCTTCTAGAACATATGATCTAGTAAATGCCACATACTGCTCAGGTCAACAGGGAGTCCCTACTATTATTTTTAATAAAACCCTTAAGGCATTATGACGTGAAGTAGATCATGAGGGTAGGTGGGCTAGAGTCAAAATAGTTGATTAACTAAGCAAAAACCATTTTATTTAGGATACACATGTATGCACCAAATAACCAGGATCTGCATTTCTTCACTAATATGATGATTGAATTGAGTGATGTTCATCTACCCATCAGTATAATTGATGATTTTAATTGTTTTCTGAACCCAGCGCTTGACACAACTAGCACTTCTCACATAGCTTGGTTGGGTAGGACCAGAACAAGTATTTTAGATGTGATGGCTAATCTGAATTTGCTTGATATATGGAGAGACCTGACCCTATTAGATAATATTCCCGTATTGATTTTTGTCAATGATTTTTGTCTGACCATTGCTTCAATCTCCTTGAACTGTAAGGCTGAGATCTTACATTTGCTTCACCCATTCAGTGATGGAACTAAAATTGGTAGGCAATTGTTGTCCTAATTGCAACCACACCATTCTTTCTTTCCTAAGTACATGCAAGATCGCTTTGACTATATTGAATATTTATGCCTCTTCACGCAGGAATTTCTTACAATTAATCAAGAAACAACTCATCCCTCTGTGGTTTGGGACTCCCTGAAAGCATATATTAGAGGAATCTCTCAATCATTTATTATTCAGATCTCTAACGCAGATAGTGAATAGGGGAATGCCCTTATGGGCCAACAGCTGCTCCAGCGACAAACTTAAAAATTATGGGCCTGCAAGATCACATCTCTGCCTTGATAATGGCCTGTATAAGTAAAAAAGCCTTCTAAGTGCAAGCCAGGAATTGTGAAATGTGAGAGAAATCAAGGAAATGGATGGTCTGCCGGTGTCGGGTTAACACACCAAGAACTGTGATTAAACAAATTCAGGATTTTGCAGTCAAGGTCTGTACTCATCACTCTGAGATCGCTTCTATCTTTATGGCTTATTATTTTCTAATCTGTATCAGGAGGGGCTGGAGTATAGCACTGCCAATATCAAAGACTATCTGCTGCCCTTAGACCTACCCAAACTAGCTACAAATAATTGGGGTATGCAGGATATAGAATTCTCAGCGAATAAGCTTGGAAAGGTTAGGACTAGTTTATCATAAGGGAAACTGCCAGGGCCGGACTGTATTCCTTCCGAAGTACACAAAATCTTAGCACCCACTATCATTCCACTTCTTCTGAAAGTGCTCAAAGGAATTCAGAGTACCACCAGAGTTCCATAATCCTGGCATGAAGCTGTTATTACCATATTTCTTAAAAAAGATATAGACCCTATAAAGTGTAGCTCATATTGGCCGATTTCATTTCTCAGTGACAGTTCTAGAATATTTACCAGGCTTCTGGCAAATTGGGTCAATAAAATCATCTCTCAGCTTGTCTCACCTGAACAGCTTTGTTCCAGGGAAGGACATGACCTCCTATACAAATGTAATTACTACACTAATAGAACCTGCTGAGACTCTCCAGGAACCTCTAAACATATCTGCTACCCAATGCTGACAAAGCATTTGATCGTATTTCCTGGACATTTCTCTGGGAACTACTTATCCAAATTGATTTCAGCCCTAGATTATTTAATATGCTCAAGGCTATTTATAAGGTCCAGAGAGCTCAGATCATCTTAAATTAGGAATTAACACCTTTTAATCCAATCTCGTGTGGCACTCAGCTCCTGCGCTTTATGCACTATATATGGAGCCATTCCTTAGACTTTTGCGTAGAAGCATCCCCAGGAATCCATACCTGATGCTTGCTTCCCTCCTGGCAGTCTATATGGATGATGTATTAATAAGCTCTCATTGCTCGGAACCTACAATTCAATGTGTTGAACTTTTAGTGTCAGATTTTCGCCAAGTTTCAGAGTATAGACTAAAAACTGATAAAACATAACCTATTCTAGTAGTCTGAGCAAGCAGCCATGAACAAAAGGTGACACCGCAAGCCAGGAATCTGGCCATTATTTTGGAACCCACCGTTAAGCAGTGTTTTTGTTAAAAATGGGATTTCTGGGTGCCTAGGGCATGCACCTAAGCCAGGCAGAATCCACCACTCTAGTCAGGGCAAGTAAGTTACACATGAAAGATAGCCTGTGCTCACTCTGATAGCTTGGCATAGAGCATTTAGGATTGTTCCCAGAGGCAATGTGTAAAGCATATGTGCAACACACTCACACCAGTAACCCAATGAAGAGGACTGCAAAAGAAATTCCAATTAAGATTACATAAAACATCTTTCTATGTCATTATATATGTCATAAGATCAAAACAATAAATTGTAAGTACTGTGCAAAAATTACTGAAAGGTTACTCACTGTCCTGACAATGTAAGCATCACAAACAACATGCATTATTACATCACTGCATGAAATGCAGCAGTAACATCCATGAATCATCACAGTTGGCAATACAGGCATGGATCATGAGATATTCCCCACTAGAACATAGGGTGCAGCCCACCTGCACTCATATTAGATGTATTACGTTAATCAGGGGATCTAATGACAATGGTTGCATTCACCTGCAGCACATATGGCACAGTCACATCTGTGCACCTAATAAACAATATGTTGTAATTTTGTGGTGTGGGGCTTGCACCCCACACAGCAGTGACATGCCCGAAACAAATGTCCACTGGGACGCTCCTGCTGGTGGCACACCCACACCATGATTGTTTGGCCAGAAGACCTCTCTCAGTCCCCTCCTGCATGCAGGATCAGTGCCGCTGCAGATTCCTTCTGGGAACCTTGGCTTGGCCCCCGCTTTCTGAGCACAAAGTGGCTGCCCACAAATGTGTGGCGCATCCATGACTCGCAACCCTGTGGGACCCGGCTCCTTGGTGATGCCAGGGCTCCCGCGAAGGAGTGCAGGGTGACGAGTTCTCCTGCTGTACTCTAGTTCAGGGTGAATCACACCCAGGCTACCGCTGGGGAGAGAGGGGCACTGTCATGGACCACCAGAGTGGGTTCCTCTCCCTGGTGCTGGAACTTCATTCACATCAGGGGCCTCACAAGGAGGTTCCACTTGGGCTAGTGGCACTACTGCAAGACGGGGAAAAGTTACCTCAGCACAGAGCTGGCCCCAAACAGATTGCACGTCGCAGTCCCCTCGCTAGGGGCCACAACAGAGAAAAACACTCACTACTCCTTGAGGAATTTGGAAGCCCTTTTTCATGCTATCAGGGGAACCTGTGTAATGCTTGCCATGCTCTAGAACACTAGAAATTGACACATGAAGCGCACTCCATGTGCAGAAGTAGCACGAATGAAGCATTCTCTACGTGCTGAGAAATAAAAGTGCGCACCAAGTGCTAGCCTCAAAATGAAGTGGAAACATTAAGGCCCATATTTATACTTTTTTAGCACCGCTTTTGCGTCGTTTTTTTATGCAAAATTGGCGCAAACGTACAAAATACAATTGGATTTTGTAAGTTTGCGCCGATTTTGCATCAAAAAACGATGCAAAGGCGGCGTTAAAAAAGTATAAATATGGGCATAAGTGCTCACTATGGCTCTGCTTGCAAAAGCCAAGGGCAGCAACCAATGTTCACCACACGCTGGCCTCTGGGAGAACACGGTGAAGACTAAGCAGGGCAGCAAGCCAGCTCATCCATGTAAAGCTGATGGCAGCATGGTGTTTTTTCCTGGCAGCATAGACGTGCCTGGGCAGGTCAGAGTCAGAGAGCAGCTGGCCTTTAGGCCTCCCAGCAAGGAGCAGGCAGCAGGTTAACAGCAGAAGGGCAGTCCAAATGAGTCCTTTGAGCAGCGCAGCAGTCCTTCTGGCAGAGATTTAATCCCAGTTCAAAAATGTTCTGAAATATTGGGGCCAGAGCCCCTGTAGTTATGCTAAAAATGTCTATGATGCAATGGGTGTCTTCAAGGGAACCCTTTTAAGTGTAGCACAACCCCTTTCAACCTAGCCACGGCTCCAGACATCAGTAAGGGGTAAATAAGCCCTTTGTTTGAGGACAGGAAACAACCTATTGACATGTAAGGTGGGAATGACCTCTCCCTCTCCCAGCCCAGGATGACAATCAGAATGCAGATGTATCTTTTGTCACACTCAGCCTCTCCTGGGTTGTTGCTGTCTAGAAAGTAAGCACAAAGAGTAGCTGTCACTCTGCCCTAATTGTGGATTGGAGTCAGGCTGCAAAGTACATAGGCCCTTATTTATACTTTTTTAGCGCCGCATTTGCGTCTTTTTTTGACGCAAAATCAGCGCAAACTTACAAAATACAATTGTATTTTGGAAGCTTGCGCTGCTTTTGCGTCAAAAAATGACGCAAATGCGGCGCTAAAAAAGTATAAATAAGGGCCATAGAGTTATGAGCACAGAGAAATAGCCACTTTCCAAAAGTGCCATTTCTAAAATAGTAATGCAAAAATCCAGCTACACTAGTAAGCAGGAGTTCTCACTACTATTCCAAACATACCAATCATGGCAACGCTACTCCTTTCAAATAAGAAGTTACCACTTAAAAACATATAAGGGAATTCCCAATGCTAACCTGAACGGAGCTGCCCTCGCCGTAGTGAAAAACGAAAGACTGTCACTACTAGGGCAAGTAAAACATAAAAGTACATGTCTTAGCTTTTACATGTACAGCACCTTGCCCCTAGGGCTACCTAAGTCCTACCTGAGGGTTGGCTTAGATGTAGTAAAAGGGAGGTTTAGGCCTTGGCAATGAGTTTGAAATGCCAAGGCAGGGTGGCAGTAAATTGCTCAAACAGGCACTGCAGTGGGCGGCCTGAGGTTTGAAAGGCTACTTATGTGGGTTATGCAATGAGTGCTGCAGGCCAACCGGTAACATTTACCTTAAAGGCCATAGGTATTTGGTATACCACTTTACAAGAGACTTACAGGTAAATTAAATATGCCAAACAGATGTAAGACAATCATATCATGTTTTACGGGAGAGAGCACATGCACTTTAGCACTGATTAGCAGTGGTACAGTGCCCAGAGTCCTAAAGCCAACCAAAGGAAAGTCAGAAAAAAGGAGGAGGGAGGCAAAACGTTTGGGGATAATCCTGCAGAAAGGGCCATTTCCAACAGTTAAGGAGATAATAATACTGTGCAGCTACGGCAGATTAGGCTGCTGCTGGACAAATGGATGCATTTACTGATCTCCCTAATTAGGAGAATTCACTTAATTAAAATGAGTATTCTTCCCAGAATCCTATATCTGTTTCACGCATTACCTCTTTACATTTCTCATAGGTACTTTAAAATGCTAGATTCCGTAGTGTCAAGATTTATTTGGAAGGGGAAGAACGAGCGAAGATCTTTAAAAAGCTTAAAACTTTGAATAATTGAAGGTGGATGGGCACTTCCTGATTGGCGCTCCTATTACTGGGCTAGTACGGCCGATCTTATTCGCATGATGTGTGCACTCTACCAGGAGAACTGTTTCCATGCTATTTCAATAACGAAGGATCGTAGTACTACCACATTTCAAAGCGGAGTATTCTTCATAAACCTGAGACTCAGGACTTCTTCTGCTCTTTACAAGATCCGAAGCAATATGAGGAGGTCTCTGAAAATTCCATTCCCCATGTCTTTCCACCGCTGTTAGATAATCTGGAACTATCCAATTGCTTTGCCTCCGCTTACTTTGGGACCTGCGAAAACTTGGACATTAAGTGGTTAGGTGATTTGATGGATGAGTTTGGGGTAAAAACATTCACTGATCTAGAGGTAGAATTTGCTATACCCTGTGGTGACCTTTTTCAGTATCTACAGATCTGGACTTCCTTACTGAGTAGGGACAATAATATCATAACTCTGCTGGCCCAGCCTGTTATAACACAAATGATTTTTGGCACAGTACGGTACCTCGGAAAAATATCGCTGTATTACTCAGTCCCTTTTACATGACCAATTTAGAGTCAGTTTAGAGATTGTTGTTCACTCTGCTCATGTTGATTGATTCTTGCCGAATGATTCATCTGAATATTGTTAAGTGTTTTGATGTCTTTAATGAAAGTATGTCCTCTGGGTCTATTTAATATTAAATTTTCCATTTTTCTAAGATCAATATTTTACATGCTGTAATTTGTCTACTCAATAAAAAGTAAAAACATTAAGTGTTTACTGGAGTTTGTATGTATGTTTTATGCATGTATGTTTGTATCTATATATGTTGTATTTCTATAAAACAAGCATAGCCACAAGGCAGTGGAGCACTGTATAAGTACAAACACAAGCATAAAGTTGATTGATAGAAGAGATAGCTAGATTGTCCATGGTTAATGTATTGAGAAGTAGTGTTCTTTAAAGTGGTGTGACTTCAGTTCTTCCCTAAATTAGAACAGCACTGGGGCGCATCTGATGGGTACAGGGATGTTGTTTTAGATCCCTGGATGGAAAGATAAAAAAGGTCTGTTGTAGTGTGTTTTCTTTTTTACACCTCTAAGTCTGCAGTCTGTTGGTGTCCTGCTTGCAGTAGTATTGCGAACCACTAAAAATTGTGACCTTGTCTGCAAGATAAGCATGGGTGATGGGTATGATAGCTTTGTAAATGAGGCAACTTGTTTTGAAGAAGGTGCATGGTGGCAGGGGGAGTCATTGAGGTCCCATCAGAATGGTAGTGTTGTTTTTTCTGGCTCCAAATGAGTTGTTTCATCATGAAGGATGCCCTTAACTTGGTGCCAGTGGGGAGTGGGGTTTTGCCACCATCCATATGTTAGAGCACAAGGGCATGAACAGCTTCTCTGAAGCATGTTCTTGATAAGATGTTTTCACTTTTTTTTAGATGCGAGAGCTGAAACCAGCCATCAATGTGTTTTTCAGCAAGGTGTTCCTTGAGGGTGAACCTGGTGTCCAGCTGGTGAATTATTTTCCTAGCTGGTCCCACAACTCAAGAGCGCAGAATTAATATTTTAATCTGTACGCAGAATTAATATTTTAATCTGTACTTTAATTTTCTGATAGGACAGCCTGGGCCTTCCACAGTGAAAATAGCTTTTGGGTGGTTGTTATTGCAGAGCCATTGTAATATTACATGTCTACATGTCCTACTTTTAAATTTGGAACAGTGTCATTCGTGGCTTTAGAAATTTGACAACAGAACCTTGATTCCTTGCCTACGCCTAAACTGTTATGTGGGGAAGGATGATAAGTGTTTTCAGTCTTGTCACCTGCTGGAGGTTGGCCAGCACAAGATACGGAGACAAAGGGCAGCAGGACAGGAAACACAAATTTGACTATTATTGCAACTGGTCACGGGCAATTTGGGCAACTTCACCAGGGGTCCCAGAAGATTAGGCATAGGACTACAAATACAATTCACAATGGTCGTGGCATCTAAAAGGATTAACTACTTTACTATTGAGATTAAAGAATTTACAATAGATTTCAGTTATGACACCTTGCTCTTTAGATCTTGTATATATGAGATGTACTGATCAATGGGTTGAGCTGGGTTCAAGTTAGTGTCAACTAACCCACCACCATGGTACTTAAGTCAGGATTGTGGTGTGGATATGAAATATTGATTAGGGGGCTGAAGCGGTTGGTACATTGAAGAGCGAGTGATGGCTCGTTCACTGATATGAAGGGAATGTGGGTGATGACATTTGTGCCCTCCCCCTGCCCTGTAGTAGCTGAAACCTGTAGACCACATTTTTTAAACATATCTGGAATTTTCTTGTGACACGCCCCCCTTCCTGGGAGTGCTCATACTTGGTATCATTGGAGACGCTATCCGAGGAAGAGGTTAACATTTCTTCTCATTTACCCAAGAGATTATCAATTCTATCCATAACACAATTGCTAGGTGCATGCTTTTGCCTTTTCCGTTTTTTTTAACACCACCCCAGCCCTCAATCACTTTTCTTTTGCCCATCAAAAATACTTTGATCAATAATTAAGTTCCTTAATAGTCAGTTGGATCAATAGAGCAGCCTGCAAGAAGTTCCAACAGCAAAGGAAAACACCAGCAAGGCCTACTTGATAGTAAATGTTAGGGGAGTGGCGCTGCCCAGCCTCCTTTGGGGTCCGACAGGCGTGGACGGGCCCGCCATCCCGTGCTGCAGAGTGCTCCCTAGCGCTTTATAGCGCTCGTTGATGTGGCAAGTGGGAGCAGCTGTGGCAGTAAATGGCTGCCTCCTGGGGCCAAAGAGCAGTCTGGGATATGTAGTCCCTCTCCTGGATTCAGCATGTCCTGCGCTGCGGAGCGCTCCCTAGTGCTTTAAAGCGCTTGTTGGTGAGATGAGTGGTAGCAGCTGTGGCAGACAATGGCCGCCTCCTGGGCCCAAAGAGCAGTCTGGGGTATGTAGTCCCCCTCCTGGATTTAGAACGTCTTGCAATCTTATAGTTGAAGTTGTAGCTTATATATATTATATATGTATATGTATATATATATATATATATATATATTTATATATATATATATGATATATGTATATATATGTATATATATATGTATATATATAGATATATATAGATAAAGATATACGTCTATTATATACATATATATAGAGAGAGATACATATATTATTATATATATATATAAAACTGTGTGTGTGTGTGTGAATATTCAGAATAGAAGCATGTTTCCTCAACTGTAGCAACTGTAGCTTGATAAGTAGCTCTCCTATTGCCACAGCAGTACTGAAAAGAATACTTCCAAAGGTTTATTTCCAAACCAAAGATTCAGTTCACTTATCGCAGTATAACTGCTGATGCTTCTCTTACCAGAACCAGCATGACAGGCAAGAAATCTCTTCAAAACGTATTTCAGCTTGGTCTTCAGAGGATTAATACTTTTGTAACACTACCTTTCTCCACATGCTTGAGGAGAGAAAACTCTCTTAGTGTGTGGAATATGGAAAACATCACTTATGCGGCAAGCTGCGAAAAAGAGCCACTGCTCTATATACTTCTGCACAGAAGTAGATTGGCAAAATAATTTCTCACAGAAAAATGCACTGTACAGCCTGCCACTGACTGGACCCAACTTAACAACACTGCTCTAATGGTTAATGTCCCTAAATTACATCCACTGGCCCAAATGGAAGGGAAGATTCTGTCAGAAACAAGGCGATCCATTGGATTCTCCATGTGAGAGGTTGCTATTCTGTAATACCTGAAGATATATTTGGAGCAATTAGAAGGCCCAATCCAGAAACACGCTATAACATGATAAAACTGACATTTAGGAAGCATGGTGGACAATTTGGTGGCCCTAGACGTGAGGATAAGTGCTCCTGGACAATCTTGTATTTAGTTCAAATACACTCCCACCATGGGGCCTGGCTTACCCACTATTAAGCAGGTAACTTATCTGTTCTCAATGAGAACGATTGCCTTGGAGTACCATCTAAAACCCTTGTTGAATTATCCTCTGACTCATCCGGATAAAAAATTCTCTGGTCTGATTGGTTCTTCTAACATTAACACCACAAGTACTCACGCTCCTCTTTTTCACAGACCCCATCAGTCTACTCAGGAGCAATTGCTCAACTGTGATAACATCGTACTCTCATTTTCTAATGAACCACACCTGTCAATCCAGGATCAGGCAGCTCAGTGTGAGAACATTACATCTATGGTCAGATCAGCTCCCCTAAATAGATTCCACCAGCCAACCCAAGACTTACTGGGCAATTGTGATAGTAATGCACCTTCTCCCCACCAATTCCACCTGCCAAATCAAAATATGGTAACCAATCCTGTGAATATCACATCTGTGGTCAGGGCTGTTCCCCAAAGCGTTGGGGTGCGATATGTTTCTTGGAACTTGGCTGATTTGAGATCTGTCCTCCCCCTCCCAAACTTTACTTCTTTTATTGACCTACTTTTTCGGACTGGTTACTTAAATTTCTATATTCTTGCTCTTCCTGGCTTAACTATTTGGGCCAGAATATAATTAAATAGTTGCATATCTCAGCTATCCGTCAATTCCCCTGACTTATTAGGTCTTCGACTGTCATTTGGGGGAAACACAGGTGTGATAATTTTTAACATCTACCCTAGAGGGATCTGGTGGGGGGGGGGGCGGGCTTCCAAACCCCTTCTTTGTGTCCTGGAGACATTTCTGCGAAATTGTCCACGCATCATAAAATCAGTGTGGCAGGTGATTTCAATGTCATGTTTGAACCTCTCGATTGGGATGATCTTGGGTTTACTCATGAGGAGGATCGGGCATGGTCTATTCCCACCTTTAATATTCCACCCATCAAAAAGTGGTCGCAAGTTGCTGTTCAGGCAAAGTCTTTGACTATTGAATTTGGGCTCAGGGCACTCAATGGCAGGACCAAATATTATACAAAGGTCTCCCATACTTATAATAAGGTCAACCGCACTAGCCAAATTGATTATTGCCTAGTTGACATATGATTGTGGCCCCTAGTTATCGATATGATGGTCATTGAGAAATCTGAGAGTGATCATAACCCACTCTCAGTCCATATGTCTGCTCTGTGCAACCATATGCTTATGATTAATGCCCCAGCTACAGCACCCAAGGGAATTGGTTTGACCAATGACAAACGTCACCTGCAGTGGAAAAAGGTTCTGGCCCGTTCAGATATTATTAGTGCTGCAAATTATGTTTTGAAGACTACACTGAGGTGCTTAGATGCGGGTTCAACAATCCCCAAAGAGCAAACAAGTTTAACTCACACCTTATGTTTTGAGGGAATTGCAGCCCATTTTACAGTAGATACAGTCTCTGGTGGCAAGAGGACCAAGGGTAGACACCGCTGGTTTAAAAAAGAATGTCGGTTATTAAACAAGCGTTTAATCCAAACCTTTAAATGTAAGGATATAGTTGCTATTCGTTCAGCTAGGAAGCTTTATAAATTAGCTGTTTGCAAAGCCAAGCATGAGCAAAATGACAAGTGGTGGGCTGCACTTAATAACGCCTCACGTGAGAAGAATTGTAGCGAATTATGGTCCCTGGCGGCACGTGGTCCTGAAAATAGCACATGAATATTGCTCCTAAGGACTTGGTAGACCATTTTAGCAGATTGTACTCTCCTGATCACTGTAGTATGGCTCTTGAGAATAAGGTCTCTTGCTCACCTATTAACCCAATCTCTACCCCCGCATTGATGCAATTGTTTTCCCATTCGGATATAGTATATTCATTGGGTACTCTAAAGTGCGATAAGGTGCCTGGTTGTGATGGTGTTCCAACTCACCTATTCTTAACTGATATTGAAGTTTGGTCACAATATATTACTATCATATCAAATGAAATAGCAACTGGGGCACCTATCCCTAAGCCTTGGAAGGGTGCTATTGTAGTCCCGATTTTTAAAAATGGTGATAGAGCCCTCCCCTGTAATTATAGGCCAATAACCCTTTTAGACTCTGTGCAGAAAGTGTTTTGTCACTGCCTTCTGGGCAAGATCCAAGATTGGATGACCGAATGTGATATACTTAGTCCACTACAGGCTGGGTTTCACAAGAAAATATCCACTATTTAACAAGCCTTCAGATTCCTGCTTTTATATTGGAAGACAGTTTTCATTGGCAAAGGGAATTTGTATGTTGCCTTTGTGGACCTGAAATCTGTGTTTGATCTAGTGCCTTGTAATAAGCTGTGGGAAGTTCTTTCTCTGATGGCAATTCCCTAGCATATTCTTGCATTACTAATACGGCTTCACAAGGACAATTATGCACGTGTTAGGTGGGATGACAAGGGGCAGCTCACTGACAGAATCCAGTTGTCAAGATGAGTACATCAAGGGTGTGTCCTTGCCCCCACTTTGTTTTCTCTATATATTAATGATATTGTTTCCTCTTTACTCAGAGTGGAGGCTGACGCACCATCATAAGGCACATGCAAACTTCTGGTCCTACTATTTGCAGACAATTCACTTTTGATATCTAAAACCCCAAGCGGATTATCAATCAATCAATCAATTTGTAAAGTGCGCTACATACCCGTGAGGGTTTCAAGGCGCTGGGGGGGAGCGGCTACTGCTCGAAGAGCCAAGTCTTGAGTAGTTTTCTGAAGGAAAGAAGGTCCTGGGTCTGTCGTAGATCCGGTGGGAGGGTGTTCCAGGTCTTGGCAGCGAGGTACGAGAATGATCTGCCGCCGGAAGATTTGCGTCGGATGCGGGGGATGGAGGCGAGGTTAGCAGAGCAGAGATGCCGGGTGGGGGTGTAGAAGCTGAGTCTGTTGTTGAGGTATGATGGTCCGGTGTTGTGGAGTGCCTTGTGTGCATGGGTGAGGAGCTTCAAGGTGATCCTCTTGTTGATGGGGAGCCAGTGAAGGTCTCTTAGGTGGGGGGTGATGTGGCAGTGGCGAGGGATGTTGAGGATGAGTCGGGCGGAGGCGTTTTGGATGTGTTGGAGGCGTTGGAGGAGTTTGGATGAGATACCGGTGTAGAGGGCGTTGTCGTAGTCGAGTCTGTTGCTGACGAGGGCCTGGGTTACTGTTTTTCTTGTTTCTGTTGGGATCCATTTGTAAATTCTGCGAAGCATGCGGAGGGTGTTGTAGCAGGAGGAGGAGATGGCTCTGACCTGCTTTGACATGGAGAGTGAGGAGTCGAGGGTGAAGCCGAGTTTTCGTGCGCTGTCGGTGGGTGTCGGTGGGGGACCCAGCATGGACGGCCACCATGAGTTGTCCCAGGCGGAGGGGGTACGCCCACGGATGAGGACCTCTGTTTTGTCCGAGTTCAGTTTTAGCCGGCTGTCTCTCATCCAGTCGGCGATGGCTTTTAGTCACTCGTGGAGGTTGGTTTTGGCGGTGTGCGGGTCCTTGTTGAGGGAGAGGATGAGTTGGGTGTCGTCGGCGTAGGAGATGATGTTGAGGTTGTGCTGACGGGCCACTTGTGCGAGGGGGGCCATGTAGATGTTGAACAGCGTCGGAATGAGGGATGAGCCCTGGGGTACGCCGCAGATGATGTTGAAGGCTTTAGAATGGTACGGGGAGGCGGACTCTTTGGGTTCTGCTGGTAAGGAAGGATGTGGTCCATTCGAGGGCCTGGTCCTGGATTTCTGCTGCGTGGCGGCGGGATTTTAGGGTGTGGTGACATACGGTGTCAAAAGCGGCTGATAGGTCTAGGAGGATAAGGGCTGATGTTTCTCCATTGTCGAGGTGGCTTCTGATGTCATCTGTGTCGGCAAGGAGGGCGGTTTCGTTGCTGTGGTTGCGTCTGAAGCCTGACTGGGAGGGGTCGAGGATGTTGTTGTCTTCGAGGTACCGAGTAAGCTGAGTGTTGACGATTTTCTCGATGACGTCCACCGGGAACGGGAGCAGAGAGATGGGCCGGAAGTTTTTCAGGTCCTTGGCGTCCGCTTTTGGCTTCTTGAGAAGGGCGTTGATTTCAGCGTGTTTGCAGCTGTCCGGGAATCTTGCAGTTTCGAAGGAGATGTTGATCGCTTTCCGTAGGTGTGGTGCGATGGCCGTGTCTGCTTTGTTGAAGATGTGGTGTGGGCAGGGGTCTGATGGTGATCCGGAGTGGATGGAGTTCATGGTCTTGCGGGTTTCGTAGTTGCTGATGTTGGTCCAGGAGGTCAGTCGATTGGAGCCAGTGGAGTTCGTGGAGGGTGGGGTTGGAGCGTCTGGGGTGTGAGGGGTGTTGAAGCTGTCGTGGATGTCCATGATTTTTCGGTGGAAGCCGGTTGCTATGGCGTCGCAAAGTTCTTGGGAGGGGGTGATGTCGTTGACGTGGCGTTTGGGTTGGAGAGTTCTTTTATGATGCTGAAAAGTTCTTTGCAGTCTTGGGCGTTGTTTTCTAGGCGGTTTTGAAGGAGGATCTTTTTGCTTGCCTGATGAGTTGGTGGTGTTTGCGTGTGGCACCCTTGAGGGCCGTGTGGTTGTCTGGAGTGCGTTCGAGTAGCCATATTTGCTTTGAGTTTTCGGCAGTGGCGTTTGGAGTCTTGGAGGTCGTCGGTGAAACCAGGTGGCTTTTCTGTTGATGTGGTTGTTGGAGGGTTTTCTTAGTCGGGCAAGGCGGTCAGCGCAGTCGGTGATCCATAGCTTGAGGTTGTGTGCCGCGATGTCAGTGTTGGTGCGGTTGACGGACGGTTTATGGGCTAGGGCGTTGATTAGTTGAAGTTCGGTGACTTTGCCCCTTCGGCGGCGTGGTGGTTGTTCGGTGTGGTGGTGTTCTGTCTGTTTCTTGAAGATGAAGTGAATGCAGTGGTGGTCGGTCCAGTAGAGTTCGGTGGTGTGGTTGAAGGTGATGTGGTTGGTTGTGGAGAAGATGGGGTCAAGGGTGTGACCGGCTGTGTGGGTGGGTGTGTTGACGAGCTGAGTGAAGCCGAGGTTTGCGAGGTTTTCGGTCAGGGTGGTTGAGTTGGTGTCATTGTTGTTTTCGAGGTGAAAGTTCAGGTCCTCGAGGAGGATGTAGTCCGTGGAGGCGAGTGCGTGGGTGCTGGCAAAGGTCGTCGATGGCGTTGCTGAAGGGTGCCCTGGGTCCTGGGGGTCTATAGATGAGAGTTCCTCTGAGAGTGGTGTTGGGGACAGTGCGGATTTGGAAGTGAAGGAGTTCGCCGGCGCTGAAGGAGTTGTCCAGGGTGGTTTTGACTTCGAGGGTGGCTTTGTGGACGATGGCTATGCCTCCTCCGGCTCTGTTGGTGCGGTCTCGGCGAGTGACTTTGTATCTGTTCGGGACGGCTATGGCGATGTCGGGTGCTGAGGAGTCGTTCCACCAAGTTTCGGTTAGGAAGGCCACGTCCGGGGAGGTGGAGTCGAGCAGGTCCCAGACTTCGATGGCGTGCTTGCGTGCTGAGCGGGTGTTGAGGAGTATGCAGCGGAGGTGGATGGTCTTGATCCTAGGAGGTATGTGGGCTCTGTTGCAGGTGAAGCTGCAGTTGTGGCAGGAGAAGGGTCAGTGCGTGCTCTTTGGAGAGGCCTGGAAGCAGTTGGTAAGTCGGCTGGTGTTGAGTGCGCGGAGGGTGTTGGCATCGTAGCGAATGCTGGCGGGGTGGCTATTGCTGGGGCCAGGGGTTCTGGCGTTGGGCGCGGTCCAGGCGCGGACAGGCGCAGACAGGCTTGCCTTTGGCGTGCAAGCAGCCGCACCGCGGCTGCCATAAGAGGAGGGGAGGGTGGGAGTGGCAGCTGGGAGGTGGGAGGGCCTGACCAATGAGAGGACTGGGAGGAGGGGCCGCACGGGACGCAGCGGCGGGAAACTGGAAAGCTGGAAACGGAGCAGTGAGAAGGAGGGGGGAGGCGGGAGGGGCCGCAGGGGACGCAGCGGCGGGAAACTGGAAAGCTGGAAACGGAGCGGTGAGAAGGAGGGGGAAGGCGGGAGGGGCCGCAGGGGACGCAGCGGCGGGTACAGGAGATCACAAACAAGCGGAGTGGAGGTGGTGCGGGGTGCGAAGCGGGGAGCGACCTACCTGCAAAACTCTTTACATGCTTTGAGGAATTTTGTTCCGCATGGGATCTTGAAATCAACGCTTCCTAAACTAAATTAATGACGCTCAATCCTCTCAAATCCTTCAAATGAAAGTTTATGCTCGAAGGTACTCCACTTGAAAAGGTGAACACGTTTAGTTACCTGGGCTTAGTACTAACAGAGAAAATGTCTTGGAAGTCACATATTGCAAAGCAGGCGTTAAAACTACAGCAAACTACAGGGGTTTTAATGAAGGATTTTAATCTATCAGACACTAAGCCAATACGCCCTGCACTCCAGATTTACGAAGCTAAGGCTGTGAGCTTGGCCCTCTAAGGGCCAAATTTTGGAGTTACACCAAAGTTAAAAAAGTATCAATTTCTGAAAACAATTTTTTGAGAAATCTTGTGCCTCTCCTGTCAAGCACTCCGCCCTTTCCCCTCTTCAAGGACCTAGGCATGAAGCGCATAGGCTACAAGTCTCGCCTACGTCCCCTCTTGTGTTGGTGGCATCTTTGGACTACCCCAGAGCTTGCCTCTTTTACTTCAGCCCTGCAGAAACTGACCACTCTCTTAGTATCCCCTGGTTCAGACATATCAAAGAGTCACTTTATTCGCTTTGGCTTAATGAACTTTGGGACTCTCCAACTATTGCCTCCTTTCCGTGAAAAATCAACCTCAAAAACAGTATTGGAAGATGGTAGACTCTGAGGAACTAGGGTTAGCACTTCACTCTATGCTGTCATGTGACTTTGCAAACCTAAAAGAGATCTGCAAATATGAGGTTTTCTGGACATAATCCTGGTGCCTAGAGAAAGGAAATTGTACTTCCAGTTTCGCATAGGTACTCTGCCACTAATATCACTTACCAGCCACTGGTCACCTGAGGGGCCAATCACATGCCCAGCTTGCAAAGCACCTATTGAAAACCTTCCTCATGTTTTATTTGTTTGCCCTGCCAATGTTGCCTCTTGTTGGAAATGGTTGGCCCCTGCCTGTAGACTGTTGGGAGTCCATAGGTCCAAAGCAGCCCTTCAAATTCTTAGATCAGACATTCATTCGACTCTGGTAATCAATGTTGCCAAGTTCCTTTGAGCAAGTTGGATTCTTAGAAACATTTTTTATCTGCATGATGGTTTGAGTAATAATGTATCAAAAATGCTCTGGAAGAGCGCTTAGGTTTTATTCTCTTATATGTGATGCATATATTTTATATATTTACTGTGTAGTTATTTTGTAGTTTCTATGTGCTTTTATGGCCCTTGTGGCCAAAATAAAGTTCTTTTATGATGATGAAATAAACCAAAATAAGATCCTAACCCAATCACTGCAAGAGTTTATCAAGTTAGAGCCCTTGGGTAAAGTTTTAGAAAAATAGCATATGTGTATTCTTTTTTGGCATTGAAATCTATATAAGAAAAGAATGTATGTCTCATGTAATTACATTTTTTCAAACTGCTGTTACCAAGTAGTGTAGAACATCCACTGTTGAGAAGACCAGTAGAGGAGCTAGTAAGCAATCAAAGTCTCCCCCACCTCTGGAGGCAGTCTCTCTTTTTCTCTCCACTTCCCCCTGCTGATATTTATTGCTGGATATGGAAATTCAGGTTAGGTAGTGGTATAGGGGCATTAGGACTACCTTCTGCTTCTGTGGACATTGCAAAATTCAGGATTCCTGACAGACTGAAGTGCCCAAAAAAGATAGCGATTCCACCCAAGGGTAATGGCCGAAGGTTTTGATATTAAAGGGTAGATTTAAGAAAGGTGGAGCTGCCCCCAGTTCAGCACCACTTTCCTTGCACCCTTAGCACCCCCCCTACTGTCACCATGAGGGTGCCACATCCAGGATATGGAGCACCATGGCACAGGGTAGGGAGCAATAGTGTAAACATTTGTGATGCTATTGATGTACTGTTCATGGTTCGTGCCAAAATTTGGCACTAACCCTGAACAGTACATAGGGGCCCATTGTGAACAAAAGTGTGCTCCCTTTTAACGACTGCTCTTAGCAGGCATTAAGAGTGGCAAAAAATCTCTTAGATTTCTTTGCGTCCTTTTTTTACCTCTCCCCCACAACAAGGGAATGCCCCCCTTTGCATACACTATGCCTGGCGCAGGCATTTTGTAGCTCAAAGTGTTACAAAGTGGCCTAATGCATGCATTGCACAACTTTGTAAATATGGCGTGGGGAAAAGGCCACCTTAGCGTAAAATAAATTAGACTAAGGCGGCGCTAAAGTGGCACCAGGCCCTCTTAAATCTGGGCCTAGGACCTCAGTGGGTATCTTAGAAAATATGCAACAACAGTAAAATAGCACAATAGGAGATAATAAAACTTTAAAGGAAGAGAAAATATGTCCCATTTGGGAACCCATCATATTTTGCAAGAAAATGTATGAAGTAGTGGCAGGGACCTCATCTTCATCTAGAGGATCAGAAACCCGTAATAAACCACACCAGCACAGACAGCAGAGCACTCAAGTAATTCATATTATTTCCCCAATTATTTCTTTTGCTTCACCAGAACGATTTAGTGGGGACCCTAATAATGCACAAATTTTTCTAACGCAGTGTTCACTACATTTTTTTTGTAGACCTATAATATTTTCAGAAGACCACTCTAAGGTGACATTTTTACTGTCTTATTTGAGTGGTGACGCAGCAACATGGTCTGTGCCCCTAGTATCTTGAAATTATCTAATCTTGTATGAATTTGAAAAGTTAAAATCTGAATTTCTGAGAATATTTGATAGAAAATCAGTAAGTTAAGCCACAGACAACAAATTAGTGGAATTCAAACATATCATATTTGGCTCAATTTAATGAATTAATAGTTGAAACAGAGTGGCCTGAAAGAAAACATACAGTATTATTTTTATAAAGGTCTCAGTGATGATTTAAAAGATGCCCTGGTACAAATACTGTAAAGACCTAATGAAGTATCAGAACCAATGGATTTGATTTTGCAAATTGATCAAAGACCTAATGATAGAGAGCAGAAAAGAAAAGAGATTTTTGCCCAATTCCTCCAAGATTTGACAGGGCAAGAGTGGAAGTTAACAAAACTGAGACCACTTCCAGAGAGGGACCCATGCAAATAGGGTTGATCAAGTGTCCCTTAACCAACGAAGAAAGAGAGAAAAGAAAATCGGAGAATCTATCTAAGAACTTTGCTTGTTTTGGGCATTTTGTTAGAGAGTGTCCAAAGAAACCCAAGTCAAGTCTTCTGTTAAAAGACAGGTCCCATCAGCAGAGGGAGTTCTGGGAGCAAATAATGAGACAACTCTAGGAGTTCAACAAGTAGCAAATACTCTCCATCCACTGCTCCACACCTTATTGTATCATTTACTGCTAAGTTTGGGGATACTGAAATAGAAGAAGTTTCCTTAATGATTGATTCAGATGCCACTGGAAATTTATGAGACTTACAATATATGAATAAAATGGCAATACAATTAATTAAAAAAGAAGTCTTTGAAGTAGCTCAAGCTGTGGATGGTGCCGCCCTGTTTTTGGACCCATCGCTGTGGAAACAGAAACCATTGAACTGATTGGTGTTTAATGGGCATAGAGACCATATAAGATTCAACTTTAATGATGCTTCACAGTTTCAACTAATCTTAGGTTTACCATGACTTGCGGAACATAATCCTAGAATTGATTCGGAAAAATGTACCATGGGAATGAATTTAGCTTATTTCAGGGAACAATGTTTTCAAATTCCCAAGGAAAAGTCAAAAGTTTTGCCAGCCACAGTTTTAGCTCCAATCCAATATGATTTGTGTCATGGAGTTGATTGAGCTTCCAGTGGAGTTTCAAATCTAGTCGCTGAGAACCAATTTCCACACCGAGAATATGATTGTAAAATTGCATTGGAACTCAGAGCCATCTTACCTTGTAGCAGAATATATCCGCTAACTGAAGCAGAGAATCAGTATCTTTAATAATACCTGGAGAAATATTTGGAAAATGGGTTTACTCACCCTTCCCAGTCACTGGTATCTTCAACTTTGTTTTTCATTCCAAAACAATGGCAAACTTCGAACACGCATAGATTACAGAGCCCTAAACCAAGTGACCGTCAAGAATAGGTACACACTGCCCCTGATTTCAGAACTTTTGGATGAAGTGAAAGGTATAAGGGTGCTGTATACCAAGTTGGATTTAAGAGGTGTAATCATCTCCTGAGGATCGCTGAAGGGTGTGAATGGAAAACAACCTTCAGAACTAGGTATGGACTCTTTGAATATCAAATGATTCCATGTGACATATGCAATATTCCTGTGGCTTTTCAACATTTGGTAAATGATTTTTAAGAGCATATTTAGATTGAGTAGCCGTACCATACATTGATGATATATTGATATTCTTTAATAATTTGGACGAGCATGTTCAACTTGTTGTGGTTCTAAAAATACTGGACCCATGTAATTTACTTTGCCACAGCAGTACGATTTTAGTATCAAAAGACCGATAATGACTAGTACACTAAGCATGAGCATTTTCGCTCAATTCCAGCAGCGTTTTCACCTCGAAATCGCCATTTTCGTCCTGCACTCGTGGCTCCCATTTTATACACGGCAGCCATTTTTAAAAGTTGCCCTCACATAGGCTTATAATACAGTCAGATTTGATTCCAAGGACACGTACACCTTGATTGACTTTTCTCTGACCTGGGCAAGCTGGAACCATTGCCTCAGGCCAAACCTGTTTGGTCAGTCCCTCTCCCAGTGGCCGAATCAGATAGCATCAAGGCACACCATGCCATAAAACCCTTATTATCGCTCACACACCCTGCCTAATCTTGCTCACACCTGCACCTGCTCTTTTCTTCTTCTTACTTTACGAGGGGTAGGTGCCCGTTTTTATTGGGGGTCCACACTTATCTGATGTAAAATACTAGGCCTTGCCGGGTAATTTATTATGGGTTGGATGACATGAAATATGAGGTTTCATCATGACACTGTTTTTTCCTTTGTAGTGAAAACATGTGAATGACCAACCAAAATGTCAAGAATGTTTGCCTGAAGCTTAAAAAACTGTATATAAGGAAACCTGACTTTGCATTGAAACACAGTCTCCTGAGAACATACAAACCGTGCTGTTGTACTTCTAGGACGCTTGTTACTTGGCTGCAGCCAATAAATTCGATCTTTGACTTCACCTAGAAGACTCTGAGTTTCTGTGGTCTGAATCAGGAAAGTACCCGAGGTCTTTGGGTGTACCCTGGCACCGCTGGGTTACTGGATCAGTACCGGTTCTGAAAAACCCAGTACCTCAGTTGGCGCCCAAGGTGGGGCGATACCAGCGGTACCGGTCCAAGCCTGAGATCCGTGGGGAGCTTCGTGTGAAAATTCTGGAGGAAGGCAGCCACTTCATCGACCCCTGCATGTCGACGTGGTCCGAAAGTCTTTGCTGCGAGGTTCCCCGCTTCCCGACGGCTACGAAGGACTGCTGCCCTGGCTATCGCCCTGATTTGGACCCTTGATGTTTGGTAGAGGGAAACGATAAGACGAGTCTTCTGGTGACATCATCGATATTTTCAGTTAAGTATAAGTGGAGCGTCTCCCAGTCCTCAGTTGGACAATTGGTTTGGTCCTTAAGTTGGACATTTGGTTTGGTATCCCTTTGGGATCACTTTGATTTGGAACTTGCAAGTACCAAAGCCGAAGGACTCGTGTATTCACGAGACTATCGTAAATGATAATCCTTTGAAGTTTGAAGCTAGACTAGTGAGCGAAGATGCCTGGTCTTAGCAGACTTGGAAATTTGTTTTGTCTTGGTTGTAAAAGGGACTCCCGGTTGGAGGACTCATGTCCGGTTCCTCCGATTGGAACTCCAACCTATGAACTATATGTGAAGCACGGAGTAGGCCCCATCACATTTAATAAAGTATGGGTCCGCTATTCTTGGAAATAATTGAGAAAAGTTTTATTTTTTTCTTGTAAATATGACTTACAACTAGGATCTGCAAACGGTTCTGTAAGTAAATTGCGACGGCGCTATTTATGAAAAATGGCTAAAGCGCGCTGTATTGTGTGTCCTGAGTGTTTTCTGTTTATATCTGAAATGAGCTCAATGTGTGTTTGTGGGTCTTCTTGATGTTTTCAGTTTGTTAAGTAAAATGTTGGTTAATTAATATTAAGTAGAAACTTAGAAAAAATCCAGAAATGAACCATGTGATGTGCTAACATAGCTATATGTTGCTCTTTAATTTATAGAATGAGCAATTGTGCACATATACAAAACTGCTGTTAAATGCTTAATAAATTAGAAAACACATTCAATAGATATAAGTAGGGCCCAAAAAAAAACCGAAATTATCTATTTTTGCAAAAAAATAAATAAATGTACAGCATTTTTCTTAGATGCATTGTATTAGATGTTCACAGGCAAACTTTTCAGCTGCAGTATATTTGATAGGAATGTTCAATTCAGCCAGCACTTTCCCAGTTAAACACGGGTGGAATTTTGCATAACCTTCCTTTTAAATGAAAGTGGCGCAAAAATGTGACGCATTTCAAGTTAGGCTTATGCGCTTAGGCTTGTGAGTTAATGTATCCCAAATAATAGGCAAGGGATGCAGCTTGCTTTTATATGTGGAATTATCACCAAAAAAAAAGAATAATTGTTTTTTTTTTTTTTTTTAAAGTAATTATTAATTATGGAAAAATTATTTAAAAAATAAGTGCCTTTCAAAATCGTTTTTTAATATTTATAAAGCTTAATACCTATACTATGACCTCCTAACATTAAAATTTAATTTAAGTTATGTTGCACCGCTAAAATGACATTTGTATGTGCAATTTTCCCTTGGCGCAGGAGCAAACAAGCTCATTTCTATAAAGTATAAGTTAATATTTTCAATGGCTGACTCATGGATTGTGTAATAGACATTCTGGTAATGCATATTATGCAAGAAAATTGTAGGATATTGATTTTTTAATGCCTAAAATATCAAAGTCGATTTTGGGCAAAAGCACTGTTTAAACTGCATTTTCTTTCATTCAGAGTACTTTTTAAAGTGTCTCAGGCTTCAATAAATGCATACATTTAGGTTTGATATATATTTGCAGGTTGTGCCTTCTTATGATTCAATGAGTCAATGTGCCAGTACAAAGGCTTGTTTAATATCGAGGTTGAAGGTTCTAACTTCAGCTGGGCCTACTGAGACGTTTCATTCGAGGTTGATGAAATATGTACCATTGCATGGGATTGCAACAAGCATTTATTCTAACAACTGGTATGTGTGTTATTAAGGTTTGTGAATTATTCACAGTAAATGTAGTTTAATAATCTGGAAATAGAGATAATTTTTTTTAGCGCCTAAAAAGGATTTTTTTTTTTTTTAAATAGAGTGAATTATTGCAGTTTAGAAGGAAAATAGGAAGGCCTACTGTCTTTGACAGATTCAGAGTGGCAGAAGCTAGGAGAGCTACAGAGGCTGGCTCAAGTCACCTGCTGAGATGCTATCTTTAGTTTTCCCATAAACAATGGAGGAGACTGTCATGTTGACACTTGTGACCTTTTAAATTAGGGCCTTGTCTCTGTGAAATGCAGAATGACCCTACGGGCCTCTAAAAGTTGGATTTCTGGTTTCTCCAGAAGAACATCAATACAATTAAAGAACTTAATTCCAAAGGGAAAATATAAAAAAGGGGTTTCTTCGAAAGTCCCAACATCATGTTAAATGCTCTGCAGAACTGATACATTTGTGTCTCCGCTCTAAAAAAATAAAATGATGCCTGCTAGTTGCTTTTATTTGACAGAAAACGAAGTGTTGCATTAAGTCTTGGACAGAAAATAAGATGCAGCCCTTTTCTAAAATTTTGAAGGCTACATGCCTTAATGAGAACGATTTGCCAATTAAGACTTATTTTTCACAGTGGAAATTGTAGGTGCCAAATTAATATGGAGTGTCAGTGTAACAATTTTTACTTTTAGAAAGGTAAAACTAAGGTGGCTTGATGTTGCGAAGTAACTGACAAGAGGGTAACAGTTAAGTAATGGAAATGTATTTTCGTGTATTTGGTCCTATCATCAATTGTTCTTGCTGGTCCTGTATGTTAGAAGAGAAACAGTAAAGTTATATTTGACAGCAGATTTCAATTGCCTGGTGATCTACTGTCAAAAGGAGGGTAAGGATTTTAAACCTGACAAATTAAACAGGCCCAAATATTGGGTTTTGGGCTGCAGGTTTACAGTACATAAAGTACATGACATTGGGGGTCATTCTGACCCTGGCGGCCACCGGCTGGCGGTGCTCCCACGAGCATTCTGACCGCGGCGGTTCAGCCGCGGTCAGAAGCGGAAAGTCGGCGTTCCCCCGCCGACTTTCCGCTGCTCGGGGGAATCCTCCATGGCGGCGGAGCGCGCTCCGCCGCCATGGGGATTCTGACACCCCCTACCGCCATCCTGTTCATGGCGGGAAACCCGCCATGAACAGGATGGCGGTAGGGGGTGCCGCGGGGCCCCCGTAAGAGGGCCCCGCAAAGTATTTCAGTGTCTGCTTTGCAGACACTGAAATACGCGACGGGTGCAACTGCACCCGTCGCACCCCTGCAACTACGCCGGCTCAATTCTGAGCCGGCGTCCTCGTTGCAGGGGCATTTCCTCTGGGCCGGCGGGCGCTCTTTTGGAGAGCGCCCGCCGGCCCAGAGGAAATGTTTGAATGGCCGCCGCGGTCTTCTGACCGCGGTGCGGTCATTTGGCGGCGGTACCTTGGCGGACGGCCTCTGCCGTCCGCCAAGGTCAGAATCAGGGCCATGGTGTTGTGTGTCACCGCTTATTCACACATGCTATTGTTTTGTGTATGCTTTTTGTGCTTGATACACAGCAAGTATATCTGATGGCTTGACGTTTTGTGCGTTTTTATTATTTTTTATTTGTTTTTTGCATGTTTGTTGCTGCTTTTGATACTATTACAAGCTCCCCTGTGTTGTGAGGGGATGGTCATGACGATGCCCATCGCTACGCAACAGTTGGTTGAACTTGTTCTGGTTACTAAATTCCACAGATAATGATATTTCATGCTGTGAACATAAAAGACAACACTTCACCAGTGCATGTCTATTTGGCTATAATGGTATTGAAGGAAAATAAAAAGAGGTATACAGGATCAAAGTGTGTCACCTGCAGTTAGTCACGTTACTGCCCCTTCCCTTAAAGGAACAGGCAGCCCTACATTTATGTAGCCTTGATTGGACCTAAGGATGAAATTATAGATCTGTGACTCAAGGTGGCCTAATTTCTATATTACATTAGTTAATGATGTTCTGTTTCCTAAGTAGCATATGGCTTTTGTTCCTTAAAAGAAAACCAGGTTTTCATTTTTTCCTGAAGAAGGAACTGAAACATTAGCTAGGAGTACCGTATATGGTGTAGTCGCCAACGGTAGAGTTAAAATTTGTGTAACTTTGGCCTTTGTGTATCACCCGTACTCTCGGTGTTGTGTCACATGCCTGACTATCACCCAAATAATTTTTTTTGTTCTTCCTATAGATTTTTTTCTTTTGTTACTTCCCCTGACCAATGGCGCATCATGCTTAGTTATTGAGATTTTAGCTATGTCCTAGTCCCATTTCTCTTTTTCAAATTCCTTTCACCAGTCAGACCTTTTATTATTATTGATGTATTGTTCAGGTTCACATTTCCAGACTGCAGTGATGTACCAGGGACCCCCATGTTATGTATAATTCCCTTTGGTATGGCCAGACTGGTTTTCAAGAATTTGCCTTAGGCCTGCTTCAATGTTTTCCAGCCTGACTGTCAGGGTAGCGATAGGCTGGTTAACTGACTCAATATTATAGTAAGACAAGTTTTCCATCTCAATAGGAGATATCTTATGTTTACCTTTTTGAACATGACGAATTTTCAATGTCTATTTTAATTTGGTTTTCGGTTCCCTTCTGTTCCTGCTACTTTAATTTTTGGTGGGATCAGATGTGTCCTAATCATGCAAATATCAGGACCCTCTAGTTCTTGTCTTTTTGTTTGCACATTTGACTATTAGCCTGTGTATTGCATAGTGCACCTGATGCACAGTTTTTAAAGGAAGGTTTCTACATGTCCCTGATAATCGGTATCATGTGATTTCTCTATTGAGATGTTCTAAGATAAGGAGGAACACCTAGACTTAATCATTGAGGAAAATATGTGTTTACCCCATTAGACAATGCCACTGTGTGAGGAAATCCATTCAGATATAATTCTCATGTAGCTATAGATGGCAGAGAATAATGGAGAGAACCCAATTAAAGATGCTAGAGACCCTGTTTTGCCCTTCTGCCTTTGTCTTTGTATTTTATGCCCATGGTGTATGGCTACTCCTTTGAAGATTGCAGACCACCTGCATGCAGTCCCCTTGTTAAAAACCATGAACTGTTTTTGTACTAAATTGAAGGGCACTAACAACTGTGGCACATTTCCTACGTCACTAGATTCTGCGGGTATCAAGTCATAATAACCTGCAGGACATTGATTTAAGTCTAATTCCCATCAGTGACAGCTACAGATGAAAGACGGACGTTTTGGCCCTACAGTCTCAGCACCCAGAAAGTAGCAAAGCTGGCCAGCGATCGCCAGCGCATGGTATCGTACTTGCTCCATCAGACGGCGTTGGACATCACAAAACCAAAGTTTCAGTGTAAAAGAGCTAAAGAGAAGGATTCCTGTTGTTGATGGCAGAGCTGTTTTGAGGTTTCATTTCTCTACCTGTCATGTGCTGGTAACCTCTGACAGTGTGCAATCCCTTGAGCCCCTTGGCCTGAGTTTTGGCCACACACCCCCTTTTCTTTGCTCCAACGGAAGAAGGGCAGTGCACCGGAGATTTCAAGTTTGGAAAAAGGCACTATATTGTGGTGCCCATGAAAGAGCAGCTTGAGCGTCCTCTGACACTAAATAATGACTGTTGGAGTCTGAAAGTGCTGCTGAGCTTGAGCTATTTCCCAATTAATGGTGCTTGGGTCTGCACGAGATGATTTGTGCCCTTGATCAATGAAGAGCACATTGTTTGTAGTGTCTGCCACAGAGGAGAGACACTGGTGCATTGCTTTAAGACATTGAGACTTTCGAGTGAGCTGTGGGTGTTTGCCAGGAGGGCACTCCAACTAAGCAGGACTTTTCTCACGAAGAGGCCTGAATTGAGAGGCCCATGCGAAAGAAAACAACAAAAGAAAATTTGATGGACAATAGAAGCCTGCCAGAAAGGCTTTTTGAACGGACTCTGGGCATAGTTGGTTTCACAAGAGGTTTCCGTGTGATTGTATAGACTAGGTGTTAGGAGACTGATTGTTTTGCTGGCATTGTTTTAAAGTACTATTCTGTTTAGTAAAAGCAGAATAAAGTCCATTTTCTGTGGAAAGAGTACCCCCTTTTCACCTTAGAGCATTGATGAGAGTCACCACTGTTCCACCTGAACATACAAAAATTACTGAAATGCAGAGGAGCCCTAAAAATGTTACTAGATAATTTTAGGATTTGCTTTTTGGTTAAGGTTGTGAAAAATTATTATTTCATTTGTAATAGTGGTCACTACTTTCTCCCGTTGTCTATATGTTCTTAATAACGTGTTTTCTAGTGTCTTTTAAACATGACGTTGTCATTTATGGGTGGGATTGTTTTTCTCTACTCAATTGACTTCTGCACCCACTTCCCAACCTATGTCTTTTCCTACTATTGTTTCTTTGCACTCTTTTCACCCTTTTCCTGAACATGAGCAGGTTAGAAGATCAGAATTCGTAAGCAATTCTTTTGTACAGCTTCTGTATCAACACTAGTTAGTAGTGAACATCACTAATTGTTGGGTGTGTGATCTTATGCCACCTACTGCAGATAGAGGTATTCCTTATTTTGTCCTGCCATATGTGGCCTTTTATGCTACTTCATGTTCGAGGAGACCTGTCCAGAGAGAGTTACCAAGTACTAGAATTTTGCTCCAGCAACATCTCCATGGCCTTATAAACATAGACCTGGACTCAGATTAGCATGAGAATAGGTTTATTGCCTATGTAAGGGCAAAAGGAGGGTTTGTGGTTCTAAAAATTCTGGACCCATGTAATTTACTTTGCCACAGCAGTACGATTTTAGTATCAAAAGACCGATAATGACTAGTACACTAAACATGAGCATTTTCGCTCAATTCCAGCAGCGTTTTCACCTCGAAATCGCCATTTTCGTCCTGCACTCGTGGCTCCCATTTTATACACGGCAGCCATTTTTAAAAGTTGCCCTCACATAGGCTTATAATACAGTCAGATTTGATTCCAAGGACACGTACACCTTGATTGACTTTTCTCTGACCTGGGCAAGCTGGAACCATTGCCTCAGGCCAAACCTGTTTGGTCAGTCCCTCTCCCAGTGGCCGAATCAGATAGCATCAAGGCACACCATGCCATAAAACCCTTATTATCGCTCACACACCCTGCCTAATCTTGCTCATACCTGCACCTGCTCTTTTCTTCTTCTTACTTTACGAGGGGTAGGTGCCCGTTTTTATTGGGGGTCCACACTTATCTGATGTAAAATACTAGGCCTTGCCGGGTAATTTATTATGGGTTGGATGCCATGAAATATGAGGTTTCATCATGACACTGTTTTTTCCTTTGTAGTGAAAACATGTGAATGACCAACCAAAATGTCAAGAATGTTTGCCTGAAGCTTAAAAAACTGTTTATAAGGAAACCTGACTTTGCATTGAAACACAGTCTCCTGAGAACATACAAACCGTGCTGTTGTACTTCTAGGACGCTTGTTACTTGGCTGCAGCCAATAAATTCGATCTTTGACTTCACCTAGAAGACTCTGAGTTTCTGTGGTCTGAATCAGGAAAGTACCCGAGGTCTTTGGGTGTACCCTGGCACCGCTGGGTTACTGGATCAGTACCGGTTCTGAAAAACCCAGTACCTCATTGTAGGAGCCATTTTCGTGCATTGCAGTAATAATAGGAGAGCTATGTTTCAAGCTACAAATTGAGGAAATACACTTCTATTCTAAATAGTCTTCTATATTCATAAATATGTGTATGTGTGTATATTTTACCAATAAATCAAAATACTTGAATTTACGAAAAACAACTAACTGTAAATAATAATACAACACCAACTATAAGATTGCAAGAACATAAATACACATAAATAAATGAAAATAAGAGCCAAACCCAGTTACTACAAGAGTTTACCAAATTTCAGTTACAAGAGAGTGGCTAAAGCCTTAGAGTCTTTGGGTAAAGTTTTAGAATAATGGTATATTTTTATTCATTTATGGTTTCGAAATCTCCATAGGAACAATGCATGTCTTGTGATTATAATGTTGTTTCAAAACTATGTGTGCCAAGTAGTGTAGAACTTCCAGTGAGAAGGCTAGTACAGGAGCTAGTAAGCAGTAGAAGCCGCACCCATCTCTGGAGGCAGTCTCTCTTTTTCTCTCCAATTGCCCTTTTCCCCCTGCTGATATCTAATGCTGTATTTTAAGGGGAATTCAGCTTAGATAATGGTTGTGGGGCATTGGGAATACCTTCTGCTATGGTAGACATTATATAAATCAGGTATTCCTGACACTGCTGTCTGAAAACACACCCAGCACTGTTGTACTTCTCTTGATGTTTCCCCATCCCACGACAATGGCGGACAACTCTAAATATGGTGAATGGCTGTACACCATACTAACATTGACTGACTTTTGTCCATCGATGTTGGACTGGTAAACTGACGATGGAGAGTGTGGATCAGCCGAAAAACCCTACTCTGCCATGACAGATCTAGAACCTTCAGCACAAGCTTTAAATATGGCAGACGGTATTCTGTCGGGCTGATGGATGGATCAGTTCCTCTGTGATGGAGGAATGAAAGCCTCTATTACAATGTCTAAATTGAACTCTTTGTTCTTACAAAGCTGAGGATATGCTTTCCTGTTAGCTTCTGGGACACCTCCCATGATATCCATGAGAAAATCATGGGGGAAAACAGTTTCCTTGTAAATATGGTCATCAACTCTCAGCAGAAGGTAGGCATTTTTCACAGGTTAAAATCACTTGGGTATTCACCAGGTATCCTAAAATGAGTATAACATGACCAACAAAAGGTTTACTTTGTAGATAACATTTGTAGTGATTAGTTAAGGGGGTGCAAAGAAAAAAGGCACCGTCACAAAAACACATTTTACCACCAATGCATTGTCCATGGACTTTTTAAACAGATTTAGCAACAAAAAAGCTGAACAGATTTTCATGAAATTTTGCAGGTATACAGATTATAGGTGGAAATGGTCTTTTTTGGAATTTGATCTAAATGTGATCAACTGTTTTAGGTAACAGAGGACAACAGTGGTACACAGCAATGACAAAATGCAATATTATTACCTGATTACTTATAAATAAATATATATATATATACACTCTCTTATATTTATGCTTAATAAATGTACAAAAAGATATATTTCTTGTGGTGAAAACATATACACTCCTTATAGTTATGCTCAAAATGTATATAGTTTATCACATAAAGATCATGAGTATTTGACTACATGCTTATTGATCTCTATCATGACATATAAATATGATTATACAGAAAGTATGTGTAAATAACTCTTCTATATAATTATTACTTAAACATCATTAATATATACAACAAATAATTAAATATTAAAAACAAATACTACTGATTAATCAGTGGGAAATAATTACATTTATTTTAAAAACATTAATTAAAATATTATATACGTACGTACATATATGCATACATTTGTCACTATATGCATATATAAGTAGGTCAGTACACCAATAACATATAAGATGATGAGGGCATGCTTATGGGTTTACTTTCCTGCAATAACACATATCTATTACAATGTGTAAATATGATTATAGCAATTGATCTAAAAGTGCTTTATTATTCTCACTAAGGTAAAACACAGGACAAATAAAAAATAATAATAATAATAAATATAATAACAAACAAGCCTTAATTTGCAGCAACAACTGAAAGGCTGGGTTTGTAAATATTTATTCATGCATGTACATATGGGATTGTTTCCATTACAATTTTCTATCTCATGATTTTTTCCATATGTGTATCTTGTTAAAATGTCTATGCATTTATACCTCTTACATGTGGGTGTGCATCTACATATTTATATAGTTTCCTCCGACTGCAGAGAAAAAAAATAACTAATCTCCCCAAACCTCATCAAATCACCACTCAATGACTCATCCTATTCCTCTTCTAAATAGCTCCTACTTCTGCTCTCTGACTTATCCCAAACCTTTTTCACTACTATGAACTTGCAAATAATCCTTTCCAAATGTTTTCCTCCTCTATCTATCCTCTATCCTAAACATCCAACTAACAGACTCACATGTCTACAAACGCCCACCCCTACCAATAGCAATTTTACCTCCTATCAATCCACGACTAATCTTCATTAAAGTTCTGTAGTAGTGTGCTGCTGACTGAAAAGTGCTTCAACACCTTGTCAGGGATAGTAAGCATTGTATAAATACAACATAATTACAATATTATAGCCTTATAGCCCACTGTAGCAGGCTATACTGGCCATTAAAGGCCCACTCCAGTGTTTAGGCCAAAACTAAAGTTGAGGACCTTTGACAAGGGACTGGGCCTTTAATAGCCAGTATATTTCAGATAAGGCGAGCTATAAAACAATTATAACATTCCTCCCCACAACGGCAGAATGTTCAAATTAGTAAAACAAAGGCCTCACAAAGCCGAGGGTGTTGAAATCCCTCTCATGCTCCGAAGTCTTTGTTCATAGCTGTTGCTGTGAATGTTCTACAGCTAACAGCACGTGCAGGGCCACACTATTAGCTGTTAAGCATTCTAAACAAGAGCTGTGAAAAGTGGCTGAAGTCATCCCCTGACACACCCCAGCTTAGCTTTTGTAGTTCAACCAAGTCAGGGTGACCCAGGAGCTGAGCAGCATTCACCGCTCCCTCCTTTTGAAGCCCTAGTGACACTGAGCTATGGGAAGAGAGAAGATGAAGGCTGCTTGTGTCCTTCTGCAGGGGTTCTTCCTTTCGCTTTCCTCTGCCTAAATAACATATTTTCGGGAGGCAGGGGAAAGAGAAAGGCAGATTCTATGCATCAGGACATTGAAATTTTGAAAGCAGCAGGCGCATTGTTTTCAAGGGAGCACTCAACATTCCAATGTTCTAATATTGATTAATTAAAGCCTTTGGAAAATAAAAACAAACAAACACAAATGATGGATGGAATGGAATGGGAACAAATCAAATATTCACCCCCAGCCACAGATCTGGGTTTAATCCATCAATTCTTTTGCTCACCACTCAACCCCAGTTTGGAACAAGCCATATGCAAATCAGTCCGGGCCCAACTACCAGGCCAGGTCCTCCCCAGACTGGAAACAAGCATCCTGGGACCAGTTTTGGGGTACCACCCCTCATCAGCCAGGCTAGCTTGAATCCAGTGGCATAGTGAGCCCGGGACCCATGTTTACGCATACCCTGCGCACTTAGGGCAACAAAAGCAAACAAATACAAATGATGGACAGAATGTGGAACAAATCAAACATTCACCCCCAGTCACAAATCTGGGCTTAATCCATCAATTCTTTTGCTCACCACGCTACTCCAGTTTGGAATGAAATGCAAATCAGTCTCGACCCTGTTCCCCATGGGAACAGTCCAGCCAGAACTGCCAGGCCAGGCCTTCCTTGTACCGGAAACAGGCATCCTGGAGCTGGTTTCGGGGTATCACCCCTCATCGGCAAGGCTACCTTGAATCCAGTGGCAGAGTGAGCCTGGGACCCTTGTCAGGGCATACCCGGCGCACTTAGGGCTTGTACACTTTGACTTTGTTCTGTGTTTTAATGGGAAATATAGCTTATTACTCTTTTTGTAATGTTTCGGAAGACATGAGGCAGTTTAGCAACCTCTGTTGAGTTTTTTGATTTATATATTGTTTTAAAGTTTACGATGTACTTTAGTACTTACTTAAACTTATCTAGAAAGTATTGAGGTACATTTTGAAATGTGAAAGAAAAAAATATATATGACAAAATAAACTTAGACATAATACGGGGTGGCTGTACTGAGATGTAGTGCTTTTGCGGTTACTCTACAGTGCAATTATGTATGCATTGTTTTATATTGTATATATTTTTTTTTTTTAAATAAAAGCATATTTATATAGGTTTGGCAAGGCAAGTGGTTTGAAATGAAAATAGAGTTTTCATAGGTTGAAAAATGTACACAACCATGATGATACTGTGATGCATTGACATATTTTATACTTAAATGAAAAATGGAAGACATTTTATGATTTCAAAGGAAGGAGTATTAGCTATAAGAAGTATTGCTAATGTTCCCACAGGAGCTAACTTTCGCTTACATGGGTTGCACGTAACAAGTTTGGAATTAACCTCTTTCCCTCCAAGTAGCAAATAAAAAAAATCCCGTACAATGTTTTCCTTTCTGCCCCCTGTTCTTATTAACAAATTAAGGAAAAATACAAATTCAATGAAAAACCCAAAGGCTTAAGATTAGTTCTAGTAAGGAAAATGCAATTTACTATTTCGATGCAAAACCAATGGAAACTATGCAATATAAAGTTTTAACTTAAATATGTACATATATATATATATATATATATATATATATATATATATGTGTGTGTGTGTGAGTATATGTGTGTATATATATTATAGAAATATATATAGACATTTATAAATATAAATATAAGTATATATAAATGTACATATCTATATGTATGTATACTGAATAAACCAAAGGTTACAATGATGGTAAAGGTGAATATAGTAATAAGACCGTATCTTATGTTTAGAAAAACATGGAATTTCACAGAAAAAAATAAAGATTAAAGTGACGTGTAGTTAGGTGCCGACGTAGCACAAACACTAAAGTTTAAAAACCACTGAAAATCTTCAGGTATAGTTTACTGAGCTAACAATAACTTGCATTTCAACCATGCACTGCTTATGACCTCACATATGACATCACTCATGGCATTTTAAAGGTTGTCATTGACAACATTATTGTTGGTATATCAAATGACATCATTGACTACACTGCTGACTACACTGTTGACCATACATAACTAGAATGTCCCTTTAACCTTTGTTTTGTTTTTTTAGTGAATTTCTGGGTTTTTCATATTCATCCAACTTCTGAGCACAGTTTTCGGCCGTGGGCACAGGAGGTTTGAAAATAGAATCTGCGTTCCTGCCTGGCCCTGCACTCAACGCTGTGGTTGAATATTCTCCGAATGTGGCTAATACCACTTTGCGTTTGGCTGTGCACAGCAGGGATTTAGCAACAGGACCTGTCCCAGAGGCAGTCACCCACCACACCTTTGTGGGCAAGGCTGAAGGTTATGTGAAGGGTTCTAGGAAGGGAATTTAAGGTCCATGTTGCACTGCCATAGAAATGGTGTTTCATGTAGCATTCTTGCCTGAATGCCAGAGGTCCCAGCAGAAGGGATCCAGCATTTCTTGAACCCTGTTGTACTCCACATATTTTCAGTTTGCCCTCCAGATGAGAGGGAGTGGTGTAACGGTTGGCTTTATAAGTAATCCAAGCAGTCTTCAATTGGCCTCTTGTTTTGGAGGGAAGCCATTGAAGGGTGCGAAGGATAGGAGCCACAAATGTCTTCTGACCGGTCACAGAGTGGGCAGCCATGTGAAGCACTAGTCCCAGTGTTGCTAGATTTGCTTTATGAAGGCTGGAGGGGAGTGGGTTTTCATAGTCAAGCTTGGAGAGTTGTACTGCACGTACTTCATTTTTTAAAAGCTGCCACTGGACTGCATAATGCTCCAGTGCAGTCTCAGTCGATGTCAAGAACTTCTTACTGTGGTCAAGATTTGCTTCTGAAGATTGAAATGATTGTCAAGGAAAAAACCTAGTGATTTTGTGTTCTCCCGAATGCCCAATTTGCAGTCATGAGGAGAGAAGGATTTGAGCCATTCTTGGACAGGTAGGCTGTATTTGTTTGGTAAGATAAGTAGAAATTCATTTTCAGTTATGTTGACTTTTAGGTGGTTGGCCATCCATTTTTGGATCCTGCCCCAATTGCTGGAGACAAGGTAGATGTCAACAGGGGAGGAAATCTTCAGGTAGATCTGGCTACCACCCAGTTTGGAACGAGTCATATGCAAATCAGTCTTGACCCTGTTGCCCAAGGGAACAGTCCAGCCAGAACTGCCAGGCCTTCCCGGTACCGGAAACAAGCATCCTGTGGCTGGTTTCGGGATATCACCCCTCATCAGCGAGGCTACCTTGAATCCAGTGACAGAGTGAGCCTGGGACCCTTGGCGGGCATACCCGGCGCACTTGGGCTTGTAAAAAAAAAAGGCAGCCATATTGTTTGCACCACACTTTGACTTTGTTCTGTGTTTTAATGGGAAATATATCTTATTACTCTTTTTGTAATGTTTCGGAAGACATGAGGCAGTTTAGCAACTTCTGTAGAGTTTATTGATTTATATATATTTTTAAAAGTTTGTGATGTACTTTGGTGCTTACTTAAACTTATCTAGAAAGTATTGAGGTACATATTGAAATATGAAAGAAAAAAATATATATGACAAAATAAACTTAGACATAATACGGGGTGGCTGGACTGAGATGTAGCGCTAAAGTCATGCGGTTACTTTACAGTGCAATAATGTATCCATTGTTTTATATTGTATAAATTAAATTAAAAAATAAAAATAAAAACATATTTATATAGGTTTGGCAAAGCAAGTGGTTTGAAATGAAAATAGGGTTTCCATAGGTGGAAAAATGTACACCACCATGACGATACAGTGCTGCATTGGCATATTTTATACTTAAATGAAAAATGGAACACATTTTATGATTTCAAAGGAAGGAGTATTAGCTATAAGGAGTATTGCTAATGTTCCCACAGGAACTAACTTTTCCTTACATAGGTTGCATGTAACAGGTTTGGACTTAACCTCTTTCCCTCCAAGTAGCAAAGAAAAAAAAATCCCATACAATGTTTTCCTTTGTGCCACCTGTCAAGATTTGCTTCTGAAAATTGAAATGATTGTCAAGGATAAAACATAGTGATTTTGTGTTCTCCACAATGGCCAATTTGCAGTTATTAGGAGAGAAGGATTTGGAGGAAATCTTCAGGTAGATCTGGCTACCACCCGCATACTGATGATAATACCAGAGTTACTTAGAATTTTTCCAAGTGGTCTGAAATACAGAATAGGCATCGTTGGGGATAGGATTGAGCCCTGTTGAACTCCTTGTTTTACGTTGCTTTTTGTGGAAGAAGGAGCTCTCTATTTCAACTATTGTTAATCAGACTGCAGTGGTTGACTGTATTGAAGGCAGCCGAGATGTCCAGAAACACAAGTAAGCAGGAGCTATCCAAGACTTGGAAGCAGAGGGAGTAATCCACAATTGCAGGAGAGCCGTTTCTGTGATACCACCTGTCTGAATCCAGATTATAAACAATTGAGAAGTTTCTATGCCTGGATATGGGGGAATAGTTGTGAAGCTGCATGGCTTTCTAACATCTTCATGAAGAAGGGAATTATTGAGACTGGATGGAAGTCATTCAGCTCATCAGGGCCAACTGTGGATTTCTTCAGGATGGGGGAGCCCTGGTCAATTTTCAAGCGATCGAGGAAAATACCATGCTTCTTAGAGAAATTCACAAGTGAGATCCAATATGGTAAAAACGTGTAGATCATTTTCTTGGTCATGGATCCAGGCAATGAATCAGAGAAGTGATTGGAAGGTTTGACCTTCATGATAGTTTCAAGTAACTATGAATCAGAAAATATGTATAACTGCAATCGACACATGGGTCTTTCTGGATCAGTACGCAGTCATCTAGGTCATCTGATCTTAGAGTAAGTGAAAGCTTGATCAAGTTTTCTTTATCCTTAAAAAAGTTCACACACTTTAAATTTGGTTGCTGCTGTTTAGGCTGAGCTAGTGATGGAGTGACTGTAAGAATGTCTAAGTAGATGTTTTGGATGGGTTTTGGAGTTATCTAGCAATGTTTTAATATGGCTAGATTTAGCTCTGAAGATATTCAGTTTGTATGGGCGTGTCTCTGTTTTTTCTCCAGAAGTTGCAGTTGTTTTCTTTCTGCATACAGATCCTTCGAAAACTGGGGTAGATAGGGTTGAGGCCTTATACTCTTGGTTTTCACAGAAGAATACTCTTAGTCAGGTTCTCCATGTAGTTATGGTCTCATCTGTCATGGCACTGAATTCTCGCTGAGAACCAGGGGTAAGTAGGATTTCACCAGCTATGTTATGAAGGATGTTAATGTAAATGCTCTTAGAGTCACAGAACCATATCTTCTCTCTTTTAATTTGGTGTAATATTTTCTAGTACACAACGGATGGTTTAAAATGAATTTGTCAGTGATCAGATTCATCTACTGGAATGGGGGCTTCAGCAGTCAAAAGTGAACTTTTAGGAGATGTCTAGGAAGAAGACTTTGTTGTGTGTGGTTTTCTGAGAGTACTGTAATATGGTCATGTGTTTGCAGTCAAAACAAAATGCTGCTTATGGGTTTCAGATGAAGCAGGGCTCAGTAGCCCTCCCAATGTCTTATTGTAAGGGTAGTCCATGTGCAAAGTAGCAGTTTTTACCTCCCGACCCTCCTTCCCCCTTACAGCATTTTCCCTTTGAGGCGGTCTACCTTGAGACAGAGATCCTATACTCAGGAAGGACTCTTCAGTCTGCACCATGAAGTGGCAGTTTCTCCTTTTGTTACACTCCCTGAGAGCCTCCTATTGTTTTCTGCATTCCCTTGGGTTGCTGGTTCTGTTTATTTTTCTTTTTTCTTGTGGTGATGTGAAACATGTTTTACTTCTGTTCAGAGGCGAGTTGCAGTTTCTAATGAACTGGGCTTTCCTGCCTATCCCATGCCTTTGATCAATATGACAGGGATGGGCGTTTGGTGGAGAGACTTGGGCTAGTGAAAGTGTGCTTAAGTTGGCTCACTATTCTGGTGGTGCTTGTAATTATACCTTTACATGATTAGGACTCATGATGTTTCCATTTACCCCATACATGGTATGCAATGTACTATTTGCTAGTGCTTTTATTCTGTGTGTCTGCGTGTTCTTTCTCACCAAGGGATTAGGCTGATAAGAATGTGCTAGGATGATGTTTATGGTACGGGAAGGAATGTTTTGGTTTTGAGAGAGTGCACCTTGGGATTTTGGCCAAGTCCAATGTGTTCCTTTCAAAACTGACCTGAAGTAGCCAGCATTTTTGAACAACCAACTGTGGAGCAAGGGGGGGTTTCTAGAAATCTCCTCTCTGGCTTCTTTAAAGAATATAAGAGACCCAGGATTGATGGTGGGGAGATTCAGAGACCTCAGGCAGAGTTGGGACGCTGACGTCTGCCATCCCGTGAGGCTAAATCAGATCTCTCGTTCTCCTGACAGTCGATCTGGGGTCTACGACTTGAAGTGCTGGGAGAAAGATGAAGGAACATCTGTGCCCCATGGTGATGAATTTTTACTAAATATCTACTTTGCATTGTGCATGTTTATATATATATATATATATATATATATATATATATATATTTGTATCTTTGCATATATATTTGCTGTTTATAGATTGAGATCCTTTGTACATGTTTTTATTTTATTTTTGAGCACGTTTTAAATGTGCACTTTCATTTGTACTGACCTTCCTTTACGAGCCTCACAGAGTGATTTATTAAATGAATTTCCTAGACTAAGTTGCATTCCAGAGATTCTTTTCAGTGTGTGTGTATTTCTGCTTGGTCAGCAGTGAAGCAAAACACTTTGGCGCAGTCTGCAGTCTAAAGGGAGGTTGGAGGTTGAAAGCGTATGATTCAAAAGTGAAACTATGTTTGGCAAGAAGTCAAAGGCAGCTGAAAATGCATGTGAAATTAAAATGCCTTATAATGTCTTGGCAAATGTTTGTCAGGACTTTCTGAATTTTGGGACGGATGCCTGATTAAAACAGAGTTATAAAATATTCTTATATGTTTAAAAAAGAGGCTTTTTTAATGAAATGATGACCCTTTTGTTCTTTACAGAAGGGGTTCGATACTCCTCTCTGCTTACGGGAAAATGAATGAGAGGTACAAGCAGTTAGAATGTGAAAATCAGAAATTAGAGAAACAACTTGTTGACACAAACAATACTGTAACTATGCTGGTTTGTCAGAATAAGTTATTGCAAGATAAGACTGATATCTACCAAGCCTTCGCAGGGACAGCTGATTTTTCAAACTCTAGTGATGAAAAGCTTAAAAAAAGTGGGTGCCAGGGTGAGCCAGAGGAGCAGAACGAAGTTAGTGCTCAGCCGGTATGTAGAGAAATACTAGAGAGGAACCCACAGAATTTGGCAGGAGTTGGAATTAATTCTTTAGAAGATTACACCCAGCAAGAAGTTAAGGATGTTAAAAATATATTCATGCAGTGGGATGTGTAAATTTTGCAGAGTAAAATGTGGATGATTAATTCAGACAAGACAAAGGGACCCTCTCAAAATGTGAAGTTTCTAGGGATTCAGTGGAATCAATGACATAGAGAGGTGTTGCTGTAGGCAAAACAAAAGATTTTGGAGTTTGCCACTCCGGGCACTAAGCAAGAGACACAGAGATTCATGGGATTGTTTGATTTTTGGAGACAGTATACCCCTAATTTGAGTCAAATCTTAACCCTTTGCTACAACGTGACGAGAAAAAAATATAAGTTTGAATGGGGTGAACAGCAGCAGTGTGCGTGTGATTTAGCAAAAGAAGCAATTCAACAGGCTTTAGACTTGTGGCCAGTGCAGGAAGGAGATACTGAGTTGCATGTACCGGTCTAGGGACAATATGTAAATTAACGCAGGTGGTAAAAGCAGGGAAGAACAAGGGTGCCCCTGGGATTCTGGACTAAAATATTATCTGATGGGACTTTGAAAAACTGAAGAGACCATTAAAATGAAGCCCTCCGGATTCTGAATAACAGACCATTAAAAAGTGTTGAAGCACCGATGATGCGAATGCTAGCACCAGGTTAGCATATACAACCACATGTGGCCTCCCAACGCCATCATGTACTGGGAAATAAAACCTGGAGCTACAGCTCCTTTCAGAGCCACACTAGAATCTGCAGGTCTTGGCCTACATGCTTATATATATATATATATACATATATATCTGTATCTTTGCATATATGTTTGCTGTTTATTGATTGAAGATTCTTTGCACATGTTTTCATTTTATTATTGCGCACATTTTAAATGTACACTTTCAGTTGTACTGACCTTCCTTTACGAGCCTCGCAGAGTGATTTATTAAATGCATTTCCTAGACTAAGAGTTGCATTCCAGAGACTTTCTTTAGTGTGTGTGTATTTCAGCTCAGTCGGCAGTGAAGCAAAACAGTGTTTGAGGGACCTTGTGGATTAAGCCAGCGGGTGAGTGCGTGAGGGTGTTTTTGGGTACGTATGACATCTGGTGTATGTGCCTTTGTGACTCAAAACAGGAAGTACAGGCATGCATGGTAGGTTATATGCTGTTGACATGGTGGTTCTTTACCAACTGGTCCTGATATTGTTCATTGTCAGGTAGCTTCTGTAAACCAGAACTCCAGCTATGCAGACTTGTGGAGGACGTCCAATAGAAAGTGTACATAAGTTAGATGCTGACTATTGTTCAGATGTCATCCCTTCACACTTTTGAGAAGGGAGCTCCAAAATATGACTGGCAAATTAATGGCCTATGATCTTTAGAGTCAACATCTGCTAAGCAGCTCAGTTTTAAAGAAGAGCACCCCATTGGAAAAAATGCTGAACTAATGGCTCATGTTGTCATACCCTAGAATTGACAAATGATAAATATATTGATTGAAAAGGTGCAGTTTCTTTTTGGCACAAATCAAATTATTACATTGTTTTCTGAATATAAATCCATGATTAGTATTTTCCAACTTTTTTCTCAATTTTTGTGTTGGCCCATCTTTAAGCAGAGGACAACACAGCACAACTTTAGATAAGAAAGACTTCTGAGGGGAGAAGTGCAATCGCTTGTGAACCTAGAGTCTATTGGGAGATGAATTAGCACAGGTGTGGAATCCCAGTCTGCTAATACAGTCTTGCATCCTTCAGAGATCAATAAAGTATGTGCTGTTAAGTTGATATGGATTACACATGTTATTGAGAACCTTAGAATCTATGTTGTGTGCTATAAGGATAGTCAATATTGTAGGCTGAATAATTATGGAAAGTTCAGGGGTCTTCTTAAGAGCATGATTGTGAGAAGTTGGGTTGTTAGTTGAGGAGGGTGGGAGCCCTTCTCAGGCAAGAGACACAGTCCGCATCAAGGTGAACTACTAAAGTCACTAAATTAATCTGTGCTCGACCCTCTGCTAGCTTGGCACAAAGTCAGGCAGGATTAACTTAAAGGCAAAGTGTAAAGTATTTATGCAGCTCCCAAACAAGAATAAAGTGAAAGCACAAAAAAAAAAGAAAAATCCCACACCATTTTAGAAAATAGGGTACATTTTAATAAATTAAATCATACCAAAATCATAGAAATACAATTAGTAGAACTGTAGAAATGCAATTTTAAAGGTTTAGGTAAAATAGTGATTAAAAGCACAAAGCACCAACCGTGGTTACCTGGTTGCACCGGGCTGGGACAAAGTCACAGGTTCAGGCCAATGGTGATGGAGCATGGACTGGATACAGGGACCAGGTTAGGCCTGCTGAGAATAGTACCTTATGTCCTGAATGCAGGCTTTACACTGCATAGAGGTGGCTCCGAGGTGTGATCCAAGGCCCAGTGGCGAGATGCGTCACACAGTGCAAATGTGGTATGTGGCAGCACCTTCAGCATTTCAAGTCTGAGATGACCCATCCTGCTAACTCCCTGGCACTCTATTGTGATGCTGTCTGGGAGGCATACACAAAGGCCAACTGCAAATAGTTAGGACAAGAAATTGCCAACTCCTTAAACTTGACTTTTTCAGACTTGTGATTTCAAACCCGACTTTACTATTTAAGAGGATTATAAATTACATTTCCTCAGACAACAACTTGACTTTCCTACCTGCTCCCAATCAAACGTTATAATTTGTTAAATGTAATAAGGTAACCCTATGTTATCAGATGGGAGCAGAAGGACTCACAGTAGCGAAAAACACATTTGTGATATTTAATTACAATATAACCTGTCCTGTGGGCTGTTTATGGCCTACTTTAGGGGTGACTTATATGTAATAAAATGGAAGTTTTAGACTTGGCAAGTGGGTTAAATTACCAAGTCGAATTGGCAGTTTAAACCAGCTAGCAGGCTGCAAAGGCAAGCATGAAAAATGTTTAAAGGGTTACTTAAGTGGGTAGCACAAGAAGTGCTGCAGACTCCTTAGTAGTATTTAATTTACAGGCTCGGGGATATGGTATACCACTTTACTAAGGACTTATAAGTAAATTATATATGCCAATCAGGTGGAAGCCAATTTTTACAATGTTTTAGTTAATGTGTCCAAGCACTTTAGCATTGGTTAGCGGTACTAACATTTACAGAGTCCTAAGGCCAACGAAAACAAATACAGAAGGCAAAAACGTTTGGGGAGGACCCTGCAGGGAGGGCCAGGTCCTAAAATGATCGAAAGGGGTAGACATTTCACAGGTATGTCACTGACACTATTTCAACCCTGAATGCTCCTCAGAAGTGTTCTACCAGAATATTGAGTTTTAAATATCACCCTTCAAAATATACTATCCTCCATAATATCAAAGGCCACAAAATAATGAAGCAACGTATATATAGATTAACTATTTTAACTCCATATCTACATACCTTGACGGTATGTAAGTCTGCTGTGGCGCTGGGACTCCATGTTTTCCAGGTAGCTGTTATGCTCCATAAATTATCATTCATTGATTTGGGAAACTGAGTTGTGCAGAGAAGAAGAGTGAGTCTAAATTTATGTTTATATTTCTGCATTCACAATATCGTGGCAGTCGCTGTTCTGGATAAAATATTTTCGCAGGATTTCATTTTTGTTGTCCGCATTCTCACATATATCCATTTCAAAGCCACCTGCTTAACAGGAAATATCCATTTTTTAAAGACTTACCAGCTATGCTCGAAATGGAAAAAGAGCTCAGCTAGCACAGACGGTGGTTGAAAGTACAGCTGGTTTTATCTATGCAAATAAAATGTAGGTTAAAAAAAAATAAGATAGAATTTTAAAAACTTTGCTTAATGAACTAAAAACCTGCAAAGACAAGTTAGCTATCTAAAGGATCATGGTACATTCCTGTTCTTTCTGCAGGATGTTTTTTTTGTATCAATTTCACAATATACTCTGACATTCTCGGCATCCGCAACCCTTGTAAACCATCTAAACGTAATAAATCTTTCAAAAAAAGAGTACACTGTTTACTTGAAGCCCAGCATATGACGATGGAGCGGTTACAGTGTGTCAACGAGCAAAAAAATGCACTGTTGCATTCAGATGGCAGTTACTAAAATGTACAACCATTTCTCTACATGGACCTTTAATCAAAAAGCGCTGGACTGAAAATACACCGCTCTTCATTTTGTGTTCTCCAGTCGCCTCATGCATCACTTCTTCAGAGCCGTGCTGTGCATGACCAGAGACCCTGGCAGAGTTTTCAGTGATAAGAGGCTGAAGAAGGAGCATGATGAGGCTGTCATGGTAACTGGAAGCGGTCTATCAGGGATGTCTTATATGTCATCTGTTTTATTTAATTGTCTAGGGGGGGTTCATCAGGTGCAGAAGGTATTCATATCAAGGTCTCATTTTCAATGGGAATATTGCAATAGAAACGTCTTATTTAAATTCACGGAATCATCCAAAGATTTTATATAGAGCAAAGCCAAATGGAACACATGCTTTTGCTAGAAACGTTTGTTAAAATTCCCTTGCTCTTCCAATTATGCTATTGCTGGGGATCTCGATTACAGAACAAAAATGAGAACTCAGTCATAATATTAAGACAAAGGAAACCTGAAGCTTTCCAAAATGTTTCTGGCGTGGTACAAGAAAATTCACTGCCCGGGAAGAAGGTAATATGCGCGTAGAGCAACGCGGAAACACGGCTCCTCACCCATACTTCATGGGCCATAATGTGAGCCCACACCAACGAAGAAGGGGTTGTCTGTGCGTTTCTTTTAGCCACCTACAGTGCATTCATTAATTTGAAAAATCTTAGACTTAGTGCGTGTGTTGCTGCCAGCAGAGAATGGGAAAACGAAAATAACGATTACTGCCATGTGTTTCTGAATTCTCCATAGACAGGAACGGTAGCCGAGCACCTTCTTGTTGTTGTATTGGACTTGTATAAGGTTTATTAATATAACTCCAAGGGCCAGATGTATCAAAGTCCCTGTTTGCATTTCTTAAATAGCGACTTTTAAGAAATCGCTATTTAAGAAATTCAAAATGGGATGTATCAAAATTGTGATTCAGTAATAGCGATTTCTTAAAAATCGCAATCGACACTACCGAATCGCAATTAGGGAATGGGACTCCATTCATCCCTATGGGCCTGTAGGTGTGAATGGTTTTGCAATACCTAATTTGTGAATTCCTGTTAGGAGTTCGCAAATTAGGTAATGCAAACCCCAGGGTGCACCCTAAAAAAATATTTGTGGACATGTGAAATGTGTGCGCTACATATCATTTTTAAAAATGCATTTATAATGCATTTTTAAAATTTGCAAATGCTTACCACCAAATTGGATTTGGTGGTAATTGCATTTCCTAAATGCCCAATTCGCATTTAGGAAATGCTTGATACATGTGCTTTGGAAATCGCAAATAGGAATTCCCTATTTGCGATTTCCTATTTAGAGATTCGCAATTTGTGATTCTCTAAAAGGAGTCACAATTTCAGGGAATCGTACTTTTAGTGATTCCTTGAAATTGCATTGCGAATGCCTTTCATAAATCTTGAAAGGCATTTTTGCATTTGCAAACGGTCAATTTTTGCAATTCGCACTGTTTGCAAATGCAAAATTGTTTGATACATCTGGCCCCAAATTTCTATAGGTTATGCATGAACTTTAGACAGTCGGAAGCTGCTTCTGACTTGTGCTGCCTGCATTTCATGCATTGATTTGGTATAATTCTGAGTTAAAAGCATTAACTTTTCACACCTGAAATGTGTAAAAACAGGCTCTTGGCTTTTCGCTAAGACAACACAGCTCTTATTGATATGATCCCCTGCTGGCTGCCACCATGCACTAAGGGGCATATTTAAGAGCCCCTAGTGCCACCTTGGTGCCGCTTTAGCGTCAATTTCTTTATGCTAAGGTGGCGCTAAAGTGGCTTTTTCACCATGCCATATTTACTAAGTGGCACAATGCATGCATTGCACCACTTTGTAACCCCTTGCGCCACATGATGCCTCTGCCAGGCATAATGTATGCAAGGGGGGCATTCTGGCGCTAGGACGCCTGCAAAAATGGCGGAGTGAAATTTAACTGATTTCACTGCGCCATTTTTGGTTTCATTTTTAAAACCTCCTCAGAGCCAGTGTTAAAATGATGCTCCCATAGAAACCTATGGACTTCCTTGCACTTTGCTGCACTAGTGTCAAAAATTTTTACACTAGTGTAGCAAAGCACCCCAATAGCGTCAAAAATGTTGATCCTGTTGTGCTAATGGCCGCCATGGTGCGCCGTATTATACATATGGTGCAACCATGGTGTTGTTAGGTTCCAGTAGGGGGCGCAGAAAAAGTGGTGCATCAGCTCTGACGCACCACTTTTTCTTAAATAGAGACATAAGAATTTTAGTGGTAATGTATGTGCTGAAGACTGGAAAAAGAAATACACAGACCCATTCTGCAAGTGCCCAGCAGACAGAACTAGTTCAGACTAGAACAGCTGAATAGGATGATGCTGGAAAAGCTGTGAGAAAGTTCGTATGGCTTGCTTCTGGACTTTGTAGCAAACTTGCACAGCACTGCTATACCATAGCCAAAATATATTAAATCTGTCTGTATGTAACTGGGTGCTTGAAATGAATGTGACCACATCACTTTTTTATTGGATGTAGGATCTGGGCTAACCTACAGGTATGCAGTGGACTGCCAGAAATGGGATGACCTGAGCTGACTGCCAACAAGTTGATTCCATCCATTAAGTAAAGATATCCCTACATTTTTCCTTTTATGTTGTGCCCCACATTCAGAAGCAGATAGTGCAGAAGCATACCAGAATGATACACAGCCTGTCCCACAACTGCTCAGGGTTTCAACTGTCTGGCACTTGAACTGAGGTAACATTTCTTCACAATCTCAAGGTGATGCCTTGCAACCAACTTTGTGGGCATTGTTAGTACTCTTCCCTGCACCATTCTTGTTTGGATCACCTTGAGCTCTGCGTGCATCTTAGTTAGAAAACAGGGAACATCAGGCACAATGCACTTTGCCCATAAGAAGAAAGGGTGTATATGTATAGATCACAGTACCAGTCGCCACTATGAAGTTATGGTTCAGTTGCACTTTCCATTGAAAACATACAGTTTGACTTGCCTATAACTTGTAACTCAATGGACAAATTCACACTCAATTTAGCAATTAATGGGTGTGGTCATCTGAGGTCTTGCATGCCAATTTTCCACAAGATTCGGGCAGGGAATAAACATTATAAGAGGTGGGGAAAGATGTGTTTTCTGATTTTAGCTCCCTTAGGAAATTTCACTCTGGCCTACAGCTCATGCTTGCCAGAAAGTTGGAAAGTGTGCTATAAATGGTTAACACTTTTGTGTATCTGTGCAGTTTGAGATTTGCAATTCTTAGTGGATCTAGAAATAAAAATAAATAAATGATTGGAAGAGGGAGTCCTTTCTCCTGCTGTCCCATTTGGATCTGCAGTTATAGAGTTGAGACTAGATCTGAGCGATCAGATTGGCTGCCAGAAGAGAACATTTTCTCTTGCGGCAATCATTTCATGTTGAGGGTCACAGACTCTATGCCGTGAGCAAAAAATGAATATACCACATAAAGGGGCAGGGTAGGCAGACCTTGACTTCCAAGCTATAGTGGAGGACCCTTTGAGGGTTCCCTCCCATGATGTAAATAAAAAGGATCCGTGGATCATTTATTTCTGTTTTCTAAGATTCTTGGAACCCCAACACCCAAAACTTTGGCTGGGTTCATCAATACTGAGACTGCCACCATAGAACCCTGCTACCAATTTAGGTTTTGGGGGCCAGTGAATCCCAAAAAGATACCTCAAATCCAGAGCATTCTTCATGTCTAAGTACCCAAATGTAGGACGAGCTTCTCTGACCCTTGCATCACCTATTGTGGATTTGCAGCTATAATTCAGTATCGCAAAACTCTGAAAAGGCAGTAATAGTCGGAGAAACCTGCTCTTGGTTTGTGGTACCCAAGCATGATGCTTGCTCTAGCTTTACATTTCCAAACTAGAATCTGCAAATCCCCTGCCCCTCGCCAAAAAAAGGAGATAGGTCAAGCTCTATTCTATGGACTAAGCCTTCTTCACAGCGGGGGCTGGCCGCCCACATTGAGTTGGCTAAAGGGCCCGCTCAGGCCTTGTGGCCAAAATCCACTGTGCACACCTGAAGGACAAGGGCAGTGAGCAGTATGTGGTTGAATACAAGAAGGATTTGGTGCAGTGCCTGGACTAGGCAATGGCCGCCAGCCAACCACTGTTGCAGATGGCTACCTGTGACCAACTATAGTGCACACAGCCACAGGCCAAAGACTGTGCACCGGGAGTTGGCCACCCATGGTCAGTTGCGAATGGCTGATCGCTGTATGCTGTGGGGAATCAGCTGTCTGCAGGCAGTTTTGATCTGAGAGGCTTAAAAGCTAGAGGTTTTGATGAGTTTGTACCATTTTTCAAGGACTGTGAGGACAATCAGAATGACAGAGAAAGTAGACTTAGGGGTGTGACAACAATCTGTTCTTGTCCTGATGCACAGTTTAGAAAAGTAAATGTTTCATGTGATGTTGTTTGCAAACTTGATCCCACATTTATTAACACTTGCTCTGTAAAAGTATGCATTAAAACAAAAAACCTCAAAATCAACAGCCTAGGCTGACATAAACCTTCTGCTCCAAAGTTATAATATTGATATTTTTGTTTATCCCTTTTTACTTGAGAACATTCTAACCTCAGTGAGTCGGATGTTCTGATAGCATTTTAGCACTTTTGCCTTGAACTATACAAGTGATCAAAGATCCGCTCGCTTGTAAGAGGCTCTCGTCTGCAGCGTAAGAATATAGATTGGGTTCAGGGTTCCTAAAAATTGGTACAGCCCTCAGCAGCAGGCTATAATTCTATATGAAACAAGTCTTTAAAATAATTATTGCCATGCTACTAGAAGCCAGTGTAGATTTGTCCACCCTTGGCGTCAGTACAGTAACTGCAAAGGATGTTTAAATCCTCGGTCTTCTAGTCATACTCCTATCTTGACAATGAAGAGCACATCTTAAAATTGTTTTGCAAAATGAATGCTGCCCTCGAGACAGAAATTAATGTAACCCTGTTTGGGAGAGACAAGCAGAACTTCCCATCTAACACACAGTGAAATTCTTAGCTGATGGTCCGCGAACTATTGTAGGCTGGTCTAATAGTGTTGTGGAAAGTGCACAGATTCAATCGATGGTTGGGTTTCTTTGATATTAATGCTTATTTGCCGATTGTGTTAAGTTTTGTAACAGAATTTTATAAAGTCTGACTGACATCCAAAGGTTCCGCGTTGATCTAAGCAAATACAGGGCTAAATGAATATAAAGGCCAATGAGAATTAGTCAGAAGGAAATAATAAAAATGTGGTCGATAATTATGAGAAAGCGAGGAGGTCCTTCCAATGTTTAGCAGATGAGCAGATAAAAGCATACCCTCCACAAGATTTCTTGAAAGCAGAAAGCTGAAGTTTGTTTTCAGACGCCAAGTGAAATGAGCAAGCTGGAAAATACTTACGAAACTTGTCCTTCAAATACACAGGGCCAGTGTTGTTTGCAACTCGATGAACCATGCAAAGGGATTTAAAAAAGATCCTCCTCTGCACTGGGAGCCAATGACGAGCCCGCTTTGAAATGTGTGCTTATGAGGTAGCACTATGCTTCGTACAAATTCTGGTGCAAATTCAGGTCTCTACAAGCTCTTCAGTCCCTGAGGAAGAACTTGTAGAGACCTGAACTTGCTCTTCCCTGAGGAAGAACGAGAGGGATTATGTTGCAAACCCTGAAGGTTTATAAAGGATTAGCAAAGTTACAATTTAAAATCATTGAAATTAGCTAACAATAATCAGTACATTAGTCAATGTATAGTTCAAAGTAATCCAATAGTAAAAAGTTGTCTCAAAAGGAAAACCAAGCTATTCAGTTCTCCTGTAGAGGAGCACTCTACTCTGCCACGAGCTATATTACGAATATAGATGGCATTATTGCACATGATAAATATAGATGTTATAGACTGTAGGACTTAATGGAGAGCCCCAAGGAGCCCCCTGAATATCTGATAAACACTTCTGAATACAAGGTGTTGATTTTCTCTGGTTGCGTATGGTCTTGTCGATAAGAGGATAACAATTTTCGGGGCGCCCATTCATTCACAGGTTCATGAAGCCACTTTAAGAGAACCTCCTAGGAAATGGTGTTGAAAGATGCTGATAAAGCTAGAAGAATCAGGATTGCACTTCTAAATTGGTCAAGCAGCAGCAAAGTTAATTAACCACTGCAGTCAGAACAGATTTGATGCTATGCGGAGCTCTATATCCGGGTTGCAATCAATCTAGGGTTGGATGCTGTGACAGAAAAGATGACAAAATATTAACATACTTCTGCAGGGTCCTAGTAGGAGCAAGTAAACATGAGATTGGATGATAAGTACTTGAAATGAAAGTTTCTTTATAATCAGAGAAACAATTGCATGCTTCCCAGCATTACCTGCACATATAACTTTAAGATGGTTTCACCCAATTATAAGCTGTGTTTGTATTTCACCAATAAAATACTCACTTATACTGCCAACCACAAATGTACCTACCATTTAGGAACTATTTGCAACTGATAACAGTGTACGGCTACCTATAACTAGAAAGTTTATAATTTGAAACCACCTATATTGACGCACACAATATCTTTACGTTATACAATATATGTTTGATGCTCTTCTACAATGCAGATTACTACTTATTTCTACAATGCTTTTACAATATTCACAATGTTGCAAAATTGTTTATCTGATACCTGCATAGTCATGGTACGTGTGGTACATCTTTTCTCGACACATCTATCAACACACGTTTGCATGTTTGATTGACCAATTGGCACAACATGATGGACTCTCCATCCCCGGTCATTCCCTAACACGCATTCCCCCATGCAAAAGGTCCATGAAAGATACCCCTTGGCAGGAAGGGAGTTAGGACTACTCTTTTGTGACCCTAACTTCAACAAAAGTTCATGTAGTTGGTTGTTATTACACTCGTTTGTTAACCCTTCATACATTCCCGACAACCCTAGTGAGATATCACCTTTGTTATGATTGGCACAGAATTCGGCAATGTCCTTGTCAAGGTCCCTTCTATCTGAGGCCTTAACCGCTCACACTACTGTCTGCCAATGACATAGCTAAATGTCATCACCTTAAATGGCATGGGAGTAAACCATCCTGTAAAAAAGACCAAAATACTGTACTACTGTAAGGGCTTTTCTGGGGATATAATACTCTTACAAGAAACAAAAATTGGCTACCAAGAGGCCTTGTCAATGAGGAAGGGATGGGTTGGGGCGGTAAACTGTGCAGAATTTAGCAAGAAGAAAAATTGAGCACTTACCCTTTTTTTCTCAAACGATCAGGCCTGTCAGTTATCTCCTCTGAACATGACATTGATGGTAGATGGTTACTCACAAGTCTAAGCAATGGGGAACACAACCTATATGTAATAAACATCTATGCACCAAATGTAGATTACCTTTTATTCTGGAGCACACTAAACAAGAAATTAGCAGATAAACCTCAAAACTCAAAAATGATTTTGGGAGGCAAATTCAATTTACCAATGTCCCTTATCCTAGATTGAGACTCCACCTTTAGGTTCAGGCCACCAAAAGCTCACAAATAGATGTTGAACTATGCACTACACATGACTGTTAGACGCCTGAAGGATGCATAATCCGAAAGGCAGTGACTTCACCTTTTTCACACCTCTGCACTCAAGCTTCTCTCGCACCAACTACCTCATAGTAGATGCGCCCTTATTACAAGTCTTCTCTAGGGTCATAATACACCCAATCACAGTTTCATATCATGCAGCTGTCACAATGTCTATATTAAATCTTCCTAACTCAGGGAAGAAACTGTTCTGGAGCCTCAACACTGAAATACTTGAAAAGGATCACAACATTCTTGACATCCAAAGAAAATTAACCTGTTTTTCACAGAAAATGAACTATTGGTTACCTCGCCTGTAGTCCCTTGGGATGCACTATGAGAGGACACCTACTGAAATGCATGTCAAAAAGAAATAAAGAGATTAGAGAGACACTACAAAGACTAGGCGTCGACATTAAAAATAAGGATGCTTTGTTCAGACAATCTAGGTATGGCAACCTTTAAACCACATTAAAGCTTTAAAATATGAATACATCGCCATTGTGAGTAAACAGGCACGCCTGTAGGTTCACACTCAAAAACGTAAGAAATAACTATACCTGAACAAAGCCTGGGAAAGCCCTGGCAGCCACATTTCAATGTAAAAACCTCAATAATCATATCACTCACATAAAAACCCAAGATGGCTCCTCCAAATTAAAAAAAATACGAAATCCTAAAGGTCTTCAAAGACTCCTAGGCACATTTATATGGCCCACAAATGCTGAGTACTAAAGAAGATTGTAAGGTTTGCCTCCGCTCCCTCCCAATCAAATTGATTGCTGTGGCTGACTTAAACTGTCTAAATAAATCAATATAAATCAACAAAATTGTCTACGCAATTAAATCAGCATAGTCAGGGAAAGCACCAGGTCTTGACGGATTCCCCAATATATTCTATAAAAAATTCTTGAACTCTGTAATCAGTCCATTGAAAAATTCCCTTGATCACTTTGCCGTACAGGGCAAGGCTTCTGGAACATCTGCTGAAGCCATGATTGTGGTTATTCCCAAAGAAGGCAAAGATCATTCAGACCCAAAAAACTTCAGGTCGATCTCGCTTCCAAATATGGAAGCCAAAATGTTTGCAAAAATTCTTGCCAAAAGATTAGAACCCTGCATACCTAATTTCATCCATAACGCTCAATCTGGCTTTGTCAAAGGGAACCTAGCAAGAGATAATGTCCACACCTTTTGCCATATACTAGAAAAGACTCAACTATGCAACCATCCTGCAGTGACCAAACGCTGTTCTTGAAGCACACAAACTCAGAAAATCTTTCATCAAGATGACCATGGCTTTATATGCCAACCCTAAAGCAAATATTAGAGTAAATGTCTCATTGTCCTCCTTTTTTGATCTCTATCAGGGAACTCACCAAGGATGCCCCTTATCTCCCAAAATGATGATCACCCCAGTTGTAAGCTTCATCTCCTCCATGCTCCCAATAAAACTTTCTCACAACTTTTTCAAATCATTAGATAAAATAATATCAAACTTCCTCTGGGATGGCAAGAGGGCGAGACATTCTCTCAAAACCCTCAGCTTAAACTTTGAGGATGGGGGCTGCAACTTACCAAATTGGGACTTATAGCAATCAGCTTTTTTACCAACACAAGGGGCTCTATTGCTGCTACTTGACACAGGTAACCCCTCTTACTGGATAAAAACAGAACAATCACTGCTCTCCCCTTACAATACCACATCCGTCATGTCTATGCCGAAACTCAAGTATCCATACCACATCCGTCATGTCTATGCCGAAACTCAAGTATTCCAACTACCAACAAATATTCATGGTCATTGCTAGGGCTCTTAACTTAATAGATAAGAAGTTAGCAAACTCAATCCAGAAATCCATGTGGACATCTCTATTGCATAACCCCAAAATCAAGTCCGAGACCACTAGCCACCTTAGCTCTTAGTGGGCCTCAAAGTGCATTATCCAGATTAAGGATCTATATGATCCAAACAACAGCCCTCAATCTTTTGCCACGCTTCAAAACTTATACAACCTACCCAACCTTGATTTCTACAGTTTCTTAATACTATAAGCACAACTATCCAAATTCAAACATGGCACAACTCCAACTATTGTCTCGCATCTAACCACATTGCAATCCACAGGATATATGGCATCACAAATTTCAAAATACTTGTCTAGACCTAAAACCCTCAAGATTCCACTGCTCAAAGTGTAATGGTCTCAACATCTAGGCCCTGAAAAAATAGACCACACTTCAGATACTAACTGGGCTAATGTATGCAAAACAACACTGTATCATAAGATTACACCCGCTCTCCCACAATCAACATTTCTTACCATGAATCTCCTTCACTGGACACCAGCCAGACTACACAGTTTGAAACTTAGATACAGCAACACATGCTGTAACTATAACACTAAGACCGGATCACAAGAGCACATGTTTTTTTACCTGCCACCTCCTGAAGTAATATTGGACTTCGATTCAAAACCACCTATCTGTCCTTTTCAACACCACAATTATCTTGAACTTCCCAATGATTGTGCTTGGGCCCTGGGCATCCCCAACACCGCTGAACCTCAAACCACATGACATGGCCCTATTAGATCTCCTACTAACAGTGGCAGTGAAGATTATACTATCAGAATGGAAATCTTTCTCTAACATCTCGCACCACACATGGTGGGCATGGATTACCTACCTTAGGGGAGCACACAACCATCTAAATGACTCCCCTTAAAACCCCCAAATCTCCAAAGAAGTCAGTACACCGAATGCAAGCCATTCCCCCTTGGCTCCAACTCAATCCCAGGAAGCCAAATCCAAAATGATATTGTGACCTAGCTACTCATCACAGTTGTATCTAATGGTAACATGGCTACAACATGAGATCAATCTTACCACAATGGAAGTTTTATGTACTCTGAACTATAGACTACTGTACACTACAGACTGAACTGTAGATTACTGTACACTAGAATATGTATCAAGTATTAAGATTCATGCAAAACACCACCATTACTCCATTACTACAGTGCATCAAGTTCAGGGCTAAATTTATGATACATTTTAATTATCTTAAGTGATCTAGGCTCTTCTGTCATTTTACCTCAGTCAATGCTTTCATGTTGTGTATCATGTACAATCTTACATGTTTTGTATTGTTCCTCAAAACTCAAATAAAAACGTTATGGAAATAAAAAATGAAGGGAAATATTAGAGAATGATGTTGAGGCGGAGCAAGAGAGTCAATAACAAAGCGTAAGAGGTGAGCCAGACAAGGGGCCTCATTTACAATGTTTTGGCGCAGGGCAACACCGCAAGCCTTTTTGCTGCACCACCCTGCGTCAAAACAAAAGGGCATGAATGCACTGTATCGCATTCCTGCCCTTGTCCCCTGGGCTGGTGCACAAATTGCTGCAGAGCGCCAATGCATATTGCCAACAATAGGGGTGTACCCCAATAACCTATTACAACTGAGTACATGAAAATAGTCTGCACAACCAAAGGGAGAATTGTAATAGGAAAAAATACAAATAATTAATTACAACAGTGAATACATGAATTAGTCACTGGACCTGTCTTAAAACCTGTAGGCGGCTGCGGGTCAGGAGCGGCTTTCCCCGCAAGCACAGGTGAAACATTTGGCTACGGGCTCTCGGTTACAGCAAAAAACACTTGCTGCACCACCTGGGGGCCTAATTTAAGTAGAGGTCCTTGCAAGGGAACACAGTTATACGATGTTTCCTGTCCTGGGCTTAAGCTCATTATGAACAAGCCCAGGCAGACGGTATATGTGCACTCTTTACCATAAGTGAGGCACTTCTTTCTTCCATGGTCCTGTGGAGTCCCATAGTAAATATGGGCCAAAAGGCGTCAACATTTTCTGGAGGAGTTGTTGGAAACTTAAAAGAGATTGAGACGTGAATGGGGGATACATCTTTTTGAGAAGGAATCAACAGATGTATTCTCTACCTGAACTACCTCCTATGGGGACTGCCTCTATAAATCTACAACGTCAGCGACACAAGATTGTGTAAAATTGGAAGATTGGAGTAGGACTAAAAATTGGGATGTCAGCCAAAGATCTGACATGATTTATTTTGTTTTTATATGTGCCATTTGTGTTTTGTGAGTTTCAGTAATTTATAGTTATAGGTGTCAAGGATTGATGTTTTCATAATTCGGCTTTGGGGTGCTCTACGAAATAGGCTGTTGCTCGATTTTGATCAATGCAAATAAAAATATTTTTAGAAATAACTTATTACAGGTCCAGTGACTAATTCATGTATTCACTGTTGTAATTAATAATTTGTTTTTGTTTCAATTACAATGCTCATTTTGATTGTGCAGGTCCAATGAACGCACCCTTGCACCATGGTGCAAGGGTGCCTGCATTGCAGGGATGATTGTTTATGTGCAGGATGGGAAACCTTCCTGCACATAAACAATCATTAATGGTGTTTTCCTGTTTCTATGTGTGCTGTAGAATGCAGCACACATAGCAAGAGAAAAACGGGGAGCAATATTATTGCTCCCTGTTGTGCCACTTTAACTCCACCCCTGAGGTGGTGTAGGAATCTGATGCATTCCCAGAGTTGTAAATCTGGGAATGTGTCAGATTCCTTTGGATTCCATGAGTGTTCCTGTTGGAACATCCATAGCAACACCCATGGAACACTCCTTTTAAGCAGTGCTATGCATGAAAGGAGTCCATATTTAGAAGGCCATGAAAAGCCATGCAAGGTGGCTTAGTGTGGCCTTGTAAATATGGGCTGGCACACTGCCCACTGGAGCGGGTAAAAATTTAACCTCTGGTGGCGCAGTGTGCCGCTAGCCCCAAGGTTTGCTGGGATACCCAAATTTTTTACAAAGTAAACGATTTTACAGAGGGCTGGGGATATGGGATAGAATAACAATATTATGCAAATGTCTTCTGTCTGGTTTTTTAGTCTTTTGTTGTAAAGGAGAACAAAATAAAATTAGACCGCAAAGCCAGGGTGGTGGGTGGGCAGAGTGGCATATTTTGTCAATACCTTATTTCCACTGTTTATAAAGGAACTTCCCTTTTGGAAAGTTCCATAGTAACTGGTGCACACCTCACTATAGACACAGAAAGAAATTCTGCTGAGTTAGTGCTGCTGAAACAATATGTAAAGCTGTTTTGTAATAGGGGTGAAAAATGCAAGTTAGTGAAATGCATCGAAAGTGATATTCCATACCAATTTTGTTTTTGGCAACCCACCTGATTTGGGAGGATGGGTGACTAGAATGCAAGAATTATTGAGACTAGAAGCTATTAAGAGAAATATATAAATATGCCGAACCAATGCATCATAGGAAAAATCCATATGCCAAGGCATTTGTGTTGACTAGGAACTTACGGGTAGCACATCTTTGCAAATTAAACAAGTGTTTTTAGGATAATGCACCTGCTTGTTGAAATGTTCTTCCTGGAAAGGCGAGTTTTAAGGTCGCTGTGCAGATCTTAAAGTTATGGCAGTGGAGGGAACTGATCATTTTATCTTGGTTTCTGCACTATATTGAACTGTAGCTGATGACAAATTAAACATTCATCGGGACACTGATAAGTGAAAGAATGATTATACTTATGGTAGGATAGATAATATTACAGAAATGGTGGCATCTGAGTAGGGGATAAGCTAAACCTGTATAACTATTGACCAACTTGCTTTTAAAAACAGTGTGCAGCCCACAAGAGGCTAAATGGGATAAAAAGGAAGATGGAATAATCTATTCAATCTCAGTACTTAAGAACACTTTGGAACCTGATTTGTAATGGATAAATTCACACTTACACCTCTTTTACCTGCACATGAACTGTTGTTTTAAATAACATTGAATAATGTTATTTTAAAACGTGTACCCGGGAGTCAAGAACCACTCGGTAAACGATGCTTGATAAAGATAAAAACCCACTAGAATTACTTACCTGTGTGGGAAAGACCGCAGGGTAAAGGGCACGAGGGTAAAAACTGTGTGGTAAAGGCTACATACTGTGTATTGACACTTCTGCTTTTCTCCGTGTAACTTCTAGACCTTCCAGTATCACTTTCCAATCCTAGTAGCTGTCCCACAGAGGTTTTGTGATCCAATATCAAAGTGCTTTTGGTTGCTAAAAATTTATTTATCATGGAGAAATTTAAAGTTGACCCCCAGGGCCAACTGGATTGCCTGGTGTTACAGCAAGATGATTCTGCTCAAACGAAATACCTCAAAGACACAAGCCATCAATTTTAGCAATAGGAAATGGTATGTTGCTATGTGGATCAACCAAGTTCGATGGGGCCTGTGGAATGTTTTCAGTGACCATGGCACTCAATACATACAAGTCTAACATCACTCCCCTCCCCTATATGGTTCACTGGTGGTAACTGGTTTTGCAATCCATTTTTGATATATCAACAGAATGGCACTACATCTTTCAATAGCAGAGTCATTTTGGCGCTCCATGTTGAATTCGACCTGCAGTTGTTAAACTCTTACACAAAGTGTAAGTTATTTATTTTATTTTTCTGCTGAGCTCTGTCAGGACAGTTCTGCTTCAGTGGTATAATCTGCTTTAGCGAAACATGGAATAACTGAACAGATCTGTATTGAAAGAAAATTCCTGCTCTGCTTGCTAAATATATTGTCACCTTGACAGCTGCCAATCCCTTTAGTATTATTATTTCTAAGAAATCTTCAGGGACTCTTTATTTGTAAAATTTGGTGTGGAGAAACTAAAGTACACAGTAAGCAGAAAAAATGCGAACCTATGGCAGTACTTTAAAACAACTTCTGGGCTCCCCTTATGAAAGGCCTAGATTCATTCCCATAATTTTCACAACTCCAGAATTACTGTAACTGTTGGTAGGAAAATAACATAGATTACATGTTTGCGCACTGTTCCTACTGGGCCCATCGGAATTAACGGTGTAGTCATAATGAGGGCTTGGAATGCCACAAATATCAAATTAAGAATATCATGTTACATGAATATTGTGTCAACAAATATTATCACAATCAAAATATCCTAGAGCAGAACATCTAAGTTAAGAATATCATTTTTGGTATATAATTTCGTTTTTTAAGAATATCGTCTTCAATATTGCTTACTTTAATGTACTTGTAATAAGTACAGTTTTTTAAATTAATTTATTGTGTATTAGTGTATTTCTTCTAGTTGTTCAGATTGTTAGTATAATTCTTTTTCATTTTTAAAATTTAGTTTGTAATTTTAAAAGTGTAATTTAATGTATTTAAATTGAATTAGTAACTTATAATGTAGTAGTGGGTTGTTGAGTATGTAGAGGGAATAGATGGGAAGTTAATTCAATTATACTTGATTTAATTATAATGTTAATTGATTCTGAATTGTACATTACATATTTAATTATGTAAAATGTTTAGCTTTGTGCTATTTGTGGACGTTTAATTTGGCCATTTTTGTTTTCATTTTCGTTAGTAATTTATAGTAGTAGTTTATATTTTAGTCGAGGTTTGTTGGGTTTGGGGTGGAATAGGATCGGAAGTTAATTCAATTATATTTATTTTCATTTTAATGTTAAATATTATTTTATTGCAAATTACATATTTATCTGATGAATAATCATTTAAGTTGTTATTTTATTCACTTAAGATTTTTTGTAAAATTTTTATGTATATTTTAATTTTATTTTTTGTTAGCCATTTATATTTTAGTAGCAGGCTGTTTATTTTGTAAGGGAGAAAAGTGGTATATTAGTAAAATATTTTATTTTCAATAGATTGATAATCTTAGTTAATTGCTTGATTGATACATATGTACATTATATTTTTATTTATTATATTGTATATAATTTTATTTGAATGTATTTAATTTATTATGATGTGTTTTAATCATAATATTGGTAGAATGTGTTTTATTATTATTTCTTATATTTTTCATTGTTTTAATTAAATAATATTTTAATTTGAATATTGGTTTAGTTATTATTTTTATTGAACTTATTTCAGTGTTTGTTGCTTTTACTGTGTGTAGGTGGAAGGAAGTGAAATAAATTGTACTTAATTTAAAGTTTTTCATTGTTTTATTTTAAATTCTATGTATTTTTATAAAAAAATATGATTTCACAATTTTATCTTGTTAGGCATTTTAATGCTTTGTTCAAAATGATTGCGACTTGGAATGGTATGTGTCATCCCTTCAACATTTTCCACTTGGAATTCCTACACTTCCATCTACATTTGCTTAGACTGAAGTGGGAATAGCAGATCTACCCTTCTCTGAAGTCCAACACTTTCCCTACAGTTGCTTGGACTTTGGAAAATTAGATTTACTATTCACACTCCTGTCTAACACTTCCCTCTCTGTTGCTTAGACAGGGGTGGGAATAGTAAATATAACCCCTCCGAAGTCCAACACTCTTCCTACTGTTGCATAGACTGGAGAGGGAATAAGAAATCTAAACCTCCAAAGTGCAACCCTTTCCCTACTTTGCTTAGATTGGAGTAGGAATAGTACATCTAACCACTCTGCAGTTACAAACATTACTCCTGCTGCTTAGACTGAATGGGAATAGTAAACATAATCCCTATGAAGTCCAACACTGTCCCTACTGTTGCTTGGTCTGGAGTGGGAATAGTGAACCTAACCACTCTAAAGTCCAACACCTTCCCTACTGTTGGAGAGCAAATAGGAAATCTAACCCCTCTGAGGTTCAGCATTTTGGCTACTATTGCTCAAACTGGAGTGAGAACAGTATATCTAACTACTTTGAAGTCCAACGCTTTCCCTACTGGTGCATACATTGGAATGGGAATAGTAAATATAATTTTTCCGAAGCTACACATATGATGAGTTTCTGCTCCAGCAGCAGTCTTTATTACGAGTGTGGATTATAGAAATATATCATGGATTAATTGGGAGACTTCCTGAGTGAGCCTTTTTCCTTGAATATGTGTGGTATAACAATTGTTATGGCTGGTGGGTCCTCCAGCTGAGGGCTACACCAATGCACAGTTAGAAGGCAAATGTTGTGGAACATATATATATATATATATATATATCTATATATATATATATATAGAGAGAGAGAGAGAGATAGATAGATAGATAGATAGATAGATAGATAGATAGATAGATAGATAGATAGATAGATAGATAGATAGATAGATGGATGGATGTCCTACTAGCAGTAGCCAGAAGGTAACTATAGTTACGGCATACTTTCTATAATAAAACCGTTTTTCACTTGTCTATATCTTTGGCACCGTTTGACATATCTTCACAAAATTTTTGAAAAAAAGTGTCAAGTTGGGTTCTTGTGCATGGAAACTTGTGGGGTGATCCGTCAAACGGGGCTGAGAAAAATGGGCTCAAACAAGGGTTTTTCCCATGTTAATTCCCATGGGAATTTTAGACATGACTGCAGCCCGAACCGCTGGACGGAATTATATCAGACTTGGAAGAAAGATAGCTCTTGGCACATAAAGCATCCTTTTTTTTTGGTGTAAATCCATTTAGTAGTTTTAGGAATTAAAGGAAAACCAAATTTGTATATTTAGATGTGCAAGCACTTTGCGAATCCCCTTGATCTCGTGCAGAGATACGATTGGCTTCCAATACTTCATCCAGGAAGTGTTGGCAGCCATTTTGGGACTCAGCTTCAGCCGAGTCCTAAAAAAATGGAAAAAAAGAAAAGGGGGCAAGGTACGGTTACTCTAACCCCTTAGCCTTGGTCCAGGGGTCTCCGTGGGACCCCACCAGTGCAAATCACTGCGAAATTCACAAATATTTGCAAATTTCAACATGATTTTTAAAAAAATAAAAAACAAGCACAGTCGCATGCGCTTACTTTTATTATTACCCCTGAATGGGCCAGGTCCCGGGGGAATGGATTTTTAGCATAGAATGAGGAGGGCGGGCACACGAGTTCCCACACCTGGGCCTCTAAGACACCCCGGGGACCACCACTTCCCAAGGGCAAATGGCATAAATATGCAGATGCTGCATGGATCCCCCAGGCCCTGGGGACCATCACCTACTAGGGCTACACCATAAAATGAATACAGGGAGCTCTGCAGACCCCCCCTGGGCCCCAGGGAGCACCACCTACCTGGGGCTAAATTTGAAAATTATGTGGGGGACCATGCAGTAACCCCCCCAAGCCCCTAGGACAAGCACCTCCCTGGGGCTGATTTATAGAAAAAGAGGAGAAAGGGTGTGTGGATCCACTACCGGGGCCCAGGGACAACCGCTTCCCCAGAGCCAATAACTCTTTTTCAAATATGGGAGGGTGTGTGAGCAGCCCCTCTCCTGGGCCATATATGGCCCCGGGGAGCACCACCTCCCCAGGACAGCCCGTGACAATCAAAGGAGAAGGAGAGGGGCTGCGCATCCCTCCCTTCTGGTAGCCGTATGTGGCCCTGGAGACCTCCATCCCCCATGGCCGGCTACTGCTACCTCCCAAAGTGCCCACCCGCGGAAGGCAGCTCTTTGGTTTTGCTTGGCAGGAGGTGTGACAGCTCCTGCTAACCAAAAGCAAATATAACTCTGCTTGCAGCAAGCAGGAGCTGTGAAAATAGTCTCGCTTGCTGGAATCAGAGTTTTCATCTCTTTCCCTGCCCATTAACATGCACTCCCACGGGAGGCGGGAAACCGACTGGGACTGTGGGGGCTTTGAGACTCTCCAGCAGTCCCATATATGTACAAAGAAGTACTTACTGCTGTAAGGTATAAATCATCCAGGTGTGTATTCTCTGCAGTATAACCTTGTTAAGTTATCTGATGGAGACACACAATGAACAATCACATTGACAAAGTTATAGATACACAAGGAAACTGGAGACATTTCTTTGGTATCCTTTAGGCAGCTGTAGTGTAGGAGATGCACTATACATTTACCCAATGAGATAGCACTTACTAATCAACCAAGAGAAAGTGCTCCAGTTGGGTAGACATTCTGCTGAAAATGCTTGCCTCTTATTAGTCACATTCTGGCATAATGCTCATTTCACAGAAACTCAACCTCAGTGGGAAGCATTTCCAGATATAAAGGTGCCCAAGTTGAAGCTCCACTTTCATAAAGTACTATTCATCCTAAATTTGTACATATGGCCAAGGCAATGTAAGTGTATTTTCTCTGCATTTCCACCCTGAAAAGTTATATGTAATCCTTGATGAAAGTGTTTGCATCCTTGCTCTTTCGGGCGAAATATCTCATGTAGTGACTGTGATAAGTGGGTTCTTTCTTATCATCTGCTGCTGAGACCTGAGATCTTGGCCGCAGGACAGACCCTGCGGGAAAACTCTGCCACGCAAAATTACTTTAAATTTAAAAAAACATAGAAATTCAATGAAAAAAAACAAAGGTTACAGGGCCATTATAGTTAGGAAATAGAATTGATAAAAAAATAGAAATTCACTTAAAAAAAACTAAAGTTACAGGGATATTATAGTTAGCATCACATTTAAAACATTCAAAATCATTGAAAATTACGTGTTATAGTTAGAGTTAGTTCAAGTAACTATAACTTGTTTCCTAAGGTTACTATAACTTGCACCCTTGCCATGTACTGCTAATTACCCCACATACTACAGCACTCTTAACATGTTTTATGACATCATTTATAGTATGACTCCAACATTTGCAGTACAATTATTGATGAGAAAACTGTGTTGGCTGGGGCACGAGTTATAGTTACCTTAGGGCATGAGTTATAGTTACGTGAAATAACTCTAACAGGTGAATTGCTATGGTTTTGCATGTTTAGAATGTGAGGCTAACTATAGCATCCCTGTACATCCCTGTGCCCCCGTGCTCCACGAAGAGCCAAGGCCAATGCGACTTCACTGTTTCCACTGGACTGACTGTCATAAAAATCTCAAATTTAGGCCCAGTGGAAACATTGTAATCGGCCCATGGGGAAGGCCGCTAGTTCTGCAGTGGTCTCCTCCCCACGAGGCTGGGGGTCATCCTTCCAACCTCGTAATGAGACCCCTAGTCTGGAGCGAGTTTTGATGGCTGCCATAGCTGCAGAGATGGCGTGCTGAAAGAAAGCTGCTGACATGGAGGTTGGAGGTGCCCAGAGCAAATCAGTCATGAGTGTGAAAAAAAAAGCAAATAGAAAAGACTGAAGGACACAAAGTGATGTCAACCCATTACAAGAAGGTATGTTTGAGATGTGGATTTTCAGTTCCACACAAACGAACTTGTCCTGCCATTGGTACAGCTATGTAAAGGCTGTGGGAAAGAGAACCATTCTGTGACAAATAGCCACCAGAATGTTCCAGAAGCAACATATGATACGTGCCCACAAGGCCAAGCAGTGACATCAGTTGAGGCAAATTGATCCTATACGAAGTTGATCGTCATCAAAGTCATTGTCAATCAGTTCTTTCATTTAAGTTTCAAGTGAAACTGACTGTCCCATGTCAATGTTTACCTCAGAGAAAGATGTACAAGTTGAACTGGTTGCATGTGAAGAAAAATGTCAGTCAAAGAAAAGTTGAAAAGTCGACATGCCAAAGCATCAAAGTCATACACTGTTCAAAGATTACATTTAAAATAATTGGTTGTTTAATACCTTTCATTATTGAGAGTGGTGCATCAATAACTATCATGGCTGGGGCCAAATGCAATGAACTTTCTCCATCACCGTGGCTTACTCCATCGAAGACCAAATTATATACATAGGCTGCATCAATACCAGTAAAAAGTAAAGGTCCATTTGTAGCAACAGTGAAACATAAGAAAATGAAGATAGAAGCACCGATCCACGTGCTTCAGGGTGAGGCGTCAAGTGCCTATTTACTCAGTTTCAATAAGGCTGCCGATATGGGACTGATTTCTGTGAATTACAACATGAATACTTATCATGAAGTAGTAAGTAAATTTCCTTTGTTGTTTCATGGTTTAGGAAAGCTTGACTATGAAAATAAAACTGCATATTAATGTAAATGTCCATCCTGTTGCTCAGTGACATAGACAAATTGCTTTTCATTTACATGAACCTGTTGAAAAATAACTTGAATCGGTACTAAAACATGGCATTATTGAGCGTTCCACTGTACCAACACCAGGGTTTTTCCCATAGTGGTAGTGCCCAAAATGGACACTGAAGGAAATGTACACATTTGCTTTGACATGCGTCAGGCAAACAAGGCGATTGAATGGAACGACATCCAGGTCTATACATTGCTGACACGATAACGCAATTGAATGGCGGAAAGGTCTTTTCTCACCTTGATTTAATTAAAGGTTATAATCAGTTGGAACTTGAAGACAGTTGCAGATACATTACAACCTTTCTACTCATGTTGGTTAGTTTTGATACAAAAGTCTTAAGGCCTCATTACGAGTTCGGCGGTCAGAGCGCTAGACCGTCTTGTTGGTGGTCCTGAAAAGACCGCCATGCTCGTGTTCTGTCAGACCGCTCTAGTACGAGCTACACAGGCATGACTGCTGACTGCTAGCAAAAATGTCAGACCGCTAGCGACGTGGTAGCCTGGAAATAGGCGGCCTAACCTCCAGCACTGTCAGCACCGTGGCCAACAATATTACAAGCACATAGTAGCCATGGAGGACCCTTCATGGCGGTCCGAACCACGGCGGTTTGCTGTCAGCAAAGTAATAGACCACTGCACATTGGATTAATTTGATAAAATCACAGATGACACACATTGCCATAGTGGACACACCTGCAAAGGACACTATAAACCACACCCCTTCACAGACCACAATGTTTTGCGTTTTCATCGTAAAACACAGAAGTCAGAGCATCTTATTTTCAAAACGCTTCATAGATTAGGCAACCCTCTTTTTCACCATCTCATGGAGCACCCTGCACACACTTTTGTCCATTCACACCCTTTTGCATTTCCCCTGTTTCCACCATGTCACACTCAAAAAATCCACATTTTTCAGAAGATGAGTTAAGAGTCATGGTGAATGACAACATAAAAGTAGAGCCTCAATTGATTGGAGCACAAGTCCGGCACACTCCTCTCAATAGGAAAATGGAAATATGGGACAGGATTGTTGACAGAGTCAATGCTATAGGCAACATCATGTGCATAAAGGAGGACATCAGGAAGAGGTGGAATGACCTCTGGGGCAAGGTCTGTTCCCTGGCCGCCAGACACCAGCGGCAGGTCAAGAAGACTGGCAGTGGCTCTCTCATTGCCCCATTACATGCCTTTCCATGGGAGGAAAAGGCCTTGGTCATCCTGCAATCTGAGGGCTTGACAGGAATACCTGGGAGAGTGGAGTCTGGTAAATCACAACACTAAAAATGTCACCAAAATGCAATGTCATGCATGCTGACAGCTCACCTTTACCCACTGTTTTGTCTATGCACCCCACCAACATTCAATACCCAGAATATCTGAGTTGAAACACTGTCAATCTGTGTTGTTGGACCCAACAGCATAGCGACCAAGGCCCATCGCATGCCATAAGTCAAAATGGTGCCTGTAAGTCTTTCAATATCAAAAAATGATAACAGGACTCATGGTATGTCTCAACAGGTAAATGTATTCCCAAACCCAAATGCAGTCTGCTTACAGATATGTAATACACTACATTTGTACAGTGGGTGTAGTACAGAGAGTTGCTTGACTCCAACTCCAAGGGAGCATTGTTTCAGCAACTCCAAACACCAGACCAGTGGTCACTTTTCCATATACTTGTTTGGCATATCACAAATGAACTTCACTAACTTGAGAGGATACCATTTGTCAGTGTGGGAAGTAGATGGAGTGACCTGACTGCAACTCCCAGGAGGCACCATTTCACTGAATCCAAACATCACCACAGTGTTCACTTGTCCAAATACCCCTGTTTTATAACTCTCAATTGAAGTGTACTCACATGGGAGGATAATATTTGTATAGTGTGTAATAGTACAGGGAGTGGCGAGACTGCAACTTCCAGGAGGCACTGTTTCACTAAATCCAAACACCAGCAAATTGTTCTCATGTCCAAAAACGCCTGTATGGTACTCACCTGGGAGGATAATATTTGTTTAGTGTGTGTAGTACAGGGAGTGACCAGACTGCAACTCCCAGGAAGCATTGTTGCAGTAACTCCACTCCCCAGCCCAGTGTTCACTTGTCCAAATACCATTGCTTGGTAAACCAAAAATGAAGTGTTCTCACCTGGGAGGATACTATTTGTCAAGTGTGTGAAGTAGAGGGAATAACCTGACTGCAGCTCCCAGGAGGCACTGTTTTACTGACTCCAAACACCAGCCCAGTGTTCACTTGTCTGCACACCCTTGTTTGGCAACTTCCAATCAAGGTGTACTCACCTGGGAGGATACCATTTGTTAAGTGTTGTGAAGAAGAGGGATTGACATGACTGCAAAGTCCAATAGGCCTTGTATCTCGAACTCCAAACACCAGCATAGTGGCCACTTGTACAAATACCCTTGTTTGTCAACTCTCAAATGAAGTTCTCACTTGGGACTGATCAAGCACAGATCATGCCCAAATCACAGACATATCTATCAAGATAGCTCCATCTTGACTTGCTAACCCAAGATGAAATATTGGAGGACAGGAATGACACCTTAAACATTCTGAATAACACATATTCAAAAAGCCTCAATATGCATCACCACATTGGTATTGGCAGCAGATGCATTCACACTGCACTGAGCACATGATGACTCCAGTCACATATACAACAAAGTCCTGGGTCTGCCTGTATAACAATGAACTAGGCCTCCTAAAGGGCAAAGCCATATTTTGCCACACCACTGTTTTGCTTGCACTGGTGTCAAGATGGCATTTTCTGGCCATCCTTCATAGTGCTAATGATCTGCACGTTTCAACAGCAGCTTGAGTCAAAATTAATTGGCATGCTTCACACATGGAATGTCAAGATACACAATACCATGTTTACTTGCCACAGTAGGACCAACTGCAACTTTACTTTGCATAATTTCTCTGCTTACTGTAAATCTAAACCATTGGAGGTAGATGTCACAATACAACCAGTAACATTTTACGTTTTACATTAACAGGTGGAGCTGCCACTGGGCAAACAGAGGCCACAGAACAGACTGCCACTACCCCCCTGGTTGAAGCACTCAGTGAAGGAGACAGTCTTGGACGTCTGGACGTGAAGGATGGTTCTGGCCTATATGGACAACCTTGTCAGATGGCAACAGTGAGTCTCACTGTGGCCACTACATCACTTCCCAACCCGGTTGCCTCAACATCACATGTAGCCATTCACCCCCCAACCTGTGTCCCGACCACAGTGTCCACCATCTCACCCCCTCAGTCCTCGATACTGATTTTCAGCGCAACACTTCCGACATTGAGGGTCCAGGAACAAGTTGGAGAGGGCATCCTGTGGCAAGGGCACAGGCCAGTGGAGGTAGGGTATATGGGAGGGATGCTATGGGCCAGAAGGGTGAGGCTACTGGGACTAACCTTGGCCAAGGCACCATCAGCCACATGTTGGGGCATGATGGGCTAGGTATTGACTGAACTCCGGTAAATCAAGCAGCTACAGAGGGACATGCACATAGACATGCTGGACAAATGGAGGCCCACAATACCAACATCGCCTTCCTAACAGAGGTGCTGAGGGACATTCATACCACCCTAAGCTGGGCTTTTCAACAATATTCTACCCCTTTGTTTGGCTCATCAACACCAGGCACTTCAACATTGATGCCAGCCACTGGAAGGGAGGTCCTGCCAGAGGAAGAACCAGACCCAGACATCCCAGCCTCTGTAGCAGCTGTTCCCCATCCCCCCCCACACACACACAAGCAGGGACACCCAGCAAAGAATCCAGGAAGTGCAGATGGCAAGACACCCACCACTGCCAGCAAGTGACCCCTTTCTAAAGGACCTCCCTTGTGTGCCACACATTCACTCTGTCGACTGATCCTCAACCACCTACCATTTCCAATGGGAGGAGCACTCTGGACTTTGGATTCCCAGTGGTGTGACATCTACTCCAATGATTTCATTCATCACTTTACATCTTTTGTTTCTTTCTGTCCAAATTTTATTTTCTGAATTAGCATTGTAATAAATTCATCCATCACAAACTCGTTGTCTGTTTGCTTAATTTTCGCATTCCGTTATGTAGAGCTGTAAGACCACGTGAACCATTCGATGAAGACACAAACTACTTGTGTAAGCAGGGATATGTTGCTGGAACACAGTGTCCAGCTCAGGATTACTTACAATATACACCAACACATCAGTACAAGTGTCTGGTCAAACCAAAAATTCTATTCCAGGGTACAGCACATAGGCTGTCAATATGTCTGGACTCTTAGGAACAAGAATGTGTGACTCACATTCAGTCGACGCACATATTCGAAGGTACAGAAATACAGACCAGGGAAAGAAGGAATTTGTCAGACATTTACTTGTAGAATAGGCAAACAATAAAGTTGTTGATGATAGCAGCTTGAGCCTCTTCACATACCACACCAATGTGATCCAACATCACATAATACAAAATACAGACATACAACAATACAACAGTCACTGAACACAGTGCCATCATAATCCAGTTACCATGCATCTGGTGGTATGACACAAACATATGTCAGTGTTGTATCATAGATAATGTAGCCTGCAATGATGAAACACTTCTATAGCCCAATTCAGGTCATACAAAAAGAGTGTTTTCTAATGTGAAGAAAAAAGGACTTGATCAAAAGCTAGGACTATATATTTGCAGACCACATTATGACACAAATGATGCATCAGGCCCACCACAACATACAAAACAAGTGCTATGTGCACCACTATACCGGCACCCAAACACTGTGCCAACTATCTTGGTACAGGTCTCGTACATCCAAACTCTGTGACCTACATTACCTGGAACAGTACAGGCCAACTTTGTATGTCATAACAGCATTGGTTACCTTCCAATGTCACAAAGCTGGAACTCTGGAATGCCCACATGAAGATGCCATGGTGAAGGTACATGTATAAAGAACAAAACAAGAAGTATAGGCTTGAAACTATTACCATGACACAAGCTACATAGCAAGAAAATGGAAAATAAAGTACATTGCAAGGAAAATGACACAAACAATGCAACATCATCAAGGTGGGGATGTTTCAAAAGCTATCTTATCAACCAGCCTTTGACTGAACACTGCAGGGTACCAGTTACCTAGCTGTTTCTAAAACACTCAACTCCACACATTTTCACATCTTCAGTTCATTGTACAGTCATGACATGACATACTTACACTCATAAAAATTAGCTGTTGCTGAGATCTTCCGGCAAGTCAGCTGCTTTATCTTCACCACTGTCATCTTCACTTAGCATTTCAGGATTCTAACCCGGTGGCACTGCAGGCTCCCCCTCCTTTGGGATGTAAGGAATATCCCTCTGCAAGGTGATGTTGTGGAGCATGCAACATGCCACAGTGATCTGACGCACTTTTCCAGGCGACTAGGGGAGGGCTCCACCAGTCCAGTCTAGACAGTGTAATCTGGCCTTCAGGAGCCCAAAAGCCCGCTCCACTGGCTGCTGTGTTCTTCCATGGGCCTCAATAAAGTGGACTTCCCCTGGCATAGTTGGATTCCTCACTGGTGTCAACAACCAAGGACAGTTAGGATATGCAGTCTCATGTCAAGTAATGGGACAAAAGTGCAACGAGGAGTCTCTCACTTCATGATTGTAACACCTGACCTTGCACACACACAATCAGGATAGAGGTAATTTACCAACCAGCCAGGCCCCCTCTTGGTGCAGTTGTGGCATCATCTGGTTATGGTGCTCTTCTGCATTATGTAGGAATCATGGGCTGAACCCAGATAAAGGGCACAGACGTTATGCGAAGAGATCCGCCAAACAGACAGCTTGCACATTGATGGAATGGAAGTTGCGATAGACTTGTTCAGTGGCCTGCAGTGGCACCAAACCAAAATGCCTGCCATCAATGCCCCCCACCACAATTGGGAGGCGTCGAAAATCATAAAAGTAAGCCTTCACATCGGGGAAACCTTATATAGCTGTCAATATGTTTCACCATTACTGAGAGGACATTCTTCAACGCCAGACTAAACAAATGTTGGGACATACCAGCAAATAGGGCTGCTGTATTTTGGAAGGACCCTGTGGCCGGGAAGTGCAATACTGACATGACTTGTATAATGGATGGTATGCTGGTTGGATGACTAATAGAACACATCACATCTAGCTCCAACTGATGGCATAAGTTGCTTTTGCTTGCCTATTCAGATGGTAGAATAGTATGACATGGCGTTCTTCCATGGTCTGAAGGACTGGCAGTGGACTGGCATTGGACAGTAGACAGGAAGTTGCCGCATTCTCCCTTTCCCAGGGTACCTATTTGTGACAAGACATGATTTGTAACATTAGTTAGTGTGTGTCCAGCAAAATACATGATGCATGCCAACAGTATCATATGACAACACATTTCTGACTGGATGGACGTGACACACAGCACACATCCCAGCTGGCACCTACACAAGGGTCACATGTGACCCCCATGGGTTTAAAGACATTTGCCCACAGCATGGATTTGGACAGAAGTCAAAGATGTGGAACACAATTACCCCTCGAAATGTGACTGTATATTCTGACCACCAAAAAGACTGCTGGCGGTGGTGGCCCATGCACCGCTGTTAAATGCCATCTGTGCCCTGCAAGACACTACAATGATGGTTGAGTAGAAGGACCTACATGACAGGACAGAATAATGATGATCGTGATGCAACTAAACATATATTGTAAGTGTGACACAGTTTATAAAGCTAAATACTGCATTTCAGGCCCTCCAAAATGGCAGATGGCTAACCTACTCCAATGGACATTAGGAACCGCCTGTGACAGCCAGCTGAAGTTGTCAGGGCGGTAGGTGGTTGCTACAAAGCCATAGGCTAACGTTGTTGCCTGAGGCAGTCGCAACCCAATGGCTGTGTCCGCCGACGGTGACGACCGCGTACGTGGCAGACATGACCGTAATGTTGTGCAGATTCACCCACTTGACTCCTGACACTGCTGTCAGCAACAACTCTATGACCTGAGTTGCTGTGTACTGCCTCTGGGAGCAATCATACCAGTCCAGCAGGTGATAGGGACCCTGCCTTCTCTCCAGAGGGGATGGAGAGGCTTGTAAATTAGGTCCTACTCCTGTACGGGCAGCTCTATGGCTCACCAGAGTAGCAGGTAAGAATTTCATAGGCACAATCGATACTGCTCAACACCATCCTTTCCCTCCTCACAGACTACAATGTGCCCCTGAGGGCCAGTTAGAATTCTTGTGTGCCTGTTGTTGCAGTCTGTTGGCATCAATGGGATGTACATGGTATAGTTATTGGTGTCCAGCAACATATGTTAAGTTCAGTCATATTTTGATGTGTGAGATTTTGATGTCCTAGATCCTCCTTGTGTTGGATGCACATAACCAGGTAAGGAGACTTTACTGCCATCCAATGACATCTTTTTCTTTACAATGTTTGCAAATGTTGGACACCATGTCTGTGCATGATAGCATGAGCTGTGTATGCATTTTGTATGAGTCCTTTGAGGATCTTGTAAGCAATGTGTATAGTACCACAGATCTTTCACTCCACAACTGGCCTTGGAAGGCATATCCTAACTCACTCTGCCCTCCAGGTAGCCACATGTAACACATGCCAAATTGCGATTGGCCACATGATGGACTGTCATGCATTTAAGTGATGGAAATGGAGTGCCAGGTAGGTTCTGCATGCTCAGCCTGCAGAGACCAGAGACTGTCAAATGTATCACCCAGTATGGGACATAGTCCAGGCTGTTGAAGAGTCACTATGGCTATGCCACTTTGGCACTGTGCCCACTCCCTATACACCAGCAGATCCTGTCATGTGACCAATATGAGGATGTAGTTGTAACACTTGCCCTGAATTCATCAGTCCATTGAATAGATTAGGAATGGGTACTGAGTTATATCCATGAACTAGTCCATATGTGCATTTAGCATCATTGTCAATGTGTGTCTTTGACCCATCACAAGTCCCTTACTCCCAGGTCTCTGTTGTCACCTTCACATAAATCATATTTTTCCTGTATAGGCTTATTGCACTGTTGCCAGTCCCATAGTGATGGCAGTGTGTTGATTCCTGGGAGGCCATGAAATGTGACTCAGTAGCTTGGACACATAGCAGAAATAGAAAATATACAATGCACACCTGTGTACACTGGATGCCATATCTTTTGGCTAGACACATATGTCCAAAGGAGTGTTCTATGGTACAGGTACATACCAGAGTACCCACCCCTTGAAGTGGCATGAATCTGCATTTGGTAAGCCACATGTCCACACATACAGAAGGAAAACACTTTCTGTACCCACCATGCCAACCCCTTCATTGTCACTCAAGTGTAAGGGTGGAATCTGTACTAACAAGTTGTCTGTAGGGAGTCTATGCAGTGAGTCAGTCTCACAGAGAGTGAGGGACATATTTCTAAGCCCGTAGCACAACCTTGTGCCACATTTGCAGCATTTATTTTGACGCAAATGTGGCGTTGAGGTGGCATTTCCCATGCACCATATTTATAAAGTGGTGCAATGCTTGCATTGCACCGCCTTTTAAACCCTTGTGCCACATTATGCCTGTGCCAGGCATAATATTTGCAAGGGGGGGTCTTTCCCCTTTAGGGGGGCCTAAAAAATGTTGCAAGGAAATCTAAGAGATTTTCTTGCGCCATTTATTTCACCACTTTTAAAGCCTGTTCAGAGCAGGCGTTAAAAGGGGGCATTTTATTATTTATAATGGGCATGAGCAGGGTTAGTCTGCAGATGGATATAAAAGTATGAAGTCATGTCCCTGTGTGTATTGGCTTGTGTGCTTTTCACTTGTGGTGTGTTAACAAGCTGAAAAATTCTACCTTGTTTTTTCTGACATGTGCATGACTCAACCATTTATGTAAAAACGGGTGGTTGTAATCTCCTGATGCGTCTTTTGCATTCATGCAGGTCAACGTCCATCAGGAGGAGATATGGAGAGCCATTGCCCAGAAGGTGTGGACCCTCGGGGTCTACAGCAGGCGGAGCGCCCACTGCCGCAAGAAGTGGGAGGACCCGAGACGCTGGGCCCAGAAGATTGCAGAGTTCCATCTAGGGCTGTCCTCCTAATGTGGATGGGTCGCATGTTGGACCATTACCCCCCCTAATGTCATGCATCCTGGCGGTAGGTACCCAGACCTTGATAGGAATTTGAGAGGAGCACAGCAGCCACAAGGGGCTGGGTACATGGCATAATCCTATCTGTCACATTGCCATGTTAATGTGTTAGGTTCTGACATGTCCCCCTGATGATTACAGATGTGCCATGTGTGACACAGTGGATGAGTGTCTGTTTGTGTAGATTTGAAAAGTGGTGCATACACGGATGAGCCTTGCCTATTGGCCCAGGGACCTAGGGCATAACTGTGTACAATACACAAATGATTTGCTTTCCAGGGACAACATATGGCAGTGTACATTGATCAATCCAGTACTGTTTGTTGGCGTAGTGGTTGTAAATTCTATGCAAGAGACCACTACTCCCCAGTGTTACAGGCCAAAGTAAAGGAAGTGATGGATAACTGTCCTCAGCCATGTGTCTGGATAAATTAGTATATTGGCATCTGCCACTCAGAGGCTGCTTGTCTTTAGCGTGTGACGCGTGCTGGTGCCTCACTACTGTCTGTAATGTGAAGATGGCCATCATACATGTGACAGAGCATACATTTATCTGTGGCCACAGCTACAGATCAATACTTTCTTTTGGTAAGTGGTGAATGTCCATGGACATGATTTGTGTGCCATCACTGTGGCCAACATTCCTTAGTCCTTCATGTTAGCATGTGTCCATTTCTCTTTTTACAAAATGTGTATGCTGCTGTTTCATGCATGGTCTACTGTGTTCATGGGTTGATTCCTGTATTCCCTGACATATTTATGCATGCCAACCTGTGTTTGGAACAGGCCATTTGCAATGAGAGTACATTTCATGTGGTGCTACAGATAGGAGTGAGTCACCATTGATTGTTGGCTCACACTTACCCTCAGCCATCATTGCATGTCATTTGGCATGTACAACTGCAGTAGCAATGAGGGACAAGACGTGTATGACTAGATTTTTAAGCCACAATGTTCATGTCGAAGCCATTGATGTGGTATCATGTAGTAAAGTGCACTGCACATGTGTAATGGGTAAGGTTTTTTACATGACCGTTGGCATGCATCATGGAATGTCTTTCAGTTATGTTGAAATCAGACGTGTTTGGGTACGACCATTCATCCACAGACATCTGGGTTTGAAGGACCAAAATAGAGATAGTTGTGTAGCTTTCCATTGGGCAACATGTTGAGGGCCTTCTACAGGTACTTGCAAATCTTTATGTCTCTCCAACATACAAAGGACTAATGGCTTCTACGTATGCAATCAGGGCATGCCATTGTAAAGGGTGCTAGACATTAGTGGTGATTTCCCTGGGGCTTGCTGATTCCTTGTGTTGTGGATTTTAGGGACATCGCTCCCTGACAATTTGCACATGATGTCTACAGTGTACATTTCCATGCCAATAGCATGGGCAATCACAGCAACATTAGTACTACCTCCATGACTCCACTTAGGCAAATTTCACTTGGTTAAGTGTGCATTGTGGATAGGTTTCCGGAGTGGCATGAGGATTTCCATGTCACCTTCTCAAGACTACTCTACTGTTGTCAGCAACATGGCATGTTCTTGGAGCATCATTTCTTATTGTTGTGTTATTGTGTATTTGACAAATACATATCTGCATGACCTTGTGTGCGATCTGTGGAAATGCAGTTTGCATTAGGGTACTATTTAATGACAACATGTAAGTGATGTATGCTCCATGAGGCAAGGCTTTGAAGGTGATGTAGTTTCCTACTTGTTCAATGGTTACTGTGATTGCACAACTTCAGCCATGCAATTGTAATTGTCTGAGATCCTGTTTTTCCTTTGGGCCACTGTTGACAGTTCAGATGGCATGCATGCATATGGTATGGTACATGTAGGGGCCACTTAGGTGGAGTTTGCTGCTGGGGCCTACTTGACATTATGGTAATGTTTGCTAATCAGAGCTGTTGTTCAAGTGTGATCAGAGACTTATGGTGACCCTATTTCTCTTTGTATTTGCAGCATCAGACCAGGCAAGTGAAGGAGACAGCGCACAGCCAAGTGGGATGACATCACCAGCACAGAGGCATCCAGTGGCCTGGAAGGTGAGGGGAGTGCCATGGAGGAGACCAGATCTACATCATCATGATCGGATTTATCCTCCAGTGGCCACTCCCTAGTGGTGGTGGACCCATCGGGACCTACTACAGTACCATCTTTGTCCACCATCCCAGTTCCATCACCAACCTCCCTGCTGCTCCCCACCCAGTGGGCCATGCCAGCTCACCCAAGAGGGTGGACGTCTCCTTTGCTGCAGGCACCTCTGTCCATTTTATCCCTGATGCCCTGAGAGTGGAGGCTATTGACCTCTTGATGAGTATCTCTGTAGGTCAGACTGCCATTGTGAATGCCATCCAAGTGTTGGCTAGCCAACTTCAGCAGACCAATTCTTTCCTGGAAGGCATTCATAATGCCATGTCTTGCCTACAGAGATTTTTTCAGACTCTGGCCTCCTCACTGATGGCAGCCAGTCACCCCCCCCACCCCACCTACCTCTCTCCAATCCAAATTCCCCATTCCCCTACCTATCCCTAGCACACAGACAGATCCGCATGCACCCATCTCAACACTCACAAGACGCACACATAAGCACAAACACCATAAAACACACCGGTATGCTAGCATCCAACATACATCCACACACACATCAGCTACCACTTCCCCAGACACCCCCACCAGCCCGCACACACATCAAGCATACCAACAGGCACCAGGACAACAGGTAGTGACACACCCAGCACACCCAGCAAACCCGCAGACTCCAGCACAACAGACACACAGACATCTACCACATCCACCATACCTGCAGACACCACCCCAAAAGACATACACACATCGACTGCTAAAAGCCTACCTGCAGACATCACCCCAACAGACACACACACATCCACCACTCCCACATCACTCAGCAACTCTACCTCCCAGCATACCAAGACACATAAACACACACACTCACACATGCAACGGACACCACCCAAACATAAGGATACCTCACAGATGCACACATCTAAGACATCAACACCAACACACCAGAAAACCATCCTCTCAACCTCCAAATTCCCAACCCCTTCTGATGACTGTCCCTGTGGTCCAAAGGAAATGTTTTTTTAACTTGCCCTTTACTACTGTTCCTGCCACCCCATCCCAATTCCAAGAGGCCCGACCACATCCTAACTCATCCCTTCCAAATCCAAGTCCTCCCGGTTGCACCTGCCCCCATGCAAGCACCCATACCCTCCCCCCAAGGAGAAGCCCACCCTTCTTAAGAAAGAGTCCATTCCTCCCAAACCTAAACCCAGCCATCCCAAATCCAACCCACCACTCCCACCCAAGGATGATCTCTGTGGGGCCTGCCTGCCAACTTGACGCCCCTTACTGTGGAGGTTCCCTAGCAGTAATAGGAGTGAAGTTTGAGCACAGTACTGTGCACTGAAAGACTGATGGACTGGCCAATAGCCTTTGACAATTTGCATTTGATATAAATAAACCCAAACAGTTGTTTTCTTGGGTTCACATTTGTCCTGCAATTCCTTTTTTACCTTTATGTTGTTCCTGATTAAGTTGTGTTGTCTTCCTACAGTTGTATGTGTTTCAGCCTGCTTGCTGATCCCTTTGCTGTTGTTTGCAATATCTGACTTTGTGGACAGTGCTCATGTCACCCAAGACAAAGCTAGATGTTGACTGTATGGATATGTGGGTGTTAATGCAATTGTGGTGTCATTGCATTTTGTTCTGTTTGGTATGTCAGCATATATGATGGTAGACTTGTCCCCCTGATATGACTGTACATTCGTCTCATGTGGGGGAGCTCAAGTTTTGTTTGTGCAGACAAGAACGGTGTTCAATTGTGCTAGCTTCCTTTGCCTTTGCCTGTGCATATGTCTATTTTGTTGTTTGCTCATTTAGATGTATGGCCCATGTTGTTGCAGTTGTATGTGCTTTCTTGACTTGCACTTCTACATTTTGCAGATAGGCATGTCACTTGGCTCTAGTATTGTTTGTCCCTAAGATACCTGAAGGGCCGGTTCCTGTACACATTTTGTTTTAGGGGCGTGTGCAAAGTGATATGTGTCCAGGGCAGCATCCTTCCCGGAGGGCTCCTGATGCCCCCATCCCTATTGTGCAGGGATTGTTTGCATAGTGAGCTTCGTATGTATGTCTCTCTCTCTCTCTCTCTCTCTCTCTCTCTCTCTCTATCTATTGTGCATGTCATTGTTCTTCCATTGTGTTGCAATGTGGGTGATGTGTGGGTCCATTGCAGAGCTGTTTAAAGGGATGGGTGTTTGTGTTCCATGACACATCCATATATATTTGTGTTGAATCTGATGACAGTTCATGGCATGTGTGCAACACAAGTATGTCAGGTGTATTGCTAGATGTGATGTTGCTGTGTTGTTGGTGTTGTGTGACACAATGTTGTGTACACATCACTATCCCTGTACCTAAAATGTGCACTTGTGTGTTTTTGTGTAGTGTTGTGGTACAGTGTGAGTTACCTGCCCAAAGGGGGCGTTTTGTGGCTGTGAATGTGTCCTTCCTTGTGAATGACTCCGATTGTGTACACGATGGCAAGTGTACTTGGTGCCCCTAGCATGACCCCCTCTTATGTGGATGATGGTAAGATGATCTGTTGTTGGGTGTTATGACACAGGTAGGTGTGTCTACTTATGGTCAGTTGCGTCCATGGCGGCATGGATTTTGTGATCTATTGATGAGCAGCAGCAGCAGAACATGTGTGATAGGCTTCATGGTGGCACCAGACGTGTAAGGCAGCCTGTAAGTGAGTTGCTTCCTTTATACTCTCTGTTTCCCTCTGCTAAGACGTGGTGGTTGGACTGCCACGGTCACATTGGTGGCGTGTTACCTAACAATGGGGGTCATTCCAACCCTGACGGTCGGTGTTAAAGCGGCGGCCAACCCGCCAACAGGCTGGCGGTCCAAAAAATGGAATTCCGACCCTGGCGGGAACCACCAACACAGCCCGCCACTTTAACACTCCGACCGCCACAGCGGTACAAACAAACAGCTCGGCGGTCACCGCCAACAGACAGGTGGGAGACAATGTACCGCCCACACTATCACGACCCACCAATCCGCCACCTTTTCCGTGGCGGTTGCCCCGCCGATAAAAGCACGGCGAAAACAGACTTTCCTAACGGAAAACGCTCACCTCTACACTGTCGTAGTTTGGACTCTTGCTCTGAGCAAGACTGCTGGTCTCAGGATGACAGTACTTTCGTTTGTAGGTGACTAAGGGGGTCATTCTGACCCTGGCGGTCCATGACCGCCATGGCGGAGGGCGGCGGAAGCACCGCCAACAGGCTGGCGGTGCTTCCTGGGCGATTCTGACCGCGGCGGTAAAGCCGCGGTCAGAAAAGGGGAGCCGGCGGTTTCCCGCCGGTTTCCCGCTGGCCCAGGGAATCCGCCATGGCGGCGCTGCTTGCAGCACCGCCATGGGGATTCCGACCGCCTTCCCGCCAGCCTGTTTCTGGCGGTGTCCACCGCCAGAACCAGGATAGCAGGAACGGGTGCCATGGGGCCCCTGGAGGCCCCTGCACTGCCCATGCCACTGGCATGGGCAGTGCAGGGGCCCCCTAACAGGGCCCCACAAAGATTTTCACTGTCTGCTTTGTAGACAGTGAAAATCGCGACGGGTGCCACTGCACCCGTCGCACCCCTGAAACTCCGCCGGCTCCATTCCGAGCCGGCTTCATTGTTGAAGGGGCTTTCCCGCTGGGCCGGCCGGCGGTCTTCTGGCGGTCGCCCGCCGGCCCAGCGGGAAAGCCGGAATGGCCGCTGCGGTCTTTTGACCGCGGAGCGGTCTTTCAGCGGGAACCGCTTGGCGGGCGGCGACCGCCGACCGCCGCGGTCAGAATGACCGCCTAAGTCTCTTCCTACAACTATTTGTAACTGTTGTCCAAACCTTACCGGCTTACTAGCAGTACCTCACCAAAAACACAATAGTAAAAGGTGATTTGTAGCAGTCGCTTATGCATGGACTCAAAATACAATATCTCAGGGTTGTCGTGGTTAAACGGAAATTACCCTTTTCTCACAGATTTATTATGTCTCATACAAACAAAGGCAATAACACAGATGCAGTAAAGTTATAATAGTTTTTATTCAACATAACTGCAATTTGTGATAAGTTGCATGAACTGCAATGATTAGGATAATGAATATACCAAGCAACAGTATTGTAAAGAGGAGAGTCATTGTTATAAAGACCCCCACCATTATGCAATATATGAAAGAAATATATGTATATGTAAAAGATGGAATAAGCCCTAATACCCTAAGGAGAGTAGGTCTAACCTCCTACCTAAAAAGGAGGAGCTGGGTTTGTTAAACCTAATCTGCCAAAACCGTGTCCATGAGAGGAGCCCCCAACCCTCGTTACCTTGGAATGAGGTCTCTATCTCAGACTCCGCAGGGACACGAAGACTGGATCAGTGTCAAGATGACTGCAGCATCGGTATCAGCGATGGTGGCGATGCCCTCTGGTCGGAATCCCTCTGATTATCTGTCTAAAAGTGTGTTGTATTTATACAGATCTACAAGGTCCCCTGACATAAGTGTTATTCATAACAATAGATAACAGGCATGCTTGGGACGGCAATTAATATCAACAATCCCTCGAAAGTATAGAGAGGGAAAATCCCTAAGTGTGAACGCCTACTGTATGCTTGTCTTTCGTGCTTGATTTTGACGCCTTGGCGCAGTGACACTGATAATAGAACCCATAACAAGTGGCCTAACTATAAACAAGGCCGCCATTTTTAAGGAAATAAATAATTAAATGGACTAAGCCAGAGCAAGCTAAGTAGGTTAAAAGTCACTGGGTGACGGGGGCACGAGTTTACAAGCCTACGGCTAAGCTAACTCCTGTTAACCCGTTAAAACAAACTAGGATTCACTACACCCTCCCCATTGCCGTAACAGGTATGATGAAGGTAAAGAAAACCCAATCGCTAAAAAGCTGCTACTGAACTAAAAAGCCAAAAAACTTAACGAAAAAATAAATGCTGTGTTATAAAATTAGTTTCTAAAAAACATTTCAGAGACTTTAATATCAACCATGACAAGTATAGCAAACATTTAGTATAATTGCTTCTTTGATTAGAATCGGGAATTGGCAAGCGAATTCATCAAATTATGTGCTATATGCAGGATCTTGAAGAATGTCATCGAAGTCACCATTCAAGGATCTCAAAAATGAGTCAACATCGTCTGAAGTGAAATCGAGAGCTGGACGGACAAACGGATCCACAGAGCAGAAGTGAGCCATAGTCATCGGTGTATCGACACTCGCTGTAGTGTCCTCATCCATGTTAGATCGAATAACAGAAGGCTCATAGGTGGCCTCGCGGAGCAACCGCAGTCTCAAGGGGCATGACCGTGTATGAACCCTCATCGGGGACATCAGCAGTTTGTGGTCCACAGGAGATGTCGGTGCAACAGCAAGACAGACCATAGGCAGATGTTCAAAGAGACACCATATGCAGCGGAACACCGGTTGTACGCACCACAGTAGAGGCCGGAATGACAATGACCAGTCAAATTCCAGTTCCACCAGCAAAGGCGTACCGAAGATCCGAACCATGCGTTCACGGCACAGCGGCGTTGACGGGAGCGGCTCCATTGCTCTGTGTCGCTGGAAAAAAACAACCACCGCGAATCAGAAAAAATAGCAGTAGTAGTCCGGCAATTAAAGCCAAAATAATTGGAAAGCCACCAAACACACTGGAAAAAAGTGAATGGATGGCTGATGGGATGACTCCGAAGACAGTCTGGAAGATGGACACGAAACCAGACCCGACAGCCTTAAAGAAATGAACAATCCCAGTTGTGCTTGAAACATTGAATATTCTGGACACCAACTCTCCAAAGTGTTTGGGGAAATCGGTATTTAAAAGGGATTGTATCTCGGCTGATGATCTCGCAACCTGGAGAGCATACGTCTCTTTTGCGGATGTCAGGGCGACCTGTTTTTGAAACAATAGCGCCTTCAGTCTACTCAACTTGTCATAGTTCACATTAATAGTATCAATGTGGGGCCACATTTCAGATACTTGTATCTCTCGTGTGGGGGGAAACAAAACATGGCCACAACACGTAACGACCTTCGTGACTGAGATTGCGTAGGCAATTCCAGGTCGCAAGCCGCAACAGCTGTCATCGCTCAGAAGAACATAACTCCCATTAGAAAGAACATGAAACACTGAACGAATCAAGGGGACAGGAGTACCCTTTAGAAAACAGGCCAAATTCACGACCCCCGCATTGCAAAGACCGTGAAGAGACACCTGTTTGCATATCATGGAATGACGAACAGTAGTCTCACATTCACTTCCGCTAAGAAAGACCTCTTGTTTGCCGTTCAGACATCGATACTCAAAGGGCAACTCCCACTCTTCCTTAATAAAGCTATCTCCTAGCCGTTCATATCGTCCCACTGCAAGATGTTTCAGGCAGCTTGAGAAACAAAACGTTGAAAACGGTAAATTAATAATGCTGTGTAAGAGCCAGATAGTTGAAGGACTCTCTGCTACCGTGAAGGGCAACTTATCTAATTTTTCTACTTGAAGCAAGGTGAAACGAGCCTCTCTTTTAGCCATTGTCACTTGTTCCCTGGAAAAATTAAAAGCAGCGAATAGTTCACTCCCATTAAGGTATTTCCATGGAATGTGGCCACTTTTCAGCGTCTGTAATGCCCAACTCAGCTGCATGATGGAACGCAGCTGTGTTTGCCCATGATATAACCGAGACAAATCAGTCTGAGTGATATCAATAGCAGATGACACTATATTCGACAGGGAATAAATCCTGTTGGATAGCGTGTTCATGCCATTGTCGACAACAGCCAATGTGTTTTCCAAATTCTCTTTATCAAGTTGTCGTAAACGTGCAGCAGCCTCAATTTGAGAAAGTTTCACAATTTCATTATACATGGCATATAAAAAACGTTTCGAGCGTTGCTTTCTAGGACCTAATAGGAAATCTTGTAGGTCTATACTGTCAGAAAGAGTATTCAGGTGTTGTTTCACTGCTGTTAAGGTGTTCGTTTGTACCCATTGTTGGCACAGCTTGCCCACACTGTAAGTTGTAATTATACCAGCATGCTGACCTGACAAAAAGCGAGGGTCTGGTCTATGAATGGAAAAACCCCCTGAAGAGTTCAAAAAACGCCTTTGACACTCATCATTATCGGTGGGCCATACCAACCATCCCCCGGGACTGGAAAGTGAAGAATTATAGTCACCAGCCTTAACCAATGCATCCAGCCTTTCCTCAGAAACATTTAGAAAGTGTTGCCAATCTTTAAATTTTATCGGTGTAGGGATACTGGGTGTGTTTAGATCATTTATTTTAGCTAATCCCAGACATGATGTCTGCTCAACAGTGTCATTTAAAAAAATCATTTGCACAGGAATTAAGCAAGCTCGAAACAAAGCCTCCCTACCCTGTATCTGCCAATCTTGCGTCCCCCATACACTCTTCAAATCGATAGTGTCCCTCCAATATTCATAACCCTCAATCGAAAGTCGGGAAACAAAGGGATCTGAATAAATCAGTTTTGTATCTTTTAGCAACAGTTTTCTAATGTGTGTCTTAGGTAATTTAAAATAATAAGATTCAGCTTTCGTTGTATCATGCCCAGAAAAGTATGTGAATTTGTCACTGTAATACTTTGGACTCCCCACCCGTGGTGTTGAACAATGTTCCCATTGTGTGTAGTTAAAAAGAGGCCTATATCTAGTTGCACGGTGCAGGTAGTGATGTCCCCAATTATTATAGCAGAACATTTCACCATAATTCATTGTAAAATCATATACATCATCACTTCCAAAAGCGGAGTAGTCCTTCATTTCAGTTAGCATGGAATCCACTGTTTGGACATCCCAATCATCAGAGACAACATGAGGTGTAATAACATCAGACATAGAAATTTTGAACACGTATGGTATTTGAATTATCTCTGTAGGCCCGTATATATCGAACGGAACTTTGTCCCAAACAATCCCATCAGAAATTGGAATAGCTGTAATATTGACAGGGGACAAATCACGTCGGACCTTATGTGATGAATGATGCGGTGTTAAAATTACATCAACAGGCTCCACTGAGGAGCGATCAGCAACATAGTGACCATTAATTAGTAAAAAGAAAACAGTCACAAAACCAATCCATACAAACAATGCAATAAATGTCAAACAGAACCAGAGATAGTTCCATGGATATATCAAATAGTTCTTTTTAAGCCATTGATAGAACTTGCTACCTCTGGAAAGTTTGTCAGTCTCAGTTGAGGATGAATCTGAAGAAAAATCATCAATGTCCACAAAATAGCCAGAGGAAGTCTCCGCAAACACAGGACTCATCGAATTCCCATCCACTGTTCGTGGAGGTTCATGATAGATGACGTTACCAGTCGTGGAAGTGTTCGTGTAAAATACAGCCAAATCCTGTAGCGGTGCGTTCTCCGAAGTTGTTACAGGAACCAACAAAAGTTCATTTTCCGCCCTCCCCATGGTCGAGGAAGTGTCTGGAACAGCAGCTGACATAGTTGCATAGTCAGTAGTAGCGATGGTCATCCTACTATGTAGAGGGATGTCCTGTTGGGTAGTGAGAGGGGATTGGGAACCACCCAAGGAACCTCCTGGTCTACTGTGAAGAATCGGCCACATGGTGTAATTTGATGTCATCAATGGAGATGAATCTGTTTGATTTGGAACCAGATAATGGCGGAAGGATGACAGTCCTGGTGCCTTTTATCCCCAAGACCGGTACAGGTGCTCTGTATGCTGGACCAAACTCTTTTTTCACAGCGATCTTCTCACAAACCAGATCCCCAACGCTAGGAATCCAGCCAGTCGAAGTTTTCGCCAAATCCCTTATTCCCAAGGTGGCAGCGCTTGCAGATGATTTATCATCACGGAATTGTTGAAGCTCCTGTAAAACAGCGAGACGTTCTTTTATGTCAAATGGTGTTTCTGCTGCCACCATACCAGGGGCATCAAGATCGGGAACATACATAGTTGTCCCAAAGAGAACCTCATATGGAGACTTTCCCCTCAAGGACCGTCTTGGCAGATTATTCAGTGCTCTCTGGACCCCATATAGGTGATGTAACCAACTACGGCCTGAACCTAATACTCAAGCTGTTAAGGACTGCTTTAGATCACGATTCCGCCTCTCCACGACCGAATTTCCCTCGGGATGGTATGGTGAGGAGTAATGGAGTTCAACACCCATCGTCCTCATGGTGTCCCTGAAAGCCTTAGAGGCAAATGCAGGGCCCTGGTCCGAATGGAATGCTGCAACCGCATATGTACCGATAAAGATCAGCAAATCTTTTATAACAGTCCGGGCGTCAGCCGACCGCTGTGGCCATACCCACAGGAATCTAGAACAGGAATCTACAGCCACTAAAATGTATTTGTATGCACCATCAGGTTGCAAAGGACCACAATGGTCCAGGTACACACAATGGAGTGGTTTGTCTGACACTAAGAGAGATGTCTGCGGAGGGCGTCTGATATTCAAGCCCTTAATCTGCTGACAAATGTCACAGCAAAGGATATACTGTTTAGTCCGTCTGCATAGACCAGGCCACCAGTACCGTTGTTGTAGAATGGTGATAGTGGCCTGTATACCAGCATGTGCAGAAGCGACACCCTCATGTGCAGCTGTAATCAGTTCCAATCTTTGGTCTTCATTTGGGATCACTCGATCACCAACATCAGGAATTGTTGCAAAAGCAACATTCTGTGCACTGATAAGATATGTATAGTTCGTAGGGTATCCTTTCGGAAGGGGCTTGCCTGCAGCTGAGGCTTTAACGGCAATCAGTATTTCATTATCCAACCTCGTCCGAGAACGAGTCACTGCAGCCACAGAAGCCGTAGCTACTGAAGCTTTGGCTGCTTCGTCAGCCAATGTATTACCGGCAACATGTATTCCTACACGTTGGTGCCCCAATGTATGAACTACATGGACACATGGCAGCTTATCCTTAAGATCAGCCACCCTTCCCCACAATATTTTGTGTTGAATGGTGTTCCCTTTAGAATCTCTAAACCCGTTCAGTATCCAATGATTGAGGTATTCATTGTATGACTGGACGCAGTAATACGAATCACAGACGATCAAAGTCTGTGTTCCTGGCTCTGAATGTTCGAGCGCTAGAAGAAGAGCCTTAAGCTCGGCCAACTGGGCTGTGCAGTCCCCTAAGGTCTGAGTGTACGTGTTATGAGGATGAAAAACTCCATCCTCCATTACCCCGCACACGGCTGCGCAAGCTGCCGAGTATTGATGTTTAGTACCCACAGCCGGTTGTGCCGATCCGTCAGTGTATATGATGGTATCATAACTGTCTATTGGCAATATGTGTAAGGGAGCGGGGTACTCTTGTTCATACTGGAGAAATTCTTGTGTCTGAAGTCTTGGGTCAAACACATAATCAACATCAGTGGCGGTCAGAGATGTTGCCCATTGAATCCAGCGTGGATGCAATGCCTTAGCGTTAGGAACGCTCGCTTTAGTGACAGCCTCTAAGGCCGGAACCGGGGAGACAACAACAATGCGTTTCCCCTGGGCAAGCGGTCTCTCCTTTATGACGGCAATCTGAACTGCCGTCAGAATCTTTTCAGTAGGAGCAAAACGTTTTTCTGCATTGGAGTACAAATGTGATTAGTATGCTATTGGCACTGTGTCACCCTCATTAAAGGTGACATAGGTAAATCCTAGGGCACCAGCTATTATTCTGATGACCAAATTCGTTTTATTGTCCCGTGTGTACAAGTGTCTAGCTTCTAGCATGTCTCGTTGTATGTCCCTTAGGATGTGTGTGTGTTCAATTGTCCATCGCCTGCTCGAATAATTGGGCTGAATTAAGTCATATAGTGGCTTTACGCGTTCAGCATAATCTGGAATATATGTTCTGCCAAAATTAAAGAAACCCAGTAATGACTGCAATTTCTTAAGCGTGTTCGGAGTCTGTAGCTGAGCACACTTCTCTAGGAAGTGCGGGGCCAGGCTCTTCCCCTCATTTGATAGTTCATATCCTAGGAACAATACACTAAGAAAGGCTATCTTGCTTTTCTTAAAATTCAATTTATATCCGAAGGCGGCAAATCCCAAAATTATCCGATCGACACTGGCAAGATGAATGTCAAGGGTGTCATCAGTGAGATAGATATCATCCACATATGATAATGCCTCGGAATCAAGCTCCTGTAATATTGATGTGACACAGGCCGAAAACAGTCCTGGGCTGTTTTGATAGCCTTGTGGTAAATGACAAAAGCGTTTCTGAGAACCATAGGAAAATGCACTTAGGTCTCTACTTTCATGTGCTAAATTCTGGCAGAAAAAACCATTAGATATATCCAATGTAGTTTTGTATTTTTGTACGCACTATATTATTAATTAGCGCTGTCCTGTGTGAATTTTGTATAGCATAAGTGCGTGCATGACTATTCAAGTGCCTATAATCAACCACTATTCTATATGAATGATCAGGTTTCGCAACGGGAAATAGCGGATTATTCATTGCCGATGTACAGGGCTCAATTACTCCCTGGTATTCAAGTTGTGACAGTATCTGCGTCACTGGAGCTTTTGCTTCATGTTTAACAGGGTATTGTGGCTGCGGGTGTGGTGTAAACCGAACGGGAATAACATGACAAGGAGAGTCCTTGTCCCATCCTACATGATTACGGTATAATGCAGGTGCCTGTGCTAAAGCCCATTCAGCAGCATAGGCTTGTTTGTCTGTCTCCGGAACAAGATCGGAGAAAGAAGGCAAAATGACATCTTCCCCATGTGGGAGCATGCGGACATGTTCAGGTGGCCACTCTCTCTCGGCCAACAGGATATCACTAGTAAGTTCATCCCAAAATATTACACTAATAATGCGTTCCACGTCTCCCATTATCTGAATTGTTAAATCAAAAACCCGATCGGGTGGAAGTACGCGGCCATCCGCCGTTTCAACTGCGATGTAATCGCTAGTTGCTGCGCATCCAGATGATCTTTCAGACTCTGGCGACAAATCGTGACCTCTGCCGCGCTGTCCAACAGAGTCACTGCCCACCTCTTGTTCCTCAACAGTGTTCTCAATACTACTGGCATTTTTAACTGTCAGTGCTGCCACTTTCTTTTTTTTAAATTGTGGCTTCTGCTGAGGAGTCTTTTCTTCTTTTTTAATGGTAGACTGCAGCGAGTCTTTCTTTTCTTTCACGTATTCCGGACGTCAATCTTGACGGCCCCCTCTCTCGCTACGTTTATCCGGTGCGTCCTGAAAGGAACGAGAAGGACGTGAATCAGTATATCTGTCTGGAGTTCTAATGTTATCCCTATTCCTGAAATTATATCTCCTGTCGGAGTACTCCGGATGCGGAGAATCAGCTCTTTTATTTCTCCTATCCTTGAAATCCTTTTGTTTGTCCCAGCGCTTTTTAGACCCCTCTAGTGCTTGCCTTGTACCTTCCTTATGGGTGGTACTTGGTATGTCCAATTTTTTAGGTTTGGCTCCTAGCCCATCCCGTCCTATACTAGTATAGGTATCAGAGATTATTTTCGGTAGCTGTCTCTCTTGTTCCTGGTGTGGAGTTTCCCGGAGACGCTGGCGTATCGCCAGTGCTACTGCTTCCCCTTTAATATTACTTAATATTATCGAGGAGACGGCATCAAAGTTACGCATCAATTTCATCCCCAGATCTAGGGCCGGTGCAGCCCCATGCTCATTTTGTATTTGTTTCAACACTTCCGGCAAATTGGCCAGTGTAGGGGTACCATGCGTGGTAGTATAAACGGCAGCAAAGACTGTACCCCAAGTGGCACATTCATCAACCGAGGGAACCATCCCGAATGGCAAGCACATAGTGAGCAATCTATGTTTCTCCTGTGGCCCCGTATGGTTGAACACAGCTTCCAACTGATTTGTTTTCTGAGCAATCCAGAACAGTATTTTTTCTCGATCCGAGGGCACTTTACCCATAATGGTATGCACCGTTTGTGGATTAATCCCAGTAGCCAATTGATATCCACCAGCTACTGGCGGTGCCGGACGCGCTGGTGTAGTGTTTAATGTTCGCATTACGAACTGGACCAATCGTCTATATAATGCCACTAATTCATTATATAATATCCTTAAATCTACAAGCGGCATAGTCTGTATGCCTGGGTGAGGTGTATATGTGGCAAACATGGGCCACGTAGGCCCTTCATTACTTAAAGGACCTAGCCTCACTCGTCGCTGTATATGTGGTAGGGCGCCTTCAAACCAGTTTTGATGCTCCTGATATGTGAGCGATATTTCATGATACTGGTATGCTTCGTACCTTACGGGTACGTCCGCAATGTCATAAGTGTGAAATGTGTGCGTTCGTTGGTCAGCCTCAGGAAAGGCAACCCAACAGTAAAATGTTTCCGTTTGGTATGCTTCAGTTGCTTCTATAATCAAAGTAACTTCCCCGCCCTCTTCTGTAAGGCCATGTGCTAATAAAGGTTGTGTAAGTGCATGTCTAGCATTCGCAGGAATGTCTATGGTATTAGCCATAGTTGTTTAGAGAAACGGAACACCAAAATAGGGGAAGTTTTTTCCTTTTATGAGTTCGAGCTCGAACAACCTACAGCCTATTTAGGAGTTACCTTTTTGGCTGAGGAGGATTCTCCCAAAGACCACAGACGTCTCCGTATAATGGTACTGAGGGTACCTGTTGTCTGTGAGACAGCGATAATCAGGGTAACCGTAAATTAGTGCCTAAACACCATCGTTGGTGGCGCCATGTCATAGTTTGGACTCTTGCTCTGAGCAAGACTGCTGGTCTCAGGATGACAGTACTTTCGTTTGTAGGTGACTAAGGCCCTCATTCTGACCTTGGCGGGCGGCGGAGGCCGCCCGCCAAAGTCCCGCCGTCAGGTTACCGTTCCGCGGTCGAAAGACCGCGGCGGTAATTCTGACTTTCCCGCTGGGCTGGCGGGCGGTCTCCTTCAGACCGCCAGCCAGCCCAGCGGGAAAGAGGCTTCCACGATGAAGCCGGCTCGGAATCGAGCCGGCGGAGTGGAAGCTGTGCGACGGGTGCAGTTGCACCCGTCGCGTATTTCACTGTCTGCGCAGCAGACAGTGAAATACATGTAGGGGCCCTCTTACGGGGGCCCCTGCAATGCCCATGCCAGTGGCATGGGCACTGCAGGGGCCCCCAGGGGCCCCGCGACCCCCCCTACCGCCATCCGGATCTCGGCGGTCCGACCGCCGGGATCTGGATGGCGGTAGGGGGGGGTCAGAATCCCCGCGGCGGTGCAGCAAGCTGCGCCGCCGCGGAGGATTCAATGGGGCCGCGGTACACTGGCGGGACCCCGCCAGTGGTGCCGGTCCGACCGCGGCTTTACCGCCGCAGTCGGAATCCCCATTGGAGCACCGCCGGCTTGTCGGCGGTGCTCCCGCGGTCCTCCGCCCTGGCGGTCAAAGACCGCCAGGGTCAGAATGAGGGCCTAAGTCTCTTCCTACAACTATTTGTAACTGTTGTCCAAACCTTACCGGCTTACTAGCAGTACCTCACCAAAAACACAATAGTAAAAGGTGATTTGTAGCAGTCTCTTACGCATGGACTCAAAATACAATATCTCAGGGTTGTCGTGGTTAAACGGAAATTACCCTTTTCTCACAGATTTATTATGTCTCATACAAACAAAGGCAATAACACAGATGCAGTAAAGTTATAATAGTTTTTATTCAACATAACTGCAATTTGTGATAAGTTGCATGAACTGCAATGATTAGGATAATGAATATACCAAGCAACAGTATTGTAAAGAGGAGAGTCATTGTTATAAAGACCCCCACCATTATGCAATATATGAAAGAAATATATGTATATGTAAAAGATGGAATAAGCCCTAATACCCTAAGGAGAGTAGGTCTAACCTCCTACCTAAAAAGGAAGAGCTGGGTTTGTTAAACCTAATCTGCCAAAACCGTGTCCATGAGAGGAGCCCCCAACCCTCGTTACCTTGGAATGAGGTCTCTATCTCAGACTCCGCAGGGACACGAAGACTGGATCAGTGTCAAGATGACTGCAGCATCGGTATCAGCGATGGTGGCAATGCCCTCTGGTCGGAATCCCTCTGATTATCTGTCTAAAAGTGTGTTGTATTTATACAGATCTACAAGGTCCCCTGAAAAAAGTGTTATTCATAACAATAGATAACAGGCATGCTTGGGACGTCAATTAATATCAACAATCCCTCGAAAGTATAGAGAGGGAAAATCCCTAAGTGTGAATGCCTACTGTATGTTTGTCTTTCGTGCTTGATCTTGACGCCTTGGCGCAGTGACACTGATAATAGAACCCATAACAAGTGGCCTAACTATAAACAAGGCCGCCATTCTAAAGGAAATAAATAATTAAATGGACTAAGCCAGAGCAAGCTAAGTAGGTTAAAAGTCACTGGGTGACGGGGGCACGAGTTTACAAGCCTACATCTAAGCTAACTCCTGTTAACCCGTTAAAACAAACTAGGATTCACTACAACACACTCCACGAGGAATCTGAACAGCATGGAACCGGAATTACACATCCTCCCAGCCATTGTCTTCCTGCTCCTCTACCAGGAGCACGAACGCCGGCGCAGACGACAACGGTGAGTACTGCACCTACGACACAGGGGAGGAGGGAGGCAAAATATTACGGGGACACACATACGCGACACACCCACCCCCACCCTCACCCACTACAACACACACATCAATGCAGAGCAACAAGTCAGAGTGACACCCCCCAAACCCCCCGGAAGAATGCAAAGACAAAATAAAATGATCATTAATATTGAAGTATATTATAGCATATTTGAAGTTAAGTGAAATATGAAATATATAAATAAAATATATTACATCATCAACAATATATACATAGGTCAAAAGTCCGGTCCATATTGTCTATAATCCATTGTTCGTGGGCCAATGGGCCTAAACACATAGGCAAAGCCCACACACGAGACCCGATTCCATTGGAGAGAACACTGCAGGGGCATCAGATAGTAAAACTACAGGCACCTCAGGGGGAAGGGAAGGGGGGGCACCTCAGCCAGTTGAGTCCACAACGCCAGATCCACGAGGGGCCTCCATGCCCACTGTACCATCCTGGGGAGTGCAAAGCCACAGTCTCACAAGTCTCTACAGTGGGTGGGTTGCCCACTGGACCATCCTGGGGAGTGCAAAGCCACAGTCTCACAAGTCTCTACAGTGGGTGGGTTGCCAACTGATCCATCCTGGGGAGTGCAAAGCCACAGTCCATCAAGTGGATTACAGACTCCACTGGTTCTGGAGGAGGCATGGTGCCCAGAGTGCTTCGTGAAGCCCTGGCCGACACAGATCCGGCCCTGCCAATGGGCCAGCGGTGCTTGCGATGAAGGGCCCAGTGGAGCGGTTCAGAGACGGCGGTGCCCAGCGGAGCGGTGCTTGAGATGAAGGGCCCAGCGGAGCGGTGCTTGACAGGAAGGGCACAGCGTAGCGGTGCTTGACAGGAAGGGCCCAGCGGAGCGGTTCAGAGACGGCAGTGCCCAGCGGAGCGGTGCTTGACAGGAAGGGCCCAGCGGAGCGGTTCAGAGACGGCGGTGCCCAGCGGAGCGGTGCTTGACAGGAAGGGCCCAGCGGAGCGGTTCAGAGACGGCGGTGCCCAGCGGAGCGGTGCTTGACAGGAAGGGCCCAGCAGAGCGGTTCAGAGACGGCGGTGCCCAGCGGAGCGGTGCTTGACAGGAAGGGCACAGCGGAGCGGTGCTTGACAGGAAGGGCACAGCGGAGCGGTGCTTGACAGGAAGGGCCCAGCGGAGCGGTTCAGAGACGGCGGTGCCCAGCGGAGCGGTGCTTGACAGGAAGGGGACAGCGGAGCGGTGCTTGACAGGAAGGGCCCAGCGGAGCAGTTCAGAGACGGCGGTGCCCAGCGGAGCGGTGCTTGACAGGAAGGGCCCAGCGGAGCGGTTCAGAGACGGCGGTGCCCAGCGGAGCGGTGCTTGACAGGAAGGGCCCAGCGGAGCGGTTCAGAGACGGCGGTGCCCAGCGGAGCGGTGCTTGACAGGAAGGGCCCAGCGGAGCGGTTCAGAGACGGCGGTGCCCAGCGGAGCGGTGCTTGACAGGAAGGGCACAGTGGACCTCATACTCGGGCACATTATCAACCAACAGAGGAGGGGGGCAACAGAATTGCCTGAGAAAAGGATCAGGAAGGTAAGGTTTAAGTTGAGAGACATGGAACACAGGGCGAATTTTCCACATCCGGGGCAGGCGAAGATGCATAGACTCAGGGTTAATCTTTTTGAGAATTAGGAAGGGACCATAAAAGCGGGGTTTGAATTTGTTCTGAGAGAGTCGGAGAGGTAGGAATCTAGAGGAGAGCCAAACTTTATCATGGACCCGATAGTGAGGAGCCTCACAACGTCTCTTATCAGCTATTCTTTTCATGCGAGACTTAGTGGCCACAAGGTTGGAATGGAGAACACGTTGGACACCCCGAAGTTGTCGGACAGAGGAGGAGATGGCAGGAAGATTGGAAGTATCTTTCAGGGGAGTCGGAAAGTCCTTTGGATGGAAACCGTAGGAGCCATAAAAAGGGGAAACCTTCGAGGCACTGTGTATGGAGTTGTTATAGGAGAATTCTGCAATCGGTAAATAGGTAGCCCAATTACTCTGAGTAGCATTGCAGAAGCTACGTAAATATTGTTCGAGGCCTTGATTGAGTCGTTCCGTCTGACCATTAGTTTGAGGATGGAACCCTGATGATAAAGCTACTTCAATTCCTAGGGTCTTACAGAATTGTTTCCAGAATCGGGAGATATACTGAGGACCCCTATCTGATATAATGACCTGAGGTAATCCATGAAGTCGAAAGATTTCTTGTGTAAAGATTTGACCTAAGTCTCTTGCCGTTGGCAACTTTCTTAAGGCCGTGAAGTGCGACATTTTAGTGAAGGAGTCCACAGTTACCATTATTACGTGATTTCCATTCGAAGAGGGTAAGGAGCACATAAAATCTGTGGAGATGGTGTGCCATGGTCCTGGAGGAACTGGTAGTGGGCGAAGTAAACCTACTGGTTTAGTACGGGGTGTCTTAGATTGAGCACAGATAGGACAGGATGATACATATTCTTCCGTATCTGTCTTGAGAGTTGGCCACCAGAAGGAGCGAAGCAGAAGTTCTTTAGTAGCTTTCATTCCTCGATGACCTGCGATGGGGGAGTCATGGCACATACGTAAGGCTTCGGTCTGTACTACTTTAGTGGGTAAAAACAGGGCCTTATCATGATAGTAATATTCTTGATCTCTATGAAGTTGCGGCCGCAACTTATTCAGCTCTGTCTCTTCTAGACGGGCATATTCGGATTTGACTTGGTCTAGAAAAGTCTGTACTACTCCAATGATCTTGTTATTATCAAATAGGTTCTGTACAGTAGAATCGCTGCACTCAGGGTAACGTCGGGACAAGGCATCCGCCAGGATGTTCCGAGAACCAGGGATGTAAGTGATATAGAAGTCGTATTGGCTGAAAAAGAAAGCCCATCGAGCCTGCCGGCTATTTTGACACTGAAAGTTTCTTAAGCACTGTAGATTTCTGTGGTCTGTCCGGGCTTCAAAAGGTTCTTTTGAGCCCATCAAAAAGTGTCTCCATTCTGTGCAAGCGGTCTTTAAGGCGAGTAATTCACGTTCTAACACGGAATAGTTCCGCTCAGAATCGGATAAAATGTGTGACAGGTAGAATACAGGGTGTTCTAAATATCATCGTCTTGTCTTTGCAATAAGGCAGCCCCAATGGCTCTTTCTGAGGTGTCTGCGACAACAATGAACTGTTTGCTGGTGTCTGGGTGTCGTAGAATAGGGCCTTGAATAAAGGCTTTCTTTAAATCCTGAAAGGCTGACTCTGCGTCTTGTGTCCAACAAAAGCCCTTCTTTAGATGTTCTCTTTTAAGGGTTTGAGTAATGTAGCTGGTTCTCTGGGCAAAGTCTGCTATGAATTGTCGATAGAAGTTGGCTAATCCCAAAAAACACTGAGGGGCATATTTATACTCCGTTTGCGCCGGAATTGCGTCGTTTTTTTTTACGCAATTGCGACGCAAAACTAACTCCATATTTATACTTTGGCGTTAGACGCGTCTAGCGCCAAAGTCCATGGAGTTTGCGTCATTTTTTAGCGTGGACACCTACTTTGCGTTAATGAGATGCAAGGTAGGCGTTCACGTCTAAAAAATTGACTCCGAGGCATGTGCGCCGTATTTACACTCCCGGGCAAAATTCACACCCGGGAGTGGGCGGGTCAAAAAAAATGACGTACGGCCGCTTTTGCGCCGTTTTTTAGCGCCTGCAAAAGGCAGGCGTTAAGGGACCTGTGGGCTCTGAAGGAGCCCAGAGGTGCCCTCCCATGCCCCCAGGGACACCCCCTGTCACCCTTGCCCACCCCAGGAGGACACCCAAGGCTGGAGGGACCCATCCCAGGGACATTAAGGTAAGTTCAGGTAAGTGTTTTTTTTTTTTTTTTTGTGGCATAGGGGGGCCTGATTTGTGCCCCCCTACATGCCACTATGCCCAATGACCATGCCCAGGGGACAAAAGTCCCCTGGGCATGGCCATTGGGCAAGGGGGCATGACTCCTGTCTTTGCTAAGACAGGAGTCATTTCTATGGGGGTTGGGAGTGAAAAGAAATGGCGCAAATCGGGTTGAGGCGAAAAATTTGCCTCAACCTGACTTGCCCCATTTTTTGACGCCCAAGCCCCATATCCCCCTACGCCGGCGCTGCCTGGTGTACGTCGTTTTTTTCCACGCACACCAGGCAGCGCCAGCGGCTAACGTCATTGATTAAATACGGCGCCCGCATGGCGCTTCAGAATGGCGTTAGCCGGCGCTAATTTTTTTGACGCAAAACTGCGATAGCGCAGTTTTGCGTCAAAAAGTATAAATATGGCCCTGAGTCTCCTTGATAGAAGAAGGAGATGGCCAATTGAATATAGCTTGCACCTTGTCTGAATCCATGGCTACTCCAGTTTGGTTTATGCAATACCCCAAGTATTTTACTTCCGACTGATCAAACTCGTGCTTTTCAGGTTTGCAGAATAAATGGTGTTGTCGGAGTCTCTCTAAAACTTGGCGAACATGCCTAGAGTGTTCCTCTGGAAGAACAGAAAAGATTAAAATGTCGTTGAGATACACCACTACTGTTGTTGTTGCAAAAGATCAGAAAAGATAGAATCCATGAACCTTTGAAAAATGGAAGGGGCATTGGTGAGTCCGAATGGCATTACTCTATATTCATAGTGACCAAAGGGTGTTCTAAAAGCGGTTTTCCACTCATCACCCTCTTTAATTCTTAGAAGATGGTAGGCTCCTCGAAGATCCAGCTTGGTGAATCTCTTTGCCCCTCTGACTGCTTCTAGGATGTCCTTTATGAGGGGTAGCGGGTACCGATCTTTAACAGTGATCTTGTTTAATCCTCTGAAATCAATACAGGGACGCAAATCTTTAGTTTTCTTAGGCACAAAGAAGAGAGGAGCCCCCGCAGGTGAAGAAGAGGGAGCAATCAACCCGCTTTGTAGGTTCTCATCAAGGTATTCTTTAAGAATCTGCTTCTCCGGTTCTGTGAGAGAGTACATTCGCCCGAAAGGAACCACTGTATCTGGTTCTAAAGGGATGGTGCAATCGTATTCTCTATGGGGTGGCAGTTCAGGTTTTTCTGGCTTCTGGAATACATCAGCATATTCCTGATAATGCCTGGGAACTCCCTGTAGGACGTTAATAGAGCATCCCACCTTAGGGGGTGCTGCTAAGAGACTTTTTGGAGACCAATAATCCCCTGCGGGATAGCAGTGGTGTTGACAAAAGTGAGAGGATAAGGAAATAGTTCTTGTTTCCCAGTTGATGTAAGGGTTGTGCCGTGTGAGCCATGGAATTCCCAGGATCATGACGTGGTGTGGTGATGAAATTAAATCAAACAAAAGATTTTCTTGGTGTTTCCCAAACTGTAGACAGAAGGTAGGGGTGGTATATTGTACGGGTCCTAAGGCCAAGAGTGATCCATCCACTGTGTGTACCTGTTCTGGTACTTCCTTAGGTATTTGTGCTATCTGTCGTTTTTTGGCCCATGCTTCATCTAAATAGATGCCACTGGCTCCGCAGTCCAATAAGGCCAAGGTTCTTTCTTCCCGGCCATCAGTTAATTGAAGGATAACTGGTAACAGAAAAAGAGCAGTTCCTCCCTCCCTGGAAGAACAAATGGAAGGTATTTCACGATATCCCGTCCTCACCCTTCTCACTGAGGACGGGAGTTGGCGTTTCCCAAGGGTTTGGTTGGACGAATGGGGCAGGTGCGAATGAGGTGACCAGCTGTACCACAATATAGACAAAGCCCCTTCCTTCGTCTATGTTCTCTTTCACTAGCTGATAAAGGTCCTCGAGCCGTGTCAATTAGCATTGGCTCTTCCTCGGTATTCCCCTTAGGTTCAGGACGGACTTCCTCGGTACGATGAGAGAAGGTGCGAGACGTCACTGAGTGAGATGGCAAACGACTCTTCTTTTTCTCCATTCTTCGTTCGTTCAACCGATATTCTATCGTCAGAGTCTGATCCATTAATCCTTTAAGGTTCTCTATTCTAGCAGAGTGCACCAATTCGTCCTTAATGTCCTCTCTGAGACCCCTACGGAACAGTGTCACCAAGGTACGTTCCACCCAGGATGTTTCTGCTGCTAATTGTCTGAAACGGGTGATGTATTGTAATACATCTTGATTCCCTTATTGGATTTCGCAAAGAGCTTCTTCTGCAGATGCCTCGAGTCCAGGGCGTTCAAACATCTGTTTAAAAGTAGTGATAAAGGTGGAATAATTAGATAGGCAAGGATCATTTCTTGTCACTAAAGGAGTGGCCCAAGCCAATGCTGGCCCCGATAAGGCGCTAATCAAATACCCCACCTTGGTCTTGTCTTGAACAAATTGCGAGGGGCGAAAGGCAAAATAAACCGTTAAGGCATCCAGGAATTCTTTTAATCTGTTAGGATCCCCGGAGAAACGAGGTGTAGTGGCAGCTACTGAGGGTACATCTGTGGTCCTGGATGCAAAGGCTTGTCGATAGACTGTATTTTCAGTACGTAGCTGTTGGAGTTCTTGAGCCTGTTGTTGTATCGTCATAAGCAGGGTCTGGCTCGTAGGTTCCGTATTTGCCACTGGATTATCCATGGTTCCGGACTGCAACTGGATTTGTGGGCGTTGCAATCTGTCACGGTTTTCAATGGGCTTACCGTCGAAGTTGAGAAGAGTTGGGGAAAGACCCCGGTTCCGGCAGGTTCTGCTCTGGCCGAGGTAGGGGCGACCCCTTCTGGTAGCCACGGTGCAGTTTGACAATAGCAAGCCACTACAGTCCGTGCCCTCCAGAAGGAGTCCCAGAGGAAAAACCCCAGTAGGGTAAAAAACCTCCAACGGGAACTCCCTGAAACAAAAGGAGGACACCAAAGCGTTAGAGTTGAAGATCCGGAGTACAGGAAGACTGGAAATGAAGACAGGTCAGGAAAATACTGGATTCGCCGGAAGAAACCAGTCAGAGCGTGACTACCACCAAGGAGTGTTGCAACGCAGTGAGAAAGAGATTAAAGTCCCCTTATATACCCATAGACAGGAAGTGAAAAAACAGGAAGTAGAAATACCACCATCTTGGATTGGGGAACAGGTCATGTTAAATGATAGGAAATATGTGCCTAGAAAAAGGAAAGCAATGCATGCAGGGAAGAGAGGATGTGAACAGCATGCTGGGAAAGGAGGAAGCATGCATAAAAAGAAATCATGTGCATGCAATCGGCTTTTGCCCTTGTAACCGGTAAGTAGGTGCCAAGAGGGTTTCTGTATGTAATGCACCATAATTATGTTCAGCGCACTAAATGCGCTGTACGCAGCAGGTTCGAGACCCGACTCTGAGTCTCTTCCCCTGCCGCGTCTGCCCTTGATGTGCGAGGCAAAAGAAGGGAGCGCGGCGAGTGCCGCGACCCCTGACCTGTGTCGCGGCTTCTCCCGCGATCCGCCTGCAAGCCGCGGCTTCCCCCGCGGCTTGCCTGAGGACCGTGGTATTCAGAGAGTGCCGCGCCGCGGCGGCCCGTGCTTGCGGCCGCGGCGTGACACGGCGGGCCCTGTTCAGCGGTGCTTGTCTTGAAGGGCCCTGTTCAGCGGTGCTTGTCTTGAAGGGCCCTGTTCAGCGGTGCTTGTCACGGCGGGGCCCTGTTCAGCGGTGCTTGTCTTGAAGGGCCCAAGTTCAGCGGTGCTTGTCACGGCGGGGCCCTGTTCAGCGGTGCTTGTCTTGAAGGGCCCAAGTTCAGCGGTGCTTGTCATGGCGGGCCCTGTTCAGCGGTGCTTGTCACGGCGGGGCCCTGTTCAGTGGTGCTTGTCTTGAAGGGCCCAAGTTCAGCGGTGCTTGTCACGGCGGGGCCCTGTTCAGCGGTGCTTGTCACGGCGGGGCCCTGTTCAGCGGTGCTTGTCTTGAAGGGCCCAAGTTCAGCGGTGCTTGTCACGGCGGGGCCCTGTTCAGCGGTGCTTGTCTTGAAGGGCCCAAGTTCAGCGGTGCTTGTCACGGCGGGGCCCTGTTCAGCGGTGCTTGTCTTGAAGGGCCCAAGTTCAGCGGTGCTTGTCACGGCGGGGCCCGGTTCAGCTGTGCTTGTCTTGAAGGGCCCTGTGCAGCGGTGCTTGTCTTGAAGGGCCCTGTTCAGTGGTGCTTGTCACGGCGGGGCCCTGTTCAGCGGTGCTTGTCTTGAAGGGCCCAAGTTCAGCGGTGCTTGTCACGGCGGGGCCCTGTTCAGCGGTGCTTGTCTTGAAGGGCCCAAGTTCAGTGGTGCTTGTCACGCCGGGGCCCTGTTCAGCGGTGCTTCACATGTGTTCCCAGGGAACCAGATCAGGCCAATATTTTCCTCTCAGTCGCCATCCGACCTTTCGCTTGCGGGGCCCTCCGGTGCTGGAGTCCTGGGCCCGTGGGTGTCCTCCTTCACACCCGAAATGGGGCTGGTGGGGCCCTCCTGGGCAGCTCACCTGCTGCCGGACTTGTCCACCCTGCTGCCCTTGCTCTCCTTCGCCGATTCTCTGGGGCCCTTGCCTCCCTTTGTGGATGTGCCAGGTGACGGTGCCTGGGTAGTGTCTTTGGGGGCTGCCGTCTCTGGCCTCTCGCGCCGGCCCTTCCCTTTTTTAGTTTTTTTCCCAGGGGGCGGGCTGGCTGTCCCCTTGCTGCTGGCCGATGTTGCTGCCCTAGAAGCTGGTGGACTCCAATAGCCCTGGACTATGGTCCTTGTAGGTGCAGGGCTTGTGGTGGCTGAGGTCCTGTTTGGACTCTTACGAGATGGAGGGGGTGGGTCAGGTGATGCAAAGAGGTTAATTTTGGAGAGGAAAAACTTTTTAGGAGCAGTGGGAAGGGTAGGTGCAGTGGGTATGGGAGTGGAGGAAGAGGATGTGGTTGTAGGAGAGCCAAGTGTGCTGTCTTTGGGTGCAGGTGCTTGTGACAGAGGCTGTCACAAGGGGGATGGCTGTTGGGTGGGTGGCTGCCTGCGTTTGTGTGGTTTGGAAGAGGGGGTGACAGACACACTGGGAGAGGACACAGGGGACGTGTAAATGGCAGTGGGGGTGGTGTCTGCACGTGTGCGGAGTGTTCTGGTGGGCGTGCTGGTGATGGACGTACTGGCTGATGGTGGTGTGCATGCAGGTGTGAGTGGAGACGTCACAGGGAGGGAGGAGGGAGACGAGGAGGAGGGGGACACAGAGGAGGCAGTGGCTGTTGGCATGTCTGCATGTGGATGTTGCTTGGGTGAATGCTTGTGTGATCTGTGGTGCTTATGTCTGGATGAGCTGCCCTTGGGTGTTGATGTGTGTGCAGGCTGGTCTGTAGGTGTGTCTGGGATAGGCAGAGGAACAGGGGAGTGGGACTAGGTGGAGGGAGTTGGAGGAGGGCGGCTGGAGACAGGGACAATGGCTGCCGTCAGTGCTGAGGCCAGAGCGTTGAACGATCGCTGATGGGCAGCCTGACCCGAATGAATGCCCTCCAGGTATGCATTGCTCCGGTGCACCTCCCTTTCTACACCCTGGATGGCATTCAAAAGGGTAGACTGCCCAACAATGTGCGTCTGGAGGAGGTCAATGATCTCCTCACTGAGGGCAGCAGGGGTAACTGGGGCAGGGCCTGAGGTGCCTGGGGCGAAGGAGATGCCCGCCTTCCTGGCCGAGCGGGCACGGGGCGAGTGCTGAGGGGCTGCTTGGAGGGCGGAGCTGGTGCGCTGGGTGGCGGCTGTACCTGTTGTAGCGGTGGGCACGGATGTTGCCGCCACCACAAGGGAGCTCCCTTCCGAGGACGTGTCTGTGTCGCTGACGTCTCCACGGGTCCCCGTTGTGGAGCTCCCCTCGCCCTCTGTCTCACTGGTGAACTCGGAGTCGGTTGCATGGCCCTCCGGGGCCATGTGAGATGCAGCTCCCTCGTGCTCCGATGCCACTTCTCTTCCGCCTGATGATGCTAATGCACACATGAACAGGAAGACCACAACAAAAGGGTGGGGGGGAGAAACAAAGACATGTTGAGTGCATGCATTGGCGACACCGTTGGCGGAGAGGACAGACACAGAAGCCCCCTGCACTACGCCGCGCACTCGGTGTACACTACTCAATTATTGTGACTTGGCCTACAAGCCTATGGACGACAAATGCACACATAGGTGACCCAGGGCCATAGATAGCTGTACTTAAAACCCTACAGAGGTGGGGGGCGGGGGCACAGGGCCATGCCTTACGGAGGGGCCTAGCCTACTGAAATCGCCCTGGCCTAGAGATAGCCACAGCCCTCCTCCCCCACCCAGACACCTCCACTGTGGCTAATATAGCAGAATTTGCTGGTACTCACCCCCTTGTGTCTGCTGTGATGTCCTCACGCGCCCATCCAAATCGGGGTAGGCCACCGCCAGGATCCGGTACATCAGGGGGGTCAATTGCCGTGTGGCACCCCTCCTAGGTTGGGAGGCCATCCCCAGCAGAGCCTCCGCGGTCTTTCTGCTCCCGCGGCGGATGTCGTCCCACCTCTTTCGGCATAGGGTGCCCCGTCTGTTGTGGACCCCCAGGGTCCGGACGTCCTTGGCGATGGCACGCCAAATGTCGATCTTCTGATGGGCGCTGACCTATGTGACATGTACAGGGTGGGAAAATAAATATCATCATTTTCTGCATGGTCGATGTGAGTGGCCCCCCCTCCCCAACCTTGCCATATGGCACATGCTCTCATCTGTCGTGCGATGCATGCCTCATTCGCTCCCCTCCCCACCATCTTTCATTCACCCCACTCAACCCAGGCATTGGCCACAAAACATGGTCCCAGTGTACTTACCTGTTGGTCTGGAGGACCGTAGAGTAGCGCATACTGGGGGAGGACCCCATCGACGAGTTTCTCCAATTCTTCTGAAGTGAAGGCAGGGGCCCTTTCCCCAGTCGCAGCAGCCATTGTCTCTTCCAGACCAAGGTCACAGCAGCACTTGCAGTATAGGTCCTCTCCTGTGGATGATCAGGTCTCGAGTGATTAAGCAGAAAGAAAATGGTGGTCACGGCCGCGGCGGTGCGTACCGCGGCAGTGCATACCGCGACCGCCGGCGCACATCCTCATTGGCTCCTGAAACCCATAGGGTTCAATGTTAACCAATGCGGCTTTGCACTGCGGTCTTCGACTGCCTACCGCCACGGTGTGCCACGCCAGCGCATTGACCTCACATCCCATTGTCACACTTCACAGGTCAGGCAGCCGCCATTTCAAGGGCCCACATGGCTTAATTTCTACTGCGTCACACAGGCCTAGGCCTTGCATTGCCACTCATACAAGCCATTCAATGCATAGAGAATCATGTACTGTGCAAGCTGTGTGAACGTACCTGTGGTTTGCTTGACTCTGTGCTCCATGTTGTCCTTCCTAGGCACCGTCCGCTGGGACTTGCGAGGAGATGGAGGAATCCTCCGGTGTACAGACCGCTGGTGGACCTGTCGACAATGGAAGAAAGACATGTCATACTCACATACAGACTTGACCGTGCCACTATACAGGAACTGTGTGCCCAGCTGGAGCCAGACCTGATGTCACCCATCCGCCAACCCACAGGGATTCCCCCTCTAGTGCAGGTTCTGTCAGTACTCCATTTTTTGGCAAGTGGGTAATTTCAAACAACAGTGGCCATTTCATCAGGGATGTCTCAGCCTATGTTTTCAAAGGTGTTGTCCAGAATGTTGTCTGCCCTGATGAAATACATGCGGAGCTACATTGTTTTCCCTGAGGTAGGCGATTTGGCTACAGTGAAGGGTGATTTCTATGCCCTTGGACATATTCCCAACATCATTGGTGCCATTGATGGGACCCTTGTGGCTTTGGTTCCCCCCAGAGGAAGTGAACAGGTGTACAGGAACAGAAAAAGTTATCATTCGATGAATGTCCAGGTGGTCTGTTTGGCAGACCAGTACATCTCCCATGTAAATGCCAAGTTCCCTGGGTCAGTGCATGACGCGTACATCATGCGAAATAGCAGCATCCCTTATGTGATGGAACAGCTACAGAGACACCGTGTGTGGCTAATAGGTGACTCTGGTTACCCCAACCTGTCCTGGCTACTGACCCCAGTAAGGAATCCCAGGACCAGGGCAGAGGAACGGTACAATGAGGCCCATGGGCATACTAGGAGGGTGATCGAGCGGACCTTCGGCCTCCTGAAGGCCAGGTTTAGGTGCCTGCATATGACAGGTGGATCCCTAATGTACTCACCAAAGAAGGTGTGTCATATCATCGTGGCCTGCTGTATGCTTCACAACCTGGCTTTGCAACGCCAGGTGCCTTTCCTGCAGGAGGATGGTCCAGATGATGGTGTTGTGGCAGCGGTGGAACCTGTGGAGAGTGAAGAGGAGGAAGACGACAGGGACGACACAGACAACAGGGACAGAGTGATACAACAGTATTTTCAATAACACACAGGTAAGATTCAACACCGGCATTTTACGATTACTTACAGTCACCTGCCTCTCCACTGTCTGGCCTATTCCCCCAGTGTATGTTAACTGATTTGTGACTTTCCCTTTAAATTTCAGAGATGTGGCCCCCACTGCGTGACCTCTGCTTTGTTTACCCATGGACTACAGCTGTGTGACAGTGGTATGTTCTCATCACTGTGTAACTGGACATTTTGGCAGCGTTATGTCTAATACATTTTTTCACAATACAGGCAGACTCCAGATGATTTTTGTGCAATAAGTGTTTTTATTAAAGTGCAGGAAATAGGGACATGGTTGCAAATCGGTGATGGGTGATGGTGGAGGAATGTCCATGGCAGAGTCCAGCTTTTCAGTCTCACAGGTGCATTGTCCATATGCCTGTGGAAGGTGGAGCAGGGGCAGTTCAAGGTTGGACAGGGTGACAATGTGGGACAGTGGGATGACATCAGGGGGTATCCTTTGCTGGCGGGGGTCTTGGCATCCTACTCTGTCTTCTTACGAGATCTCAGGCCCCGCTTGCGGGGTGGTTCTTCATCTGCAGGAGGTGGGGTTCTGGTGGCCTGTTGTTGTGTGGGGGCCTCCTGTCCACTAGCGCCGGCGGAGGTGGTTGCCTGTTCTTGGTCCATGCTAGTGACAGGGGCCCTTTGTTGTGCCACATGGTCGCGCAATGTGGTGACAATCTGGTTGAGTGCACCGACGATTGTGCCCATTGCGGAACTGATGCTTCGAAGTTCTTCCCTGAACCCCATGTACTGTTGCTCCTGCATGACCTGGATCTCCTGGAACCTGGCCAGTACCATCGCCATCGTCTCCTGGGAGTGGTGGTAGGCTCCCATGATGGAGGAGAGGGCCTCGTGGAGAGTGGGTTCCCTGGGCCTGTCCCCCCCCTGTCGCATAGCAGCCCTCCCAGTTCCCCTGTTTCCCTGGGCCTCTGTCCCCTGGACCGTGTGCCCACTACCACTGCCCCCAGGTCCCTGTTGTTGTTGGGGTGGTGGGTTAACCTGGGTGCCCTGTAGTGGTGGACACACCGCTGATTGACATGTCCTGAAAACAGAGGAATGGGCCCGCTGGGTGGGAGCTGTGCTGGTGTTCCCAGAGGGGGTTGGGTCTGCTGTGGCCATTGCTTGTGTGAGGGGAACCGACTGTCCCGAGGTCCCCGATGGTCCGGGCTGGTCATCTGGGTCCAGGGAGACAGAGCTGCTGTCATCACTGGTGGCCTCTTCTAGGGGTGGGATGGACATTTCTGGACCCTCCTGGGCGGTGTGGTGGCGTTCGGGTCCTGCAGGGGTATAGTGGTATGGTTATTGCTTCAGTGTGTGCCATATCGGTCAATGGGTGGGTGCCCGTGTACCCCAGGGCTGGCATTCCTGTGTGGGGGCTTTAGTGAGGGTGGCTTGTGGGGGAGATGTGTATGTGCAGTGGGCATGCTTTGGTGATGGGTGTCCATGCTTTGTGGACGCATACAGGGCTAGGTGTTGGGATGGGCGGGTTGTGATGGTGAGACATTTGCAGGGAGTAGGTGTGATGGGGGTGGGGGTGAGGGTGGGGGTATGATTTGGGATGCAGGTGGGGTGGGGGGAATGAAGCAGTTAAGATTTGACTTACCAGAGTCCATTCCTCCAGATACTCCTGCGAGGCCTTCAGGATGCAGGATGTGCAAGACTTCCTCCTCCCATGCTGTAAATTCTGGGGGAGTAGGTGGGGGTCCGTACACCAGACTTCTGCAACGCGATGTTGTGCCTTGATACCATGGAACGCACCTTCCCTCGTAGGTCGTTCCACCGCTTCCTGATGTCATCCCGATTTCGTGGATGCTGTCCCACAGCGTTGACCCAGTCGACTATCCTTTGCCATAGCTCCATCTTCCTGGCAATGCTGGTGTGCTGCACCTGTGTCCCGAAGAGCTGGGGCTCTACCCGAACTATTTCCTCCACCGTGACCCGGAGTTCGGCATCTGAAAACCGGGGGTGTCTTTGGGGTGCCATAGGGTGGCGTGGATGAGGTGTGGGGTGGTGTATGTGTTGTAGAGTGTGGTGGGTGTGGTGGGTGTGGTGATGTGTGGTGTTTGTGCGTGGATATTGTGTGGGTGATGGTGTGGTTTGCCTCTGTGTGATGGTGTTATCTAAGCAGTGCTGTCTGTCTCTGGCTTTCTGTCGGTTTTTTGGGTCGTAAGGGTTTGTGGGTGATGTGGGTGTGTGTTTTATATTGAATTGGGTGTGTGGGTGTGGTGTGTGTATGTGTATCAGGTGTGTGTATTTCGAATTGTCCAATGTGGCAGTGTTTTGGAGCTGTGTGTGTATTTTGACCGCGGCGGTGTGTACTGCCAATGGAATACCGCGGTTGAAAGACTGCCGCTTGGATTCGTGGGTCGGAATGGCATGGGCGTATTTCTGTTGGCGTGACGGTGGAGGTTTGGTCATCGCCAGTTTCCCGCTGGCCGTTGGTGTGGCGGACTTTTGTTGATGTCGGGTTTTTGGCGGTTTGCCAGTTGCGGGTCAGAATGACCGTGGCGGTTTACCGCGGCGGTGTTATGGCGGTCTTCTGACCGGCGGTAAGCGCCTTTTACCGCCGAGGTCAGAATGACCACCAATGTGTCCGGCAGCAACACAGGGTCCGCTGGCCTGTTTGTGCTGCCTCGTGACCGCAGCCGTCTGCACGGCCTGCGGTGTCGGTGGGACTGCGGCGTTCTTTGCTGCTTAGGCCGTCTTGACTTGTAATACAGTGGTCCGACCACCATGTCGGTGGCGGTCGGTCTGCCATACTCTGGCGTCAAAGAGGCTTTCCATGGGTGTTATTGTGGGTGTTCCCATTCAAAACCCATGGATTTTAATGCATTCCCAGATTTACATGGCTTTGTAAGCCTGGGAATGTATCAAAAGCCTACGGCTTCCAGGGGAGGAAAACCGAGCAGCTATACCTTTATTTCTCCTGGGTTTTTCCTCTTTCTACATGTGCTGCATTCTACAGCACACATAAAAGGAGGAAACTGACTCCATTGATTGTTTTTGTGCAGGAAGGTGTCCCTTCCTGCACAAAAACAATCATTCCTTATACGCAGACACCCTTGCACTATGGTGCAAGGTTGCCTGCATTGGCGCATGGCAGCCCATTGTGCACCAAGGCAGGGGAAGAGGACAGGAACGTGACATATCTCATTAATACAATGCATTTATGCCCTTTTCTTTTGTTGCCGGGCAGCACAGCAGAAAGCCTTGCATCACTGCTCTGCACCAAATTATTGTAAATGAGCCCCTCAGTGACTGCCGGTATTTCTTCACCATCCTTAGCAATCTCTGACACTGAAGTTGATATTTCACAGCTTCCAACAACAAGATTGTGTCAAATATTAAAGTGCCAAGAAGGTTGGTCGAAGAGATACAGTTGTACATATTGCATCATACATATGAGTGTGTCTACTGAGTTTATAAAAATTGAAATTTTTCATTTAACAGGGGGGGATGTAGTGTCTTGAAAATATTAGGACGGAACCCTTTTGGCTCCGAACGGACTTCATAGCATTGTGATGTAATTGCTAGAACAGAATATTATGAAAGCTTGATTTAGAATGTACAGATTTAACTGACACACACAGATGACTCAAGATGTGTGATTTACAGCTTCATGTGTGACGTAGTCATTGGTGGGTACCTGGGATGGGGAGGATGGTACCAATAATGATTTTTTGATGAAAAAACTGTGCACGGTGAAGGCGTGAGTGGGCGTGAATTATAGTTACTTGAGATAACTCTAACTATAACAGGTGAATTTCTATGGTTTTGTACGTTTAAAATGTGAGCCTAACTATAATGTCCCAGTAACCTTAGGTTGTTTAAGTGAATTTTTATGTTTTTGTGTTCTATTTCCTAACTATTACGTCCCTGTAACCTTTATGTATGTATATATATATATATACATAGATATAGATATAAATAGATATAGATATATATATACAGTACAACCAAAGAAAGGTTGATGCATTCATTAGTAGAGGCAAAATCTACGTAAAGAAGACAAAGGCTTCCCTGTCTTTCCTTCATGAAAAAGGAAAATTATTTGGATTCCCAGATTTTTTAGAATTCTTGCCGGACATACATAAACTACAGGGTCTTGATCTCAATAGCACTAGTGAAGTTCAATCCTCCATTGATGCTTTGCAAAACGACACCCTAATTGGCTAAAATTACAATAAACCAGATTTCAATTGAAAGAATCCTCTAGATTCTTTTTTTGTGGACAGCTTCCAAGGTACCTTTGCATTTTATATGGAGCAAAGGTTATAATCAAGCCTGGAGGCTTGATACATATCAGAGTTCCCTATTCCATTCCATTCCATTACACAAAAGAATATCTACAGTTTAAAACTTGAAATGACAATATGTGTGTTTATTAGTAATTTGAATATTAGTATAGGAGTAGAAAAATCAACTTGTGCAAAGTTCTTACTCCTTTTGTTTCCTCCAGGTGTGTTTGTTTGGATTAAAGATGCAAGGCTTAGAAGAATGCTTTAGGTATGAATGTATTATTTTATACAGTATAGAGCATAGAGGCATATTAAATTCATATTCGATCTTTTTGCAGTGTTTACTTCTTTCATTGATGGGAAAAGTGGCTGGCTCCTAGGAATCCTGCCCAATATGTCCTGTCACATTTACCAACAGATATAAAATGGGTAACACCCTTTGATAAGTCAACCCCATTTTTAACAAGTCAGTGTTGATAGTAGTTTAACTTCCAAACACCCCAGGCTTTAAACATTCAGTGCAAGGTGTAGTGTCAGTTACCTGTGAAAACAGTGCTTTTGCAACACACATGCAAGTTTTGAAACCCGCTGCAAAACTTGCCCTATACCAACAATGTCGATAGCTGCAAGGTGTCCCATGGTCATGTGTGATACCTTCAGCTCATCCTGGCTTTTTACCCAACTGCACATCATAGCTGTAGTCTCTGAGCCCATACCTATATGTTAAAAACAAAACTCCTATTCCCAGAATACAATGTGACATCTGTCAAAAGGTCAGAACAGACAAAAACTAAGACATTTGCCATACAGACATTTGGCAGCTATGAATGTCCACACAACAGCACCCCTACCTTAATGTAGTGAGGCAACGAATGCAGAAAAGCGGTGGCTAGCATGCTCAGAGCTTCAAGTTTACGGTGCCCTGGAGTGCAGAGCTGCAATTGAATCTGCTGTAATTCAAAGTTTTATAGAATACATAAGGTACTGTGCTGATTGTAGGGTTGACCACTCCTACAGTGTCATAATATTGGAATAGGTGCCTGACTTCCAATTGTGTCCATGAATTTATTTATTAAAACATTTATATACAGTAATATTACTTTTTAAATCCATGAATAGTCCTGTAAACCAGAGTCCTGACTGTGTAATAGTGAGAGGCAATTAGATGTGAATGAGAGTGAAATGCACAGACTTTCTATGCTTACAAAAATCTATCTTAAGTCCACTGGACAGACTGCCAATGGGAAGACACTACCTACCCTGTAATTATTCTCCTTTAAATTAACTACTTGCTTTATAATAATTACAGCAAAAAACATTGATTGTAAAAACTGGAAAAGCACAGTTTCATCAATTTTGGGGGTTTGAAAGCTTAATAAACACTGATAAGCACTGATTTCAAAAGGTTTGGAAAACACTGATAAAACACTGAAAAAAGGAAATCCTATCCATGGGCCTTTGATGTGGCAGTTTGCTCCAACTAGTGAGGAATGTCCCCGGCTTCACTATGTTCCAAAACATTGGTGTGCTATTCACCCTCCTGTTTTGTGAACCTTTTTTTGTTGGCTTTTAGGTCTCTGTGCATGTTACTACTGCTAACCAGTGCTAAAGTGCCTGTGCTCGCTCCCTTAAACATGGTACAACTGGCTTATACTTAATTGGCGCATTTAATTTACTCATAAGTCCCTAGTCAAGTGGTACTACAGGTGCCCGGGGCCCGTAAACTAAATGCTACTAGTGAGCCTGCAGCACTGATTGTGCCATTCTCTTAAGTAGCCCTTTAACCCCTTCACTGCAGGCGTCGGCCACTGGCCGACGCCCACACTACCTCCCTGGTGCGGGTCACGACCTGTGGCCGACACCAGGGAGGTTTTTTTTTTTTTTTTTATATCCCAGGGAGACACGGAAGCTTCCGTGTCTCCCCCCCCGCCCCCCACCCGCCCCTTTGTGACGTCAGCGCGCCGCGAGGCGCCGACGTAACAAAGTTGATTTCCCCATCGGAGCAGGAAGCAGCCTTGCGGCTGCTTCCTGCTCCGATGGGAAAAACGGCCTTCCCCACGTTCGGGAAGGCCTCGTGAGAAAGGGGAGAGTCTCCCCTTTCTTACGAGGCCTTCCTGAAAGTGTTCCTGGCCCCCGATCGCAGCACAGCTGCAGTAATGCCAAGACTTGCTCCTCCCATGTTGTTAGTTGTGGGGGAGGAGGTGGGGGTCTGCCGCCAGTCCCCTGAACCGCGATGTGATGTCTTGAGACCACAGAACACACCTTCCCCCGTAGATCGTTCCACCTTTTCCTGATATCATCCTTAGTTCTTGGGTGCTGTCCCACTGCTTTGACCTTGTCCACAATTCTTCGCCATAGCTCCATCTTCCTAGCTATGGAGGTGTGCTGCACCTGTGATCCGAATAGCTGTGGCTCTACCCAGATGATTTCCTCCACCATGACCCTGAGCTCCTCCTCAGAGAACCTGGGGTGTCTTTGAGGTGCCATGATCTGGTGTGGGTGATGTGTGAGGTGGTGTGTGTTGTGATGTGTGAGGGGATGTGTTGGTGTGTGTTGTTTGAGGTGCGTGGATGTTGTGTAAGTGATAGTGTTGTGTGTCTGTGGATGCTGGTGTTGTTTTAGGTAGTGTCTCTCTCTGGCCTGCTTTCAAATTTCTGGTAGTAAGGGTTTGTGGGTAATGTGGGTGTGTGTTTTATAGTGTTGTGAGTGTGTGGGAGTGGTGTCTGTATGTGTATCAGGTGTGTGTATTTCAAATTGTCCAATGTGGTTGTGTTTTGCATATGTGTGTGTATTTTGAGCACGGCAGTGTGTACCGCCAATGGATTACCGCGGTTGAAAGACCGCCACGTTGATTCCTGGGTCGTGATAGTGTGGGCGTATTCCTGTTGGCGTGACGGTGTCGGTTTTGTTATCGCCAGTTTATCACTGACCTTTGGTGTGGCGGACTTGTGTGGGTGTCTGTATTATGGCAGATTCCGAGCTGTGGGTCGTAATAGCTGTAGCAGAATTCCACGGCCGCAGCGGTATGCTGCTGTCTTCTGCACGGCGGTAAGCGGCATTTACCACCAGGGTTGTAATGAGGGCCTATGTCACTGCAATCTTCTCCCCAGCAATGGCCTACATTGTGCTCTCCCTACCGGTAGTGCCCGATTCAGGTTGCTCTATAGTTTCTTTAAATCTGTTCATAATAATGGGCCATATGAGTGGCTGGTAACCCAGGATGGTAGAAGGAAAAGCTCAGCAGGTTCTATGCCCTGCGACGTTGTTGGTGATACTGAGAGATTGTGAAGAAAATCTGCAAACACCAAATGGATTGAGGCACTTCTAATGATCTCTTAAGTGTTTAAAGAAAGGGGAAATTACCTAATTGAAAATGGTTTTCTTAGGATAATAGTATTGTGGATATGGCTTCTGTGCCTAGTGCTGATTATAAATCCTATTTGTTAACTCTTGCGGTGATTTTATCGTGCATAAGTGATGTATCCTCTGGCATGAATACAACAATGGTGAGAGGAACACAGGTATACCCTTGAAAACAAGAAATAATCTAGCCAGCACAACTGTGAGGATGGATGTAAAAACCTGGTGTTACTTTTACTTTTTCAATATTCCATTTCAGGCATTCATTGATAAAATCAAGATATTTTTATTGCCTAGTCATTGTTTAAGGATGTTGTTTTTATATATTTTGTTCCTATGTATTCATTTTCCATACAATACATTCCCTTCATATTGTCCTTAAAATATTACATGACTTTTAACAAACTCCCCAATGAATTTTCGAACCTTCACAGGTCCTTAGTCAGCAAAAATAAATAATAAATCCATTAGATGCTGCAAAATTTAAAAAGATATATTTATGTAAAGGACAACTCACTTTCATGTACCATGCTATTGGAGATGTGTTTGTGAATCCTTTAGTCATATTTAATAATATTTGGTAAACTTTACCCACGCCGAGTGTGTTAACGATGATTCATAGTAACCAACCAAATCTGGAAAGGGCTTGAGGTTAAGGACCAGATGTAGGAAGGCGTTTGCATGGTGCAAACTGCGAAAATCGCAGTTTGTGCCATGCAAACAGCCTAACGTGATGCTCAGTCACAAATTGCGAGTCGGTACCGACTCGCAATTTGTGAATGCGACTCGCAAATAGGAAGGGGTGTTCCCTTCCTATTTGCGACTCACATCGCAATTCGCAGTTACCACCAGTGTCACACTGGTGGTAACTCATTTGCAAAAGGGAAGGGGTCCCCATGGACCCCTTCTCCTTTGTGAATGTGGGCATAAAGGTTTTTTCAGAGCAGGCAGTGGTCCAATGGACCACTATGTACACTGAAAAAATGAAACCAAATGGTTTCGTAATTATTTTCAATTTGCAACTCGTTTTCCTTTAAGGCAAACGGGCTGCAAAATGAAGAAAAAAAACTGCTTTATTTAAAAAGCAGTCACAGACATGGAGGTCTGCTGACTTCAGCAGGCCACCATCCCTGTGAGTGCAGGGAATCGCTATGAGGTCGCAAACTGCGACCCACCTCATTAATATTAATGAGGTGGGTCTTTGCGACCCCATAGCGATTCGCAGAAGGTGTCTGAGACACTATTCTGCATCCGATTTTGCGACTTGCAAATTGCGAGTCACTCAGACTCGCAATTTGCAAGTCGCAAAATCGGATTTTGCTACATCTGGCCCTAAGTGAGGTGAATTGTGTTACCTAAACACCAGCACTAGTATATATATGGTTAGAGTCATCCTAACACTTTCCCCTTGTTCTAATTAGCAATAGTAAAATGTACCACAGTCCAAACTACGCTCATTAAAGATGTAAATAAGCAACCAAAGCATATATGCATTTGGTGGCTGATATATCTATTTTTGCATGCTTCATGTGCTCCGTTCTTGTCGAATGGGCACTCATAACCCTTAATTCTGCTTACGCGCCTATTCTTTGTAAATTGATCAAGGGAGGAGCGAACTAGAACAATTCCCAGTGTGTAAAATACTGGGCAACATGAGGTTAGCCAGTGATTCTGTGAAAATAAACACGTTGTGCCTACTGACGAACTATGGTGCCACCGGTAACTGGAGACACAAATACACTTGTCTAGGTTACTTAATAGCTTGGAACCTGGTTGGCAGTCTATCTCCAGTAGAGTTCATGTCCTGTGTCATCTCAGAAGAAGTCAGTTGAAAGCATCTAACTTCTTTCATGGTTAATCTACCACTTTAACCAACCAAACCTGAGTCAGCCGATGCTTGAGCTGAAGTGTGAAGTTAATATCGGTGCTCTGATATCTAGTGTGTTGTTACCCCCAGGTCACCATTGTTCTCTTCCCATTCATTACAAACGGAGATATAGATCCTGTTTGTTAACTCTTGCAGTGATTTTATCATGCATAAGGTATATTCTCTGGCATGGATACAGCAATGGTGAGAAAAACACAGGCATACCCTTGAAAACATCTTGCAGACAGAAAAATAACAAAAAGAATACTGGGAACCCTGCCCCACATCCTCCCACTGGGAGTACTTAAGACGTACCTAACCAGCAGTTCTTTTGTTCCTTTATATGCCTGCTGACAGAATGGAAAGTACAAGGATATAGGAGCTGCTCCTGCAGGGCTGAAGTGGTAGTAGGTGATGCTGAGATGGTCGTCATTCCAGAAGGGCAGCGGTGATGGTCGGCAGGATTACATGTCTCCTTGGCTGCTGGGCCTGCAGGAAGACGCGCGTGCCAATGATGGCATGTTTTGTTCTGGATAGAACAAGAGCAGGTAAGCGCTTCCTGCGTGGCCTGACTTCTTCGTTGGGACAGTTAGGTCTCTGTGAAGGTGCTCTGCCTGGCGAGAGAATGCCAGTGAGAGTCAGTGCTGTCGTTTTTGGTGATTTGGGGATTGAGGGCTCCTACTTGTGCTGGCCCCGTGGTGAGCACCGGATACCGGTTTGTTTATCACTTTTGTCCAGATTGCTGCAAGCTTGTTGTGGTGTATATCTTTTGCTGTGGCTGGTTGTTTTCTGAAAAACCATAAGAAAGTATAAGAGAAAGAGGAAACATTTGAGGGAGTCTTCCTCTTCTTCTTGCTCTGTGGCCTCATCACTTTCTCCTCCTCTGCCAAAACGCCCCAAGAAGAATGAGCATTCCAGGCTGAAGAGGTTGATAAGAGAGACTTTATTGGAAATGGGGGGTGGGGGGGCAATATTAAGCCTAAGGAGGCTCTTCCTGTGGGATCAACTCAGCCCTCAGAGTCAGAGGAGGAGGATCCTGGTCCAGATGACCATAAGGGCAAGTATATTGCTTGGACATGCTACTGCATTTAATCAAACATGTGAAGTCTTACATGGGTTTTCCTGATGAGGAGATGCCAGACACGTTAGCTGGTTCACTCCTACACCAGTTTCAGAGTTCAGCTCCCATTGATGTTCCTGTCCACCGATATATCCGCGAGGTCCTTAAAAAAAGCGAGTGGAAGGATCCAGACACTTCCTAGGTTCACAGACAGATTATATCCTTTACAAGAAATGGAGAAGAAGTTGCCAGATCCCATCATCATTGATTCTTTTGTGGCCGGTTTAGTGGGAAGAATGTGCTGTGATGAAGGATGCGGTTAACAAGATAGTTGATGTTTCCCTCAGGAAGGTGTATTCTTCTCACATCTGGGATCTATGGTACCTATGTGACCCACTTACTGATTTCTGACATTAAGACCTTGTATTGATCTTTGGATGGCATGTGTGATTGTTTGTGGTTGTTGTGGTTGTTGGAACAGGTCGAAAATCAGGTAGATATTTATCGGATGTCTCCTTTGATGTAGTGAGGGCTTCAGCATTGTCCAGTGGGACAAGCTAATGTAACCTGGTTCTTAAAAGCTGGTAGACTGATTCGGCCCAGAAGACGTCAGCTTTCGGTTGTCTTTTCAGGACAATCAACTGTTTGGAGCAGAACTGGAGGATAAACTCCACAAATTATTTAAAGAGACGAAACATTCTTCTTCCCTGAAACTGGCTTCCTCTGACAGACTGTCAAACCTGAGTCCCCCTTTCATCAACCATCTCAGAGGCAGTATCCATGATCCGATGGAGGTTTCCAGCTGGGAGGAGTAGATGGAGGAAAGCTAAGTCTCCTCCAAAACTTAATTCCTGAATATGTGGTGGAGTATCAGAAGTGTGTGGTCAGATTTAGCATTTCCTCTTGGCCTGGGAGGAATCTATTTCAGACACATGGGTATTGGACGTCTTGAGACAACTTTACTGGATTGAGTTTGTGGAGGTTCTCCATTCTTCAGGGTCCGTCCGACTCTTTGGCCCTCTAAGATGGAGAAGAGTCAGCTCTGTCGCAGGGAATGCACTCTTTTCTGCAGAAGGGCGTCATTCTGGAAGTTCTTCAGAAGGAGGTGGGCAGGGGTTTCTACACCATAATCTGTCTGGTGGCAAAGTCAAAGGGAGGTTTCAGGATTGTACTGGATCTGAAGGCACTAAACAAATTGATGAAGTCCGTGCCCTTCAGGATGGAGACCCTGCAGAGGGTGATCCTCTTGGTGATCAAGCACCATCCGATGTGCACCCTGGATCTTCAGGAAGCATATTACCATATTCCAATTCATACTCATTTCCAACAGTATCTGTGGTTTGGCATTCAGAAGCCTTTTTGTCAGTTCTGGGTATTGCCATTGGGCCTCAAGTCAGCACCCACAGTGTTTACCAAAGTGGTGGCTTCCTTGGTTGATCCGATCCAACTTCTAGGCATTCACATATATCCCTACCTGGACGATTAGCTGCTCCATTCTCCATCAGAGGAGCAGCTCCTTAGTGATTTGCAAGTGGTTTGTTTAGTATGCATGGATTAAGGGTTTCTGCTCAATCAGGAGAAGTGTCAGTTGGTACCAACCAAGGATCTGACATTTATTGTGGCCAGGTTCTACACAAATCTCAACATGTTTTTTCATCTGGTTCCCAGAGATGTTCTCTTGAGGTTGCTAGCTTTGAGGCTGATGGGCTGAGCTTCCCTTCAGGTCAGGCTGTGGTTACACCTGCTGGGTCACATGGTGGCAGCTGTGTTGACGGTCCCTTTGGCCCAGTTTCAGATTTTGACTTTGTGGCCCTGGTGGACTCTGCAGGACAATCTTCCAAGGGCATGCCTTTGCAGCTGGATCCACCATTGGTTATCACTAAAGATGCCAGTGCTTCTGGGTGTGGCTTCACCTTGGGAGACAGGTCTCTGCAAGCTTGGTTGTCTCTACAGGAGTGATGGCCTTCTTCCAATTGGAGGGAACCTCATTGCGGTATTCAGGGTTGTCATGAGGTTCCGTAGTCTTCTGGTGGGTCACACTCTGGTGGTAAGATCAGACAACCAAGTGGCAGTGGCATATCTGAATCAGCAAGGGGGATCCGTTCCAGTTCCCTGAATGTGATGGCTGTCCCCCATTTTTGGTGGCGAGAGGGTCATCTGCAATCTCTGGTGACAGTTCACATCAGGGGTGGACAATGGGGTGGTGAATTGTCTCAGTCAGTTCTTTCTTCCCTCCCAGGAAATATCTCTCAACGTTGATGTCTTTCATCAGGTGTGCTTGAGGTTTGATGTTCCTTTCCTGGACCTCTTTACTTCCTAGCTCAATGCACAGGTTCTCAGACTTTGTGCCTGCAGCCTTTGGGGAATGGATGCATTGATTATTCTTTGGCTAGACAAGCTGTTGTGTGCCTTTTCTTCAGTTCCTCTTATTCCCAAGTTGCTGGCTCAGCTTTTGGGAAAATCTCCAGTTATGGTGATGTTAGTACCATTTTGGCCAGACATTTCTAGTGACTCAGGCTCAAGCTTATGGCAGTTCCGGGGTTGTGGATGATTCCGTGCTCCCCCTCTCCTCTGAGGTCAGTTCCATTTTTGTCCCTTCCTCAAATGTCCAAGAGTCCTTAAATTGCGGTTGTTTGTTTTTGGCATTCCGAGTCATACCACTCTTTTTTAACTAGTAAACCTCTGAGTTCCTTTTCCAGTGATTTATTGATCTTCCTTTTCTCTATTTTTATGCAATGTATGACTTCTTTCATTAAATTCTTATACCAATCCTCTATATCTTACTGCATCTGAAGACTTGCAAGCAGCCTCAGCTCTCTCTCCGCTCTTCTAGTTGAAACCCTTCTTGGACAACTAACATTGATTATTGTTATCTTACCCAAGTCCCTCATGATCTTCAACTACAAACAAGCTTGCAAAGGCCAGTGATGATTTCCATCTATTGTAAGTACTTGAAAATCCTGACACTATGTAGAAAATCGGGCACAAAATTTGTATCATTTGGACATTTGTGTGCTCCTCTCTGAATGTTTTGGCCAGCTGTGGAACCCACTGGAAAACGGCTGTTCATGCAAGCTAGTCTTCATGTGTACATCACCTCTGGCAATTCATATTTTGGAGAAACTAGTGGTTGGAAAAACTGCTTTGGTTATATTGCATAAATCTTGTAAATCATCAATAAATGAACTAACTGGGAAGATACTTGTCTTCAAGTCACCGCTTAGCAGCCTTAACCCGTTGCAATTATTGTGCATGCAACTCTTCTTATCTTCAAAGAAGTAATCCAATTCTCACTCTGCATTTAGTTTTCCCCTTACATGCATGTACACATTAACCACAATGAGATATTTCATCTGAGCTGAGTTATGATGGAAATATGTTTTTGGATATCTAATCCCATTTATTTCCAGAGTGAATTTGTGTTGTGTCTTGTGTTATACTTGTTCATACTAGGGTTATCAGACCTCCAGCAGGCTACCGAATGGATTCTTTCATGCCATGGAATATATGTGTATAAATCACTTAAACTCCATTGACTTACGTCACTGCCATGTCTCCTGGATGCAAATAACCTAATTTACTTTCAACACTGCATCCAAATTCCTTGTTCTTTTTAATCTTCTTAGACCATGGGCATTCCAGCTCAGAACTCTAAGGCTGGTACGGAAGCACAGGTATTCCCCAGTCTATATCACTTAGAACTGACTTGTTCTTCTAGATAATTATATATTCGTTGGTTATCTATTGGTCCCTTTCTTACCACTTACTATTATATATTCATATCCTTAGTCTTTTTCTCTCCTCTGCATTGATCCACTCTACTCTTCTGTTCCTCCTTCCACACATTTCTAACTTGTTCATACATTAAGGCAGCATGATGACACAGGAAGACTGGAGGAGGAGACCTTTTAATCTCATTATCGGGATTCATTTAATAACCTTATATTTCAGAGCCCCATCCTCTTTCATTGTCAGGACTTTTACAAAATGTGATTGGAGCACTAACTGTTGTTTCCAATACAGCTTTGTGTAATTCCTTTGTGTGTCTTCCTTATGAGAACTGACATCTAAGAGTTTCAATTCTACTGCTATTTATTTTAACAAATTTGTTTGATTTTTCATTGCTTCTTAATTCAAAAATACAGGTTCTAATATCTCATGCAATGTTCTCTGCACCAACAAGAGTACATCCAACATTGATGAAGAGGGACAGGCTGAAGTGTCCCAGAGATCCCAAGGAGAGTCACGCCTATGCTGTCATTACGATAATCCAGAGGACTACCCCTCCCATGGACTAGAAGTCCCTGGTTTGCTTCCTTACCCACTTTGAGGGGCCCTCTTCTTTTTGAGGGGGCTGATTAACTTTCATAAGTATCATTGATTCCAACTATACACCATTCTGACATTTTTTTAAAGTGCTTCCCTACAAACCTTTTTATAGATATTGCCTAGCCCAATGCATAGGATGATGGAGTGTAACCTTGGGCAGCTAAATCACCATATTCTGGATTGTCAGCAGAACTAATGGTCAGATGAGAGCCATGGGACCTTATGATACCTCTGACTGTACTGGTTATTTCTTACATATCCTGATCTTCATCTCTCTTTAATTATTTTTATTTAATTTTCCTTTTAGTGTTTTTCAACACATCTGGCTTGCCTTTTCCTTTTTATTAGCATTCTGCAGATAGAACCTGGTTGAAATCCTGTTGAACACTTTATGCCACCCTTGTCATACAACACAGCCACATCCACTGCAGTTCATTCAGAAATACTTGGGACCTCTCAGTTAAATTATTTCCCAACAAGTGGGCTTTCCACTCGCTGCAGATTCCAGTAACTGCCCTCTGATAATAATTTGCTGCAAACTACATAGGGTCCACCAGCTTATTCCACTGACCATCAAGGCGGTAAAAGATGTTACTCAGTTGCCTCCTCCTCTACTATATTGCAACATTTGAACATACAGTTGATACCACTACCTACAGCTTTGAAACCAGGATTGGATCTGATAATCCAGTGTACTGTTTTATTCTTTTCCCTTGAAAATACAAGCCATAGTTTGGTCTGCTTAATAGCTAGAATGGTAAATGCGTCTTGGGAGCAATTGGATGGAAACTTTGAAAATGCAGTAAATTATTTTCATCTGTTTGTTTCAGATATTTGTGTGCATTTATCAATCCTCAATGCTCATCAAAACTTCCAAAAAATAAATCTCCTCCTGATTGACTGTATGACTAAATTTAATGTTAGGGTGTTTGTCCTCGAGGTCGAGAATATTTTTGCAAGTTCATCTTCTATTCCTGTTCAAATAATAAATATATCATTAATATATCTGAGATGTACAGACAGATTATGGTGCCAAACTGCATCATTGTTGATGTGCTGCATTTTGAACTGTGCCATAAACTTTTTTGGTTTATCTAGAGGTCCATAAAAAACCCCTGTAAGTTCCATTGGTTTGATGAAAAACATTGATTGTCCCATCTGACATTTTGGGAGGTTTGAGTAAGAAATCTGTAGAGTCTTTCACATTCAACCTTACATTTAGAAAGATAAGTTGTTTCTATCCTGAGCTGCAGTCTGATGCTTATAAAATACTGATAAGATACTGATAAAAAGTGGATTCTTTGCATCCATATAGACCTTTGGTAGCATAAATAACATAGGTCCTTTTGGATATGTTATTTGGAGATACTATTCTGCTTTTTCTGAAATCCAAACCCCCTCCATTGCTTTGTCCAGTATTTTATTCAATGTTATTTTGAAATTCGATGTTGTAGCCTTTTTTGAATTGATATATGTGTTGTTATAATGTGCAAGATTATCCATTTTTGATTTATTGAACATTGTGTCCAATGCTACCAGCCTTCCTCCTTTGTCCATTACCTTCAGGGTAACATGTTTGATGTTAGCGATATTAACGATTAGGCTCCTTGAAGATGCCTTATTCCTTCTGTACTGTATTGATGTGGATAATTTGTTTTCCCAACGTTTAATTTCTTGATATCATACATAATTAATGCCTCAAAGTTCTCTAATGTCTTATCAATTACAGATGGTACAAAGGTACTTTTTGATTTAAATTCCTTGTTTTTAGGATCTTGTTCATTCGCAAGTAGTCTTCTATAGTGTTTCAGTCGTAGGTCCACATGAATCTAAAGACTGCTACCTCTGTCTCTAATAGACATCCTCCCTATTTTTTATTTTGAGATGTTTGTTTGGTTGCTGCACTCAGATGAGTTCCTTTTATATGCATAGCCTTGTGTGTATTGTGATGTCTCAACACTTTTTGAGGCATTTTGGGGACCACAGTTACAGAGGCCCGACATGCACTGTAATTTGTTTATAATCATGTAATACATTAAAGACATTATCAACAGAATATATTGTATTGACATTTAATACACAGAACATACAGAGGAAACTAATAGATTAAAACATTTTTGGGCAATGAATATACACTAAAGACAAATTGACTTTACAGATGAATGACTCAACTAGAATATTAAAATATGAAAAAGCAACACTAGGATTTTACATCCAATCATACAGCTTACCTTGGTAGGAGTGTCCCTTGTTTTCATGGATTTAACTAATTTTCTCTTGGTAATGAAATTATTACAACAATCATATCATTGAACACTGACTTTAACAAATAAATGGAGGACGCAAACACATTTATTATATCATTCATGAATCAGTAGGTAAAGAGGGCACTTATGAGGTTGAGTTAAGGACAATTTACAAGATTGCAAAATTGGTAATTTGGCAAAAAACAAAAATGATTTTAAATGATTGTAAATGATTGATTGATGCATAAGTAACTTTGCACCATCTACTTTAATGTTATCTAAAATGGTACTATTTGAGAATAACATTTTTGAGAAATGTTTTTATAACATGTGGCATGGGAAATGTGGCAGAGGTATTTCAGATGATATTTAAGTGTGAAAAATGGTATCCCTATCTTTAACTTTATTGTAAACTATATTAAATAGAGATTACATTTGTCAATTGTTTACACATCACTAACTGGGAGTTAGTTTTTGTTTGAATCAGGGTAATCCTTCAAAAGTTATAAGTACTGACTAGATGAACATTAAGTTAAATTTAAGGGTATTTTTAACATTGCAACTTACGGTTTAGATAAACAAATAAAGGGTTTCTTGTACACTTGTAAAAATATCCATCCTTTCAAAGTTATCTCCTTTGTAAAGTAATCCTCCCTATGCAGACAATCTTTCAAAAGTACAACTCTACAGTGCATTTGGCCAACAAACCGAATGCCCATGCAACTGGTAACTCACAACTCCTGATCCAGTCCCAAAGCAGGCCTCCTCTCTCTTTTAGACACCTGCTAATCTGCTCACCATTAGCTGGTCTATGAGTGGGACCCCCCAATTTATCATCTGGCTAAATTTCCATACCCAATCCAGTCTTGCATGCAAATTCCTCAAGTTTCTTAGGTATGTGTACCAATTGCCTAGTTTTATTGTTTGAATCCAGAAAGTGGTCAAGTTAATTTATAATGTGAACAAGGAATACAAAAAATGCAAATCCCAGAATGCAAAGAAAAAAAAATGTATTGGATAAACTCCTTATGGGATGGACCTGGGAAACTTGTAAACTGTGTCCTTGAGACTACCCACCCCACATTCAGTCACTGTTACTTATTCCTACTCTCAACTGAATCCCAATAAACACTTCACCATCATTCAGTTCCTCAGCAAGTCTCCAACTCTCAAGTCTTCCAGCTAACTCCTAACCTGATGGTTTATGTCCCCCATTCTGTCACACAGTAGGTTCCTAGATACATTTGATCTGAAGTAGGCTTCACAACCTCCCACTCTTCTTCATGCATGTCCACATCCTACAACAGAAAACTAGGACTTCTTTTGTCCTCTCTCTGGTAGCTTTTCACAGGAACTCCTCACCCACCCCAGCTACCGAGAACAACTCTTTCAGTTCTTGTGATGTCAGTGTGCCTTTTCTCGAGTTACACAATGAAAGAGTATATTTAAAATTTCTGATCTTTTCCTGCCTCTACATCAATGTCGTTTTCATTTAACCAGGTTATCAGAGGTGGCCTCCCTAATAGGGAAGAGGAGCGTTGCCCCCTGATGGCAGTGTAGCAAATGTAAAAAATAAAATGGTAATAAAATTATTACCATTTAAATTTTTCACTGCTCCCACCCCGAGCAGTGTTTGGGGCTCAAGGCATTGCTGCTGGCTGGCAGATGGGCGGTGGCGCTCACTCCCCTCGTGCATGTCAGTTTGGCAGTCTGTCTTGAGCCGGCCAGCCTCACATGCGCAGTGTAAACCTCTCCACTCAGCTGTCTGAGACAGCTGGGTGGAGAGCAGGTACAGGTGCCTGATGGAGCATTGAGGCTGCCCTCTCCAGTCAATCCTGGTGATGCTCTCATGCTGGTCATCTGCAGCATGAAAGCAGCGTCACAATTTGGAGAGGGGAACTGTCTGAGGCTCCAGGAAGTGTTGTTGCACTGACTGCATGATCACGAAGATGAGGACTAGGAGCAAGAAAGTGGGTAAGTAAATTTTTCTCTTTTTGGCCCATTGACAGCCACTGTGAGAAACTCACATTGCCTTCAGCTTTAATTCAAGAACTCTCATTCATGGCCCATTATAATAACGAGCCATGATTAAGAGCATTGAAATTTGAGGCATTGTGATCTTTTTACTGTGCCTGCCCCTGGACTGTGGCGCAACGACCCTCCACTGTTGAGGGTCACCAGCCTCCGCTTCAGATTACATAAGTTATGCTCAGGTGAAAAAAGTAAACTCTCTTTTGCATTGCTTTTTCTTCTTATGCAATCTAGATGCAGCTAATATTCCATAATTCTTTAGAAATATTGCAAAACTGAAGAAAACTGATTTTGCAATAATTAAGAAATGTGTGATGTAATTTAGTTTTAACAAAGACAAATTATAAGCCAAGAACAAACTTTGTTAAAAAACTAAACCACTTTAACTGAAGTTGCCTAATTATGCAGAATTCATAATAAAAACACATAATAAAGATACATGATTCTGAATAAGTTCTATTTCTCATCATTGAAACACACTATAATCCAAGAAAATTCGGAATTCCATTTGTGTTAGGTTGCAAAAAAGTGTGCAGTTTGAATTTGTGCAAATCTGGCTTCAAATTTACTAAGGGTAGTGAAGGTGCTCATGTGGGATTGCACAATTTTGTACTCTGTATGTAGGTTTTTATAATGGTAAGTAAACAGATGCAATCTTGTCTTTGCCTGACACCATGAGAACACCTAAGTAAAACCTCAGTAAATGCATAATGTTGCTTCAAGTGATGATTCAGTGACGTGGAAATCACATTTTGTTCTGCACACCAGAATATATGTTTTTTGCATTTTATTTAAGAAGAGCTAAAGAGTTGAAGTCTTGCTTTAGACCTGGTTTAACCTCATATGTCCCTGTTAAAAACTGCACATAGGGAGTTCAATCGACCCTGTCAAAAAGGGAGCACTGGAAGTTGTTAGATCCATTAAACACAGAGAACAACAATATCCAGTTGGATGCAATTCTTTGATACACACTATTAGAACAGTGATGAATTACATTACTTTTCACTTGGCAAAGCTAATCAATGAAGAGGATGAAATAGAGTCTTTTAATTGCAGAGGCTGTAATCCGGATCCATAATTGATGTTGACACCTTACTAGCCAATGGTCTGTATTCAGATGAAGAGATGTCTGCTCATTTGGGTTAACATACCCAAGAATTTTCTGGCTCACAATTGTTCTTTCTTCTGTCTAAGGCCTCAGGGGTGGTGAGCTGTCATTTTTGTTTTTAATATGATTTTATTTGATTTTACACAGCTACACCTAGGGGGATATGTCACTTCTACAAATCTTGGCAATGCTTTCTGCGAGCTATACTTTTTCGTTGGCTAGTTAATGTTATTTTGCTAAAGTTAAGGTGGTATTTGTAGTACATTGACATGCCTTAGTTTCTAGCAGCCAAATAGAGCATCTCTCTAAATCATAGTATTCCTCACTTTTTTCTCATGAGATGTCTAGTTTGTTTAGCACTCTTTACAGACCAACATATAGTATAGAGCAACTATTTTCATGGTTTACATGTTTACACACAGGGCCTTTTCTAGCTGCAGCTGACTGTGAGTTAGATTGCCATCAACTCTACAGTTTGGTATTTTGCTACTTATCCAAACATCAGTTATATCTAGCAGCATCAGTTAAGACATTTTCATTTTCTACCATTAGGAGAAGGCATCTAACATATTCTTAGGCACGCCTAACCACAATTCTTATAATACCACAGTAATACTTGTTATAATACTACACAGATGTGGATTACTGTTAAGCAGTTTATGTGCATGGATCATAGACATTTTTTGGCCCCTTGGGCATTGTGATTGTGTTTTTATATAGTTTAGCAGAACATTGTTTTCAGTTATTCATTTGTTTCTAAAGAATTGTTGTTTTTCACGGCCCATTAATTGCCCTACATAAGTTTGTATTTGGATGTTGTATTTGGTAAATATATTAGTTCTATGTATTCTGTTTGTGCTATGTCTATATCTACTTATCTGTTCACTCTAAATGTAGCTTGCACTGTGACCCATGACAAAGGATTGTGCCAAAACACATCAGGCATTGTGGGCAATTTGGAATAAATCACCTTTGCAGTATCATAAGTGTGCATGGTTTTCTTACAAACACTTGTGAGGAATTTTGCTTTGGTGTTACATACTGCCCTAGTCCTACGTGAACTGTCTCACAGAGGCTAGGATGGTTAGGGACTGTGCTTGCAGCTGTACCATATAATTGGATAGATAGATAGATAGATAGATAGATAGATAGATAGATAGATAGATAGATAGATAGATAGATAGATAGATAGATACAGAGTAGTATATTGCAGGGATTGATTCATTGGAAAACTCTCATACCACAATGAAATAATTTATATCCACCGGAATTATGACTTAATCAGTCATGGATTCTTTAATCAACTATTTGCATAACCTGTATATACATATGTGTACATTCCATAATATTTATGGATCTCTGGACAGAAAGTTTTGATGAAACACATTACATTATACACAGACATTTCTTATATTGAAAATATTAGAAATGCCCGCAAATAATGGGAAAGCTAATTTTCCATCTTTTCCTCCTTGTTTCTTTTGTAATTAAGACATGAGGTGATTGTGAAATTAGTCCAACTTTTAACCCCTTCTGTGCTGAGGCAATAGCCCCTGATCTGCCCGCCCCCCACCATGGTGGCAGACATCCCTCTAGGGCACCAGGGATATTTTTGATTAGGTACTGTAGGGGTGGGGACGGGCCATTATGACCCTATCAATGCCCTCACCAAAACAAGGAGTACATTCTTTCTGCCCCTTCTGGGGGGGGCACATGGGGGCAACTGCTATACCCCCCATCCACCCCCTCTGGGGGGAAGAAAGCCCACTAGCACACCAGGGAATTTTGTTTTATTATTAGTATAGAGGTCGGGTCTGGCCATGATGGCCTTGTCAATGTCCCACCCCAAAAAAGTGGACACAGCCTTTCGCCCACTAGGTCACCGGGGGGGAATTTTTTTATTTAATTGGTGTAGTGGTGTGGGTGGGCCACGATGGTCCTGTTAATGCCCCACCCCAAAAAGAAATGTACACAGTCTTGTTGACACCCCTAGGGGACAGATGGGGACAATAGCCTCTGGTCTGATTCCCCAGAGGGGCAGGAAGCCCATTAGGACACCAGGGATTTTTTGTTTATTATTAGTATAGGTGTAGGGGCTGGCCACGATGGCCCTCTCAATGCCCCCGCCCCAAAAAAATGGGCACAGTCTTTCTGCCACCCCTTGGGGGCCCATTGAGGGCAATAACCTCTGATCTGCCTGCCAGGGCACAGAAAGCCCACTAGGCACAAAGGATTAATTTTATTAGTGTAGGGGTGGGGCTGCCTAGTATGGGCATGGCAAAGCCCCTAATCTGACCCCCAAGGGGCAGAAAGCTTACTAGGCACCAGGGACTATTAGGGGTGGAGGCTGCCCAGAATGGGCATGGAAATGCCCACCACCCCCCAAAATTGGCAGAGTTGTTCTGCTCACCCTGCTGACTAAAGCATCTGATCTGAAGGCAAGGAAAAGATTTGAATATTTTGGGTGTTGATTTCACATATGGGCCAGCAGAGCTTTGCTAACTCCCAATATTGTCCCACTTGCAATGGAAAGGGGTTGCACTTTTTGAGCTTGGGTAGGCTGCTTCCTGGAAAAACCTACCAGATCCAGTCACTTCTGAAAAGTAGTTATCTTGGGAAGTCCAGGGTGGTGTGCTTCAAATGCACTCCACACCATTTTCTTTCCTACAATGCCCTGCAAACTCCAACTGTACCTGAAGTCATGCATTTTCCCTACATTTCTGTGATGGAAACTTCTGGAATCTGCAGGAATCCACAAAACTCCTACCACTAAGCACTGCTCCACCTGTGCCAGTAAAAAATCTGCCTCACTTATATGGCTGGGCCTAGTGCCAGCAACAGGAATTTCCATCACAGAAATATAAGGAAAATGGTTGATTACAGGAAACGTATGAGGTTTTCAGGGCATTGTGAATAAGAAAACCTGATGGATCCATGCAAGTCACACCGTCCTGGATTCCCCTAGGTGTCTAGTTTTAAAAAATGTACAGGTTGGCTAGGTTTCCCTCGGTGCTGGCTGAGATAGGGTCCAAAATCTAGAGCTACCCATACTGAAAAAATAGGGTCAGTTTTGAGTGGAAAAATATGCTGCACACATGTTATGTTTTGAGCTGTTTTAAGTCGCTGGAACTTGGGACCTGATTTATACTTTTTTTGCGCCGCATTTGAGGCATTTGTTGACGTAAGATTGGCGCAAACGTACAAAATTAAATTATACTTTGTAAGCTTGCGCCGTTTTTGCATCAAAAAATGAAACAAATGTAGCACTAAGGCCATAGGTCTACCAACACAAGTGAGGTACCATTTTTATTGGGAAACTTGGGGAAATGCCAGGTGGAAAGAATTTTGTGGCACCCTACAGTTTCCAGACCTTTCCATCACAGAAATGTGAGGAAAATGTGTGTTTTTCTCACAGTTTGAGGTTTGCAAGAGATTCTGGGCAAACAAACATGGGCAGAGCTACTCAAGTGAGCCCACCCTGGATATCAGAAATGAACAGGTTGGCTAGGTTTCTCTAGGTGCCGACTGAGCTACAGCCCAAAATCCATAGCAAGGCACCTAGCAAAAAACAAGTCAGTTTTCAGTGGTTCAATGTAATGCGTTCATGTTGCGTTTTGGGGCGTTTCCTGTCGTGGGCACCAGGCCTGCCAACAAAAGTGAGGTACCATTTTTATTATGGGTAGACTTTGGGGAATGCTGGGTGGGAGAAAGTTTGTGGCTCCTCTAAAATTCCAAAACCTTGCATCATAGAAATGTAATAAAAATGTGTTTTTAGACAAATGTTGATGTGTGTAAAGGATTCTGGGTGACAGAACCTGGTGACAGCCCTACAAGTCACCCTATCCTGGATTCCCCTAGGTGTCTAATTTTAAAAAGAGATATGTGTTTGCAAGGTTTCCCTTATTGCAGGCTGAGCTAGAGCCCAAAATCCACAGTTTTGCAAAAAGTGAGTCAGTTTTCAGTGGAAGAATGTGGTGTCTACTATGCATTTCGGGGTGTTACCAGTTGCGGGCACTAGGCCTACCCACACAAGTGAGGTACTATATTTATCATGTGACTTGGGAGAATGCTGGGTGGAAGGAAGTTTGTAGCTCCCCTCAGATTCCAGAACTTTGCATCACAGAAATATCAGGAAAATTTATTTTTTAGACAGATTTTTTAGGTTTGCAAAGGATTCTGGATAACTGAACCTGCCCTGGTGAGAGCCCCACAAGCTGACCCATCTTAGATTTCCTTAAGTGTCTAGTTTAAAAACATTTACAGGTTTGCTATGTTTCTCTAGGTGCTGGCTGAGCTAGAGCCAAAAATCCACAGCTAGGTACTTTGCAAAAAACAAGTCAGTTTTCAGTGGAAAAATGTGATGTGTACACATTGCATTTTGGAGCATTTCCTATCACAGGCACTAGGCATACCCACACAAGTGAGGTACCGTTTTTATCAGGAGACTTGGGGGAACACAGAATAGCAAAACAAGTGTTACTATCAATTGTCTTTGTCCGCGTTTGTTCCTTCCAAATGTAAGACAGTGTGTAGGAAAGACGTCATATTGAGAAATGCCCTGCAATTCACATGCCAGTATGGGTACCCCCACATTCAGAGATGAGAAAATAACCACTGCTTCTAAACTCCATATCTTGTGCCCATTTTGGAAGCACTTAGGTTTCCTTGATACCTATTTTTTACCAAATGAATTGCTGTATACCCGGTACACAATGATAAACAATTGCAAAGGTGCAGCTCAGTTATACCTTTTCCAGGCAGTACTGTGTGTCTTGCATTTGCCCTATGACCAGGTGCTTCTCCTACACCTCCACAAGGTAGGTCACAGGGTGTATCCTTTGTCTAAGTTTTGTGCCGAACCCCCTTTGGTGATTGCCATGTGCTGTGCATGCCCTTTAGCCATGCACATCAGGGTTGGGTGTATGTTCCAGGCTCTAGCCATGCCCTATACGATACATACTGTAAATGCTTTGCCTCTGCTGTGCACAGCCTTCACCCATGCACGGCATAGTTAGGCACAAGGCTTTGTTTCTGGCCAGGACCAGTGGTCACACCACAGCAGGCACCCAATTCCCTTCTGTGCATGGCCTTAGGTAGCGTGCAAATGAGTTTGGTGCAGAGCCTGGACTTCAACAATGTCTTACAGCCAACTCACTATAGACATCAACCAATGTTATTCACAGCCAAGGGCTACCTGCAGCAGGGGTTATGGGCAGGTACCTTGTTGAGGAAAGGTCTGGCTGGAGGCCAGGCTCTGTGGACAAATCCTGCTGCACATGACTGAAGGCTGTGCATGGCAGTATTTTTTAAATGCATAATTTAGAAAGGGACTCTCTAAACATGAGCCTATAGAGAATGATACAAATTTTATTATCATATTTAAAACAAGCAAACTCTTATTTTTTTAGATAAATTATTAGAGCTCTTTTCTCCATCAGGTTTCTCTGTAGTAGAGCAGAAAATGTCTGAATATAAATATAGAACTGTTAGCATCGAGAAGTGACTAGTTTCTCAATAGGCATATATCATTAAAGTGACCGTCACCAACCTATCACCTATAATGAGGAAATAAATACATGAAAGGCAATTTCAAGAAATACATTTTTCCATCCAAGAAAATTTGAAAGTCTTTGCAGAATATCTTTCCTCAAATAAGGATTTTCAGAGTATCACAAAATATAAAGAAATATGTCAGAAATCCACAAATTCTAACCGAAAACAAATAAAAAATTTAATATCAGAATACGAAAAAGCCAAGGGAGAACTCACTGCAAAACCCACTGCACGAGGTGAACAGGCAAAATTCTATAATGAAAAATTATGCAAAAAGAATCCAGATCTGTGCAGAAATTGTTGGCTCCAAAACGACAAGAAACACCTAGGTTTGGGTAGTGTTGTGAAAGAGCAGGGCTGCTTTTATGAAGTTAGCTTCAATATGGCTGCATTCTAGAAGAGTCTTATGAGAACACTCAGTCTCCCATCTTGCTTTAATTTTGTGGCTTTTCAAAAATACATCTTGAATGTCTGCAAAGAGTCTTTGCCAATAAATTCTAATTAATGATTTCTATTTTGCGTTTTTGGAATATTACTATGATTCTGGAAGCTTTCTCTATACTGATTTTAACTTACTTTTAAAAAAAATTAGAAATTCACTATAAAAACCATACTGTTCAAAAACAAAAAAACACTGCACTTGACCATGTACTGACCTAAGTATAACTTGCGCTACCGTACATTTCTGATGTTATCAGTGATGTAATATATTAGGCCATAAGCAGTGCATCAAAGTGGTGCAGGTTACAAGGAGGGTATGCGGCTAGACCCTGGGGAGCCCCTGGAAGGCAAACAAACCATTGCAGCACGCATTCTTTGGCAGTGTGGAGCATTTGGTTGGCCACAGGCCAGGCTGCAGCACTCAATACCCTGCGGCAGCCCGTGCGCCCGGATGCATGGCCAAAGGTCATGCGTGGCCCTGCCATGTACAGTGTTGTCATCAATGATGGCATTTCAGATGTTGCAGTGATGTTATCAATGATGTCATAGAACACATCGTGAGTGATGTTATATGAGAGATAATTAGCAGGGCATGGGACAGGCGCAAGTTATAGTTACTTTAGGGCATGTGTTATAGTTACTGGAGGTAACTATGGTGATTGAATTTCAGTGGTTTTGGTAACTTAAAAAAGTATGTTTTAACTGACATGTTCACCAAACTATAGCATACCTTAAATGTTTGTTTTTCTGGTGAATTCCTATTTTTTTTTATGTACAGTAAGATATTATTAGAATTCCTATTTATAAAACCAATTTACCTTTTGCTTTCTTTAGTGAATTTCCATGTTGTTTTTACTGTTCAGTAATATGTCCATTGCCGTCTGTGGCAGGGGTTTGGTGCAGGGCCGCTGTGGGAACCCAACCCCTACCGCTGTGCATGGGCCTGATTTAGAGTTTGACAGAGGGGGTTCCTCCGTCACAAACATGCTAGGTATCCCGTCTCCCATATTACAATTCCGTTATATCTTATAGAACTTGTAATACAGCAGATGGGATATTAGTCATGTTTGTGGTGAAGTAACCCCTCCACCAAACTCTAAATCAGACCCTAAGTCAGAGGTCTTCAAACTGGGGGGGCGGGCTCCCCTAGGGGGGGCCTCAAGTCATACCAGGGGGGGCACCAGACTCTGCCCAAAAGCAGCATCATACAGATATCAGGCCTTTGTTTTAAGCAGAAGCATGTCATTGTATTATTAAAAAGGTAACAGTACTTAACTGCAATGTTTAAATAGGTCTAGACATATTTAAACATTGCCATCTTTAGAGAATAATTGTGAAAAATTCTGAGGGGGGGAGAAATTATTTTTATTTTTCAACTGGGGGGGCGCAGCATTAAAAAGTTTGGAGACCACTGCCCTAAGTCATGTAACAATATAATGGGTGTCAGTTTAATTAAGGCAGACCTACTTGCTTGGTCAAAGGGTTAGAACATGAAAATATAAAAAGAGGGCGGCCTATTGACTTTATCAAGTGTCAGCACTTCAGCATTTACAAAATAGGCCTATTGGGTTTGTCAAAAAGTTATCACTAACTATAATCAAATCTCTATTTTATAAATTCAAATGTTGCAATGGTTAATAGTAGTTATTATAACAAAATGTTTTCAATAAATCGTTAAAAAAAAGTAACGTCTTTGAGTCTTTTTTATACATTTTTAGGTGATAAATTGTAGTCAGAAAACCAACTACAAGGGGTCCCTGCACTCCAGACGAAACGTATACAGCTCCAGCTCAGTGTGCTTTTAAAAAAATTGGTAAACTCACCTGGGGTCATGGGTTCAATAACCCATGAGACTTACTATGGTTTTTTAATCTTGCTTAGGGGCTGCTGCAGTGCTTGCAGCCCTCCACAACATTTAACCGATCATAAATGCTCTCATATCCTATTGGACCATGTACATGCTATAAAAAACAGCATAAATTTATAAGAATTCTATTGAACTAAAGCAATATTTCACTGAATTGAGATGGACTTCAACCAGCCGTCCTAAGCCTTGAAAGTTCAAATCAGTAACATATCCTCACAATTTAAATCAAAGATAGGAAAAGGTTCCTAAACTTGTTCTACATTAAAATTGCTCTTATTTCAGATTTTTCAAATTGCTGAATGTAATAATCTATATCTTGTGTTCAAACTGTAGAGGAATAGTTACTCTGCCCAGAGGAAGGTCACCATAAAAAATGTTGTGGACCATAATGGTTGACCATAAGAGTATTGAGATTTGAATGTAAACCTGCTGCCACATCATGGCCAAAATCAATACTTAACTTCCCATATAAGCCTGATATATATATATATATATTTTTCTTTTTTCTTCTTCTTCTTTTTACTGAAAAAAAAATGAAAAAGCCGAAGGTTACAGGCATGTTATAATTAGGTTCTAAATTTACTCGTAGAAAACCATAGAAATTCAGCAGCTATAGTGAGAGTGATTTCAAGTAACTATAACTCGCGTCCTAAGGTAACTATAACTCGCGCCCCTACCGTGCACACTTTTCTCTTCAAAAATGTGACCGCTAATGTTTCAGTGATATTTTTAATGATGTTATAAAAGTTGTCATGAGTGCAGTAATATCTGGGGTAATTAGCAGTGCATGGTGAGGGCACAAGTTATAGTTCCATTAGGGTGCGAGTTATAGTTACTTGAAAGCACTCTAACCATAACTGCTGAATGTCCATGGTTTTCTGTGAGTAAATTCAGAACCTAACTATAATGGCTCTATAACCTTAGTTTTTTTTTAGTAAAGTTCCATGTTTTTTTTGTTCTGTTTCCTAACTATAATGTACCTATAACCTTTGGTGTTTTCAGTGAATTTCAATGTTTTTTTTTAACATGAAGTTATTTGAATAACTATACGTTAATCCAACCACTACCATGCACGGCCCTTCAGCCAACCCCCTATAACCAACCTACGCTGCGCCACACACGGCCTTTGGCCGTACACAGCGGTGGTTGACTGCAGAGCCTGGTCTGTAGCCAGACTCTATGGTCAATCACCGAAAATCAGCGAACCCTGCGTTGTCTTCCCTCTGTTTCTGCCTTTCTGCTCATGTCTTGCCTTCTGTTTGTCCACCTCTGCCTGTTTCTTGTTTTCTCTTTCTGATTCTCTGCCCGTTTTCTGCTTGTCTCTGGCCCTTTGTTTAAGTCTTTCTGCTCATCTCTTGTCCTCTGTTTGTAACTTTCTGCCCATTTAGTATCCTTTGTTTTTACCTCTCTGCCCGTTTTTTACTCATTTCTTGGCCTCAGTTTGTGCCTTTCTGCCCATTTCTTCCCTCTGTTTGTGCCATTCTGGTCATTTTATGCTCGTTTTTTGCCATCTGTTTCTGCTAATTTCCAAACCTCTGTTTCTGCCTCTCCGTCTGTTTTCTGCTTGTTTCTTGCTCTCTCTTTGTGCCGTTCTGCTAGTTTCTTCCCCTCTGTTTCTGCCTTATTGCTCGTTGACTGCGCTCTGTTTCTGCCTTCTGACAATTTTCTGCTCCTTTCTTGCTCCCTGTGTGTCTTCTGCTCCTTTCTGCCCTCTGTTTCGGCCTTTCCGTTTGCTTCTTGTCCTCTTTTTCTACATTTCTGCTTGTATCTTGCCCGCTATTTCTGCCTTTCAGGCTGTTTTTTGATTGTTTCTAGCCCTTTGTTTGTGCCTTTCTGTTGTTTTTTTGTCCCCTGTGCCTTTCCCGTCAGTTTTTTGCCCTCTGTTTATGCTTTTTGTAATTTTCCCTGCCCTCTGTTTGCGACTAACAGGGGTTGTCATTTGTGCCCCTCCCCACACAGTATTATGAATGCCCCAAGGAGGTGGTGGTCCAGGGCTGTGGGGGAGGCCGATGGGGCTCCACCACAAAGTGAAAACATTTTGCCCTAGGGAGGTGGCAGTCCCCGGGTGCGGGGCTGCACGGCCCGCACATATTTTCAGTATTGCTCCAGGAAGATGGTGGCCTCTAAGGCTATGGGGGGAGGGCCGGGCGGGCCCCCCATTAAAATAAAACAATGCCCCCAGGAATTGGAGCACCCGGGGGCTTCAAAAAACATAAAGCCTGTGCTTCATTTAAAAAAAAAAAATGCTTTTTAGCGAGGGGCCCCACTACCAGAGCTAAAGGGTCTGGGGGTCTGCACTATGGTCCCTTTTTTTATTTTTTTAAAGATTTTTTTGTCTGGGACTTGGTTCAAGCTGAGTCCCAACACAGCTGCCAACACTTCCTTGTTGCAGTGTTGAAAGCCAATCAGATCTCAGCACGAGCTCGGGAAGGGTTGTGAATAGTTTGCATCCCTATATATACAAATTTGGATTTCCTTTATTTTCCCAAAATCTGCTGAATGGATTTACACCAAATAAGAAAAAGGGCTCTTTCTGGACCAAGAACTACCTTACTGCCAATTTTGGTGTAATTCCGTCAAGTGGTTTTAGCGCTATTGCTGTGCAATTTTTCCTATGGGAATTAACATTGGAAATGCTATCACCTTCACCCCACCTTTATCTAGGCCCCCGCTTCACGGACCACCCCAAAACTCTCCAGACAGCAGCTCAAGTTACTGTCACATTTTTTGGACATTTTTGTGAAGATTCGTCAAGTGGCGCCAAAGATATAAGCAAGCAAAAAACAACTTTTTCTATAGAAACTATGTCCTAACTAAAACTACGTAGTGGTGATCGCCACTAGGGCATTTATATATATATGTATATATCACCAAATCCTCATGTGACTATTTCCCTAGCCTCATCGAGGCAGGCCTTGGCGGGGATTGCAAACCCCCATACATCCTGCAGATAATTTCTCTACAAACGACTCCTCCTGTCTTAAGTCCTGAGTAAAGGAACAGCCAAGGACACTTTCATCTCGTGAAGCAAAAGATTTATTACAAAGACAGCAAAAACACCCAAAGCATTTAGGAAAACTATGTTTCCTTGATCATGGGCAAACCAAGTACAATACATCTGCCATTTTTAAATCACCAGTGCTCTTGTAACAATGTGAACACAAACAACGGACTACCATGACAATCCACATTGATTTAATTAGCAACACATCAGCCATCTTAAAATATGTTTCCATGTACTCTATTAGCTATACTCATTTTGAAGTACAATAGAAATTCAAACCTACGGTTTAATATAGCATTCTTAGTACTATGAAAATTCTTTGTCAAACTTGTAATTTTATTATTGTTATATTACTCTTTAGTTATAATTTCTTTAATTCTATTTTTTTTATTTTACCTTGCTTGGCTGGGACTGAGTTAGCATCAAGCCCAAGTGGGCTACCTACCCACCCTAATTTCATAATTTCCAAATGACGTACCCCACCCATAATACTACATTGCAGACATCCATCCAGAATAGGCAAGAAAATGTTTAGCTTATAGCATTAAACTGTTTATCTGTTATCATTATAACGTGTGGAACATAACTCCACTCCAAGAAATTGATACTCCTCCCACTCAATCAAATCTCTATCTTTCCATTCTTCCAGATTTTAAAAATATCTCACTTTGGCCTGCATCATCTCATCCCTGCTTGCGATTTCATAACTGCTGACATCTTGTAATTGCCTAAGACCTTCTTTCAAATTAATATCTCCTGATAGCATCACTATGTTGCCATTCTAAGCAGATTTCTTAATTATCGACAATATATATATATATATATATATATATATATATATATATATAAACACACACACACACAGTACTATTACTGGAAAAATGAATTTGGTGTTGTGTATTACATTATCTATACATATACATATATATATATTTTTCGTATTTGTAAACACTGTGATGGTACTTGACCCATAAGGCAACTTTGGGATATATATGGCCTGTAAGTGTAAAAGGTGATTTCTTCTTCCTTTCTAATGTGAAATTGAATGGTTTCTTTTGTGCTCTGATGTTTCTTTCATGTTTATGAGGGAAGGGTTGTCTGCCTCTGTTTTAAAAGCACTTTCACTTTTTCTGTTTTCATGGCCAGGGGAAGGCTCTGGCTGAAAAGCGTAGCCGTGTTTGATGGATAGCTTCACCCACGCACTTTGATATGTTGAAAGAAGAATATAACATCTCAATATATCAAAGTTGCACCTGACTGCCATCTTTTGTCTAAAAGTTGCTCCGTGGCCCCTGTATTTGGATCGGGTGTGATCTGGGGGAATCCAGTAGGTAGTTAAAGTTAGGACCTAGTTTCCATATGAAAAGAGTTTTTTGTTTTGCTAATGGCTTTAACGCTGTTTAATGAAGGTTCACGAAATGTTGAATACTAGCTTGCAAGAGGGGGCAGAGAAAAAGGAGTGTCCCAAAACACGTTTTCCCAATGTAATTTCCCATCGTGCTTTTAGACCTCAGTACAGCCCAAACCTCTGGACGGAATTACATCAAATTTGACAGAAAGCTTCAGCTTGGCCCAGAAAGAGTGCTTTGTGTAAATCAGTACAGTAGTTTTGGGGTTATTAAAGAAAAAAGACTTATGTATATCTAGAGACATGGAGGATCCACAGATCTGACATATCTGAAAATGTTATAATGGGTGGGCACATACGGCCACCCCCCAAGGGCCACTTTTGGCTCCAGGGACCCCATCTGATATTGTTAAGGGGAGGGGGGCTGAGTGAAGCCTCTCCCTGGTAATTTCGATCCCCCATCAACCCCATCCCCCAGGGCTTACCATAAAAGTCAAAGGGGGAGGTGGGCATGTGGCCCCCCTCCTAGGTCAATTCTGCCCCAGGGACCCCATCTCCGGGACCGAGTCGTGCATTTAATGGTGAAAGGGAGCACACACACCCTCCTGGAGTCATTAATGGCCCTTGTTACCCTCTCCCCCAGGGATAGCTCCTGCTTTGTCCCAGGAAGCACATCCTTGGGACATAGCTGTTTCCCTACCTTGCACTGGTGCGGGTGGAAAACCTAAGTTTGCTCTCGCTTGGCAGGAGCAATTTCAATGCACCCCCCAAGCGAGAGCAAACACTATGTAAGGGCCTGATTTAGAATTTGGCGGATGGGTTTTCTCTGTCACAAATGTGATGGATATCCTATCTGCCGTAATATGAGTCCATTATATCCTATGGACATTCTTGTATGACGGACTGGATATCCGTCACGTTGTAACGGAGTAACCCGTCCGCCAAACCCTAAACCAGGCCCTAGGTCCGCTCCCAGCGAGCAAGAGCATTAAAAATGATCCTGCCCGCTGGGAGTGGACTTTTCATCATCTTCCCTGCCCCTACTGAAGCAGACAAGGAACCAGATGAAAATATTGCTCCCACCCACAGGGAGCAGCATTTTTAGCTGTTCCCTGCAGGCAGGAGCAATGCTGGCTCCTGTTGAAGGTGGGGAGCTCTCTGGGGCAGTGGGGGCCTTGGGGCTCCCCCGCAGTCCCCAACAAAACTATGGAAGGTGCCCTGGGTGGGCTACAGGGCATCCACCCTTTATTGGCTGGGCCCGAGAAAGTGGGGCCTATGGGGATGCAATTGGCCTAGGGGTGGGGAACATTGCCACCCCCATTACCCCATTATTAATTGGCGTGGCCTAGGAGGATGGGGGGCTGCATGCCCCCTTCCGGTATGAAAAGGTTAAGGGCCCTGATAAGGGCATCTCCTGGAGTTAAATTGGTTACAGGGAGGGGGGCTGTGTGCCACTCTCCCTCTTTATAATATGGCTTGGCCCCAGGAGATAGGGTCCCCGGGGCCAGAAATCCGGGGAGTGGCATTCGCCCTTCCCCATAAATACATTAGTGGGCTTAGGTGGGGGCTGCATGCCCCCGTCTCAGGTTGGCTCCTTTTGGGGGGTTTGGGTACAGGACCTGAGGCCTACCCCGCTCTACACTGCCAAAGTCCGTAAGTGACGTGGGGTTAACTGCATGCGGCCTATCCCCTGGCTGGCAAAGGCCAAAAGCCATGCTTGGTGGTGGTTGGATTATCATATGGTAATGAAATATGACTTTGCATTAACAAACCCTAGAAATTCCCTGAAAAAAAAAAGGCTACAGGGGTGTTATAGTTAGGAAATAGAATTTAAAAAACCTTACAAATTTACTGAAAAAAAAAAAACGTTACATGGAATTTATTTGTACTATAACCTGTAACCCAAGGTAACTATAACTTGCGCCCTCGCCATGCACTGCTAATTACCAAACATATTACATCAGTCAAGACATCTTTTATGGCATCATTGCTAATATCACTGCAATATTTGCAATAAAATTATTGATAGGAAAACTCTGCATGGCAGAGGCACAAGTTATAGTTACCTTAGGGCATGACCACTGTCACTTCCAATGCAGGTAAAGATTATAGCCACTCCATTATGTGCAATCGCCCTAACATGTTACAAAATTCTTTTCTTAACCATACAAATAGTACTCCCAATATACTTTAAACCACAGTGGTATTCAATTATATATACCGTATATTTTGTATTATAGGTACATTGTATTGGAACATGCGATTGCACATAATGATTTCACAAATGCAGTTGCAAAACATTTAAAAACACATGAAATGAATAGTTGGAAAACTTTGAGATCTTATGGAATAGATCACATTCCAGAACATGAAAGAGGTGGAGATAGGACAAGGAAATTGAGACACATAGGCCCTAATTCTGAGTCTGACGGGCGGCGGAGGCCGCCCGCCAGACTTCCCCCCTCCGAAATACCGCTCCGCGGTCGAAAGACCGCGGAGGGTATTCCGAGTTTTCCCCTGGGCTGGCGGGCGGTCTTCGCAAGACCGCCCGCCAGCCCAGGGGAAAACCCCCTTCCCACGATGACGCCGGCTCGTAATAGAGCCGGCGGAGTGGGAAGGTGCGACGGGTGCAGTTGCACCCGTCGCGTATTTCAGTGTCTGCTTTGCAGACACTGAAATACTTTTAGGGGACCTCTTACGGGGGCCCCTGCCGTGCCCATGCCATAGGCATGGGCACGGCAGGGGCCCCCAGGGGCCCCGCGACTCCCCCTCCCGCCATCCGGTTCCCGGCGGGAGAACCGCCAGGAACTGGATGGCGGGAGGGGGAGTCGGAATCCTCCATGGCTGCGGAGCGCGCTCCGCAGCCATGGAGGATTCCTACGAGCGGCGGAAAGTCAGCGGGAGACCGCTGGCTTTCCGCGTCTGACCGCGGCTAAACCGCCGCGGTCAGAATGCTCGTAGGAGCACCGCCAGCCTGTTGGCGGTGCTCCCGTGGTCGGTGGCCCTGGCGGCCACCGACCGCCAGGGTCGGAATGACCCGCATAGAGTCTTGATATATTATTCAGTTAAAAACTAAAACACCTTGGGGATTGAACAATGATGAGGAGATTTTTGTACATTGATAGAGACTCAAAAATTAAATGGAAATACAGCCAAGTAGAAAATTGTTATACTATTGTCAATTCATGATCTAAGGTACTATACCCACATTGGGGAAATATTATTAATAATTAAACAATTGAGGATGAGTAGAATTGATCTTGTATTGACAATGGCAATAATGAATAGTAAGCTGTCCATTCTTGAGAATTATTGTAGATTTGAAAAAGTAAACATTTTATTATTTGTGAGAATAAAAGGCAACAGAGAGAAAGGACTCCCGAACTTTGACAAAGACGGCCTTGGTCGAAACGCATTGGTTTGTTGCACTGAATAACGAATATTGAAGTATAAGCCTTCACGGAGTGCGGTGCAGTTTCTTTTCGTTGGATAATTCAAATAGAGACATCGGTCTACCCTTGTGAATCGCACCAACTATGGAGTGCGTCCTGAAACTGACCGCATTGTTTAGTAGATATATATATATATATATATATATATATATATATATACATACACACACACACACACACACATATATAGATATACATGTATATATAAATATATATATATATATATATATATATATATATATATATATATATGTGTGTGTGAGTGATTCACCCAAGGTTACAGGGACTTTATAGTTAGATTCAGATTTTACATGCACAAAACCATATAAATTCAGCTGTTATAGTTAGAGTTATTTCAAGTAACTATAACTTGAGGCCTATTGTAACTATAACTTGCGCCCTCACCATGTACAGTTTTCTCATCAATCATTTTACTGAGAATATTGCAGTGATGGTATCAATGATGTCATAGAGGATGTCATGAGTGATGCAATATCTAAGGTAATTAGCAGTGCATGGCGAGGCCCCGAGTTATAGTTACCTAAGGGCAAAACTGATTGATGCTCAGACACAAATGTCTACACATGCTCCCCTGGTGATCTGGAGCAGACTAGCATACGTGCTGCACTCAGGAAGTTTGGAGGTTGGCACGACCCCCCGAAACAGTGACTGTGGCCAGCCCTCATTATGACATTGGTGGTAAATCCCGCTTACCGCCACGCTGATGGCCGCCAACATACCGACGCATTGGCGGATATACGTTCACCATATTATGACACACACACACCAATCTGACAGAATACAGCCACATACACAAATCCGCCAGACAAAAGGTCAGTGATAACGTGGCTGTCCCAAAACCCATACCGTTATGCCAACAATACAACCCTTACCACATTATGACCCACGAATCACCATGGTGGACATTCAACGGCGGTAAACCGTTGGCGGTAAATACCGCCGCGCTCAGAATGGACATCCACATACAAAACAACACCACATTGGTCAATACCAAATGCACATACCTGACACCCATACACACGCCACACCCACACAACTACAAAACACACACCCACATTACCCACAATCCCTTACAAACACCAATTGCCACTGGAGACTCAGAAAAAGAGCACAGAGACAACTAGACACACACACCACTTACGCCCATACACCCTTCATGCACTCCACATCACACACCTCACCACATTACACAACATACCCTCACCAACACACATCACACAACACCCATGGCACCACAATGGCACCCCAGTTTCACTAAGGAGGAGTTAAGTGTCATGGTGAAGGAAATTGTCAGGGTAGAGCCACAGCTGTTTGGAGCACACGTACATCAAATATCCATTGCAAGGAAGATGGAGCTATGGCGAGAATCGTGGACAGGGTGAACGCTGTGGGACAGCACAAAAGAACAAGGGACGACATCAGGAAGAGGTGGAACGACCTACGGGGGAAGGTACTTTTCATAGCAGCAAGGCACCAGCTCGCCATAGAGAGGACTGCATGGACACCCATCACTAAAGCATGCACAGCATAGGGAAACTAACAATCCCACAATACATCACCATACACAAGCAAAAGCTGGCAGGCAACACCAACTATAGAGGGGAAGCCAGGGATGTACAATATGCCAAACACACATGAAGAATAATACATCACTTACATCCCCACAGGTACCCCAGCCAATGTCAGCGGAGAGGAAGTGCCACAACTATCCAGTCCCCCAACAGAAGATGCCCCCAGTGATCACAGTAACTCTGGACTTCTGGATCTGGAGGACCTACTTGGCCCATCTGGGACCACTGGACAGCCAGGCACACAAGCACAATCACAGACCACCACAGAGCCTCCCCCATCAGAATCCAACACCACAGCACCCACCCAGAGTACCCAAACCTCTGCCCACAGGACACGTCAATGAGCAGTGTACCCACCTGTACAGGGACCCCAGGCCACCTCTCACCCCCAAGACAACGAGGGACCTGGGGTCAGTGGCAGTGGGCACACCATTCAGGGGACAGGGGCACAGGCCAACAGGGACACTTGGAGGCCTGCTGTGTGCCAGGAGGAGGACAGGCCCAGGGAACTGACTCTCCAGGAGGCACTCTCTGAGATCCTGGGAGCCTCCCAACATTCCCAGGACACGATAGGCCAGATCCTTGGCAAGGTGCAGGAGATAAGGCGGCTGCAGGACAGACAATATCAGGGGATCAGGGAGGTCTTGTAGGCCACTAACAACAGCCTGATCTCCATTGCAGGGGTGCTGGCAGACATGGCCAAGATCCTGAGGGAGGCAACAGCACACCAGCGGACCCCTACCACTAGCCAGTTAACTGAACAGCCCTCCACTTCTGCTATCGCTCCCCTGCAGAAGGTGAACCACCCCGCAAACATTCCCTGTGAACCAGACAGAAGCCAGAGACACTTGCCAAGACCAATGCCAGGAAATGAGACTCACCTGATTTTCCCCCTTGTGTCCCACTCAGTCAACTTGTCCACCTTGAACTGCCATTTCTTCCATTCCTATGGCCCCTTGGACACTGCTCCTGTGCTAAAAACAGACTGGAACAATACTCTGGACTTTCCTCCATAATCACCCCATTCCATTGCACTTTCTCCTCAATTTCTTCACACTACAGTAAACACCCTTGGACAAAACTCAACTACTAGTATTTCATATATGGTAAATTTGTATTGATGGAAACAGCTACATCCATTGCAAATGAACTGTACACTGTGAGAGCATAGAAGGAATAACCTATAGCTGACTGTAGTGATAACATCAGGACATTGTTGTCTTATCACCAACATCTGTAAAATGACAATCCATAGGTGACAGTAAGCAGAGGTAAAATGTGGGTAATGCCAACATGCCACAGCCACACAGAATACACCAATAGTCATAGAAATGTGAAGTTGCACTGTTTCACCTGTGTGTCATTAGAGTACTGACGGATAACTGATGTTCTGTTGCCCACATTCTCTTCCTCTGCCCCCTCATCCTCACTGTCCTCAGGGTCCACTGCTGCCACAGGGGCATCTCCAGTCTCCTCCTCCTGCAGAAAAGGTACATGGCATCTGAGGGCCAGGTGTGCAACATGCAGCATGCCACTGCTATTTGGCAGACCTTCTCGAGTGAGTAGCACAGGGATCCACCTGTCAGATGGACACACCTGAACCTGGCTTTCAGGAGACATAAGGTCCTCTCAATGATCCTTCTGGTGCCTCATTATAACGTTCTTTAGCCCTTGTCCTGGCATTCCTCACAGGGATCAGCAGCCATGATAGGTTTGGGCAGCCAGAGTCACCTACAGGTATTGAGTGAAAACATTTAGCCCCACACTATCCTATTAGGTTAACATCAGAGGCATACACTAACATACACAGGGTGGGGACCAAGGCTCACCTATAAGCCACACCCTGTGACTCTGTAGTTGGGCCATCACATTTGGGATGCTGCTATTCCACAGGACAAAGGCATCATGCACTGACCCAGGATACTTAGCGTTGACGTGGGAGATGTACTGGTCCGCCAGGCACACAATCTGTACATTTATGGAGTGAAAACATTTATGATTCTTGTACATCTGTTCATTCTGGCGGGGGCGGACAAACGCATTATGTATTCCATCAGATGCACTAATGATATTGGGGATATGTCCCATTGCATAGAATCCTGCCTTCACAGTGGCCAAATCTTCCACCTGGGGCAAAGCAATGTAGTTGCATGTGTGTTTTTACCAGAGCAGACAACACTCTTGCCAGCACGATTGGGAACATTGGCTGTGACACTCCTGCTGCCAAGCCCACTGTCACTTGAAAAGAACCAGTTGCCAGGAAATGGAGCACTGATAGAACTTGCACAAGAGGGGGGATCTCAGTACTGATATCAGGTCAGGCTCCAACTGGGCACACAGCTCTATGATTGTGGCTCTGTCCAGTCTATAGGTGAGTATAATGTGCCTATCCTCCAGTGTAGCTAAGTCCACCAGGGGTCTGTCGGGGGTATGTCTCCACCTCCTATTTATCTGCAGCGGTAGGGATCTAAGGGACACAAGAGTGAGTAGGCTGTCACAATTTGAACAACTAAACCACAACAGAAGTCCACATCATGCAATTATGTATTGGGGCAGTGTAAATTTCTAAGTATGTGCCTATATATCCTGTGACGCAGCAATAATCGATAGGCCTGTCACCCCACCCCCCCGAAATGGCGACTGCCTGTCTTGTGTGGAGGGACAGGTGGAAGTAAGATAATTCGGCCGATGTTGGGCATTGTGGCGGTAGGCTGTTGTGAACCGCATTGCAATTTCCTCATTGGATAATATTGGGCCCCATGGAGTATAGTGGCCAATGGAGATGTGCGCCGGTGGTGACGGTGTACACTGCCGCAGAAGTGACCGCCATTTTCTAAATCATTCCTCACTTGTTTCCTGACCTTCCACAGGGGAAGACCTACATTGCGTGTGCTGCTGTGACCTGTGTCCGGAACCTACCGTGACCCGTGTGACCGGGGAAAGGGGCCAAACCTTCACTTTGGAGGAGTTGGAGTGACTGGTGGATGTGGTCCTACCCCAGTACGGACTGCTTTATGGGCCTTCAGACCAACAAGTGAGTACACTGTGGGCACGATGCATGTGGCATGGATGCATGGAGATGTGTGTGAAGGCATTGTGCAAGGGTGAGTGGGGGGATTATCTGTTGGCGGTGTACATGTTGTGCGCTGCGCAATGTGTGTGCCAATGGTAATGGAAACAGGTATGGTGGGCCATGTGTGTGGCAGGCTGGACTGTTAGTTTAATGGTGTTCTCCTGTCTTTCTTGCCTCTGCAGGTCAGCGCCCATCAAAAGAAGGGACTATGGCGTGCCATTGCCAAAGAGGTGTGGACCCTGAGGGTCTATGGTTGGCGAGCACCCACTGTTGGAAACGGTGCGAGGACCTGAGACGCTGGGCAGGGAAGACCACAGAGGTCCAGCTGGGGATGGCCTCCCAACGAGGAAGGGTTGCCCGTCGGACCCTGACCCCCTTGATTTCCCGCATACTAGTAGTGGCCTACCCTGAGCTGGATGGGCACTTGAGGGAATGACAGCAGCCAAAAGGGTGTGAGTACAGTGGGTATCATTACATCTTTTGGCTGGTGGGGTGGTATCCGGGTGGTGGTTGTGTGTTAGTGGGTGCCCCTAAGGCCAGGCAAGACATAGCAGTGTGGGTCCTCTAAAGGGTAATGGTTGCATGTCAAATACAGGTAACCTAGCTTGTTAGTAGTCACTTTCAGGCAGGGCACCGTGGGTCCCAGGTGTGCTGTAGTTGGCGGTGTGTGCTCCTCATCATGCCTTGGTGACTAGCCATATCACTGGTAGTACAATGCACATTGCTTAGTCCTGTTCCCTGTGTGTGAGGGTGCTGTGTACTCCAATGGTGGTGTTGGTGCAGTGATTGACCAAGTGTTTCCTTTTCCTCTCTCCCCCCTTTTTTGTTCTGTCATCCTGTCCATGTGTGCATTAGCATCATCTGGCGGAGGAGCAGGGGCACCGGCAACAGAGGGAGCTGCATCCCACAGGACCCTGGAGGCAGAGGCCGCCGACGCCGAGGGAACCAGTGGGACGGAGGGTGAGGGGAGCACCACGGAGGAGACAGGAGGAGATGACACAGATTCAGATACCTCCTCCAATGGGAGCTCCCTGGTGGTGGTGGACCCCTCTGAAACCACCCCAGCTTCAGGCACAGCCGCCACCACTCAGACCAGCAACGCCCTCCCAGTAGCCCCTCAGCGAGTTGCCCGTGCCCGCTCACCCAGGAGGGCGGGCCTCTCCTTTGGCCCAGGCACCTCAGACCCTGCCCCAATGAGCCCTGCTGACCTGAGTGAGGAGGCTATTGACTTCCTGAGATCCATCTCTCCGTTGTGAATACCATCCAGGGCTGGCATCCCAGATGCAGCAATGCATTCCTGGAGGGCATTCACTCTGGACTGGCAGCTCAACAGAGATCAAGTCAGGCTCATCTCTGATTGCAGCCATTGTTCCTGTTTCTACCGTCCCCCTCCAACTTCCACACAGCCCAGCACCTCAGCCAAACAATCTACAGGGATCAGAGGCACCACCACCTAGTCGTGGGTGGGAAGGATACCAGACCTCCAACACAGAAGGGGAAGGAGCCTGTACCGCCGGGGAAGAAGGGGAAGGGGCCTGCACCACCAGGGAAGAGCGTGAAGAGTCCTACACCACCATGGAAGAGTGTGAAGGGGCCTGCACCACCTGTAAAGAAGGGGAAGGGGCCTGCACTAGCTGTGAAGAAGGGGAAGGAGCCTGCACCACCGAGCAGAGAGGGAAGGTGCCCATCCAACCCTGCCAGGAAGGGTAAGGGATCCATGATCCATGGACAGGAGACGAGGCACTGTACGCCAGCGGAAGCTGTCAGGCTAACATCGCCACCACCACCAGCTGTCACAGGCCCCCACCACCAGCTGTGGAAGTGCAGCCATCAGGAAGTGCAAGGGCTGCCCAGGAAGCTCCTCCAACCACCACCACAATGCAGCCATCGGACAGTGCAGGGGCTGCCCAGGAGGATCCTCCAACCACCACCACAATGCAGCCATCAGGGAGTGCAGGGCTGCCCAGGAGGCTCCTCCAACCACCACCACAGTGCATCTTTCACTGCCAGTGGACGCCATATAGACCACCCTCCAGGGACTGCTATGCGGGCTGCCCACTCCAGAACCAGTGGGCAAGTCACCCACTTGAGAGACTGTGGCCTTGCACTCCCCAGGACAAAGCAATGGGCATGTTGCCCCATCCAGGACCAGTGGGCAAGTCACCCACATGAGAGACTGTGGCCTTGCACTCCCTAGGACAAAGCAATGGGCATATTGCCCCATCCAGGACCAGTGGACAAGTCATCCACTTGAGAGACTGTGACATTGCACTCCCCAGGACAAAGCAATGGGCATGTTGCCCCATCCAGGACCAGTGGGCAAGCACCCACTTGAGAGACTGTGGCCTTGCACTCCCCAGGACAAAGCAATGGGCATGTTGTTCAATCCAGGACCAGTGGGCAAGTCACTCACTTGAGAGACTGTGGCCTTGCACTCCCAGGACAAAGCCATGGGCATGGAGCCCCATCCAGGACCAGTGGGCAAGTCACCCACTTGAAAGACTGTGGCCTTGCACTCCCCAGGACAAAGCAATGGGCATGGAGCCCCATCCAGGACCAGTGGGGAAGTTCCCGTATTCGGCTGAGGTGCCCCCATCCCCTGAGGTGCCTTCCCACTTGCAAAACGATGCCCCTGCAGTGTTCTCTCCAGCTGTGTCAGGATACAGGTTGGCCCTTGGACTTTGCTCTGTGGCTTTGTGTGCCCTCATGACTTTGGACTGGGCATTGGCCCTTTTATGGACATTTGTATATATTTGGTTTGTGTGCCTGGGTTTTGCTATGTTGATACATTGTGGTTACTCCAGCATTGTGGTTCATGTTTTATTATGCCGTGTGCCATTGGTTTACGTGTGTTTCTGGTGGGTGTGTGTCAGGTGTGTGTTGTGCATGTGTGTGTGACTCTCGTTTTCCTCCCAACTTCCCTTGTGTGCTAGGCAGCTGTACTCACCATTGTCATCTTCGTCGGCATTGGTGTTAAAGGTGGAGCATGACGTAGAAGATCATCAGGAAAACTTGCAGTTCGGGTTCCATGGCCGCGTGGCTCTTCCCTGTGTCTCCAATGGTGAGTTCTTTCACTTCTGAGCTCTGTTATGTTGGCATTGGTACCACTCCGGAAAAAGTGGCTGTTTCGTATGTCTTAATATGGTGGGCGGTACTTTGTCTTCCGCCTGGCTGTTGTTGGCTGCCGCCATGGTGACTCTTGTTCCCACCATGGTGGTTGGTGTGGTCCATTGGCTGTCTACGGGAGTTATCACCGCCATGGTCATAATTTTGCAGTACTTACAGCCAGGCTGTTGGCGGTATTACCGCCACTTTATCACTCACCGCCAGGGTCATAATGAGGGCCTCAGTCTTCCCAGGTGAGAAGGGGGCCGAGAGGTTCGGAGGACGCTGGCTATGCCAGGATTTTTTCTGGATGGGAAGTCTGGATAGACAGTGGAAAGCGGGACTGGGACTGGGTCTTTCACAGTACACATGCACGAGTGGTTCCACAGCAGAGGCAATGCACTAACATTGAATATGGCAATGGTGGAAGAGTAGATAGCAGCTTGTTTAAAGGCAGCAGATGATATTCTTATAGAGAGCAAACTTGCAAATAAAGGAAATAATAAAGGGAGGGGTGGCACAAGCAAAGGTGAAACCAACATTGTTTAAGGTTTAATGTACAAATTGGAAAAACATAATAAATCTGAAATATGTAAATGTTGGAAATGTATATATTTGTAGAAATATGTAGACGTGAGCAGGATCCCCATAGGATTGGGCATAATGATAACACTGGGTTGTGAAACTCTGCATCCTGATTTGATGAAGGAAAGTTCCATGAACATCATCAGACTTTTAATTAAAAATGCTGAAATTGAAAAAGGATCCTTCAATGGTCAAATGAAGCAAAAAATTAACAACTTAAGAAAGACGGAGAAAAAGAGTATTGGAACCGTTTTAGAGAAGAAATGAAAGGAAAAATGGTCAACTATGAAGAAATAATGAAGTTTAAAAAGTCTAAAAAGGTACAGAAATCTAAGAGAGACAGAATTGATTATGAAAGTATACACTTTTACAAAAGCTTTCAGAATGTGCATAGCAAAGACTAGGAGAGGTCAATAAATTAAGATAAGATGTTTCATTAAGTGATTACAGCTCAGAAACAGGATTTGGATCACAAGGTGAGAGAAGAAGAGACACTATGATGGCAAGAGGTTCTACAACAGTTCAGGAAGAATTTCAGATTTTACAACCTGACAGACAATTCAATCACAGACCGAGATGTAGTCAACAAAAAGGACCAGGAGGCAAAGGAGAGGAGGCCAAGGCAAGAGAAGGAACAGAGGAATACAATATGACATGCAGCAACATGGAGCGAATATGGATACCATCAGGGTAATACATTTGACTGAAAAACACCATCTAAAGAAGACACAGATTCAAGCCCCTTAGGGCCTGATTTATGAAATGTTTGTGCTGCCTTTGCGTGATTTCGTGACGCAAAAGCGGCGCAAACTTACCAAATACAAATTATATTTTGGGAGTTTGAGCCGCTTTTACATCCACAAAATTATGCAAAGGCGGCACAAACTTTTCATAAATCAGGCCCTTAGTCTTTCCTTTTGTCCAAACTCACATTTTAACTATGATTGACTTGTTTAAGTTTGTACAAAACTTGAAGTTATTGCCTTTTTTTTAATGATAAACCCAAAGCAGAAAACAAAAGATGGGAGGAGTTAAGAACCCTTACAGTAATTTATAACTTTATGATGTCGATGTCATGAGAGAATTGATGCCATTGAAGAGATAAAGGGGGTCATTCTTACTTTGGCGGGCGGCGGAGGCCGCCCGCCAAAGTAACCCCGTCAGAACACCGCACCGCGGTCGAAAGACCGCTGCGGTGATTCTGAGATTTGCCCTGGGCTGGCGGGCGGCCGCCAAAAGGCCGTCCGCCAGCCCAGGGCAAATCAACCTTCCCACGAGGACGCCGGCTCAGAATTGAGCCGGCGTAGTGGGAAGGTGCGACGGGTGCAGTGGCACCCGTCGTGTATTTCAGTGTCTGCATAGCAGACACTGAAATACTTTGCGGGGCCCTCTTACGGGGGCCCCTGCAGTGCCCATGCCATTGGCATGGGCACTGCAGGGGCCCCCAGGGGCCCCGCGGCACCCCCTACCGCCATCCTGTTCATGGCGGGTTTCCCGCCATGAACAGGATGGCGGTAGGGGGTGTCTGAATCCCCGCCGCCATGGAGGATTCAGAAGGGCAGCGGTAAACCGGCGGGTGACCGCCGGTTTACCCTTTCTGACCGCGGCTGAACCGCCGCGGTCAGAATGCCCTTCGGAGCACCGCCGGTCTGTCGGCGGTGCTCCCGTGGCTGGTGACCCTGGTGGTCACCGGCCGCCAGGGTCAGAATCAGGCCCAAATTGTTGTTGAGGAAATGACAATGGATGATTTAGAACTGTTGAGTTTAATTAATGTTTTTGTTGACTAAGGATGGGATACAACATTTAGACCAACCTCTAAATTTGTACCACCTAGTTTCCATGACTACATAGACCTGTTTTTTTAAGCAATAGTGAAAATAATTACAAAGATGCAATTGTATATGAATCAAAAGAAAAGACAAATAATAGCATAAGAAAGGAAATATGAACGTTATTGAGAAGTAGAGTCAAGAAGAAAATTGTGCTATTAGACGTTCTGACAAGGGAGGTAATGTGGTGCTATGACTTAAAGACATGCAAATGGAAGAAGCGTTTGAGCAACTAAGTGATGAGAACTGTTGTAAACAAATTACAAGAACAAAACATTTGGGTGTCAAAGAAAGTTTTTTCACATATCTGATTGAATGGGGAGAAGTAAGATTGTTGGGTCTAGATGAATGTAACATTCTAGAGGTGGATCAACTAAAATTACCTGTATTTTATCTCATTCCAAAAATACATACAAATAGGGAGAAACCACCAGGAAGGCATATCATAGCAGCTATTAATAGTCTCTTTAAAAACATGTACAAATATGTAGGCGATTTTTTTGCAGCCACTGGTAATAAATCTTCCCTCTTACATTAAGGACACATCGGACTTCCTGAAAAGGACATTCAAGGTTCAATGGGAGAATAATGTGTTAACAATGAGTTTGGATGTTTCTTACCTTTACAGAAGTATTGGCCATGAGGATGGGATGAAGGCAGTCAAGCATTTTCTTAGAACAAAACTGTTAAAATTCTTCAACCATATTGAAATGTTGTTGAGAATGATACATTGGTGTTTGAAATGTAACATTTTCATTTTTAATGGTGAGCTGTTCCAGCAGCAAATGGGAACAGAGATGGGCACCTGCTTCACCTCTAGCTATGCAAATTTGCATATGGGCTGGTGGGAGGAAGAGGTGCTCAATGGGCTAGGTATGGAGAAATGGTCTACTAATATCTTGATGAACATCAGGTATATTGATGATCTGTTTGTATAATGGAAGAGGGGTGTGGACACAGCCAAATATTTTGTAGATGACATCAATGATAATAATGAATTTAAATTTGACTTTTACTAGCCAAATAAGTAAGTCAGAGTTGAATTGTTTGGATGTGAGACTTGAAATAAGAACATCTAAACTCACAGCTACATTGTACAGAAATAGTACAGCAAGAAACACCATGTTCACACAAAAAGTATTCATCCTTTGCCATTAAAAAACTAGCAAAAAGGATCTGCAGTACTAAATTAAGTTTTAGTAAAATACAGGATGAAATGGTGACCAATTTGAGAGCGAGAGGTTACTCAGACAAAATCTATTCTACAGCAAAAAGTAGAATAGCCAAGTGCAAGAGTGAAGATGTTCTCTTTAAAAAAGACTAAGAAAGGAAAATAACACTGTATGTAGATTTATAATATCTTGTCATAGCCAACATGACAGATTAAGGGGTGTTCTACAAAAATATTGGTATCTCATTCGAAATTACCCTATTATTAGTATGGAGGTGGGCAGGAAACCATATATTACTTTCCAGAAGGCACCATCTAGGAGGGAGAGCTACTGAAAAATGTGGTGGTACTGAGGAAGGAACACTAATTACAGAATGGGTTCACAAAATGTAACAAATGTAAAGCTTGTGTTAATGGTGTTAACAGAACAGAGATCATCACTAATTTCAACAAAAAGATCAAGACAAAAATAGCCCTAAACTACAAGATAGAGTATGCAGTTTATGCCTTGTTCTGCCCTGTTCCCAAAATGTATGCAGGCAGCAGAAAACTACAGGTACCTAAAAAAGTCCTTCAACATCTTAGGGCAATTAAAAACAAAGATGTCAATTATCCAACGGTACACCATTTCCAAGAATTCCACGGAAACAACCACAGTAAACTTAAGTATAGTGTGGTAGACTGTGTACCATAGACAGTAAGAGGAGGAGAGAGAGAGAGAAACAAATTAGGAGTCTGGAATATAGATACATATTGGAGATAGACACTAGAGAACCCCATGGATTCAACATTGAAATTAGATGATTATACATTTATAAAGTTGCCTCAGTCTGAACCGTCTGCCAAAATATGTGACTGCTATCTATTTCAGTGCAATTTTATATCTTATTTATAGCTATACAATACAATACCTGATACAGATATAGGCTTTTACCTTACTCGCGTTTCTGCTAACCCTAAAAGGTGGGATGCTACAGCTTTAAATAGGAAGAAGAACAGGTAATAACCTACCTAATATTTTTCCTGCCACCACACCATTTGTGATAATTGACTTTTGAAGAGGGAGGACATGCAGTGGTTGTGGAACCTCTCTTCTCTCCCTGTGGGTTAAGTGATTTTGGGCAGCTGATTTGCTGTGAGAGAATTATTATTGGCATTTTCTGATATAGCCAGGAGACTTGCTTTGTTTCCCTACATCAGGCAGAGCTTTACTTACCAACATGACAGAAGTAATGTCATTTGATGACGAGGAAGTGTCAGCAATTCTAGCTACACCTTCTCTGTTAGTCGACACAACATTGACTAAAACTATGTTGCAACCTGGAGATTGGGATACCCTGTAATTAAAAAGTGGACAGGTAAAAACCATCCTGCATGGGGGAGTTATGACTGAATATCTGTGGGGGAATGCAGCCCCAAATGGCCTTGGACATTGTCAGCCCCAGACCAAAAGGTGGGATGATATAGCTTTAAATAGGATAAGGAACATGTAATAACCTACCTAATAATTTACCTGCCACCACATCATTTTTGATAATTGATTTATATTTTCAGACATACAACCTGGGAGAAGAAAGTTGGCAAGATCACATACAGATGGGAATTTGGTATAATTAACAGAATGGCAGGAAGCGGGTCGGGATATGTTTTTGAACAATTTTACATGTATTTCATATATAGATAAATTGAACATTGAAGGGGAGGGGGCATGCCATCCCATGTGTTAGTTTGTATTATTTAATAATTTTTTTACAGTTCTCACTGTATACGTAGTGTTTCAACCAATGGAAAAGTTTTTGGAAGAAAATATTTCTGTTTACCAATGTTATTGTTTAGTACTTGCATGAGGTATTCTATATTGAAATTGTAATGATATAGCTCATTGTGAGATGGTGGCACACTATAGAGAACCGGAGCAGCCTATTTAGACACCATGGGAGAGGAAAATGTTAGACACCACTTCTGTCTAAAAATATTGTATGTTTACAATCTGACAGGTAGTTAACATTTCAGTTTAATTACAATATTCTATTTGGCATAATCTGACAGCCTGAAAGTTTAAATATGGCTTTAATTATTGGATACATACTTTTTTGAAACATTGTTTTGTTTCTTAATCATTAATCGTTATTTGGAACATACAAGTCTAGAATGTTTGAAAGGCTTTATGAAAGAGCATTTTTTTTAAAGATGGTGCAATTTTTCTGAAAAAGAGATTAGTCTATTGTTTGGGTCAGTGCAAGTAATACACATAAAAGTGTGAAAATATGGCGTCCCCTATTGTGAACAAGGTGATTCTTGTGAACATCTGTGGACGTGCTTGTTTATTTATGCATATGCTAAAATAATAAAGTAAATTTCAACACTACCCTGGACTGCCATGTCACCCTATATTACGAGAGCAAGGAGTTGCATACATAAAGATATCTATCTATCTATCTATCTATCTATCTATCTATCTATCTATCTATCTATCTATCTATCTAGATATAAATAGTCACTGAAAAAATCAAAGGTTAAAGTAATGTTATAGTTTGGTGACTATGCCAGTTATAACAGTAATGTTTTGAAGTAAAAAAATCACAGAAATTCACCAGTTGTAGTTAGCAGCACTAACTATAGCGTGAGCAGAGCCGTGCACTGCTTATGAACTCAGATATGACATTAATCATGACATGTTCTATAATATCATTGATGACACCATTGATGACATCTCATATGATATCATTGATGACATCACATATTTGTCGGAAAATTAGCAACAGCTACTGCCAAAACAGATTTACACCAGATTTGGCAGAAACCTAGAAGTTTGTCCAGAAAGTGTGCTTTTTGTGATTGGGTGTAGATCCATTTAATAGTAATCAATCCTCAAAAACGTTTTATATTTCATGCCGCAGTGGATCCACAATGCAGATAGATCTCAAAATGAGTTCTGATTGGAAGCCATCAGCAACGATGTGGTGGCAGCCACCATACATAAAAAAATAGATTAAGAGTTAGGGTAGGGACACCCTGCCCCCCCAGGCTTTGTATGGGGAACTCAGAGGGACACCCCCAGGAGCCAAAAAGGTTTTTTATAGAAATTTTGTCACGAAGCCATGGAGGATCTGCAATTCTGTTGCAAATGTTTTTTAAAGAAAGTACGCTAGAATGCACCATTAAAAATAACCCTGGGGTTGGCCAGGGCCTCTTGGAGGTTTGATGGGGGGGGCTATTCCCTGGGACCAACTTATTAATACACAAGGAATGGATGTGCAGCTCCCTTCCTAAAACCCTGCACACACCCTCCCCTTAAAAAACGGAATGGTGCCAGTGGATGGGGTCCCTGGGGGTCTCAATGGCTCAGGTAGGGAGTCATGGGGCCACCCTCTCCTTTTAAAAAATGGCCCTGGGGGACATGGTCCCTGGGCTCCATAGAAACTTGGGGAGGGGGGCTGTGTGCCTGTTCCCTTTAATTAAATAAATTGGCACTGCATATAGTGCCCCTGGGGCCACAAACCCTTCCCCTCTATTAAAAATGAAAAAGGATACCAGCTCCCACCGGCACCTAGAATCTTGCAGGGGAGCCAGCAGGGCTGCAGGGGCCCAGCGGCCCCTACCAACCACCGAAAAAAACAGAACTGGGTGTCCTGTCACCAGGCAGGTCGCTCCCCCCATCTGCCACGCAGCCCCCTGTGGGTTGAACCTCCGTTGCCGCTTTTGCCGCCTGACTACTCGCTCCCTTTTTTCTGTACCTCAACACCCGCCCCGCTCGCAAGCACGCCATCGAACCTTGGGACCTCCTAGACTCCACCCCACCGACGTCGCCTTCCTGACGGAGATCTGGCTGAACGCCACCTCAGCACCAGACATCGCCATAGCCATCCCACAGGGCTACAAGATCTCCCGCAGAGACCGCACCAACGGAGTGGGAGGAGAAATCGCCATCATCCACAAAGACTCCATCAAAATCTCAACGAACACCGATGACACCCTCACCACCGCCGAGCACATGCACTTCCAGATCCACACCGACCCCAACACCACCCTCAGAGGAACTCTCATCTACAGACCTCCCGGACCCCGCCCACAGTTCAGTGACACCATCGCCGACCTCATCAGCACCCACGCCCTCACTTCTGCGCACTACATCCTCCTCGGGGACCTGAACTTCCACTTCGAGAACAACAATGGCGCCAACTACACCGCCCTGATCGTCAACCTCGCCAACCTCGGACTCAAACAGCTCGTAACGACACCCACTCACGTCGCTGGACACACGCTCGACCCCATCTTCTCAGCAAGCCCCCACGTCTCCTTCAACCACACCATCGAACCACACTGGACCGACCACAGATGCGTCCACTTCACCTTCAGAAAACCCACCACACACCACCGCAACCAACAGCTACCACGCCGCTGCTGGGGCAAGGTCACCGAGGACCAACTAACTACCGCCCTCGCCCTGAGACCACCCACCGACCCCACCGAACCAGACACCACTGCAACCAATCTCACACAGTGGATCAACGACTGTGCCAACACCCTCGCCCCTTTCAAGACCTTTACAACCAACCACACCAACAAGAAAGCCGCCTGGTTCACTGAGGACCTCCAGATCTCCAAGCATACCTGTCGGAAGCTGGAGAAGAAATGGCTCCACGACCAAACACCAGACAACCACACAGCCCTCAAGAGCGCCACCCGCAGACATCACCAGCTCATCAGGACCGCCAAGAAGACCGCCTTCAAGGACCACCTAGACAACAACGCACACAACACCGAAGAGCTCTTCAGCATTGTGAAAGAACTCTCCAACCCCAGCTCCATCACCAACGACATCCCGCCATCTGAAGACCTGTGCGACTACCTGGCCACCTTCTTCCACCGCAAGATCTCCGACATCCACGACAGCTTCAACCCCGACCCCCCCGCACCCACCACCGAGTCCACCACCCCTGCGACTACCACTCGCACCAGTCACCTGACTGTCTGGTCCAGCGTCAGCGACGAAGACACCATCAAAACCATGAACTCCATCCACTCCGGATCATCATCGGACCCCTGCCCTCACCACGTCTTCAACAAAGCCAGCGCAGCTATCGTGCCCCACCTCCGGAACACAATCAACTGTTCCTTCGAGACAGCAACCTTCCCAGAAAGCTGGAAGCACGCCGAGATCAATGCCCTTCTGAAGAAGCCCAAGGCGGACCCCAAGGACCTCAAGAACTTCCGGCCCATCTCCCTGCTCCCTTTCCCGGCAAAAGTGACCGAGAAGATTGTCAACAAACAGCTGACCCGCTAACTCGAAGTCAACAACATCCTGGACCCTTCCCAATCCGGTTTTCGCAGTAACCACAGCACCGAGACCGCCCTCATCGACACCACTGACGACATCCGGACCCTGATGGACAAAGGAGAAACAGCCGCCCTCATCCTCCTGGACCTATCAGCAGCCTTTGATACGGTCTGCCACCGCACCCTATCAGCACGCCTCCATGACGCCGGTATCCAAGAGAAGGCCCTGGCCTGGACCACATCCTTCCTCTCCGGCAGAACCCAGAGTGTCCGCCTCCCACCCTTCCGCTCCAAAACCACAGAGATCATCTGTGGCGTCCCACAGGGATCCTCCCTCAGCCCAACACTGTTCAATATCTACATGGCCCCCCTCGCCCACGTTGCATGACAACACAACCTCAACATCATCTCCTACGCCGACGACACCCAGCTGATCATATCCCTCACTGAAGATCCCCACACCGCCAAAGCTAACCTCCACCGAGGAATGAAGGCCGTAGCCGACTGGATGAAGGACAGCAGACTGAAGCTGAACTCAGACAAGACGGAGGTCCTCATTCTCGGACCCACCCCATCAGCCTGGGACGACTATTGGTGGCCCATGTCACTAGGCACAGCCCCGATACCCACGGACCACGCATGCAACCTGGGGGTCATCTTCGACTACACTCTCTCCATGACCAGGCAAGTCAACGCCGTCTCCGCGTCCTGCTTCAACACCCTCCGTATGCTCCGCAGGATCTTCAAATGGATCCCCCTCGACACGAGAAAAACCGTTACCCAGGCCCTCATCACCAACAGACTCGACTACGGGAACGCCCTCTACTCAGGAACTACAAACAAGCTCCTGAGACGACGCCAACGCATCCAGAACGCCTCGGCCCGACTCATCCTCGATGTCCCCCACCGCAGCCACATCACACTCCACCTGAGAGGCCTGCACTGGCTCCCCGTCAACAAAAGGATCACCTTCAAGCTCCTGATCCACGCACACAAAGCACTGCACAACACTGGACCCACCTACCTCAACAACCGACTCAGCTTCCACACCCCCACCCGAAACCTCCGCTCAGCCAACCTCGCCCTCACCACAGTCCCCTGCATCCGAAAAACCACCTCCGGCGGCAGATCCTTCTCCTACCTCGCCGCCAAGACCTGGAACACTCTCCCCACCATCCTACGACAGACCCAGGTCCTGCTGGCCTTCAGAAGACTCCTCAAGACCTGGCTCTTCGACCAGTAGCACCCCCCCTCCTCAGCGCCTTGAGACCCTCGCGGGTATGTAGCGCGCTTTACAAATGCAGAGATTGATTGATTGAGGACACCTATATTACATTTTTAAAAAATTAATAATAAATAAGTGGCAGGAGTTGCTCATATATTATTCACTTCTTCTATGAAGGAGCACCCCATAATGCACTAAGGCATTTTAGTATTCCTTAGTTTCATGCTTGTGGTGCCCCTAGAAGAGGCCGGGGCACATAAAGCATTTTTATTGTGTGGGGTTCTGCAGGAAGTGCAGCAGCCAAAGAACAACTTTAAAAAATACAGTAAGTCTCCTGGGTCATTAAATCCATGACCCCAGGAGAACTTACCATATGTTTTTTTAATACATTTGAAGTTGGGGCTCTTCAGCTGGAGTGCAGAACTGCCTTGTGGTTGTCTTTGTGATTGCATTGTGTGCGCTAAATTTTTTTAAAAGAAAGACTCTGAGACATGTCTTTTTTTTCATGAAAAAAAGCCTATATGTTTGAGTTTTTCTTTTCACGTATTTCAACCAATCAAATGCAAGCATCAAAACAATATTAAAACAAAGACTTACTAACGTGTTGATTTCTTTTTTAATAAAGCCTTATAGGGCATTTTTATAGCAATCACTATCATTAAACACTGCATTTTGTGAATTATTGAAATATCGATTTGATTACAAATACAGATTTTTTTTTAAAGATGATAGATGTGCTTTGAATACATTGATGCGCGCACCCTTTGATAAAGCCAATAGGACCTCTTTTTATGTTTTGGTGCTAAAGGCTATGGAGTTGGGTTCACTTCCCTCTGGCCAACCTCACATTGTACATTGCCTTGGGTTGGCTGTCTGCGTGGCGAGGAGCATCCACGCCCTGTGGCCAACCCTCAGGGTGCAAGGCCGAAGGTTGTGCACAACAAAGGAGTTGGTGATAGGAACGGTGATCACATATTAATTTACGTTAAAAAAAACTAGAGATTCAGTAAAAAAACCAAAGTGATGTTTTAGTTAGGTATGGCAATAATATCTTACTTTGTTTTTTTTAAAAACAGAAAAATTCATTGAAAAACAAAGGTTCAATGGCCATTTTAGTTAGGTGAAAATGTCTGTTAAATACCACTGTTTTAAATAAACCACAAAACTGTAAATAACCAGTTATAGTTATCTCAATTAACTATAACTTGTGTAAAAATCCATTAGCTAGAACTAGAGTTATGCATTTTTAAAGTTTAAGTATCAAAATAGTGTCAAAAATCATTCAACTCCAACTGTAGTCAACTGGTTGTGCTTGACTAGGACAAAATCAAAAGTTAAGGGTGACTGTGATGGACTGCAGGTCAGACACAGGGGCCTTCAGACTTGGGGCCTCATTATGAGTTTGGTGGTCGGACGACCTGACCAGCAAACATGCGGGAAGGACGTCACTGCTATGTGGCGGTGTCCCGCGTAAGCATATTATGATGTTCTCTGCTGGGCTGACCGGCAGGAACATTATATTACGCCCAGTACTTAATTTGTGTTTGTTGTTTCCGGTTCTGAGCACCGGCACTTAGTTTTGAGGGCTGGCGCTTATTTTTCTGCCTCAAGCATTTACTGCGAGCAAAAGATAAATTTGGGAAAGACGGAGGAAGAGAAAATCAAAAAACGTCACAGTGGGAGAAAGCAGAAAGCTGCAAGAGTGAGCTGAAGGGGCATGGAGGGGCTTTAGATGTATGGAGAAGGCCCAATATGGCTTCAGGATTACTCTGCCTCAGTATTCCGTGCTCGCACATTTAATTGCAGCAGCTGCATGTTTCAGAGGAGAACTCTGAGCACCGGCACGTTTTTATTTACAAATTAAGCACTGATTACATAATTCCCGACGAGCAGACCGGCGGGAACAGTGCTGCGATATTGCCAATACTGTAGCACACCAGCACACGTAGAACAACTGCTTTGCAAGCAGTGCGCATTCCGATGGTGCTGGGCAGGGTGGCCACCTCACTGCCTATGTTTGTGGGCAGTGCAGGGGCCCCCTGTGGCCCCCAGAACTGGCTTTCCGACAGCCTTTCAGGCTGGAGGAAAGCTGAGTTGTAATCAGCACGGCGGAGCACTGAGTTCAGCGCCGCCATGGCTGAGTACAACTCAGACTGCCATCAGCACATCGGTAATGATGTTCCTGGTGGTGACTGCGGCCCCCTAGCGGGGCCGCCTGCCAGGGTTGTAATGTGGAAAGCTGAGTTGTAATCAGCACGGCGGAGCACTGAGTTCAGCGCCGCCATGGCTGAGTACAACTCAGACTGCCATCAGCACGTCGGTAATGATGTTCCTGGTGGTGACGGCGGTCCCCTAGCGGGCCACCTGCCAGGGTTGTAATGTGGAGGCCGGACCATCTGGAGTGCAGCGGTCTGACCGTCACCGCAAGTGTGGTGGTCCTTGGACCACCACACTTGTAATGAGCCCCTTATACACTGGAATAGAAGTTAGAAATCCTCAGTGAGGCAAATCAGTTGGGTGTGGCTGAAGAGGGCTCCACGGTTTAGGCTAGCCACCTGATGAGGTCTTGTTGAAGCCGTTGACATTTGGCATAAAAGCTCTGAGAAAGAGAAATTTGAATTTATGCCTAGAGAAGGTCCTTTACCAGCCAGATACTTTTTGTCCAGTGGCAATTTCTACAGTTGGTCATAGGGGCCGATTTATATGTTGGCGGTAGAGATACTCCATTGCAACTGTGATAGAGTATGTAATCCACCAAGATAATGGTCCTCCTGCCAAATTTATATGTATGTGCACCTTTGGTTTAATCACGGCGGAGACTATTCTATCTCCACTGGGATTAAACCCAGGGCTGTCGGAGGCAGACCTCTAATTCCACCTACCTAATTTAGATGGCAGAATTCGAGGGCAGTTTACACTGCCTGTCACTGCCAGGAAAACACCGGAGGTATGGGGCAGTGAAAAATGCTGAATGCTCTAATTGCCATGAGAAAGGATTCCCTTTGCAATGTGAGCATTTTCTTTATTTTTTTCAAATAGAAAATCCTACTTCGGGATTGTCTTTTTGAAAATAAAAAAGATAACAATTTGTTGCAGGGCTCAGTCATATAGATGGAGCCCAGCACCAAAGTATAAACAGCATTGACATGAACCGCCATAATGATGGTTTGTGCCAAAGCTTTATAAATTACCTCCAGCTTGGCGGTCACTTCTAATATTGGTGGGTGGCACAACCGTCAGCACAACACAATACTTTACTCCATCTCCATGAAAGAGAAAAGGGCCACCCACCATAGTTTAAAGTAGGCCCTTAGTCACATTTTTGGAGCTCAGATACTTCCAGTGGGACAAGGCTGCAACCGCAATGGAAGAGGGCTCCATGTGGTCGGACACCTTCTCCTCAAATTCCAGATGGATCAGATTTGCTGCTGTGCAGATTAATGCTTGGGAGTAACCCATTGCTTTGGCCCAGCAGTCATGTAGCTTCATCGGATCGGCTTGACAGGTTAGTCTTGGTAGGTTCCCAGTGAAAATTGTTGGCAAAAATGTTTCTAAGTTCCAGGTTACTGGAAACTATGAGGGGTACACTTTGATACCAACCAAGGGTCCAGGATCTTAGGGAAAGCACTAGGCAGTCACGACTCCCCCCAGAAAACACCAACAACAGGGTCTGGGTCAGGTCCACTTGGAACGGGTCAGCTTGGCAGGTCTTTGAAAGGGTATTGTGTCCCTGTAGCTCAAATACAAGGTCAGCCAAATGACCACTGTAGTTACTTCTGGGGTCCTGAGTTGAAGGCAAGCAGGTTGAGTCTTCCTTCAGGTTTTTCATACACTAGGGCAGTCCTTATTTTGATTCATCAAAGTACTAGGAGAGTGTTCATAGGAGGGTAGCCCATAGTGCCTATGTTTCCCTACAACGTAGCAGAACCCTTCTTCCCCTGGTCAGATCTCCCTGTGCCCACCCTGAGGCTTGACTATGTAAATGGTCAAGTCAAATCAATTCTGGGACAGCTACCCCTCCCACTGCCTTTTGAGCCAATCTGACTAAGGAGACAAAGGGAGGCAGGCCTAGGTGTGAATTATATTCACCAGAGACAGGGTAGGCAAGCATTTTGTCCACTGTCTGGGAGCAATGCACATCTCACCTCTAGGGAGCTATCAAAATCAGGTGACACTGGACACTATGAGGAAGAGACATTTGGCTTTCTCAGTAAATTTACATTAAAGTGTCCATTTTAAACTTTTAATATAAAATCCAACTTTATCATGAAGTTGGATTTCAAATTATTATTAAGAGGAGTCATTTTATAATCTTTCTAGATGTTCCCAATCTGAGATTGAGCATTATAAATTGTTATAGTGTAACACAGTATTTCCCCAAGGGAGAGACAGCCTTGCAACAGTAATGGATGACTTTTGGGGGTTTTCACTCAGAGGAAATGTGGACCTTTAAATATATATGCTCTACTTTTTAAATATTGTGCACCCTGCCCCAGGAGTACTTAGGGCCTATCTTTGGGAGTGATTTATAAGTACTAATAGGCATTGGCACAGCTAATAGGTTGTGCCTATACAAGAGCTATTTGCTTTGGCTATGTGTTTTGCCATGTTGTACACCAGTGTGGCTGCTTTCCATCATGGCTAAATGTTAGTGGTGTCGAATGTCAGAGTGGAGTCGGGGTGTAGAGTGTCGTAGAGTGGATTTGGTGGAGTAGAGTGTCGTAGAGTTGGGTAGAGGGGAGCTGAGGTCAGTGGCTCAGTGGCAGTGTGTCAGAGAGTGAAGTGGGGTAGAATAGGGTGGAGCGGGTTGAAATGGATTGAGGTAGTGGAGTGGACTGGATTGGAATAGATTGGGGTGGGTTGGATTGATTGGTGTGGGTGGTTTGGATTGGTGTGGGGTGGGGTGGATTAATTGGAGTGGGTAGACTGAATTGGAGTGCAGTACATTAAGGTGGTTTGGAGAGAGGTGGATTAATGTGGACTGGAGTGGGGTCGATTAAAGTGGATTGTATTGGAGTGGGATTTATTTAGGGTGGTGTCGGTGGATTGGATTGGAGTGAAGTGGATTGGGTAGCAGTGGACTTGATTGGAGTGGAGTGTATTGGAGTGGGTGGACTGGTTGGATTCAATTGGAGTGGGGTGGGTTGTCTTGGAGTAGGGTGGTTTGGATTGGAGTGGGGTGGGATGGTATGGATTGGACTGGGGTGGATTGGAGTGGGGTGGATTGGCTTAGGATGGGGTAGATTGGGTTAGGGTGAGGTGTATTGATTGGAGTGGGGTAGATTGAACTGGTCTGGATTGGGGTAGAGTGGATCGGATTGAAGCAAATTTCAGTGGGGCAGATTGTTTTGTACTGGAGTAGGTTGTTTGGGATTGGAGTAGGCCAGGGTGGATTATGGCAGGTTGGAGTGAGGCAGGTTGGAGTGGGGCAGATTGAAATGGATTGGAGTAGGGAAGATTGGAGCGAGTTAGAGTGGGACAGGTTGTTTTGGATTGGAATGGGGCAGACTAGAGTGGGACAAATGTTTTTAGATTGGAGTGGGGCGTATTACATTAAGGTGGATCAGATTGGAGTGGGGTGGATTGGCTGGGAGTGGGATGATTGGGATGGAGTGGGGCAGATTGTTATTGTTTTAGACTGGAGTGGGGCAGATTGTTTTGGCCTGGACTGCAGCAGATTGGAGTGTAGTAGATGGGAGTGGGGCATATTGTTTTTGATTGGAGTGGGGCCGATTGTTTGGATTGGTGTTGGGCAGATTGGAGTGGGGCAGAATAATTCGGATTTGGAGTGGGGCAGGTTGTTTTGGAGTGGTGTAGATTGTTTTGGATTGGAGTGGGATGAACTAAAGTGGGGCAGATTAGATTGGGGAGGGTTGTTGGGAGGATTTCAGTGGGGTGGTGTGGATTGGGGTGAGATGGATTGGGGTGACATGGGGTGGATTGTGGTGGATTGTAGTGGGGTGTATTGGAGTAGGGTGTACTGCAACAATTATGTATTAAAGCATAATTTCAGAAATTGCACATAATAGAGAAACAATGTCACTTTGCAATATTTAGAACAAGATAATTATCATTTTTTGAGAACAGCGCCCATGAGCAAAAACAAAAGAATGAATGAGTGCAAAGTGAGAAAAGACGACTTGGCAAAATAAAAGAAAGTTAGCTACAAAAAATAAAACTTTGCTATTTTGTTTGTCCTGCTCGACACGTTTTTGACAGTTTTAAGCCTTCTGTTTGCAGGGTGCTAGAAAGTAAAAAGAACTAAATAATACCTCAATCACGTCGGGAGCAACGGGCGGGCACTGATTAATTTGAATCAACAATTAGTGCTTGATCCCTGCTCCGCACAGAGGAATGGAAATGATGCTTGGCCTGCAGTGACGAATTACAGGGCTGTAAAGAAGAGTGCCTTGCAAGCCAACAAATGGTAATCCACAGGCAGGCTCCAGGATCTTAACTGTACACAACAGAGTGTTGCAGGTGAGACACATAATCTAGAGCATGCACTTGCAAACAAGACCTTAAAAAGGAAGGTCGGAGCCTGGCTAAAGTTTCCTTTTGCCAGGCTGAAATAGCAGTTTAAAACTGGACACAGGCTGCAAGAGCAGACATAGAGGCATGCTTTTAGTACAACTTTGGTAGAAGGCACAGTGGGTGCCAGAGACCACTAGTAGCATTTAATTTACAGGCCCTTAGCATATGTAGTTCCAGATACTAAGGACGTATAAGTAAATTAAATGTGCCAATTAGGAATATGTCAGTTTCGTCTTGTTTAAAGGCAGAGTAAAAGCACTTTACCACTGGTTAGCATGAATAAAGAGCCCTGAGTCCTATGGCCAACAAAAATGTGTTCAGTAAACGAAGGTAAAAATCTGTATGATCCTGCAGAAATAGCTAATTAATAGCTAATTAAGTAGGATGGATGCAGTGTTTCGGTGCATTGCTGAACATAAAAGTGCAAATTGTTAAATTATGTTTTCATCTAATTTTGATAGTGCGTTCTGTGATTTTTATTTAGTGTAAAGTTAACTCAGCTCTCTGTCTATATATATCGTTGTGTTTGTTCTAATGAAAAATATGTAAATCGAAGGGCTAATGGAAAGTAATAAAAGAGGGGAGCTGATTGTGGCTATATTAACTAACGAGCCAGCCTTTGATCTTTTAAAACTTTATAAATAAGGGATGAAGCATAAATGATTCACACCTCCTTTGCATCTTAGTAATAGCGGAGGCAATTACATTTCAACGTGTAACTATTTGAATATGGAGAGCGCACACAGCACTATTTTCACTTCATTAGACTGCAGCCCTAAAGAGCTGCAGCTCATGTGTGTGTTAATTCACGCCTTCTTCATTGTGTAAACTTTTAATTTGTTCTCCATGTCCTGGGAGAAGTAAACATTTTGATACTGGAACACAAGCCTGCAAAAACCTATTTTATTTGATTTAACGTGTTTACATAGCAATGATCCACTTGGTACACCTTACAGTGAACATCAATCAGCTAATCTGGGTGCTGAAAAAAATATGATGGTTATAAGCAAAATAATTGGAATTGGCAGAGTGCATGAAAAGCAGATAATTTGTTACCCTTCAAGGTCCTGACTCACCACTGTATGTGCACACGCTGAGTTCCACTTGAAAATTGCTTCTTTTATATATACCCAGATGGTGTTTACACTTGTAAAAGGATTTACTCACAGACACAAGTTGTCCATGACAGAGAAATATCCAGACAGGGAGGGGTCCTCAACTAACGCTTGGAAAACCAAACTCATCTCTGAAGCCTTCTCCTGACAATAACAAATTGCACCTCTTTATGGCAGAAAGGGAAAGCGAACACCCACACAATTGGTAACGGCATTGAGAAAATAGCAGTTTTATGGGGAAGAATGCTTTGTCTGGAGAGAAAAAAATGGAAAGAAAAGTTAGCTAGTGTATTTATTTATTTTTATTTGAAAATCTACATGTCTACGTTTTCGCTCAAGGGGTGGATTTCTTAAAACCTTTTGAGAATTATGCCCGGAAAGCTGTGCATGGATCATGTTTCCAGGCATTTTCTACAAATGATTTGAGAATTACAAAAAGTAGTAAATTTGGACCCATATGACATAGTAAAGCAAGTGCTGAAGATTTACAGTTTTTCTGAGAATCAGATGCAGAAGTCCACCTACCGGACTCATTACAAGGACACAAGGACGTGTGTGCATTTTCCCACCCCTAGCCTGTCACAAGCATTTTTGTCAGTCGGTGACACTGGGGCATATTTATCAATGTTTCACACAACGCAGGGCAGCAGTTGCTGTACTGAGATTTGAAAAACAGAGAGAGTATAAATGTGCCATATCTACTGAGAAATGCTCTACTTCTGCTCTCTCCTACCACTGGTTCGCAGTGTGCTGTCTAGCGCCAACCAGGGCACCGTTGTGCCATGCTGCAACTGTGCCTATGTTAAGGGGAGGATTGCTTTTGTGAAACAAGGGACACCTTCCTGCACAAAAAACAATCCAAAGTGTCACTTTCCTCTTTCAATGTGTGATGTAAAGTGATCAGTCATAGAAAGAGGACATAATGAGGAGAAAATAAGATTTTTCTCCTTGTTGCGCATCCTCTGGGAGGTGTATTGATGAGACACAATCCAAGCTTTACAAACCTTTGTAAATCTGGTTTGTATCATATTCATGGATGGATGCACGGGAACACCAATACTCCACTGTTCGAACGCTGACCAGCATGAAATGTAACATAATGCAGCCCAAGCCGCTGTGTTGCATTACATTTCTTTACAAAGCCTTGCAAGGTAGTGCAGAGCGTCCCTTGCGTGGCTTTGTAAATCTGAATTAAAGGATTATGCAGGACACAAGGACACTGCACCTCCTTGATAAATCTGGCTGTCAGTCAAAGGCTGAGAGATCTACAAGCAATGTGTAGAAATGTCTTGTGTGAATCCCTAGACATCTTAGCCGTAATGTACAGTCTACACATATGCACATGCACCTACTGTGTACAGATCTACCATGCACTATATTACAGTGCATTGACCTAACTGGCCAATGAATGCTACGAATCAAAATGCTATGTTTACTTACACAGTGGTTTCTTGTACTGATTACGACTACTTTGGAACATTCATGTTAACATGTCTTTCTCATACTTGTATGTTGCTTTTAGGTTTTCTGGATTTCAGTTGTGTGCTATGACCATAGTTGGAAAAGCCACCACATGTTCATACATGGGAGCCTGCAATCCCATATAAAAGACCATCTCTAATTTCCAGGAGACTATGATGTCTCTAAGCACATGTAATACTGTAATGACTAGCGGTTCAAATGCAAAAAGGTGTTACAGTTAAGTTGTTAGGAAATACTCTCTGCTGCCAGAGCCAGCAACAAGGCGGAAAGGACGGTCACAGGCCGTAATTACAGTTGCAATTTAAACAACCAAGATGAAAAATGTCCTTTCCTTCTTCTGACCTGTTTTTCTAAATGAACAGTGATCAGCAGAAAGGGGATATTCATGGAAGCATATTTATTTTTGCATGATAGGTCTCTACACAAAAGACAGAAACGTTATGCATGCTTCAACAGATTTTTCTAAAAGGCCAACATGTTAAACTGATTCTAAAATGTTCTTAAAACAAATTACTGTTTTTGGTGTATTTAACTCTGAAATACAGGTTCTACTTTGTTGGCATAGCAAGACACCAAGGCCCAGATTTAGGCGGGCCTAGTGCCATTCCAACGCCACATTAGCGTCATTTTCTTTCACTAATGTGCCATTGGAAGACCAAAAACGCCACACCATATTTACAAAGTGGGGCAATGCTTGCATTGCCCCACTTTGTATCCCCTTGTGCCCCATTATGCCTGCGCCAGGCATAATGTATGCAAGGGGGGCGTTCTGGCGCTTGGGGGGGCTGGAAAAATGGCGCCAAAAAATCTAGGAGATTTCTTTATTGGCATTTTTAATATCTACTCAGAGCAGGCGTTAAAGGGAGGCTCTCATTGTTTTCAATGGGCCTCTGGGTGCTTTGCAGGATTACCGTCATCATTTTTTATGCTAATCCTGCAAAGCGCTGGACTAGCATAAAAAATTATGACACTAGTACTTTTGACTAACACCATGGTCCACCATATTTTAAAAATGATGCACACATGGTGTGTTAGGGGGGCGCTAAGGTGCGCAAGAAGAGTGGTGCTGCACTAGGTGCGGCGCAGCGTCACTTTTCATAAATTTGCCTCCAAGAATTTAAGTAGTTTGTGAGGAAAGTTTTGTGACTGTGCATTATAAGTAATAAAGCCACCTTGTCATACATTACAAGGATATCGCAAGTCACCACAGACTTGCATACCTCTATAAGGAGCTCCTGGATCACCTTATTATATATAACATGGGGTACTTTATCCAATGTATCACACCACAGTCTGTTGTAAATGTTTCTCCATTCTCCATTAACTCAATGTACGTTTTATTTCTGAGCTAAAGTAATTTGTTTCTGGTTGATTTAAGGTATACAGATCAATACAGTGTTATGGAAATATTAACAGGTATGTAACAAAAAGCTCCTTGCATTAGTACATTTTGTTGGAAAATGTATTCTTCAAAGATGGGATTATTGTGTAAAGGGAAGATCAAAACGGTGTTTTTTTGTTTCAACTGCATTCCAAACACAAAAAGTGTAATGCTAAACTACAATAGGGTTGTATGCAGGTCACATATGAGGTGACACATTTTTAATTTGTTACAAGCTGTGTCCTTGGCCTAAATGAGACCAGGACACAGAGCTTTGTTATGATAGTGGAAAACTGGGATATAACGATAAAACTTTCCACATACTCTAACTAGGCGAAAGAACGATGTTAGATGCATTTCCTTGTAGAAATAAAGGCATATGCTAATGTGAGATATGAAGGAGGAGTGGCATAAGTAAACCACAGCAGAAAAATATTACCATGAAAGGTTTGTCAAAATTAGTGAAAACTGGAACTGATCCCTGGACTCCAAATACTTCGCTTTTTTGGGCGGTGAAACCTATTCCAGAATAGATTACATTCTCGTCAGACAGTTTCTCTTAAATGCAGAGGTGAAGATGAACGCTAAAAATGCTTCGGTGTTAGAATGGGGTCAAAGGTCATAAGAAGACTAGTTAAATAACTGCCCTAGGTCTCGAACCTAGGGGCCTATGTGCAGAACTTTGGAGTGCTCCCTCTGCCACACTCCTTACCCGAGCCTTGTGAAAAATGAGAACAGGAATCAGATCCCCCTTTCCTTGCAGCACAGAAACCGTTCCTGCTAAATGATCTTGTCACCTGGGAAGTCCTATTGGATTTTGCACTTGCTGTAGATTCATTACTTGGCTGAGACCTTTGGATTTTTGAACACTGCAAAGTACTGTAAAATGCACCTTTTCCAGTTAGCAGCTGCTCGGGGACTGGTGAGCACCAAGGCAATTGGTTGCTTCCCATCAAGGTATTGTGGGTTAATCGCAGATTCATGAAATTGTAGAAGCACATTTCACGCTTGGTCAAAGTCCATGATTTGTGTTGCATGCATATTATCCTTCAGACAAAGCTATTAAATGCGTGTTCTCTACTTTACAGGAAGAGCACTCAAGCAGAATAGGGGTCTCAATCGTGCAGATCTCTCCTACCAGGATTGCTGTCTTTTGGCAGGTCCTGTGTGGCTTGTTGTGTATGCCATCAGCATTCATAATCAAACTCACATAAGCTAATGCAGTCCATGGCATAAACCAGGGGTCGTGAATCAATTTACCAGTCATTCACACTCTATCAGAGCAGATTTTGTAGGAACAGTAAATATTTTAAGAAAATAATACCTTATTAACACATTATCTAACAAAGGTTTATTTAAAGAATTTATAACAACACCTAATACATTGCCAATAAATAATGGGCATTGTACAGTGTATTTTATGACTTCGTTACAAGATAAAAAAGACATTAGAAAGAAAGACAGAAAATCTGTCAGGAAAAAAACCATGATGGAAAGTTTAATGGAAATCAATATTATTGAGAAAACAGGCAGTAGCCACAGGGTGAATTTCCTTATTCAAGAACAAGCTGGATCAAGTACCAGGGACAATTGCTTTGGTTTTTGTTAGACTTTCACACACTCTACTAGTGTCATTGGGCCTCTTCCTGGTCTCTAAAAACCAAGATTGGCTCAATCATTTTTGTTCTCAACGCTGTGGAAAAGGAAAGATAAAAATGTCTTGAGATATACTGGTATCCGTTTATTATTGGGTATCTCAGGTAAGGTTAAGAATGAGGAATTGTAGCTGTCTCTAGGAAGATTAGTGCCCTCACACCTTTCTCGTCAGCATGTTTAAACATCTCCTACTGGCTTCTTAGAGTTCTAGTCTTTCATCAGGACATTTGGGAAGAACCCATTTAAACTTGAATATGGAGCCATGTCCCTAATATCTGTGGGAGGACAAGAAACGGGTATAATCATGCGATTTTACTTTGCCTCATAAGTCGAGCATCTATTAGTGCCTAGAAAGGATAATGTATAAAGTAGTAAATGATTCCTGATAATATTTAAAAAATGTCTATTATAGCACCATTATCACATTCATTAACACGTACAAAGTGTATTGTAAGCTTTAAAGAAAGCCCCATGTTTATTTCTTAAGTGCATAGTTGATTAATGCCAGTGCACCCGCACGCAATAAAACAGCCATAGATAAAATGTGTACTGAGAAATTGTGACAAAAACATAAAATTCAACCCTGAACCTCTGACACGAACATGAGAAAAATATAGATCGAATGCATGCTGGATGGTCCATGAAGGAATGTGGACACATCCTGTAGATATAACAATTTTTGTCCCATCTACTTATGTCCCACCAACATGTCCCACACAGCAGGGCATGAACAGAATGATAGGTGGTATGGCAACCTTGGCGTAGTAAGTAGTGCATATATTTTCAATGGAAAATTGATTGCCAAAGTTACTTTGAGACTTACAATATAAACTAATGACTCATTTATTATGCCACCTTTTTCAAATACAGAGTATGACTACAGTGGCATATAAGTCTTGCCTTCTAAATAAAGAGGCAAATAGCCAGTTCTGCCTAAGGTGAGACTAGACTCTAGTTGTGATGCCAGGTGCACACCTTCACAACATTCAATGCAGTGCATCATGTATTTATTGATTTATTTTATGGTGGGCTACAGGGAGCTCCAAGTCCCTCATGACCCTAGCCAGCTTCCTTAGACCTAGCCAGCAGCTCATGGGAGCCAGCCACTCCTCATTCCCTCATTTCCATGGAGCGCAGGCGGATGCAGGCTGTGGTGTGTCCTCTAGCCCCAAGTCATAGGCATTAGGAGTGGAGTAGGCTCATCACATTTCTTTCAGGGCTATCACTACCACAGGAGCAGTATCTCAGGAGTGCACTGGCACTCTCAGCCATGCTTGGCTTTTCTTTTGTGCTCTGGATCCCAGGGATGGGGTCCCGAGACCCCCGTTACTGGACGAACCTCTGGAGAGATTAGGACTCAAAGGGACAGAAATCAGAAAGGGAGGGAATCATATACACGCCCTCCCCAGAGTGATTTGTAACCTTAAGATGCACTGATCCCTGAACCTGGCCCACGCCAGGTGTAATTTAGTGAAATACAGCAGTGGTTCCCAACCTGTGGTCCGAGGACCCTTGGGGGTCCACCAAGACTCCTCAGGGGTCTGTGACTACTTTAAAAATTAAATAGATTAATAAAGTGTATACAAATAAAGAAGCTAAATGTAAAATTAAATTTTTTATAAAGTACTGTAAATGTGAAGGAATTGGAAATTGGAGGCTAAAACTTAAATTAGTATCTTAGATTGATTTGTGAGAGCAGTATAGGTGCATCAAACAGAATTTAAGTTGCCTCAATTAAATTTAGAAAAGCTCCAACTTTTCTATTAACATTAAATCATTTTTATTTATTTATGTGTTTGAGAATTAAATAAATGTGTCGTCATTTGTGTATTTGCTTGATGAATGCTTTTGTTCTGTATTTTTGTGTATTGTTTTGAGGTTCAAATCATCCAATGTTTAGGCCAGTGTTCCCAGCTTCCAATAATGACTCAGTCGGGGTCCCTGGGTACCAGTAGGATTAAGTGGGGGCCCCAGAAGTCAAAAGGTTGGGAACCACTGAAATACAGCAATGTGCTATGCATCAATTTCCGTGTTTCTTTGCTTTAAGAAGGCAGATGTTGAGAAACAGCATATCTCTGGCTCTTTAGGGTTTGTTTCAAAGATAAGTAGCATCATCTGGTCCTGGTGGTCAGCCATAGCCACTAGGAGCAGTTGTGACAGACCTCTTGGTCTCTAGAGGGCACCTTGAGTGGGGAGCTGGGTTTATACTGCTGCCTGCATGACAGCTGTCCTCTTCCTGTGTCCTGATGCCATTTTGGTGCTGGTGGGGGCATCCTGCTGTGTCCCCATGCAACCAGCCAGCAATGCTTCATCCTGGACACACTCCCAAGGCCTAGGGTGCATCCTGGCCTTATGAAGGCCGAGGGCGGACAGTGCAGTCCAGCATAGGTCTAAAGAAGTCCTAGTGGAACCCAAGCAGGTCATTTCCCCAACCAGTTCTCAGTAAAAATAAAATAATAATCAAATGTGCAAACATCATGCTCATGACTAAATATTTCAACGGGTGACAGTTCTCACAAACAAAAAGTGTCCCCAAGATTTCACCTTATCCTAAACCCACATCAATATCACCATGCCAAATGTACTCACTATTATGAGCATGGACTAAAAAGCAGATTGTTAAATACACCAAGTCACATAACCAGAGTCACAGTTTTTTCCTGTCTGGAGGCAACAACCTATTTACTTCGAGCAAACACTTTTGGGGACATTTATTTTTTGTGTTGGTTTCCTTCTTGTTTCCAGTGTGACTGGGCTGTGGCCAAGCTGAAGCATGACTAGCTAATTAAAAGATGTAGATTTCATCCCTATACCTTTGCTTTTGCAGGAACTGAATATAACACTGTTAATTGTCCAATTATGTGGGGAGGCATTTTATTCCTTTGCTGAGGATTAGAATAATTAAACTGGGCCAGTAGGAGGTACATAGGCATGGAATCCGATAATGAGCTGAGCCAGGGAAATATGGCAAATATTGAAGTCCTGTAAAAATGTGCATGTGAGTTATTGGGGTCTACAAATGTAATCTCAGTGTGCATGTTTTACCTTACTTTGGTACCCTCCTGTAACCTGTAGGGTTAAGCGGAGTAAAACAAGTCTTTCGGGCTGATCTCACCTATACTGTATAATGCAGTAAAGCTCCAGATTTTCCAGTAAGCACTACAGACTTACAGTATGAATTCCCACTCACATTACAAAGCCTACCCCAGGACAGTACCATTCCCTGAAGAGTCCCTTCTGTGCCAGGCTACCAGTGCTCAAATTCAGGGCTGCACACAATGGTAGTCTCACACATGTCCACACATGTGTGCCAATATGTTCACATGTAACCAGCCAAGTACCTCTTACCCAACCTCAGCAGCAGTGAGCTTATCTTGAAAGGCAGCCACTGATGGTTAGTGCACTCAGTCCAAATACTGTGAATTCACCATGAGTGAGGCTCTAGTGATGAGACTCACTCACAATACAAGTAAAAAAACTGGGTAGTTGATTGGGAAAAATCTTGTGGACTAAATAGGTGCAACCTAATTCTTACAGCCTGGATAGTGGTTTATAAGTTTGCTTACTGAGATTTTGAAGAGTGGACAACCAATGAGGTTCCTTTTTTGTTTGAGAAGGATGCATGGGTGTTGAGTTTCAAGGGTGATGTGGCTCTTCCTGGTATTAGGGGTAGGTTGTTTAAGGGATTCTGCTGATGTAACACTTTCTTGATCTCAGAATGTCCTTGAGAATATCTGTCTGTGAGCAGGAAATTAGATTGAGTGGATTCTTTATTGAGTGATACTGGGAATAACTTGGTCTTAACCATCCTTCTAAACTCTAAGTGATTCTCAGTGTCTCTGATTTTGGCAGGTAGGGAATACCACAATGTTACAGTTTTCATGGAGAAAGTAGTGCCACCTATGGGTTCATCCTCTGAGCTGGAGTCATTAAGTGCAGTCCCAGTCTGGAACGTAAGTTCTTAGCTAGGAACATTGTGCTATTTTTGATGCATTAATTTTGGTCCCTTGTAATTAATAGCTTTGAGACTGAAGCACAGTAGTTTGAAAACATGCCTTTTTTCTGTTGGGAGGCAGTGTAGAGCCTTCAGGTTGCATATTTGCATTTAGAAGTAGCCATGCTGCTGATTTTTGAATTATTTGTTGCCTTGTGATATTTGAGAGTGAAGTGTTGTGGTATAGTCCAAATCCAAGATATCAAAAGTTGCATCTAAGTGTCTTCATAGATTTGAAGGTTGCTTGAGTCAGCCTGTCCACTGGATTCTTTTTGGAAACAGTAGGGTAAAAAACAATCTGAAAATTCTGAGATCGTTCACATTTGGAGCTATTCTTGTCATGGGTCACAGTTCATCTGGTTAGAAATATATAGTGTCATTGTTTTTCCAATCACCACAGGTCAGTGTTGCAGTTTTTGAAGCATTAAGACTGAGGTGATTGCACGTCATCCATTGTTCTACGGGTATGAGGCAGGTGTTAAGTTTTGAAGGTCCTAGGTCTATAGGGTCAGCAGTTTGAGAATTATCTGTGTGTCATCTGCATAGTTGTAGCAGTGAGTTTGAAACTGTTGATATGAAAAAGGAGTGGTATAATGTATAAGTTAAAGAGTAGAAGTGAGATGGTAGATACTTATTTTTGCACAGTAAGAATTTGAAGAGAGAGGCAGTGTTTGAATGTGATATGATCTGTTAGGCAAGAGACAATCCAATTGAAGGTGATGCCATCCAAACCAACTTTGATTGGTAATGTGTCATGAAAGTCCATGTAATGTAGAAACACAATTTTGAAAAACTATTTTTTTTCGGTCAACCCATGTTGCAATTAGGATAGATTCACACCCTCTCATTGGTAGGAATCATGTTTGCCAGTTTATTAGTAGTTTGTGTTCTTCTATAAATTCTCAAATCTGGTGAAACACTGCTCTTTGCAGAAGATTGCTAAGGATAGGCACTTTAGAGATTGGTCTTGAGAGTCAAAGATTTTCTTCTTAAGTAATGGGTGCAGATTTGCCTTTTTAATATTGCTGGGAAAATGTGGGGCAGGCATGGATCTGAAGGGCAACTGGCTGGGCTTCTAGCTTTTCGTAGGACTTCATATTCTGAAGTTTGCAATTTCTTGGTAGGGTGATATACATGGAGGTCAAGTATATTCTTTGATAGTTGTTGACAGATTAGAAAGAACAGAATGAGTTGTTTTTCTTGAAACCTTTGTGTGTGCTTTGTTTAGATAATGCATTGCAAAGTTATGGCAGACGTCTTGTGAATCTGGGGTGGGGATTGGACAGCTCTCTGGATTACAAAATTTGCCTAGAAGTTTACAGGGTTTCTTTGCTGTGTATTTAGCATTGTTAGACCTACATGAATAGTGATCTTGTTTTCATATTCTATATGTATGATTTATACATTTTGTTGGGTCTGTGTGGAGGCATTTTGTCTCCTGAGTTCTTTAACTTGAGTCACCTCTGTTGAGGTGTTGAGAGTTGTTCTTTAATTTTTTCAGCACGTCATTCATCGAAGAGGCCCATTTTCTTCCTTTTGCCTTTTTACAAAAATGTTTTTGGACTAAGGACGTTCATTAATAGAGTTTCTCCGCTGAGTTTATTGTTTCCAGATGAGTATTTATTTTTAAGTATGATACCAACTCCTGCATGTTTAGTTTATCCCAGTGTCTACGGGTTATAGAGTGTTGGGGTGCTTTAGTTGATAGTTTTTTAAAATCTTGAATAAGAAGGTGATAATGTGATAACCGGAATAGCATTTGGTTGATAGTTGATGTTTGAGTCAGGAGAAAGAGGAAGTGTCAGGTGAAAGTGGGGCTGGCTTGGCAAGTAAGGCTTCTCAAACCTTTACAGTTAATTCTTCCAACTTGATGATTGTTATGATGTCCACCACTCTTTTTTCTTCACAGTTATATGTAATGGCTTGAAACCAGGGGGGAGGGGTTAATTTCATGCAGTACTGGGGCCACATGTTTTCTCAACCAGGTTTCAGTGTCTGGTTCTTTATCAGTCAGTAGGTCAAAGATGTATTTATTTTTGCTCTTTGAACAGATGTTCATGAGCAAGAAATTTAGATGTGAAAATGTTATTTTTCTAAAGGGAAGGTATGCACCTTGTTTATTGTTGGTCTTATGCCTTGTGCTCCTTATGTATATGTTGTTGCTACTGATTAAATTGTTTTCTATGTGTGTATGGGTGTTTTGGAGTGGTGATAGAATTATGTTGCTGGGATTGTGGCATTTCTCGCCTTTGCTCCCCTTCTGAAATGGGCTTATTAGAGATTTGATGGATTTTTTATGCAAAGAAGAGTATAAATCAAATTGTGTTTGTGAAGCAGTTGTGGATTTTGTTTCGGTAATGTGTTAAAACAGAGTGACATTCTGTTGTGATGTAACTTTGGATGAGTAAAGGGTGTGGTGGTTTGCTCGTAGTGCTCTAAAAAGTGATTGATGGGAGTCATTAATGGGTGCATAAGAAATGTTGTGGATGAGCTGGTGTGTGTGGTGTTGAGTAGTGCTGAGTTTTGCCGAGTGATTAAGGTTTTGGATGAAGAGGTAGATTGTGAGGATGCTGTTTGTGAGAGGAGAGTTTTGGCAGGTGTGTGATTTTTTCTGATGATAAGGTTGGTCATGGTATTAGATGAGGGTTGCAGGTGAATGGTAGAACATGTGGAATGTGTTTGTAAGTGGGAGAATGTGTGTTAGGGCGTGAGGGTATGTTAGGAATTGAGGTAATATTGCATATTGGATTTGGTATAGTAGATGTTAGTGGTAAATGGAGGGACACATATGGAGTTGTGAGTTGAGGTCTGTTAGGATAGGTAAAATAGATGTGGGGTGATTGCAGGTATCTGGGGTTTACCATGCTGTGCTGGGAATAATATTTGTGTAAGGGGATGGGAAGAGGCAGCAGCGGATGTGAGTAGGATGGATTAATTTAGCTTCAAGGATGAACATGGGATGTGACAGGGGGTGTTCATTTATTATGTGGTGAAATGTGGTGTGGGTGTGTGGGAAGTGAACGCAGTAAGCCATAGGAATAACAATAGTTATTTGGGGTAACAGTATGAGAGGACAGATGGTATGTGAGTAAGGTTGTATATAAAGGAGGGGGTGGAAAGATGGAGCAAGAGATTTTATAGGTGGCTGTGAGTGTGGATACATGTATGTTTGGAAATGTGATGAGATGTTGTGATGTGCTGTAAAGTTGTGTATTGATTATGAGAGTGGAAGAGGTAGTGGGGTTACTGCAGGAGTAGATGATTACCCTATCCTACATGTGGTAGTAGATATGCTTTCTGTTGTGATTCGGTTTTTCTGGCAGAGTTTCTAGCACCAAACCCTTTTCCAGGCCTTCTAAGTCTGAAAAAGACAGCACATTTAACCTGATTCCCTTTTTATGGACACCTGGGCTGGACACCGTAAAACCTATGGTTAAATAATCCAAGTGATCAGGTGACCTGGGCCAATAGAACTTGTGAGAAATTGAGTTTTTGTTTAAGGGAATGAATACTGTTCTGCGCAACAACCACATCCCCTGTCAAGGTGACCCACAAAAGTCACTATATTAACCTGTGCTTAACCCTCTGTTACCTTGAAACAAAAGCAATCAGGCTTAACTTAGAGGCAATGTGTAAAGTATTTATGTAGCACAGAAACAGTATTAAAGTGGAAACACAACACAAGTAAAATCCCACACCAGTTAAAAAATATAGTAAAATGCAATAAGTTATTTGGCACCAAAACTACAAACATCCAATCATTAGAACTGAATATATGCAATTTCAAAGATTTGAGTAGGTATGGAGCCCAAAAGCACTAAGTGCCACTCGCTGTTCGCTGGTCATGCTAGACCAGGTGAAATTCACAAGTTCACTGTAATGGAGCAAGGGCCATATACAGGAATCAGGTTAGTCTCCTTGAAAAAGTTATCTTCTCAAAGTGTGACATGAAGTGGAGAAGGACACAAGGAGCTGGGATAGGGTTGTGGATGATCATCACTTTAGCGCCAAGAGCAGGCTGGGCATTGCAAGTGGTCGTTGCTGTCGGACGTCACCTGATGGTCATTGCTGGAGCTCTGCACTGGGGTCACCATGGACTGTCCATGCTGTAGTGGAAAGCTCAGATCTCGCTTCCGGCCATTGCTGGCAGACGCTTCAGCACAATGAGTCAGGTCCACCGGAGCTTCACTTTGGGGTTGTTGCGGCCAGCAGGCTCTCATTGAGAACTATCTGGTTGTGAAAATCCCTAAACTTCAGAATTTCTCCTTCTTCTTCAGAGGAGTGCACTTTCACACCAGCCAATGGCCCAGGTCCTGGGGAGTAGCCTCTTGGAGATCAGAGACTCACTCTAGTGGAGGCCAACAGTGCTCTGACAGGTTCAGTTACAGGTCCAGGGAGGTCCAGTTGCAGCAGGTCAGCTGGGCAGTTGCAGTGAGCCCTCTGGAGCTTGCTAGGACCTTGTAGCTTGGAATATGAGGTCAGTCCACTGACCCTTGGAGTCACTCTGCCTGGAATGAAGGGAGCAGATCCAGTCTTCCTTCCCAGAGAGTATGGCTGCCCTCCAACAGCAAGGCAGTCGTCTGGCAGCAGGGCAGTACCTCTTCTGTATTATCCAAAGGTCCAGGACTGTACTGATGAGTGGTTCTTAGAGTCATATTTCTATACCTTGTGCCAGCTTTGAAGTGGAAGAAAACTCTAGGGTAAACACAGATGGTTCTGCAATTTCCTTCCTCCCTGCTGTGGTCCTAGGATGGCTGGGATAACAACAGGCTAGTGTGAAGTACTTTGTGAGCATGCTGAAGCAGCTCCTTTTAAATATAAGTGTGGTAGATAACATCTCCACCCAAACCCATCTTGTCAGGATGGCAAGACCTGTCAATACCCAGTTTCCCTTTGTAACACTATCTGGGAGAAATACAAAAAGGCAGACTGCAAACTACACCTAGTCATGTGACCCGGGACACAGGTTGCAGGCCCCAATAGGTAGGACAAGAAAATGCAGACTTTCTGTGACTTAAAATTTGACCTTACCTTACCATTAAAGAAGATTTTAAATTACAATTCATTAGAGACCAACATTAATTTTTTTATATGTTTCGAAGGATAATGTATCACCTATTAAATGCAGTATGGTAATATGGTAACCCAATACTATCCTATGGGAGAGGTAGGCCTTGCAGCATTGAAAAATTAAATTTAAGAGTTTTTCACTACAAGGACATGTAAAACTTAAACGTACATGTCCACTTTTTAAAATACAATGCACCCTGCCCTGTGGGCTGTTTAGGGCCTACGCTAGGGGTGACATATGTATTAGAATGGAAGATTTAGGCATGGAAAAAGGTTTCTTTTGTCACATCGAAAGAAATGGCAGTTTAAAACTGCACAAGGCTGCACTGGAAGGACTGAAACATGTTTTCAAAAGGGCTAATTAAGTGGGTGGCATAATAACTGTTGCAGGTCTCCTAGCAACATTTAATTTACAGGCTCTGGGTGCAAGTAGTACCACTTTACTAGGGCTTTAAAGTAAACTAAATATGCCAGTTGGGTTTAGGCTAATTTGACCATGTTTAAAGGAGTGAGCACAAGCACTGGTTAGCAGTGGTGGAATGCCAACAAAAACGAATTTCAGCAACAGGAGGGGAGAGGGCAAAATGTTTTGCGAAAATCACCCTAAGTCTGTCATGTCTAACAGATCCCAAACTCTGTGAACCAATAGGTCTTGTTGTATTCATAACACAGGTCGAACATATCAGGCTGTCTTAAACTTGGGGTAAAGATTTTGAACAATTTGATGATACCCATGTTGGTCTGGCAATTGTGGTGTTCCTGAAGCAGTATTTGGACAATCTTACTGTGAATACCCCAGCTAACCCCAGGCAAAGCAACAACTTGTTAGCTCAGGGGCCTCTACTAAGCTCCTTCAGTTTCCTTTCTAATTTTCCCACTTCCCTGACCACCTCAGCCTACCCCTTCCTATTTGTGGACCTCTGTGCCACACTTATTTTATCACTTGCTGCATGTTCATTGACATCAATTTTGATTCAGTATGCTTTTTCCTTTTCTCCTGTGAAGCTACACAGTGGTTCATAATGATCCCTGTTAACTTCCTATTGCGCCAATGCGTGTAATGGTCATTTGATTCTTAACAATAGGCAACAATCCCTGCACAAAAGCAACATTGATATCTCCCTGAGTCATCTCCCTAGGATGGGCTATTTTAGAATACTTTTCAAACCCAGCCTTAAGTCTGTCCAAATAATTGACCAGAACCTCATCTTTATTCTGCTTACAATTGGAAATTTTAGTCCAGTCAGTTTTTACTGGACATATCTCTGGAACCACATTGAACAGCACATACTTTGCTGCATTCAACTTCCACCCATTCCCAGGCTTCATTCGTGGCCACAGTGGTTCCTCCATTAGTCTTTCTCCCACTTGAATTTGGCACTATCAATGTTGATAACTGATTCACATCTGCCCAATTGGGTCTGTACACCTCCAACATATTCTGCAATTCTCATCTAAATATTTTTTGCACTTTCCCTAATATTCAGGAGCTGTTTTTGTGCTCAATAAATGAGATGGGTTCAAAGAGTGTGGACCACAGCTCTAACCCCAGTCGCTGTGTAGTCCAACAAAGGGAAACGGGTGGAAAATAACATACCCTCATCATCAATATCCCTTAGATGAGGAGAAAGGGAGGCTGCCTAGGCATCTCAAGACCTCAAGAGTGATCATTGGACTTCATTCTTGCTGGCTCTATGCTGCAGGGCAGATGCATGTCTGCTATGTACGGCTGCACGGTAGTGGAATCAGCCTCTGAGCAGGTCACTTTATTACCAGCCAATCACATAGCATTGTAGCACTTGCTTGTTGGTTGCCTTTTTGTACTCCAGCTGCTGGTGGTCCTGCAGGTGTTGCCACCTTCCCAGGTGTAACTCTGGCTGCACCCTTAGTCCAATCAGCCAGCATGTGGAACATGGCCAACAAACCCTCCTCCTTCATATCGTTGCTCTATTTCTCTTTATTTAGTTCACTGATCTGGGGTAATTGGCAGGGAGGAAGCAGAACAGAGTCCTAACCTTGTCCCTAAGACAGCTGATTTGATAGTACTACTTCTATTGAGTATCTTTCATACTCCGTATATGAGGTTCATGCTTTCATTTGTCCACTGCCTCATGCCACTAGATGGCAATCGGCCACTCTTTGGCATCCATGTTATTTTAAGCATCTTTCCGCCTCTTCTGCTAATTAGCTAATCTCTCTATGTCAGAGGCTCCAGAAACTACTTTTTCTTGTCATTATCAGTTAGTCCCACCCACCTTTTTGACGTATTTACCCATGCATTTCGCATATTTTTGGGACTCTTTCTCCCTTCTTCTGGACCCCTCCCAATCCTACCTGCCCAAACAATGTTCCTGCACTCTTCCCATTATCTCTGACCCTGGCGACAATCGTGCATACACTTTTTTTAAAATACATTAGCCGCCAACAATATAAGCTATGCAAGCAAGTGACAAAATAAACGGTAAACTCTGTTAGACTTTTACATAACATATTTGGTCTGATCTGTACTCTCATCTCATCCATTACCAGGTCCGGCACTGGGCCATTCTCCACCCACATCCACTAGGGAAACTTCTTTGCCTCTGATACCTGTGAGTATTTTGTGGCACTCGGTCCATCGCTCCCCTACTTCTTCCTTTGTAGAGATTGTTCCCACCTTCACATGCACAATTGGTTGAAAATAAAACACAACACATTGTGAAGCCAAAAGTCCCATTAACGTTTAATGCAAAATAGCAGGCAGCAAAGACAACTGTCATTTCAAACTACCAGGGTGCTCTCTAGAATATGGTCAGCTGGTGAAATAAGCTAATGTTCATAATAAAATCATCCTAGTGTATATACACATTTTCCCTCACTACAAGTCAATGAAGCATGATCATGTGACAAGAAATGGTTACTCTCAACAAAAATGTATCTAATGTGTAGGTGTCGTGATCTTCTTCTCAAGAAGGTGCAAAGTCGCCTTGAAGAGAATATATCATTTATGTACACATAGTAGCCCTATTATTCTCACAACATCCCAGTTTCCTTTCCAGATTTGAAAACAAGGTTATGCTGTTGGAAAATATGCAATTTACAGCACTGAGCTATGGCACCAGGTCCTACATGAAAGTTTACAAGCATATTCAATGACTTGCCACATGAACTTGAAGCTAATATAAAATGACATACATATTGATACATTCAGTACGTTCAGGATTACATATTCAGTTGTTAATGTGACACTTCATTGGAATATATGGTCATGATGCAGAAAGATTTTAAGTTTGTTTTCACAAATTAGGATATTGTTTATGTGTTGTGTTCTACTGTATTCAGATATCTTTTTTGTCCTTGTTGTTCTTGTTCCTATACACAACATATTTAACATAATTTAACATTTGCCATTTCCAACCACATTTGGGTTTACATCTCCACCGGATCTATTTATTGTTTTATGTACTGCAACGGAAATGTGTACAAATGTACTTTTCTGATTAAATGTGTGTGAATTACAAATGAAAATTTCTCATTTTAGGGATAAGATTAAATTTGACGTTATTGATACTCCAGTATTTGATATAATTTTGGTAATACCTTTGTTGCTCATTCATCAGCCATTGCCACTTCTGGGGAATCATGAACTGCAATTTAAGGTCTGAAGTACTAACAATGGATTTTGTGATTCCGAAATAGAGAATTGTATTGAATGACAATTTGGGAATCGCAAACCCATATGTATAAACCACATGCCATTCTATTTGGCGATTTCTTAAAAGTTGCAATCACTACTTAGCGATTCACAAGATGTAATTTCTAGACAGTCACATTTTGCATAGCAAATTGTGAATGCCGCCTAGGAAACGACTGATGGCAGCACAACTCGGAAACGAAGCACCTGGAGCACATTTCATAAGAAGGAAAACTGAGAAAGAGCAATCACTGGAGGAGGAGCAGTCCACAGCTGTAGTACATCCAGGACCATCAAAGCAAGACAAAGTGCCCAGAAAGCTAATGAAGGCAGGAAAATACCACAAGCGTTGTCATGTGGAAGTGGAGATATTAATTGATGGATGTGTCTCCAGCAATGATACATTGTTTGGGAAGTCATCATTCTCAGTCCCTGAGGCACAAAAAATATAATTTGACTGCCCATACAGAAAATAATTAATGTTGAGAGAGTAGTACCAATCTCAGTATAGAAGAAATTAACAAAATATATTATAGCATGAGGTCTACCACCAAAAAGAAAATTGCTGCAAAGATTAAAAAAGAAGGTAGAACTGGAGGAGGCCTTTCAACCAAACCCGCTCCTACCCTCATTATGGAAATAATAGAGTACCCTCTACCTAGAAGCATTGACAGAAGTCAGCTCAATTGGCACTATGGCACCACAAGTAACAGTTACAGGTGAGTGAACCTTTTGCTTTAAACTAAGGGGCAGATTTATGAAAAGTGGCACTGCACCTTTTGTGCAGCACCACTATTCTTGCGCATCTAGTGCCCCCCACCTAAGGCCACCATGTGTGCACCATATTTAAAATACGGCGCACCATGGCGGTAGTTACAGAACTAACGGCATAATTGTTTATGCTATTTCGGCGGTTTGCAGGATTAGCATAAAAAATGTTGAAGCTAATCCTGCAAAGCACACAGAGGCTCATTGAAAACAATCGGAGTGTCCTTTTAATGCCTGCCTTGGGTAGGCATTAAAAAATGCGATAAAAATGATGCAAAGAAATCTCTTCGATATCTTTGGGCCAATGTTTCTGCCCCCCACTGAGGGAATGCCCCCTTGCATACATTATGCCGGGCAAAGGCAAAATGTTGCGCAAGTGGTTACAAAGTGGCACAATGCAAGCATTGCGCCACTTTGTAAAGAAGGTGCAATGTTTTTGGCCATCTAGCACCACACTAACATAAAAAAATGATGCTAATATGTTGATAGATGGCGCTAGGCTCTCATGAATTTTGGCCTAACTGTTTGCAATTTATGGCCACCCAAAAGTTTGTATTAAAGTAAATCTTGAGCAAATAGTATTATCTCTCTCACAGACATTGATCTATCCAGTTAATATGGAACCGTCTCACATATGACAGTTGAAATGCCTAGTGGGGTTTGTAGTTCGCTTATAAACATACAGGAATTGCTCGCACAAGGGCAGTATAATGTAGTCAAAGCGTATGTATGGAAATGTTCCCATTGTAAAATCTATAAACATTTTGAAATATACAAGTAGCATTCTTCACAATGTCACATGCATTTATGCAATACACATATATACTACAACTGAATTAATTCATTTTCATGCAAGCATTTCTTCTCATCCTAGGAAGATGAGGGTGAACCACAACACAAGTGTAATGGTGCTAGTATTGTGCCCATCCCAAGTGAGCAGCCAACGATGCCACAACATTCTACTGTGCACCACCTACTGCAAGAACACCGCAAAGGTAGAGGGAAACAAAGGCATCTGTGTAGCCACGTCTCAGTCATCAGAGACAATTTAGGGGGCAAATAGAGCTCATCAAGGCAGGGGCTGTATGAGGTAGAGGAAGATTTACCAGATGACAGTGCATTTCGTACACTTGAATCATCAGTGCTGTTGGTACCGAAAGAACAACTCTTGACAATGCCCCAGCTGAGTGAAAGGATAGGTGGATTTAATAAAACTATGAAGGAAACATATAAGGATATCGGTATTCTTAAGGACATCAAGCTTACTGTCCTTAGTAGAACCAAAACCTCAACATAGAAAGGAGGAAATTAAGACTAACAGAAAGAAGATAGAGACAAGAGCCATCCACCCTTCACCTAGCCCAACTCAGAGAGATGAGAAACATGTACAGGAAACTAATATGGAAACAAATGCCTCATTCTTCAGAACACAAGTCAACAAAGCAAGTAACAGACCGGCCAAACTGTTGAAATCATCATACACCTGGTATTGGCCTGACGGCAGCAGGAGTGACTGTACAGAGTGCTTCTTCTTAATAGTGGTTCCAATTCATATATCAGTTGTGCAGACTCAGGAACCACCCCCATACAACGAAGCCCTCTAAGCAGTACCATCCGAGATTAGTTCGTCCCACACATCGGAGAGCCGTCGGACTTGCAATGGCCAGTTAGTACTACCGGGGTAAGCCCTCAAAGCTCCTCAATGACACGCAGTTTTCGCTCAATCTCCCCCTTTTCCCATTTGTTGCCCCTTTGCTGGTTTACTTCAACTTATATGGTAGGCAATTGACACTGTATGGGATCTTACAATCCGGCATTGACTTGAAAGCACTGAGTACTGACCATATATGAACGCAATCACCGCAAAGCCTGACATATTGTAATTAACAGTATGCCGCATCTATTGTAATGTTTTAAAAATAAAAATGATTGATTAATTAAGTTATTGTTTTTAGAGCGCACTGCAAGTAAGCCTTAAGGTGGTTGTTAAAAGCCAAACATCCTGAGACTAGCACTACGTGAGAGAGGGAGTTTATTATACAAACTAATGCATATCAGTGAAGCAGTTTGGAGCACACATGGGTCACCTACGTTCTGGTGCCATGGGTGCATCTTTGCACCAATCAATGGTCTCTGCCTCAATGTTTGACAGGGCAGAAGCCCCAACCTCCACTGATGGCCCTGCAACACTTGAAAACAAACTA